>NC_138869.1:38955148-39555148 GCF_965194805.1 Balaenoptera borealis
AAAACAACCCTGACAGGGGTGCAGAAGAGGAAGGAATCACAAGAGAGATGGCGGCTGATGGGTCCTAAGTGCCACGTTCCGGGCTCTGTTCTGGGTACTTTGTGTGTACTCACCAATTCAATCCTTATAGCAGTCCTCTGATTTGGGTACTATTATTATCATTCCTGTTCTCCAGATGAAAATTATTAGATGATTTGGGCAAGTTGCCAAGGTCACAAGTAACCCCAGCACAGAAATCCAAGCAGGTTTGTTCTGGAGAGAGGCTACCAGGCAAGTGGGGAAAGCACTCCAGGTAGAAGCGACAACACATGCAAAGCCACAGAGATGAAAAACAATGTGCTCCTTTGGAGTAAGGCAAACGTTCCAAGATGCAGAGAGTGGACAGGCCAGAGAAGAAATTCTTGGAATTTCTGTGACTGGCAGTGTGGAGGGGGGCCAGTGACAGAGGCTGAGAAGCTCTGTGCCCCTTCTTGTCCCCTGCCATGTTGTCCCCAGCAACCTGCACAAGAAATTGGTTTCACACACTGTACTGTTTACAAATTGGTTAGGATTATTTTGGTTGAGCCTGCCTCCATTCTGGCTGGTCTCAATACTCATCCTTCTAACAAACACGTATTGTGTGCCTCTCAGTGAAGGGTGCTGACTTTACAGAGATTAGCAAAATTGGCACAGTGCCTACACAAACCCACACCTGGGGTGAACTTCCTTCCGCCCAGCACGTAACTAGTTAGGACAAAGGATCTCCGCATGTAACACCTCAAACCTCTTTGTGCTTTCTTGTGAAAATCTCATCCTACAGAGCTGTGAGCTCAAAAAAGCTGCTTCCTGCTGGAGAGATCAGGTTTTACTCGCTTGTCACTGATAAAATTAACAGCTGGCATAAGTGATTTCATCTTGATTATAGCTGCATAGGAACCAGATGATCCAAGCTGATGTTTTCCTTGTTAGAGTCAGAATTCTTTAACCCAAAGAATATCCAGGATGCCAGCCTCTCCTTCCTCCAGGTTCCCAAGGGAAAGGCCACTAAAGATGGTTCCCAGCATGAGCTCTGAAGATGGAGATGCTGGAAGCCAGGTTCCTCTAAGTCTTGAGGGTTCTTATTTTGGGAGAACTTGGAGGTTCTCTCAAGGGTGAACTCTAACAGGGCAAAGATATGGAGATCAGTGGGTTTTCCCTGAAGCTGGACCGTCTATGGGGCACAACTTGAACTTGCTTTGTTCAGTCTCCTCACTGCCCCATGTTGTGAATATCCACTTGTCCATTCTCAAAGCCATTGGATCAGCTACAACCTGGCTCAAGGCTCTACAGGTGGCATTAGTAGGACTGGAGTAAACTTGCAGTGAGTGGGGGATATACTGAGAATTGCTGAGCGTCTGTATAAGCAGCAAATGGCTCAGATGCAACTTGACACACTGATGAGCAATTATCAGGGAAATAGAGGGGCATTTAGGAAAGTATCAGCAGCAGCAGCAAATTTTGTCTAACACAGGTTTGCAAAAGGACCTACATCTCTATTCAAGAAAGACTGCTTCTTATGCAGTTAAAATAAATCCTCCATCTGTCTAAAAACCACTTACATAAAGCGCCCCCTTCTCCCCCGCCTCCGCCGGTTCTTCATCTGTGGGCCAGGTCAGGCTTTTGGCCAGCTGCACCAGGCCAACAGCTAACGTGTGCATAGCCATGCACAGCCCAGAGCTAATTGCTAGAGAGAGAAGCCCCTTAGCGGATAGCTTGCTCTAAACATGCATAGGAGCAATCCCTGTGTGGGGAGCATGCTTCCCCAATGTCCGTTAGCATAGTTCCATCTGCACCCCTGCTGCGAGCAGTAAAGTCTGAAAATATTACATATGTATGTCTGTACACATGCTCACCCAGAGCATGTCCCTGAGCAGAATGGATGAGAGGTGGCTTCCCTGGAAAGGGCTCAAATCTTCCATCCCTCTACCTACACACAGACACATGCTCATTTGTTCCTTTAAAGGATGAGGATACTGAGAGGGCTTTTTCCCAGGATGGACTTGCAGACTCCAGGATAACGCTGGTGGCCTGTTTGCCACCTACATCCCAGAGGCTCCGGAAGTGGCAACGCCAACCAGCCAGCAGGGATGAGAGGGCACGTGTGTCTCAGAGGGCAGCAGAGCTCCCCCCCAACAACCTTCCAGGCTGACCTCAGGCTCACACTGTCCCGCTCCCCCTCTGTGCTCTCGTCTGCGGCAAGTCGTAGGACGAGGACATAAATGAGACGGTGAAGCCACCAGTGGCCTGGGCTTGGGCACCAGGCAGAGATGAACTCAATTTGAGCTCTGCACTTGCTAGCTTTGTGACCTCCACACAGCTCATGTAATTTCTCCAAACCTCATTTTCCTCATCTGTACAATAGAGACAGCAATGCCTGCCTACCAGGTTTGTTGCAGGGATTGAATGAGATAATGCACATGCAAAAACCTCCATTCAGTATATAACCACACTGCACAAATGCTAACTCATGGCATTTGCTGTGCTTGGTTTTCTTACCTGCTTAATTACACTTAATAAATAGTCAGTTCTTTGAAGGCAGGGTTAATGACTTATTGACTGCTGTATTCCAATGGATAAACATAGTTCCAGGCACACAGTAGCCCTGTATTTAACATTCATTAAATATTTATTGAATTTGTTGAATTCATAATTAATTATAGACCCATGCCTGTGGTACCTGTGATGGTTAATTTTACGTGTCAACATGGCTGGGCCCTGGTGCCCAGATATATGGTCAAACATTATTCTGGATGTTTCTGTGAGGGTGCTTTTTGGATGAGATTAACATAAACTAGGGATATTCTCACTCTTGGTCTGCCATTGCCAAGAGAGCAGGTGCAAGCTAGCATGCTCGAGGATGGGAGACATGGGGCTCAGAGTCGAGACACCATTACCCCAGCCTAGGCCATCCTAGGTTAGTGGTCAGCTAACCCCCATATATGTAAATAAGCTCATTAAGATCAACAAAGTTGCCTAGGTGGTCACCCTGAATCATGAGCAATAAATGCTTTGTAGGCCACGGAGATTTTGGGGGGGTTTGTTCCATTGAATTATTTTCACAGTAGATAACTAATACATAGAACTCATGAGTCACCTGCCCAAGCCTGTCTACCTTCACAATCTGTACTCTGCCCAGTGCATCACACAGTGATGGATGTCACCTGAAGGCAGGTCTCTTGGGTGGGACAAAACTTTTAAAAAGTGGAGAAGAGGTTCCTCTGCAATTCAGCCATGTGAGGATGGCATGCCCACCAGGCACCGGGCTGCCCACTAGGCAAGCTAAGCACAGGTGCCAGGCAGAGCCTAGAAAATCAGGGCAGCAACACAAAAATGAGAAACTTTTTTTTTTAAGAACTTGATATTTCAAAAAATAAGCATTGAAGTAGTCATCATAATTTTTTCAGAATTCCTTATGCTATTTTATGGTTTAGGTTTTTTTTAATGAGAATTACATTTTGGGAGGTGGGTTTGTCTCCGGAATCTGTTATAGGTTTAGAGCCTCTGGCGTGTCCGTGGGCCCCTCCTCTATAGGGATGTGGGGGACCTAGGACTGCATTTAGCTGGAACAGCACTGCAGGGCATAGCAGGAAGGAGCATATGAAGCATCTTGGGGGGCGGGGCGTGGGGGACACCCAAGTAACGGAGCTGGGCTTCTGCAATCTGTTTCCAACTGCTTGTGCCTATGAATCATCTACATCCACACTCCCTCACAACCCGCATGTTACATAAATAATATACAAAATGAGCAAAATCCAGCCACTGGCACGGATGAGCTTGACCTTGGGTAGTCATGGAGGAGTTAGGAGAAAGGGTTGCTTTAGAGAGCTGTGTGTGGGCTCCCTCCAGAAGGACGAGCTTTGCTTGGCTTCTCTACGTCACTAATAGCTTTTAAAAAGTCAGTCACCTTCAAGGCCCAAGCCCTTAGGAAACGGCCTTCAGTGCCAGTTTCTCACCCAGTAAAATCTCTGAAAAGGAAAATAAAAGTAGGCTTGCATTCCAAGAAGAAAAAGGAGCTCAGAGGGCATTCCCTGGTGGCCCAGTGGTTAGGACTCCACACTTCCACTGGTGACCTGGGTTCAATCCCTGGTTGGGGAATGGCTGGCACAACCAAAAAAAAAAAAAAAAAAAGGGAGCTCAGAGCAATCCCAGAGGATTTGGAATACTTGTGAAATCCAACTTAGGGAGAGGGTAGGTGTAGGTGGGGAATAGTCAGTAACTAAATGAGCAAAAATGTGAGTGCTGGACTCTTTCGTAAAATCTAGGGATAGAAATCGTTGTTTCCTCTCTGAATATTCAAAGGTGATGCAAAATTACTGCCAGGTGGGCCTGAACAGTGGCCTCCAGAAACTTTCCCTGGATTCTAACTTGTTTCCAGGGGAGTTCAGCTGAGAAAGTGAGCAGGAGACATCAGCAATGCCCAGGTTAGTTAGCAGGGGGCAAAGGAGGATAAAGAGGAGAAGGAAGAGGAGGAGGAGAAATTTTTACTGAGCACTTGCTTTGTGCCAAGCATTATCTCATTCAATCTTCCTCACAACCCTGCAAAATCCATTATTATTATTCCCGTTATATAGATGAGAATATTCAGAGAGCTTAGGTAACTTAGCCAAGACCACTGAACCAGTATGTGTCCCAGCAGGGTTTAGATCCCAGGCTTTTTGACTTAAATCCCATTGGCTAAGTCATGGGCCTATCCTGACTCTTAACAAACAGCTCAATTACCTTAACACTATTTAAATGTTTCCCATTTACAGAAATGCATCTACAGCTATAAAGCACTTTATTCTGTATCCACACAGGAACTGGATGATTCTCAAAACACAACATTTACTTTTGAAGTAAACCTATTTAACAGAGTCTTCCTTAGCATGCCTTAAATGAATACCGTATGAACTTATTTTGGTAGTGGAGGCCTCCTCCATTTTGGAAATGCTGTTAACTTATGTTGTCCTTCATTCATCATTCATTCATTCAAGAAACATTTATTGAGCACCTACTAAGTACCAGATACCCTCCTGATTCCTAGGACTTAGCTGATGAGGTTACCGCCCTGAAGGAGCTCACAGTCTGTACCTGGGATTGTTCAAAATGAGGCATCCAGAACTCATGGACTATTAGTGGGATTTTGGGTGTCAAAAACAGATTCACAGTGCAAGAAGAGAATAAGTAGATTCTCTAGATCTGGAATCTTAATAACTGAATGTAGCTGCCACTAAGTGACCAAATACTATCAGACCTCTAACCAAGTCATTCATATTAAAAAAAAAGCATTGTGCTCACAAATCACTGCTTCCTCAATTGATTCCACCAGTGTAGCACACTCCTAAAATAAAACAAAAAGAGTTAAACATTTCAGCTTTCCAAAACTGGACCAAAGCCAGTACCCTGGACTTCTGCTTTAGAATAACCAAGACCCTTTCTGTAAACCTATAAATAAATTTCAGCAGATGCCTGAACTCAAAGAGTACAAGTAGAGAGCCAACCCTCTGGTCCTCAGAAACATGTGCTGCCTCCTTTCCTGACCCCTCGCCAGCTTTAGAAATCTGTGTTTTGGGAAGCTATTAGTGAAGAAAACAGTATTTCCAAAATTATGAGTTACCCCAGAAAAACCCTACAAAAATAGGTAGCTCCAGAAAGGAGTGAGTGAGCTCTGTGTCCTAGTTCCAAGAGGTCTCTTCTACCCTGAGGTTCCAAGGGAAGTTAGGAGTGAAAGCCTCTAGACAGGCCTCTTTCAAGATACTATGATGAGCTCCGCTGAGCTGTGCCATCTCCATCACTGACCACTCAGAATGCCAAGTCGCAGGCTGTAAAAGCCAACCTCATCCCACCTCAGGATTAGAATGGATATCAAGTCATCAGTTTCCAACTCTGGTTTTGCACCATCACGGGGGGAACCACATATCTAAAGGATGGCACATAATTTTCAAAACAAATTGTACTTTAATTCATTTCATTTGAAAAGGTAAGGAGCTGGCAACCCTTTTAGGAGGCGTAGGAGTAGAAAGAGACCCAATAATGAGAATAGTAAATAACAATAATGATTAGAATAAACTAGAATATAAGCTTCTTAAGAACAGAGACTTTTTTCCATCCTGTTCCCTGCTGAATCCGCAGTGCCTTGTCATACACATCTACTTCATACACATCTACTGAATGAATGGATGGATGATACTCATAGGAGTGTTTACCGTGTCCCAGATTCTGTGCTAAATACTTCATCCTCATGATCTCATTTAAGCCTCTTGACCTATTCACCAGGAATCTGTACGACCGCCAGTCTGTCGTGAGGAAACTGAGACTCAGAACATGCACTTCACCTCTTCAGGGTCATCCTAGCTCTAGGGTAGATCCAGTTTTGTGGAGCCCGAAACTTATAAAACTTGAGGATTCTTGCTTTAAGGAAAAGAATACATAACTCCAAATATAAATTTATGTATGTAAGTAAATATTTATTTAGAATGAGGAAAGAAAATGCAACAAATTACAAATGTAAAAGTATTACAAGTATCATAAAATCTGGAAAAATAACTAATTTTTATCATCTGTCTGACATACCTCTATTATATTTTTTTCCGATATTTTTTGGCTGCATTTTTTTTCTATAAAGAAAACAGAAAAATAATTTATCTTTCCTTATTGTGGTTGATCAAAATTTTTAGTTAAGGAAATATCTTTCAGCTTCACCACTCAATAGAGATGATAGCAGATAAATCCTTAGGGTTGTCAAAGGTGGGGACAAGCTCTATCAAGTTTCTTTCATATCTGAGCCCTAAGACTTCAGGGCATTTCAAGTTTTCTTGTCAGTGATTAATCTTGAATCAACGTCACATTAGACAACACTTATTAACCTGTTTGCTGTCAACAGACATCTTCACTACAGTGACTTACGAATTTCATGTTATCTTTGTTCTGAGTCAGATTAGCACGTAATTTAAATCTTTTCCCAGTGTGCTCATATAATTCACCCGCCTTTGTTAATTGGATTATCAAAGCTACAAGTGTTTCTTCATTATTTCTTTCTTGCTAAATGAATGCATTTTTTCTTTCTGTTGAGTGCATTGGATATAATCTGAAAATTTTTGTTATAATTTGCTTCTCAGTGTCTACTGATTTTATTGCTCATCTGTGTCAGTTCTATTTCATGTTTCTATCTTTAAATGAATTTTCTTTCAGTTCTCTAGTGAATTTAAAGATAGCCACAAAAAAAGTACCATTCACTTATATTCAAATCAGGAGTCTGTAATTTCTCACTTATTTTATTGACACATTCCAAAATGACTCTCCAAATTGTAGTTGAAATGGCATATTCTCCACTCATCTTCCCCTTACTCAGATCCCCAAGATGCCCTTGGGCATTCCAGTGACACTCTGCACAAGGTAAACAGAGACCAAGAGGAAATCAGAGTGGAAAGAGACAGTAGTCTTAACTGATTGACTATGTTGGTCACGTGGCTAGGGTCCCTCTAGGAAGGAAGCGAATCTGAAATTTAATTGTCAGCTTCATGGTAAACTGGCCTCTGCACAGTTAGTACATGATAGAGCCCAAATCCAAAGTTGTTCTGGCTCCAGGCCCTGAGCACCTGACCTCTGCTCTACATGCTAACTAAGAAGTTCACAAAATAGAGTATGCAAGTCCAATTCAGCATTACTTCTCTAGCAGTGGTCTTCCATGAAGTGCCAAAGGATTATCCAAGATTCTTTCTGTAAGGTCACATGCACAATAAAATTTCCAGAGAATCCTTGAGTTCCAAAGGGTTAAGCTAAAAACCAGGTAAAGAGTCCTCAGATAAATTCAAATTTATCAAACACCAAAAGATAAATAAGAACAGAAAGGGAATAGGAACCATCTCTGCATTCCCTTGTGCTCTCCTTTGGAGAAGGGCAGTTGGGAGGGTTTACTGATCAACAGGGCCACAGCCAGACCTCCCTTCTCCCTCTAAGTACCTCTAAGTACCAGCAGGGTCCTAGCACCAAATTCATCCCTTGAGAGCTGCGATCCCCAACCCTCTGAGAACATCAAAACTTCTACTCCGTGCTGGTGTTGGGAATATATGTTCCCCTCCCACAAGGGCACCGTGGGATCCCCACTTCTTTCAAGGGTTTATGCGTATATGTGTGTGTCTTTCCATTTTATATGTGCCCTGGGAACCATAAACAAATACAAGTAACCAAAAAAAGAAAAAAAAATGGTTTACAGATGAAACACCCTTTCTGCTTACAAATTATTAGAGATATAAACATATTCTCCATCTCAGGGTCACCAAAACATCCATTCCATGTGAAAAATCCTCATTATAATGTATTTGATAACTCAAATATTTTTTTTTAATTTTATTTATTTATTTATTTATTTATTTATGTCTGTGTTGGGTCTTCGTTTCTGTGCGAGGGCTTTCTCTAGTTGCGGCGAGCAGGGGCCACTCTTCATCGCGGTGCGCGGGCCTCTCACTATCACGGCCTCTCTTGTTGCGGAGCACAGGCTCCAGATGTGCAGGCTCAGTAGTTGTGGCTAACGGGCGTAGTTGCTCCGCAACACGTGGGATCTTCCCAGACCAGGGCTCGAACCCGTGTCCCCTGCATTGGCAGGCGGATTCTCAACCACTGCGCCACCAGGGAAGCCCCTGATAACTCAAATTTTTAAAAACATATTCTTGAAATAAGAGCTCCACCTACTCATGCCACCAGCAAATTCACTGTTAATAACGCATATACAAGTATGGGTCTACTCTCAATAAATTTACAGTGAAACAAGGGAGTGAAGACATGGATACAAATACCGATAACACCATGTAGAAAATGAGGAATGACCGAAGAGTGGACCTGACACAGAGCTATGGGGGTTCAGAAGAAACACTTCCAAAGAGGGAATACCAGAGGCGTTTAAAGCAGTATCAATCATCTAAGTCAGAATTGTATTTAAAAAACAACAACAACAGCAACAACTAATACGGTTCAGAGAACTTGAAAATATCTTTAAAAATAGAAACGAAAGGGAAAGATGACAAAGCACCCTCCTTTTTTTCCCCTTCTGTGGGTGATTTTTACACAAAAGTTGATATTGTATTTATTCCGTGTAATTGTGCTTGACTAATCAGAGATCCTGTTCTATCATCCTCTTGATTATCTTGTTTTCCTGCCTCATTTGTTTCTGCTTCCAAACTCTGGCAATATTATCCTACAACATTATCACAAAGTAAATTTTAACTGAATTTGCAGTTTGAAATCATTGATTTTTCTAAGTTTAAACAAACAGAAGCAACTGCCAGATATGTCATACAGAAAATCTTCTGAAAGAGAGTATTAGATGGTTTTATGGCATTCCATTCTAGAAGGGAAAATGCTGAAGAGTGAGGAAAATAAAATTTTTAAATGTGTGGAAAATGATCGATGAGCAGAGGGGTATGGAGAAGAGAATTCTCCTATAGCAGAGGATATTTGAGATGACCCTCTTTGATGTTGTTTTTTTACTGAAGTATAGACTTACAATGTTGTGTTCATTTCTGGTGTACAACAAAGTGATTCAGTTATTTATATATCTATATCTATCTATGTATATTCTTTTTCATATTCTTTTCTATTATGTTTTACTGTAAGATACTGAATATAGTTCCCTGTGCTTTACAGTAGGATCTTATTGTCCATCTCTTTTATATATAGTAGTTTGTATCTGCTAATCCCAAACTCCTAATTGATCTCTTCTCCACCCCTTTTCCCTTTATGTAACCATAAATTTGTTTTCTTTTTTTTTAACTTTTTACTTTATATTGGAATATAGTTGATTAACAATATTGTGTTAGTTTCAGGTGTACAGCAAAGTGATTCAGTTATACATATACATGTATCTATTCTTTTCCAAATTCTTTTCCCATTTAGTTGTTACATAATATTAAGCAGAGTTCCCTGTGCTAACCAACAAGGACAATAGGTCCTTGTTGGTTATCCATTTTATTTATTTATATATATTTTTAAACATCCTTATTGGAGTATTATTGCTTCACAATGGTGTGTTAGTTTCTGCTTTATAACAAAGTGAATCAGCTATACATATACGTATATCCCCATATCCCCTCCCTCTTGAGTCTCCCTCCCCCCCTCCCTATCCCACCCCTATAGGTGGTCACAAAACACTGAGCTGATCTCCCTGTGCTATGCGGCTGCTTCCCACTAGCTATCTATTTTACATTTAGTAGTATATGGTTATCCATTTTAAATATAGCAGTGTGTACATGTCAATCCCCAACTCCCTAACTATCCCTTCCCCCCACCCTTCCCCCCTGGTAACCATAAATTCATTCTCTAAGTCTGTGAGTCTGTTTCTGTTTTGTAAATAAGTTCGTTTGTATCATTTTTTTAGATTCCACATATGTGGTATCACATGGTATTTGTCTTTCTCTGTCTGACATTTCACTTATTATGATAATCTAAGTTCCATCCATGTTGCTGAAAATGGTATTATTTCATTCTTTTTTATGTCTGAGTAATATACCATTATATATATATATATATATATATGCCACATCTTCTTTATCCATTCATCTGTTGATGGACATTTAGGTTGTTTCCACGTCTTGGCTCTTGAAAATAGTGCTGCTATGAACATAGGGGTGCATGTATCTTTTTGAATTAGAGTTTTGTCCAGATATTTGCCCAGGAGTGAGATTGCAGGATCATATAGCAACTCTATTTTTAGTTTTTTAAGGAACCTCCATACTGTTTTCCATAGTGGCTGCACCAATGTACATTCCTACCAACAGTGTGGGAGGGTTCCCTTTTCTCCACACCCTCTCCAGCTTTTATTATTTGTAGATTTTTTTGATGATGGCTGGTGTGAGGTAGTAACTCATTGTAGTTTTGATTTGCATTTCTCTAATAATTAGCGATGTTGAGCATCTTTTCATGTGCCTATTGGCCATCTGTATGTCTTCTTTGGAGAAATGTCTATTTAGGTCTTCTGCCCATTTTTTGATTGGGTTGTTTGTTTTTTTGTTATTGAGTTGTATGCGCCGTTTGTGTATTTTAGAAATTAAGCCCTTGGCAGTTGCATCGTTTGCAGATATTTTCTCCCAGTCTGTAGGTTTTTTCATTTTGTTTATGGTTTCCTCTGCTGTGCAAAGGTTTGTAAGTTTGATTAGGTCCCATTTGTTTATTTTTGCTTTTATTTCTATTGCCTTGGGTGACTGACCTAAGAAAATATTGCTACAATTTATGTCAGAGAATGTTTTGCCTATGTTCTCTTCTAGGAGTTTTATGGTGTCATGTGAGATGACCCTCTTTGACTATGAGTGGACAGAGAACTTTTCCATGAGACAATTTGTAATTCACGCGTCTTGCAGCCATGCTTGGCAGTAACTTGTTCTTAAGTTCATTGAATGGGGAGGCTATAAAAACATTAGGGAGCAAAAGATACTATTTTGAAGAGCCAAGTCAAAGTTCAGCTCTGATGGAGAGAGGGCTCCCTACCTTGGCAGGGATGGGTTTGGCATCAGGATCCACAGTGGCAGAAGCACCAACACGGCTGTGAGAAACTGGAGTCAGTGCAAAGGGAAAGAACAATTAGGTGAAACAGCCAGTGTATAAGGAAGAAGGAAGACAGTGAGAAAGAGGGAGCAGCCCTGAAGGGGCAGGTGAAACACTTTAATGACAACTGGAAGAGAATTCCAGAGTGGGTGCTGGATTCCAGAAAGGACAGTGGATGGGGACTCAAGACCAAAGACTGTTATCATTGCCATGTACCCCATAATCCTTGGTTACTCTTCTCCTTTTTTTTGTTTAATTTTTTTCATTGAAGTATAGTTGATTTACAATGCCGTGTTAATTTCTGCTGCACAACAAAGTGACTCAGTTATACACATACATACATTCTTTTCTTATATTCTTTTCCATTATGGTTTATCACAGGATATTCAATATAGTTCCCTGCACCATACATTAGGACCTTGCTGTTTATCCATTCTAAATGTAATGGTTACTCTTCTTCTTGATGAAGGAAGAGAATTCAAAACAGCCTGAGCTTCCCCAGGCACTGTGCCAGTCATTAAGCGCCCAAATTCACTGGGTCTTGTCCCACGCAAAGTCCTATCTAGTTACTTCTGAGAGAACCTGAGGTACCTTGCTTGAGTCACAGACATCCCTTTGGTGTTCTGCTTGAGCCCCTAGTTGATGTCAGCTCCCTACAAAGCCAAGTGAGGGCTGGATTCACCCCTATCATTGCTGCTGGCCACCCTGAGTGGTGATAGCCCTCTGGGTGCCAAGGCCAAGCCAGGTTCACTGAAGTTTTCACTATCAAAGCAACTCTCTGAGGCACTCCTCTGTCCCGCTCTGTGCTGTCCTGAGTCCCCTAGGCCCTGAAGTGCCTCAGCTGTGCTGCCACGAGCCACCATCCCGATGAAAACTACTGTTCGGCTTGTGCCTACAGCCCTCTCCAAAGGGCTCAGATGAGGTCTGGGGTCCCTGTGGGATAACTCATGCATGAAACATACAACATCCTCTTCTCCGTCTGCCACATTCCCATCTCTTCCCCGGTATACAACTTCCTCTCTGAGCAAGTCTCTCTTGTCCATATAAATTCATTCTTGCAGAGCGACACAGGCTGGCCACCTGCCCTCCTAACTCAGCGGACACATCCTAAACCACCAGAATTCCAACCACAGGCCCAGCCTGGGACTTCTGCTCCTCAGTTAACAACCATCACTGTGAAGCCAGGCACTTTGATAAAATGTGGAAGACAGGGATGCAAGGGGAAGGTGGTTCCCAAGGTCCCTTTCTGCAACACAGAGAGTGAACATGAACTCCGGACTGTTACCAAGAGCTTTTTACCCTATGTGTCCCCAGGTAGGGGCTAGGGATGGTGGAGGTGAGGGGTGGTATTAGAGCCAGGATGAATTGAACCAATTAAACTGCTTAAGCATTCCACGAGGATAAAGGAGCCAGAGCATATTTGGCTAGTGCCAGAGTAATTTTTTTCAATTCTAAATTTATTAATAAATGTGTGAGTCAAACTATTTTCCCAGCATGCACCACAACCCACCCACTTATCACACAAATGCGCATTATATGAACTTCCTGGAGAGTAAACAAAAGCTCCAGATCAGTGAATTCCAGCTATGAAATTATTATGGGTATTTTGCTTGTAAACTCATGGAACCTGCCAGGCCCAGATGGGTAATTGATAATTGATGTTTATGAATAGTATTCCCCACAGCTGGGGGAATCTGGCTGGCACATGGTTGGTCACCCACTCCCAGCAAACCTCACTTCCACGCTCCCTCCTCACCCATCTCGGCAGTAAGAGGCCCATGAATGGTTTTTCTGAGTCCTCAGACTGGCGATCAGCCCATCTGCTGGAAGCCGATGTGGACTTTGGGGCCTGAGCAGCTCACCATGCATCCCCATTCCACTCCACGGCACCCAGATTCTGTTGATGCTTCAAAATCTGAATTCACAGGAACACCCTGCACTGTATTCTTTGGAGTTCTCAGAGATCTGGGATGGAGAGTCAGCTCTGCTGCCAAGACCTCAGAAATAGCACAGAATGAAATCTGCCAGCATATGGCTTTAAAAAGTCCACTCACCTTTCTCGAGAGAAGTTAGCTCATAGCAAATGAAAATCACTAATGTTCCTATTCATCTGGCATATTATTCCCCTTGGATACAAAATGGCTCTTTTCCAGGCTGCAACTAATGATGTCTTGACCTCTGCCGCTCAAACTTGTGAGCGACCCATCGTGTCCACTCATCAGCACCGAAGGACTCGGAGGGAGGGCACGGGCTGGAGCTGCGGAAGCTGCAGCCCTGGTTTCAGCTCCACCACCGACTGCGCATTTCACACAAGTCTGTTCTTTCTCTGGGCCTCAGTTTCTTCAGGTCCAGCCAGAGAATAAACAAATGCCCCTGGCCCTCCCCTCCTCAAGGATATTAAGATCCCACTCGGTCTAAGAGATCTGAAAAACTTGATGTTCTGACTATCTGCCCTTTTTTGCAGAACTCCTATATATCCTAGCTCCACACCTCTCCTCCTTGGAGCAGTTCTCTCAGGGTTACTTGAGATGCTGCCTCCCGGAGTTGAAGTCCTAAAAATTCCCTCCGAATACAACATAATTCTCAAAAAAAAAAAAAAAAAAGAGATCTGAACAATTTGAATTCTTAAAAGTCAAGAGAAGGAATCAGATGTGGGGCTGATTGCTGGCTCACTGACCTGCTAGCTCTTCAGCCTTGGGTAACACCTATTCACCAATTTCCCCCACCCCTCCCTAACCTCCCATTAACTGGAGTAGATTTGAGGGCAAAGGAAGAAGGGAGGGTATTCTAAGACTGGGTTCAAGGTAGAAGGGTAGGAGCACAGAAGGTCAGAGCGGTCCTGTTATTTTTCGGCTACCCTAATATTTGAAAATAGGAACCACCAAACAGAAAAAGTAGAAGGTGATTATTTGCCTTGTAAAGGAATTCTTAGTACCAAGGACAATATCAAGCACGGATACACTTAAAGTCTTCAGCTTCTTGGCAGACTGGGGAAACATCTGTTGATGGTCTTCATCACCATGAACTAGTTATGGTGCTAGGTGCTTTCGCATTAATTATCTTCTCTAATCCTTTTAATGCCCCAATACACTGAGACCCTTCCAGGTCACGTAACCTGCCTAAAATTCCGTAAGTAATAAATGTTGGTAGGATTTCAGCTCAGGTTGTTTGACTTCAAGGCTCATGTTCTTCCCACAATTCCATAGTTTCTCAGACGCAGGGAGGCTCCATTTGAATTAATAGTTAGGTGTCTAGTTTGTGAAATATTTCCCTAAGATTAGGCATAATGTAAGTAAAAGGAAAAATAGGATTCTAGTGAAACAAATATGTCATTTACATTTCAGTCATCAGAAACATAACCACTGCAGGTGAGATTCACCTATGCTGCTTTATTGTTGATGTTCATACTCAGATTTTTCCCCTCAGGTAATTGGCACAAGGCTCTGTGCCAGGAGAAAAGAAAGGAGGTTACTTCTTCACTGACTGCCTATTTTAATGGCTGGCTCTCAGTACTTAGACTTTAATTCCGAATGCAACACGGAAATTGTTAATTTGAGAAAAGAAAAAATAGTTTATTTCTGTTAAGTGTTAGCACTTATGCCAAAGGGGAAGCCTTAAAGGAAAAGATAGATTTGAGTGTATAAAGTTTAAAATTTTTTACATGACAAAAACACTGTAAATCAACTTAAAAGGAAGTGACAACTTGAAAAAGTATTAGAACATATGGTAATTATCAAGTAACTATTAAATATATGAGCCCTTTTAAGTTATTTTTAATGAGCACCCCTTTAGAAAAATAAGCAAAGGATCTCAAAAGGCAATTGGTGAGTAATCAAAGTACAAATTAATATATTTCTTACTTATTAGATTAGTTGATAAGACAACAGGGCCAGAGGGAACTGATAAGAATATAGGGAAATTGCCCCCTTGGTTCACTGCTAATTAATGTGGATTGGCACATTTCAGAGTGGCAATATGTATTAAAACAGTTTACATTTCTACTATTTTGGATTTTTTTTTAACAAACATACATTCCTTTGCAATAACAAAAAATAGTAATAATATTTTAAAATGTGCTCACCTGGCACAATTATTTCTGCAACATAAATTCTAAGGAAACAATTATGGATGTGTAAAAGTATTTAGTTAGAAGAGATACATGACAGCATTGATTATAAGGGCAAAAATCGGTGTGGCAGAAACCACTAGTTGCTACCCAATAGCCATTCTTCCCCCTTTTCTTAGCAATAGAACTCTTTTAAGTCCCCTTCAAAGCCTCCCTTGCAGCTGAGTATGGCCAACTACAAGATAGCAGAAGTGTTGTACAGGACTTCCAGGGAGGCTATTTAAAGGCAGCTAATTTGGCTGGGGAGGAGCCTTTTGAACTCTTCATTTCTCCTCTGTATTACCTAGAACTTTGGGGATTTTTTTTGAGGGGGGGGTGTTTTTTTAAATTTTATTGAAGTATATTTGATTTACAATGTTGTGTTAATTTCTTCTGTACAACAGTGACTCAGTTTTATATATATACATATATATGTATTCTTTTTCATATTCTTTTCCATTATGGTTTGTCTTGTCCCAGGATATTGAATATAGTTCCCTGCGCTATACAGTAGGACCTTGTTGTTTATCCATCCTATATATAATAGTTTGCCTCTGCTAATCCCAAACTCCCATTCCTTCCCTCCCCTACACCACCTCCCTCTTGACAACTGCAAGTCTCTTCTCTATATCTGTGAGTCTGTTTTTGTTTTGTAGATATGTTGATTTGTATCATATTTTAGATTCCACATATAAATGATATCATATGGTATTTGTCTTTCTCTTTCTGACTTACTTAGCTTAGTATGATAATGCTGCAAATGGCATTATTTCATTCTTTTTGATGCCTGAGTTTTATATATATATATATATATATATATATATATATATATATAAATATATGGCACATCTTCTTTATCCATTCATCTCTTGATGGACATTAGGTTGTTTCCATGTCTTGGCTATTGAAAATAGTGCTGCTATGAACATAGGGGTGTGTGTATCTTTTGGAATTATAGTTTTGTCTCAGTATATGCCCAGGAATGGGATTGCTGGATCATATGGCAACTCTATTTTTAGTTTTTTAAGGAACCTGCATACTGTTTTCCATAGTGGCTGTGCCAATTTACATATTTACATTCCCACCAACAGTGTAGGAGGCTTCCCTTTTCTCCAGACCCTCTCCAGCATTTGTTATTTGTAGATTTTTTAATGATGGTCATTCTGACTGGTGTGAAGTGGTACCTCATTGTAGTTTTGATTTGCATTTCTCTAATAATTAGTGATGTTGAACATCTTTTCATGTGCCTATTGGCCATCTGTATGTCTTCTTTGGAGAAATGTCTATTTAGCTCTTCTGCCCACTTTTTGATTGGGTTGTTTGTTTTCTTGTTGTTGAGTGGTATGAGCTGTTTGTATATTTTGGAAATTAAGCCCTTGTTGTGCACTGTGTAGAACGTTGATGTGATGTGTAGAGCTTCTGCAGCCATTTTGGGCCAACAAGTGACCCTAAGAATGGAAGATATCCAGAAAAATGATAGAGCAAAAATATAGAAGAAGCCTGAGTCCTTGATGACTGCTATACCAGCCCTGGACTGCCCACCTCTGGGTTATTTCACATTAAGGAGAAATAAACATCCATCTTATTTAAGCCACGGTTCTTTGGAGTTTTCTGTAAAAAAGCTGAACCTAATTTTACCTAATACATACAATTAGTAACCTAAAAATCCAACTGTTGAAGTCTAGTTAAATAAAATATATGGAATCCACATGATGAAAGCTAAGCAGCCATTTAAAATAACGCTATATGAATAGATGTTCACTATATATTGGTATTTGACAAAGCAGAGTTTTTAAAAGCATGTACAGTATAATCTCATTTTTGTAAAAGATAAAAATTGATGTTCATGTATGGAAAAGTCTGGTGAGTTATATGCCTAAATGTAACAATAGTTATTTATGAGCAGTTGGACTGTGGTGATTAGTCTGTGTTTCTATACAAAGTATCTAATTAATTTCATAAAAGGGGCAGGTATTAGGCATCAGCCCTGGATGAGACACTAAGTACCACATGAAAATCTATTTACTTCCAGGCAACCAGAAACCATGTACAGGAGACATGGACGGAGCTAAGGTTGACTGTTAGGAAGTGTGTTCAGTCTTGCAGATCATTAGGGAACCACTAAATAAATTAAATTCAACTCCACAAAAGAGTGCCTTGAAAGACGAAGAGTTAAATACAAAGGCCCATTATTTTTCAGTGGCCACATGTGTCTCAAGCAAAGAAAGGAGCCTGCAGAGTTGCTTCCAAATGTTCAAAGGACACGTTTCCAGGTCTATAGCTCTGTTTTATTAGGGAGCTACAGTCAATATCCATAAGAATTTGGCATAAACTTATTCTAGCAAATGTTAACGTGCACTGAAAGCAGATTTCATGTGTATGGGGAGCAAGGATTGGTCATCCGCTTTATGGGAGACAGAAATCAAACAGTCCAGCAGATGTGTTTAAATGCTTTCTGTAGGTCTTTTCCAACTTGGTAGGTTTCTTCCACTGCTCTCACCATGGAACTCAATTTCTCCATACATGACACAACAGACAAGGACACTCAGCTGAAGGGAATTGTCCTGGAGCCCTGTAACAGGCACGTCACCTCAGCAACGCCGTAATTAAAGGCCTCCTCAGAGGCTGCCAGCGCAAGCCTCCTATTTTCAAGGGTTACGTGTTTTTGCTCTAAAACACTTCCTCTTTTCCTTAAATGGTAGCCGAGGAACTGGTAGCAAGAACACTTGGGCAGCTCCTCTGTCCTGTGGTCAAATAATTTTCCAGTCGTATGAAAATCAACCAGAAAAGACCCGTGGGGTTTCAAACAGCTTTATGTTCCCATCTGCCGTCCAAAAAAGGCTCATTTAACTTAACACAGACACGTTCTTCAAACACCTGGTTCTTCATTGGCATTCTGTTGAAAAAAAGTTCTTCCAAAACAAGAACAAAATCTCAGTTATCATTTAACTGTCCCTCAGTGTGTGTGGTGAGAAATATTCTTCGTGTGTTTGAGTTTCTGGTGGGGCACTTCAGAGCCAACAAGAGGAATAACTTCCTACCACACTGTTACCGCCACATCTATTGAGTGCTTACACGTGGTGCTAAGTACAGGCGCGATGACTTACATCCTACCTACCTAGTGAGTTAGGCAGTATCACCTTCACTTTTAAGAAGAGAAAATGGAGATTCAGAGACTTTAAGTCATTCTCCCTGTTCACACCGGAAGGAGGCAGATCTGGGATTCACACCTACATCGGCTTGACTCTTTTCATCATGCCAAACTTTTTTTTTAATTATAGTGAAATAGGGGCTTCCCTGGTGGTGAAGTGATTAAGAATCTGCCTGCCAGTGCAGGGGACACAGGTTTGAGCCCTGGTCCGGGAAGATCCCACATGCCGTGGAGCAACTAAGCCCGCGAGCCACAACTACTGAGCCTGCGTGCTACAACTACTGAAACCCACGTGCCTAGAGTCCGTGCTCCTCAACAGGAGAAGCCCGTGCACCGCAACGAAGAGTAGCCCCAGCTCGCCACAGCTAGAGAAAGCCCACGCGCAGCAACGAAGACCCAACGCAGCCAAAAATAAATAAATAAATTTTTTAAAAAATTATAGTAAAATATACATAACATGAAGTTTACCATTTTAACCACTTTTAAGTGTACATTTCGTGTCATTAAGTATATTCACAGGGACTTCCCCAGTGGCCCTGTGGTTAAGACTCTGCCTTCCAAGGCAGGGGGCAGGGGTTTGATCCCTGGTCAGGGAACTAAGACTCCACGTGCTGCAGGTGCAGACAAAATTTTTTTTAAAAAAGAGGGGGGAAGTATATTCACAATGTTGTATAACCACCACAACTATTTCCAAATTTTTTTCATTACTCAAAACAGAAACTCCATAACCCAATAACTCCACATTCCTCTTTCCCCAGGCCCGGTAAGTTTTGTGTTTCTGTATATTTGTCTATCTGGGTACCTCATATAACTGGAATCATACAATATTTGTCCTTCTGCGACTGGCTTCTTTCACTTAGCATAATGTCTTCAAGGTTCATCCATGTAGTAGCATATGTCAGAACTTCATTCCTTTTTATGGCTGAATGATATCTGTGATAGAGACAGAGATAGAGACATCTCACATTTTGTTTATCCATTCATCTGTTAATGTGCACTTGGGTTGTTTTCACCTTTTGGCCACTGTGCATAATGCTACAATGAACATTAGTATACCAATATCTGAGTTCTTGTTTTCAATTATTTAAATATATACATAGGACTGGAATTGCTGGGTTTATGGTAATTTCATGTTTAATTTTTTTTAGAAATCCAGACTTCCTCCAGTTACAGATTATGGTACCAACTTTATATAGATATATTGATAAATATTGATATATCACTCACACACAATCTTTTGTTGATTCAGGGTGGAAAGAAGACGCCCTTTGAATCAGATAGACCTGGGTTTAAACCACAGCTGCACAACTTACTAGATCTTGGGCAAGTCACTTCAACTCTCTGAGCTTCAGTTTCCTCATCTGTAAAATGGGAATCATAAAATGTATCTTGAGGAAGTGAAGATTTGATTTCAAATGAGCAAAATGACTAGCATGTGCCTGGACAGAACGGGCAGTGGATAAATAGTTACTGTTTTCCTTAGTTTTATGAAACAGAAGAATCAGCCAGTACTTTTTATGTGTAAAATGTAGTGCCTCTTTAGGTCCAATTTACAGGTGATGAGCAAAAGCAAAGCCACATCAGATCAAGTCTGGGGACTTTAGATGCCTCGAGGAGATCCCTGGTCCACTGGTTCCTATCCAGGGAGGCCATGAGTGGGATGGACACACTTGGCTGGCCATTATTAGCTCTCTCTTGTGCCTTTCTTACAGCCAAGTGATTGTGAATCAATCAATGTAGTTATTCAATAAAGCTCCTTGACCACATGTGGCTCAAAGCACTAAACAACTAAATCCAATTTACCTGGAATACAAGACATGTTACATCTCCCCATGTGAGATGAAAGCTCTTTAAATACAGAGATTATTTTTTAATATATCTATGAGTCCAAATTCATTGGAGTCAGTGGAACCACTGATGTCTTCAGCAACATAAATGGAATCCATGTGGTCAAGGATTCTCCTCTCTCTCCTCTCTCTCAGCCCCAACCAAAAACCAGGGCTGCTTCCAGCTCTGAGTCTGTTGTCCTTGAAGGGATGAACAGCCTGTGTCCAAGAGCAGAGATAACTTGTACCCAGAGGTACAGAAATGTGACTTGATGAGGGTGATTAACTCTTGTGATCAATTTTGTTTTGCGTTCATATGCGTATAGTGACTTTTTATTCCATTTAATAGTAATAAAGCTGTTAATGCCATCACTGTTCCTCAATGTCAGTTTTGCAGCTTTGATCTTGCTTTGTCAGTTTCCTCTGACTTTCCTAAAAGATTGCTATGGATGGGTCTTCACTTTCTGTTGTTAAAACATGATTGCATATTGAGAGATGAAAAATATACTTACTATATAAAATTGACTGCAATTCAAGAGTGTCCAATTCACTCATTACAGCCACAGAGAGAAACCATCTTTGAAGAGTCCAGTTCTCACCTGAAATCTAGAGGGCTGTTTATTTATATTTGAAACTATAGCACTAATCAGACACTGATTGGTGAATTGCTTCAGTAACTTCCTCTGTATACAGAATCCCTGTCTTGGCTACTCCGCCATCAGTGAGGCCAAGAGAGGAATGAAACTATCCCGAGAAGCTGGATGCCCAAGTTTGGGATAACAGGGTTCAGCACTTCATGTTTTGTCTTTTCTTCCCTTCTCTAAGTCTAAAGAGGCAGGCTGACATTTAGAGCGCGTGAATACAACTTCAACCTCCATCTGTAAGCAGAAAATAGTTCATTAAATAAATGTCTGTCAGTACTACTGCTTGAGCATAAAGTCTGGTGTTTTATTCGGCCCTGAAGTTTTGTAAAATGATAATGAGCTGGTTCACGAGAACCCTCGTTATGTTAATCCAGATTCCTTCAGGAGTGACCAGGATAAAAGCTGAGGCTGACAGAACCTATTGGTAGATGAACAGGAGTCCCTGCCCTCACATGTCTGCCGTGCATGTTGATGTGACCGAAATCCTTTTTTTCCCTAAGCTTCTGAGCTGTTCCTTCATTAGGCATGTAAAGCTTGCCCTGTCTTCATTTGGCTGGAAACACCATGCAGATAGTTCTTATTTTAAGAAGGGCAACGAGCACCCAGAAATGTGACTGACATATTACTGCTGGGCTGATTAGAGAAGTTACAAAGCTGCCTGTGTGTACTTTGGACAGTTGTAATACAGTGATTGCTCTTGTGCTGATGCCTTGAGCAGCTGGCAAGCATGAAGAGGAGGATCAGAGCATTTACAACACCTCAATCATAGTTTCCCCACTCAAACTGGTAGGGCAAAGCCAAGTAAATATTGTTATTTGGGGGAAGGTTTTGAACTATGAAGATTTGCAAAGAGAATTGCATTTTTCAGTTCCTTGGCTCAAGGATTTCATTCTTTAAGTATGCACAAACCAAACTACTATTTGAGATCTTTTCATTCATTCACTCAAAAATTTTATTTTACTTCAAAAATTGCACACACTTAAGATGCGCCAGGCACCATATTGGATGCTAAGAATAAGATAATAAGAATGTCACATCCTCTATCCCCAGAGCACTTACAGTTCTGCAGATGAGAAAGATAAGTAACCAGCTACAGTGGAGTCACAAGTGCTATGACAGAGGTGGGCACCCAGAGGATATAATGAAGCACATAAGGCACACTAACCCAGAGTGGGGTCTGAGAGACAGGGGTCAGGGTGGGGGAGGTCAGGAAAAGCTTCCAGAAAAGGGTGAAAACTGACCTGATTCCTGCAGGAAAAGCAGGCTTCGCTCTGGGGTCTGCAGGGCTGAAAGAACAGAACTAGAGGGACAAGGATGGAGGCAAGAGCGTGGGGTCTGGGAGCCACAAGTGAGTGGGGCCCTGTGGCGGGACATGAAGGAGGACACCTGGACATCGTCCAAAGACCACGCCTGCATCATGAAGGCTCAAGAGATTCAGTGATAAGATCTACATTTGGGAGAGAGGATCCTGGGAGATTCTTTTAGCTGGGAGAATAGCTAAAACCAGTAGATGAATCTCTGGGCAGCCAAATCTGACGCCACCAAGTCTCTGAAATAACGTTTCCCCTTAACGTTAGGAGAGCCCACTTAGGAGTCTTACTTCAGCCTAGCAGCCATGGCAGTTCAACTTTCTAGTTAACAGACTGTGAGAGAGAGGAGGAAGCGGGCAGGGTCAAGCCTAAGCAGTAGCAGCAACACAAGGTGCCATTTATGGAATGGCGGCCCTGTGTACTGAGTGCTACCTCTCCACAATCACTTGGGATATGTATTATTATTCCTTCCATTAGACAGATGAAGAAACTGAATTTCTGAGAGGAAAAGTGATTTGTCCAAGATCACGTGGCTGGTAAATGATGTCAGTGGGGCTGGCACCAAGGTCTTTGGAAACCAACAACTACATCCTCACCGAATACGTTACTTGGCAGAAGGGAAGAGAGAGCTGGAAGCCAGAACACAATGGAAAGCAGACAGCAGTATTTAGAAAGCAGACACCAGACACTGGGTAAAGATGGCAGGCTGAACACACCTACTTTTGCTCTCTCCTGAGACCCTACTAAATTTACTATTAAAAAATTACTACCAGGATCTGGAGAAGGAGAAAGGAGGCAGGTAACTTAGTAGCTGAGAGAATGCTGATTCCTAAGTCAACAGAGAGGAAAGCAGAGAACCAAGTCCATTTACACGGAGAATCCTCACCTGCAAGACCTGTCTAGCAGATCCAATGTCCAAATAATGTTTCCAGAAAGAAAAAGCAGAGAAGAAAAGGAGGGAGAATAAAAGAAGTCATTCAAGAACATTTCCTAGAACTGAAAGGGCTCGCAAGTGCCCAGTCTAATGAATGAAAGTCAATCCACAACATGTAAAACATCTTACAAGTTTCCAGAAATAAAAACAGGTCCCATAGAAAGGGTCTGGCACCAGAATAGTCTTTCACTTCTTAACAACAACACTGGAAGCTGGAAAACAGGAAAGCTTTCTGAACAGAAATGAGTTCCAACCGAGAATTCTATACTTAGCCAAACAAGCAGTCAAGAGAGTGACACGAAAACGTTTTCATTTTTTGACATTGGGATCTCAAAAAATTTCTTTTCTGAACACCTTTTTCCAGGAAGCTATTGCAGGATATGCTCCATAAAAACAAGGGAGTAAATCAAGAATGAGGCGGGCATGGGAACCAGAAAAAAAGCAGGGCAAAGAGAAGCCTGAGGCTTAAGGAGGAGAATCCAGACCCCTTAAACAACTGTATACCTTGGTATACAGAAGGTAACCAATTCATAGTGGCATTTCAGAAAGTGCCAAGGAGCCTTCTTCAAGAAGACAAAACTGACAGAATACTCAATATGTTTAGATGTATTAACAGGCAATCTGACAGTGCCACATGAAGTAAATACAATCGGTTTCCTGGGGCTATCCATGAACTGTTCTAAAAATATATTTTTATTATATTTTAGAAAAGCATCTATCTGAAACAGATTAGAAATTTTTTTTTAAAAAAAGCTAGTCCTTCATCACAGATAGCTTGAGAAGCACTACTGGGTTGAAGCAGAAATAAATACACAGAAAACTGAAGCAAAAAAAAATTTTTTAAGACAGTTATTGAGAGAAAACAAAATTGTGCAGGAAAAGAAAAGTGATTGTTTTCTACATGGTGAGCTCTGAATAGTATATCGGGTCATAGTATGTAAACACTGAACATTGATTTAACTAAAATTATGATAAATCACCTTAGGAGTATGGAAAGTGACCATGTGTTATAGGGACGGGAAGAAGCAAGAGTTAAATCCTCATCTTCCATAGTGGGAAGTCAATAGATAAAGCCAAAAAGAGAAAAATAAACAAGGAGCAACCCGACCATGTTATTCATAGATATGGAAGGAAAATTTTTTAAGTCAGTTAAAAAATGTAAATGTGGTTTCCTCTGGGGAAGGGAAGAAGGGTGCAAGGCAGACTGGGGACTACTCTTTTTCTTAATCAGACTTGAAGAACTTGTCTCTTTGAACTACATGCCTATATAACTCTATAAAACCAAAACTCTGTAGTCCAAGGGCAAACAATTCTGCATATACTTCAATAGTCAATAAGATCCCCTAGAGGACTTCCCTGGTGGCGCAGTGGTTAAGAATATGCCTGCTAATGCAGGGGTCATGGGTTCGAGCCCTGATATGGGAAGATACCACATGCCGCGGAGCAACTAAGCCCTCATGCCACAACTACTGAAACCGGCGCACCTAGAGCGCACGCTCCACAACAAGAGAAGCCACAGCAATGAGAAGCCCGTGCACCGCAAGGAAGAGTAGCCCCTGCTCGCCGCAACTAGAGAAAGCCTGCACGCAGCAACGAAGACCCAATGCAGCCAAAAATAAAATAAATAAATTTATAAAAAAACAAATAAGATTACCTAGGCCTAAAGATTATTATTATCATTAAGGGTTCAAAAAATTCTTGAATATACATAATGTATATATTAAATATATATTACATACAATATAACATAGTTGTATATATATACAAGACTGCTATATTACACATAATACATATATAGAATATACATATTTTATATATATATTTTATATTTATATATATTTTATATATATATTCTGTGAGACGTGACTTCTTAGAGATAAATTCCTGGGGATGTTTAATTAACCCTCTGTTGTAACATGAAAGCACAAGTTCCACTATGTGTTCCCTTAAATGTTGTCCATCTATTTGGTACAAATTTTTTAAATATTATGAATGTGTCCTAAACTTCTCAAGTTTTACAGGTGACATTATAGCATAATCCATATTATCATAATTAGGCATTGTTAAGCATCCAACTGCATTATAATACAAAGACTGAGACAGCCTTTGCCCCAGGGAGTCCACTCTAAAAAGATGGCCCCGGGGATAAGACTCCACGCTTCCAATGCAGGGGGCACAGGTTCCATCCCTGGCCGGGGAACTGAGATCCCACATGCCTCACAGCATGGCCAAAAAAAAGGAAGATGACCCGGGTAAT
The DNA here is from genome assembly GCF_965194805.1 of Balaenoptera borealis. NCBI lineage: Eukaryota > Metazoa > Chordata > Mammalia > Artiodactyla > Balaenopteridae > Balaenoptera > Balaenoptera borealis. The sequence goes on from NC_138869.1 coordinate 38,980,908, forward strand.
TTAAAGGGAAAAGAAAGAACACAGCAACTAAGAAAGTCAGCATCATTTTTATCCTTGTTTCTTTGGCAGAGATAAGGTAATTTAAAATGCTAAAGAGGGCATGTCTTTGTTCGAAGAATCATAAAATTAGAGAATTTAAGAGCATGAAAGAGCTTCAGAGACCATCTAATCTGTGAGTATGGAGGGGGTGGAAGGAAGGAGGAGTCCCATGAAAGGGTATGTAAATGTTTCATGCATTTTCCTGGGGAGAGGGTACTTGGTGTTCATCAGATTATCAGAGAAACTTGTGAACCTTTGTCTAATCCAACCATCTTATTTGGCAGATTTATGTATTTTAGAGCTACTAGGACTCAGGCTTTTAGTGTATGTTTTTATTTACAAGAGAAGGGAGGCCTGGGGAAGAGACAGGCTCTGTCTAGCGGGCAACTAGAAAGTCATTAGCAGAGCTGGGAAAAGAACCTTGTTTCCTGACTCCTAGTCCTGGGTCTCTTTGCCCCATCTCATTGCCCCTAGCATGCTGCATCTGCCTGTTTACAAAGCAACCCATGTTTGGCTGACTAAATCTGTCGCACATAAGGAGTTAATGTTTTATACCTGTCAGTGATTTTTTATAAAACATATTTCTACTGATTTGTCCAAGCCAAAAACCTGGGCAGTCTCTCTGACTCCTTCCTCTCCCCTCAACACCCTCTGCCCAACACCTAATCAGTCATTAAATCTTACCTGTCTCCTGCTCTAAGTAGCTCTGAAATCTTCTCCATCCCTACATTCAGGCCACCACCCCCTCTGCCTCTCACCAGGACAGCCTCTTAAACTGAGTCCCTGGAGAGGTTGTCAAGCAAAATATATAAGGAATCCAATGGGATGGTAAAGACATTAATCCAATCAAGTGGTGACAAGAGTTGAAGGAAATTAAGGGAAATCATCAGCGATGCTGAAAGACTCCCCAGGGAAATAGAATGCACTGAGCTGCAATAAATCCCAGTGCAAGGAATGGCCAGGAGGCATCTGCCAGCAATGGAAGACAGAAACTGATGCTAACCAAGGGCCTGGCATGTTTTCCAGTGGCATGGGTGGAATTATCCAGGAGGATGTAGTATCAGGTCCCAGGTCACAGTCTCAAATATGATTGGTGAGGAACAATATTGCGGTCCTCATTTTTTTTTTTTACCTAGTACCCTTGGCCTGCCTGAGGTGGCAAAACTGCTCTTCTTACTTGCATAAGTGACTTTACAAACTGAGATGGTTTACAGATAAGTACCTTAGCCTAAATTTAATACTGGTCATTAGAGAACTAAGTTTTGTGATCTTTAGGACAACCTGTGTACATTTGTTATTTAAAAATGGAGCAGTTGGGACTTCCCTGGCAGTCCAGTCTTCCCTGGTTAAGACTCTGTGCTTCCACTGCAGGGAGCTTAGGTTTGATCCCTGGATGGGGAAGTAAGACCCCACATGCCACGGGGCACAGCCAAAAAAAAAAAAAAAAAAGGAACAGTTAATAAGGCATGTTGCTGAATCTATGTGATTTATTTCAGATGTGGGATTTTTAAAAAGTTTTTAAAGGTGTAAGTCCTCCCAGTCAGACATGTGGAATGCTTTAAAGAAGTCAGATATATTAAATAAATCTATAAATATAGTATAATGTTGTAACCGAAAGTGGGGTCCGGCTGCTTGCTGCTCAAAAGCCAAGAAAGAGGCCAGGTGGGTGGAAAGGAGAGTTTGCTTCATCTAGGATGCCAGCAACCAGTAGGGGTGCGGCGGGCCGCAGGGCAGACGCCTGTCCAAAGACTGACTCCCTCCACTGACAATCAGTGGGCAAGAGCTTTTACAGGCTGAGGGGGAAGGGGCTACGTGCAGAAACAGCACAGTCAGCTCTGACAGTCATCTTGAAATTGGTCATCGGTGGTCTGATCAGCGTCATCTTAATTGTTTTAGGTACAGTTAGTCTTCAGTTCCAGGGTCGGTTTGTTCCCATTTCTTTGAGGCCAATTCGTGGAATTGTGGCAGCTTATGTCATGGCTACATTCTGGTCATCATGTAGTTGACTTCTTCCACCTGGTCGGGGTTTCAGTATCTACAAGACAGCTCACAGGATATGGGTCAGAATATTATCTATAGCCCTTGAGGAGGAACGAAAGGTCCTGAATTATGCTTAATGACTAAACTATTATTATTTAATCTTGTTGGACTGTTTTCTTTGTTTTTGCATTTTCTCACTTCTCTAATTAAACTTATTCTTTGGCTAAAGTTTTTCCACAGACAAAAGACAGGCGGAGGACATGGGGGGCAACATGACCGTAGGGTCCTGCTCTGTTTCAGTGTGTCTTAGACCATTACAATTAATTGACTAATTATATAATTAGGAATAAATATTTAGGGGAGTTTAATACACATTAATGAAAGTGATTGCTCTTATTTGCAACTCTAATTTAAATACCTGCAACTGTAAATACTGTAGTTCTCCCTGTTGATAATAGGAAACTCAAGCTTTCCCCTTTTCCGAGCTATAAAGCCTTCCCACTCCTCTACCTGCCTTCAAGGCTCTACCAAAATGCAGGTGATGGTGGCTCACTCCCTTGTATAGCAAGCTCAGAGTAAATAACCTTTGCTTATTCTCATTTGGTTGGTCTTCATTTATCTCCACAATAAATGCTCGCTTGGACATTAAAAATCCAAACTGATCCAAGTATTGGTCTCTCAGATTCATCCTCCATTCTGCAGCCAGAGTCACCTTTCATGTTTCCCCTCCCCCTCCTCAGTATCCACTCCAAAGTCTTGCATGTAGGTAACGCAGCCTCTGCCAACCCACCCTGGCCAACCTCCCCACCGTCTCTGCCCTCTCTGAGGTTTCCTCTCTAGCCTCTGACCCTGCCAAATTTCAATTCCTTGCACCTAGGTCCTCTTTCCCTTCTGCACTGCCTACCTAACTCCCCCCTGTCCTTCTGGTCTTGGTGCAAACATCACTTCCATTCCTGCCCTCTGCTCTTACCAGGACTTACCATGCTGTTGTTATTTCTCATCCCTCTGCCTTGTCCCCTTGACCATAAGCTCCACAGGGGCAGAAACCCTATGTGCCTTGCTCACTGTATCCCTACGAACTAGCTCAGTGCCTGGTACATGATAGATATTCTATAAATGAATTCATCAGTGGGAAGCCAGAGTTCCTACAGATAGCCTATGGCCAGGAACATGAAATAATTGTTTTAATGGGCTATACTAATGAGAGGAATTTTACAAGTACAAAATTCCATACTACTTCCAAAGAGGGAAACTTGTATTTAGCTATTTCAGTTCAATAAATATTTTCTGAGTGTCCCCAAATGCCAGTCCCCAAATCAGGTGCCAAGGATAGAAAGAAAATAAGACATGAACTCAGCTGTCAACAACCCTGCTGTATATTGGAGATACACAGATGATTAAGATGTGCTCCCTGCCAGCAAAGGACTCACGCTATAATGGCAATAACAGACAGGAAAACAGGTGATCACAACATATAGAGTACAATAGATCAAATCATAGGATCTGTACAAGGTTTGGAAGCAGCACACAAGTTGTGCCCATGCAAATCACACTTGTCTACCTTCCTCTCTACACAGTGTATTTTCCATGAAAGTTTGTGTGCCAATCAAGTGTTTGTAAATCAAATAATGTGAAATGCCTCCAAGGTACCTCTCTGTTTAAAGAAAGCTTTTGGTGAGTTTTTTAAAAATCAATTCCTAATTTAATACTTTTGTAAATTTGACAATTAAATAGAATAATCTTTTTCCACCAAGCAGATCACAATTATATTACAGTCTAAGGAGCCAGAATGACCATTAATTGGGGATGGGGGTGGGGGTGGGGGTGGGGTGGGGGGTGGACAATAAACTTTAAGAGGAGGAATTTTCTCTTGGGAGCATCCTTATCTGCATTTATTAATTTATTTTATTTATTTATTTTTGGCTGCATTGGGTCTTCATTGCTGCACATGGTTTTTCTCTAGTTGCGGCGAGCGGGGGCTACTCTTTGTTGTGGTGTGTGGGCTTCTCACTGCAGTGGCTTCTCTTGTTGCAGAGCATGGGCTCTAGGTGTGTGGGCTTCAGTAGTTGTAGCACGTGGGCTCAGTAGTTGTGGCACACAGGCTTAGTTGCTCCGCGGCATGTGGGATCTTCCTGAACCAGGGCTCGAACCCGTGTCCCCTGTATTGGCAGGCGGATTCTTAACCACTGCGCCACCAGGGAAGCCCTTATCTGCATTTAAAAGTACCACTTAGAAGAGGCAGTTGAATGGATGTGAGGAGGGAGAGGCAGTACAGGGTCTGAGGGCTCTTAGTGCCAGCTCTGCCCCGCCTCATTGAGTCACCTTCAGCAAAGCGTGTGCCACTCCTGACAGTGACCCCTCCCTCCCTCCCTCTCTCCAGAGGCTGCAGTGAACACCTGGAAGCCTGCAAAAGAACACTGTCAGCCACCATGTGCTCCAAAAGCACACGGGACCTCCCACATTACTCCTCCCAGGGAAAACTGAAATCCAAAAAGCTGCCTACCAAGGCTGGGGTAACTCTTCCTAGGGTCTTAAAGTCCAGAAAGCAGAAGGTCTTAGTCTCCAGGCTTCAAGCATTTTAGGTCTGGCTGGAGCATCTCACAGGAGAAAGCATGACTGGCCACATGCAAGGGAGAAGGCGCTGCCCTACTTCAGATGGAAAGACTGGGCAAAGGGAAGAGAATGGCTCCAGTATCCTGGTCTGATGCAGCGCCTAAGAGAGCACATGCTTCACTCCACTAGCATACAGAGCACAAGACATGAAGCAAAGCAACTCTTTCTCTAGTATGCAATAAACTTAGGGGCTCATGGGGAATCTAGTTCTGTGTGTGTACTGTGCCTGGTTCTGTTCAGGCTGTTATCACAGAACTCTAGAGACCGGGTGGCTTATACAACAAACATTTATTCTTCACAGTTCTGGAGGCTGGGAAGTCTAAGATCAAAGCACTAGTGGATTCGCTGTCTGATGTGAACCTGCGTCCTGGTTCATACATCTTCTCACTGTAACCTCCCATGGTGGAAGAGGTAAGAGAGCTCTCTGGGTTCTCTTTTAAAAGGGCACTAATCCCATTCATGAGGGCTCCACCCTAATACCTAGTGACCTAATTGTCTCCCAAAGGCCTCAACTCCTAATACCATCACCTTGGGGATTAGGTTTCTACATATGAATTTGGGAAGGACACAAGCATTCCGTCTATATCACTGGTGCTACTTTTACTAAGGTGGTCAGGAAGACCTCTCTGAATTATAAGCACAGCCAAGTGCCCAGAGATTGAAGTTTCTTGCAAAATACTTTTCTGCAAAAGACACCACCAGCTATTCCACTCTTTGCTTTGTAGAAATGATTCCAGTTTTGTAGAAACACATGGGCATGTTCTCAAAGGCTGGGAGTTTTGGAAGGACGCATACCCAGCTGTTCTAAGCCATCACCTGTGGTGAGGGATGATTAAGTGGGGGTTGAGGGATTTACTCTGTATTTTTTAAACTTCTTCATTGTGTACATTTTTAATAATGTTAATGTTCTGACTCTTTCAAGTCCGGGCCCCAAGAAGGGTCCTCCTGCCTGGTATTGCTTGCACCAACAGAATGAGACTGAGTTTGGTTCAGACACAAAGTCAAGTTTTAGTCTTTGATAAAAGAATGGACAGGTGCTGGCTCCCACTATAGAGCACACACTCTGCCCAACGAGCTGTGGGCAGGGCTGCGTTACAGGGTCTGGTCGCGGGGAAGGGGGCAGCGAGCGTTCTCACAGGTTGGGCGCAGGCGCGTTGCTCGCGGCTCCAGATCTCAGCGCCAGGGGCAGCGTCTCTGCTGACGACAACGCCATGTTGAATGGAGGTTTCCTGCGCAGCTCTTCTGCCTATGGTAAAGCCAACTTGGGGTGTCGGGAGCATGGGTTCTGTGCTGGGAACTCTAATCCGATGTGTTAGGTGCAAGGCCTCTGTACACAGCCCCCTGTAGGCAAGTGAAACTAGACTAAACCCAAAAGGTTAGACATTATGACCTACATTCCATCTGATTTTTCCTGGGGACCCCAGTGAGCTTTGCTGGTGACAATAGCAGGAAAGTCCAGTGGCCTGGGGCCCATCTCTGTTCTGAGAAAATTTGATTTTTGTTGTGTAAATGAGGGAGCAGGGAGCAAATGAAGAAACTGGTCTGTGGAGTGTGGGTTCAAACTGGACACTGCCTGATTTGGGGCAATTACTTTCTTTGCGCCTTAATTTCCTTCTACATAATATGAGGATGAAATTCAGGCCTACTTAATTTGTGTGTGTGTGTGTGTGAAGATTAAATGAGCTAATCCGTGTAAAAGATTTAAAACCATGCCTGCACGTAGTAAGTGCTCGTAAATATTAGTGATTTTTATTAGCGGTAAGGGATATAGGAATTCACTGTTTGGAGAAGGTTGGTCCCTGGAAGGGGTCAGATATCCTGGGCCTTCCTGGAGGAAAAGAACCAAGAACATCTCTGCGGTTCAGAGTCACAGGCACCTGTTAAGGCCTGGAATGGCTGTAGCCAAAACTGAGTGCTAGGGAGGGACAGTGCGATTCCTGCCAGCTTGACCCTCGGGGTCTACACAACCAAGTCCAGGGGGCTGGCTCTTCGTCCATGAGCAGAGAGGCATCGAATGAGGCCATTCTGCTCTGCCCTGGCTGTCCTGGAGATGGAGACGCCACTGCCCTGAACAGGACCATCTCACTGGAGAGCTGTAACCTGGCTCCCTACTGCCCCTTTGGCCTGCAGTGCCCACAGCTGAGAGGACCACTGACAAGGGGGAAAGGAGGCTTTCTCGTTCCCCCAAACCCTGAGAAAACTGGCAAGACCCTAGACAGCAACATGCTGCTGGACTTCCACCATGCCTCCTGCACTGGATGGGGGCTGCCCGGTGTTGGGGAAGAGAAAGTTTCCCTCCATCCTTTTAGAGTACCTGGCTGGGCCTGAAAAGTCAACTGACAAAGGCAGATTAACAGGAGAAAAGCATACATATTTACCTAATGTAAGTTTTACACAGGAGCCTTCACAGTGAAATGAAAACCCCCCAAAACAGCTGGACCTGTGTATTTTTATGCTAGGTTTGATGGCAAGTGGACAGTCATGCAGGAATAGGATAACTTAAGGAGTATAAGTGCAGTAAACTGGGGGAAACCTAGCAAGCCTTGTTTGTTCAGGTTCTTTTTGGCATCCCTTTGTCTTCAGAGATAAGGATGCTCCTTTCCTCCAGATATAGGGAGGGGACCTCTCACAGGAAGGTTTTATGATCTATTTCAGGGAAGAAGGGCAAGGGGGGAGAAGGTCGGAGTGACCTTCCTGCTTGAAATATTCAGTATGCCAATGTGTCAGATTTGGGGTAGCATGTGCTGAACTATATCACCAAGACCGGTGGACTTTCTGCAGCGACACCAAAGGCAATGAATACTGAACCCTTTGGACTGAGTCAGCCCTGGGCTTTTTGACTTAGAAGAAGGGAACCTTGCAGAGCGGAGTACCAGACTTCCTCCCCATATGGGACTGTGGGGATAGGACCCTCCAGTGTTTTCATTTGTGACATAACCTTGGGTCACTATTTGGGCCTCAAATTGTAGAGCAGAAGGTCCCAGTTTCACAAGTTGAGGCACTACTGTCCTACCTGAGGATTTTCAGAAACAGAAAAATCTCACTGCTTGAGATTAGTGAATTCTATTTTTCCCATTTCATAAGTCAATTAGACATCATGTCTATTGATTACTTCTTTTCTACCCAGACAATATGATAGGTGATTGCCTTCTTACTATTATATGCTCATAACAACATATGCAAAAAAAATGGCTTGTGAAGAGACACTTTAAAGATGTAGCTGACTTATAAAGAAGAGGAGAAAAAAAGCATTCGCCACCCATCTCCTTGGACTCAGAGGCAGGTGCCAGATGTGCTGCGGAGCTGCAATTCCAGCATCACAGCAACAGCAACAGCAGCACATTTTCTCTCTGCCCCGTAAAGTACCAGTAACAAGTCTTTAATCAGAAGGCCCCATCATCCAAGAGGAGGCTCATGCCTTGACGGGCACCTGTGATTACGGAACCTCTCCGCTCACAATGAATGCCTTTCTGTGAAGGGAACTGGCTCTTTTTAGAGGGGCTTGCCTGGCAGAAGCAGCAAGCAGCGCCTGTCTGCCTGCTGGCTCTCTCTCCCCAGCGCTCACAGTATGGGGGAGGGTATTCAAGAGGAGGACTTGTCTACATGACCCACTCCCTCCTCCAGCCAAGCACTTATCAGTCACTCTCTGCCCCAAAGTGCCAGCGACGGTGCTGGCAAAGGGATCTAACAGTGAGTGTCACCTTCTTTCCCCTCACTGAGTTCAGAGTCTAGTCGAGCCACGGGCAATTAAAATAAGGCTCTTGAGGAGCCTGTGTGCCCACCAAAATTTGTGCTCTTCCTTCCATATTATAGCACTGTCAGTGGACAGTAGCTGCCCCTGGCAACGACATGACACCATGTTCATGCCAATGGGATCGGCGTGGAAGGGACAAGGGACGCCCTCACATCGAAGCAGTAAAGTGCATGTGTGCCTTCCAGCCCCCGGCTCTCCTGCCCCAGGTGCATGCTGAAGACTCAGAGGCCCTAGAAGATGGCAAAGCAACAATATGGAAAGAGCTTGGCACCTTGAATAACCCTGGAGAGAACCACCTGACAGCCAGGAGCACCTGCATTGGATGGTTCGATGAGGGAGAAATAAAATTCTATTGCATCAAGCCACTGAAATGTTGGGGTTTGTCTCTGCAGCTGGCATTTTCCTAACACAATGCTGTGTTGGAGAAGGCAAAGGATGCCGCTGGAGCACCCAGCAGAGGCACCTCCAGGACCACTCCCCGCAGGAATTATTTTCTGGGCTGTCACCTGAAATAGAAGTAGGAGTAAGTCAGCCGAAAGGATGGAAGTGTGGACAACTGTAGAGAAGCAGTGGTGACAAGCGGAAAGGAGGAGAAATGGGGAGGGTTGAGGCTCTAGAGATAACTGAGAATCTGGCTGACCGTACTCAAACCTGCAGCTTTATCCTGAGGGGCATGGAAAGAATGCGCAGGTTTTCATCAGGGAAGTGACATGATGAGATTTATGTTTTAGAAAGATCACGGGGACTGTAGTGTGAAGAATGAATTGGAGTATTTTTGGAAGAACACATGTTCATTATTTCCTCTTGCTGCCAAAAATGTACAAGGACAATGCCGCTAGAAAAATGTGAGTGGCCACTGCTGGAGCCTGGAGGGGTTCCCAAACCTCACTGAGGCCTCAGGAGTTTTTGAGAGGCAGGTGCTGGGCTGCTGGGGGACAGCATCAGTGATCTTTGTTTACAACATGTCAGGGTGCCAGATGAACACGCAGAGCTCCGGAGGAGGCCTGCATGTGGGAGGGAGCCCGAGATGAAGACAGATCCTCACCGATGGCTACGGGTCCCCAGCACACGGAGGGGAGCTTGCTCTGCCCAGTGACTCCTGGACCCAGGCACCCTTGAAGGCAACAGCATAAAGAGCTGAACTGCTTCTTTTTTTTTTCAGCCATGCAGTATGAGGGATCTTAGTTCCCTGACCAGGGATTGAACCCATGTCCCCGGCAGTGGAAGCGTGGAGTCTTAACCACTGGACCGCCAGGGAAGGCCCAGAGCTGAACTGCTTCTGCTCCTGGAGAGGACTGTCACACCCCAGAGAAGCCTGAGACCCAACACCACCACCACTCCGCCTCCAATCCTTTGTAACACGTCACACATAGCCACACACCCTTCCTTCCTCCTGGTATCTCTGCTGGGCCTGAGGGGTTCCCCTCTTAAATCTCCCAAACACAAAAAAGGGAGACTGAAGCCCTTTCCCAAACCTTGAAGTTCTCTGCAAGTGCTTTGGCTGTTCACCCTTTCACTGAAGCACAGGAAAGAACACACACTTTTAACTCCAGCAGGGTCCAGCTGAGAAGAAATGTTTATGGAAGGTGCTCACCCTCTTCCTCTAGACCCTCTTAATCTGTGTGGTTAAACCAGCAGTGCATAGAGTACCTGGAATACGTCCCTTTGATCCCCGGGAGAGAGTTTTTCCTCTTTTTTTTTTTTTTCTTTTTTAAAAATTTTTATTTATTTATTTATTTATGGCTGTGTTGGGTCTTCGTTTCTGTGCGAGGGCTTTCTCTAGTTGCGGCGAGCGGGGGCCACTCTTCATCGCGGTGCGCGGGCCTCTCACTGTCGCGGCCTCTCTTGTTGCGGAGCACAGGCTCCAGACGCGCAGGCTCAGTAGTTGTGGCTCACGGGCCCAGTTGCTCCGCGGCATGTGGGATCCTCCCAGACCAGGGCTCGAACCCGTGTCCCCTGCATTGGCAGGCGGACTCTCAACCACTGCGCCACCAGGGAAGCCCCGGGAGAGAGTTTGTGATGAATTCTGCTGGGGGATGACATCACAGGCCGATACTGAAGGCTGTACCAAGACATAGCCCTGAGGAATTTGTTGTTTCTTCCCGGTGGGGAATTCCACAAAGGTCCTCATTTCAGAGCCTTATGAGAGACATTTCTCTCTTGTCTAAATACCAGGAATTATTGCGCTGCTTCTGACCAAGTAACTGACTTGTGACTCATGTCACTGATCGTTTTCCCCCTTTTGAGTTGACTGCTAGAAAGCCAGGGCCAAAATTGGGGTCCACGCCTGGCAAGGGCTCAGAGCCTCACGGAGCATATTTTGTACTCCCAGTTTCTTATTCTTCCCAGCTTTATCTTCCTTTTGCCTTAATTTCTTCGCTATACTAATCTTTGTTTCATCTTGCTGTATTGCATGCATTTTTGCAACCCACCTTAAATTCTTTTTAGAACAAGGTGGGAGTGAAATAAATAAATAATAGAACTATTAGCGATCTTTTGCCATCGTTATTGTAAAGCAGCTACTAATGGCCGAAATATAACACTCTCTAGTAGAACACGGCTCCTGGTAATTAGGAGAGGAAGTGGGGAGGAGAATAATGGTAAGTGGCATAGGTTAGCAGAGAAAGAAAGGAGCTTAGGAGTACTTCTAATTCTGATCAGTGCAGAATTTTAGCCAACAAAATAGAAAAGGATGCTTATCTACGGGGATCTAGTAAAAGATAATGATTGTTAACAACCTGTCTAGTTGGGTGTCTACCATTGGTAATCTTTCGGGCCATTCATTGAACAGTCTTCAACAGTTTTTTATTCTGAGCCAAATTCTTGTCTCTCTGTATGTGTTCCAGCTGCCAGTTATTCTAAATTACAACTTTGTTGTATTTTACGTTCTTTGGGGGTCTCTTCAAGGGAGCGAAATATATGCTATATATATTCATATGTATGTATATGTTCACATATATATGTTTATATAGAGGGCCTGTAGAGTCATGCATTAATGCAAAAACAGGTTTTTTAATGGCAAGCACAATAATCCTTGGAAAAGAGGAACTTTGCTATTCACCTTGACTACACCCTAGATTCAAGGTAGTCTCGTTGTACACATTATCCATAATTCCAATCTTCTTTTTCTTAACCAAATAAAGCATCATGCACAAAGTCATCCTCTAGCATATCAACCTAGCCGTCACCTGTTCCAAAGCCATCCATCAGTCACTCCTCTGAATACTTGTTCTGCCCTAACCTTTCTTCTAGAGAAGGCATGGAACATGTGTTAGTTTCCTACTGTTGCTATAACACATTACCTATACTTAGTGGCTTAAAACAGCACAAGTTTATTATCTTACAGTTCTAGAGGTGAGAAGTCTGAAATGGGTCTCATTAGGGTAAATCAAGGTGTCAGCAGGGCTGCATTCCTTCTGGGGGCTCTAGGGGAGAATCCATTTCCTTGCCTTTTACAGCTTCTAGAACCTACCCAGTCTTGGCGTATGGTCCCCTTCCTCCATCTTCAGAGCTAGCAATATCAGCCCAAGTCTTCCTGTGCTGCCGTCTCTTGGTTCTGACCTCCTCTTCCACCTTTCTCTTCCACTTTAAAGGACGCTAGTGATTATTTTGGGCCCAGCCAAGTAATCCTGGATAATCTCTTTATCTTAAAGTCAGCTGATTAGATTTTGTCTTCAACCTTAACTCCTCCTTGCCCTGTAACACAACGTATTCATAGGTTCCAGGGATTAGGACGTGACCATTTTTAGGGCACCATCATTCTGCCAACCACAATACATGAGTCCTCTAAGAAGAAGTGCAAATATGATCTCCCTTAAGGAGTATAATAAGTTCATATTTCTGAAGATACCAACATATATAGATTACTAATAGTTACTTCTAATTTTTGTGACACAGTCACTTCAGTAATCTGGAAGCATTTCCCACATTTATTTCATCACCCTCACACTAAAGAAAATTTCATTCAGGGACATTTATTTGTTTTTCGAGTTTACTAGTCAAAGGAAAGACAAAAGTTCTGGATTTTCTAATGGCCTGAAGTCAGCCAACAGGCAAACGTTCTTTTCATCAATGCTCAGACACCCTCTACTTCCAAGCTCATGGAAGGGTGAGCTTACTTCCTTAAAGATGAACATGGCCAGGTGACTTCCTTGCAGTCCTTCCATGAGCCTGGAAGTGGCACACATCTCCTCTGCTACATTTTATTGGTGGAAGCATTTAATGGTCATTGCTCCACTCTTCAGTCCTCTGTTTCCCTGACACAGTGATCACGAAAGAGCATGTTAGCAGCATGGACGTGGCATAAGATTGACACATCCTGGAATGTTTCTCTGATATCTCCTTATCTGCCTAAAGACAAATCCTCCAAAACAAACTCAATTGTCATAAATCCACTGCCAGGGAAGACTGACTCTTATCACAGGAGAGAAGACTAGAAGTCAACACTACGCCCAGACAAATTTTGTCACAAACTGTCATACCTCCCATCTATTCTTCTAAGGGCCCATTCAACTTTCCTAAAAATAATTTACTCTCCCTTAATAGTCCTACATTCCTCCTCCCCTTTCCTTATTAAGATGGCATTTTATCCTGAATTCTAAGCCACCTCAGAGTGCCTCATTTTCCCTGGGTATCTCCCATGTATACGTGAGGTGTACATATTTATAAACTTCTGTTTGTTTTTCTCTTTGTCTTTTATTACAGGGGCCTAAGCCAAGAACTCACCAGAGTGGAGGGAAAATTATTTCTTCTCCCTTACAATAACATAATATTGCCTACCTTGATTGGTACACGGCCTATCTATGAAATAGAAGTATCCTCCTTAAATACCACCGCCAAAAGAAGGGAACATCATTTAAGGACATCACCGGCATAACACCCAAGCTGGAGTTTATGTGATGCACTCCCTAAGCAGTCAGATTCTGCTCTTGATGTATTTATGAAAGTCCACTACAATATGGTAAGGAACAAATATTAATCTTTATATTCTTGCGTTGACAGAAATCAGCTTTGGTACTCCCATTATATAAGAAAATATTCTTTGCTTATTAATAGAATATTGATGATGAACTTAATCATAATTAATAACCATAACTGATGATGAACCAAAGGTTCAGGGGAAAGACCTCTTGGTTAGAAAGATGGTGACAAATGTCAAGCAACCGGGGGGTTTCAAAGCATTGACAATAGTCTGCGCTTGGGATCTGGAAACCAATTCCATATTAAAGCAGAGTTCAAAGTTTTTGTTTTCTTTCCTGCAATCCTAACAACCATTAGAAGCACCAAACACAGGTGCTCTGGGCAGGGTTGTGTATACACTGTAGGAATCTAACAAATATTTGTGGCATGATAGAATGATCTTCATGGCACCTGGGATTCAGGACAAGCCTGTCTTTACAAAAGTGTCACCAAACAATGAAAAATGTGCCCTCGTTGCCTGCCTCCGGCACTGGCCATGAGAGTATCAAAGTACGGATATCGACCCAATCATTTATTCCATCGCAACCCAGACTTCTGCTCAAGTCAACATGCCTCCTCCTGTTGGCTTAGCTTAAATGATAGGACCAACCATATGGAATATTAGTTTCACGTGCAAATGAGGCATTAATAATTATTGACTAGTGTGAGCAGTGAGCCATTAATTATTTACCAGACACAACTTTAAGAGACACTTCAGATCAAAAGTCCTGTTGTAAGGAATTTACTTTAATAAAAACTTGTCTAATTTTCAAAATAAAAGATAATGAATTAGTCATTACATTACATTTATTGCCTGAGGAATTGAGCTGTCCTGAAAACTCCAAATTGTGGTTCCGGCTTGAAGCCTCAGGCTGCCGGGTCACCTTAGAGGGCAATGAACAAGAGAGAAAGAGCTGGCAGCTCTTGCAGAAGAACACAGACAGCATACTGAGTGCATCCATGCACACTTCTGGGCCACACCGGCAGCTTGTCCCAAGTTCACGAGTGGGCAGGGCAGGAACATTCACACACAGAGGCCAATCTGAGGCCTAGCCAGGGTCTAAGACTAAGGTGACTAAGCCCAGGATGGGGTCCAACAGGGACAGGGACAGGGCCTTGGTTGTAAGGCAGCAAGCCTTACCAAAATGGAAGATGCCATTAAAAAATGGAACCATTTTTTGAACATCTTCTCTCCATTTCATGTGTTGATTTCACACTGTTTTTCTCTCATGCCTTTTCCCCATAGCCTAACGTCTTAGAGACTGTGCTTGGGAGGACAGAGTCTCACCCCTGCTTCTCCCCAGCTCAGTTTCTGTAGGTATCAAAGGAGACTGAGAAAAGCACAGCAAAGGGGAGACAGAGGGGGTCCTATATCCCTCGGTGTTCAGTCTAGGGGGTTGCCAGTTGTTGCAAATCCTGTCTAATGTCAACAGAGTATAGGGGGAAAGGAGAAACCCTCCACAGCTCCCACGTGCCGTTTACCTTGACTGTGCTGTTAGAGACTGATCAAAGGTCTTTTTATGCCTCTGATTGGTATATGGCATGAGGGTCAGATTTATTTCCCCTTCCATACTAAATGAACCCAAGTCATAAAACTACTCAGCAGTAGTGAATAGGCAGGGAAGATCTCCAAAAAATTGCCAGGCCACACATCTCTCCATCTGCCACAATGTAGGGATATGGTGGTGAATGTTCATGGGGCAGAAAACAACATCTATACTATATGCTGGTAGGATAGCAAAGAAGGAAGGTCAGTGAGAAATCTGTTTCAAAGCAGGAGAAGTTTCGGACACATTCACACTTAGCTGATAAGAATCTAACTAAGTGTCAGCTGTTTCACAATCAACTTTTCTTCAGATAATGCTACTTACACACTGTAGTTATAGAGTTAGTTGTGCAAACTTTACCAGTATTGTGTTGAAACAGTGGTTTGAAAAGTAAAAATCTCTGCCAAAAATTAACTATTTTTATTTACATTATGTCCAAAAATAATGTGGCTGGCTTTTGAAAAAATTGAACTAACTGCTTTGGGAGCTGACTTGCCTAAACTACTAGATATATTGTCAATATTTGCTAAACCTTGGAATTTTGATAGGTTTCCTCCTTTGTAGTAGTTAACTGGAAGTGATTACCTGGGGCTCAGTATTTCAAGGGATTCTGAGGTCACATGCAGGGTCAATGGAAAAACATTTGCTAAATGATTAGTGATGCCCATCACAGATGTGTGGCACAGTGGTGGGGGGATGGGGAAGGACTGGGGGGCAGGGGATAGAGAGTGAGTGAGAGTGGGATTGGAGGAGATGAGGAACAGCACTTGTACCATACATGGTGTCGTATTACCCTGTTACGGGCATCGAACCGTGATAATGCATATTAGAGAGAGGGTACTGAATTATTATTACACTTAAGGGAATCCTTGGTCCTTTGATTAAAAAAATAATTGTTTCAAAAATGCAAATGTCTTGGGACTTCCCTGGCGGTCCAGTGGTTAAGACTCCAAGCTTCCACTGCAGGGGGCGTGGTTTCAACCCCCAGTCGGAGAACTAAGATCCCGCGTGCCGCACGGTGTGGCCAAAATTTTTTTTTTTAATTAAAATTAAAAAATAAAAAAAATTTTTTTTAAATACAAATGTCTTATTTACATGTCTCCACTAAAGGGCAGATTGTTTTCTAAGTACATAGTTTTCTCAATTATTAAATTAAATTATTAAATAAATATGACCAGGAATACAACAGCCTCCTTCCCGCCATGTATGGTAACCATGAGTCAGCACTGCCTGGCTTTCCTAACATCTACATCTGAACTGGCTGTTTGTGTAACTTGATCTTTTTCTTCCTATGAGCGGGTGAAGTTGAAGCATTAAGGAAATAGCAAAATTCATAAAAACTACAAGTCAGAGTCACTGTTTTCTGAGAAGACAACACATTTAAAAAGCATCACTTGTAATTATGAAGCTATTATAAATACATTTTAAGAATGTGGAAGTACATTAAATCTACTCAAGAAAGCAGATAAGAACACAGCCTAATGTCATCTCTTGGAATAAATGTAATGTGTTGAAAGTTGCTTCATTTAAAAATAATAAAAATGTCCAAAATTATATAAGTTATTATATACATTATTAAAGTTAAAAAGTCTACACTCAGGAAATGAACAGATACTTTTTGGAGACCGCCTTAATGACTAATACAAATTATCAGATAATTGACTCGTAATGAGATTGGAGTCAAAATGAACAAAAGATTCTTCATCATACAGGCATAGAGCATAAGCTGTGATGGCCTAGAATAAAATCTTAGGTAATTTTGTCTACTTCCAATTCCACATTTCAAATTGCTTTCAATGCTACAAGGAATCATAAATTTAAAAAATGAAGGCCTAGAAAAATGGGAATTTGATCCTGAACCTCTCCAAAATATTAATAACAATAGTGGCTTGCATTATGAATCCTGACCATGTACCAGGCACTGAGCTAGGCATTTTATATATATTACTACAGTTAACACTCAAAATAACTATTTAAGGCAAGGATTATTATTATCCCCAAATTACAGATGAGAAAATCCCCTTTCCTTCAATGGCTTTCCCCAAAATCCCACAATTGTAATGAAAATTGTCTATTAATATCTGAGAACAGAATTACATAGGTCTGGACTCAATGGTGCACACTAGAAATGAGAAAGAGCTGCAGGCCTGGCTCAGCTCTAAACTGAATTTGTTTGGGCTCCTGCTAGAATTCAGAGAATAACTCAAGCCCAGTTGTGAAATTTCTTCTCAATGCATTCAGACACATGAGTTATTCTCTTATGTTCATCTTCTCAAAGACTAATAAATACCATTGTAACAATTTAAACTTTCCCATCCAAAACTATCAACAGTTAAGTTTATCAACCTAGACTATTTTTCGAGGTATGCACATATAATATATACACACTTCTTGCTTTTACAAAATTGGAATCGTACTACACATAATGTTTGGCAACATACTTTTTTTACTTTATTGCATATGTGCCTATCTTTCCACATCAGTATACATACCCTCTACCTTATTCTTTTCAATGACTGCCTATATTTCCACTGAATGAATGTACTTTTATCTATCTAACCATTTTCTTACTGTCCAACATTTAAATTGTACATAGTTTTTTGCTGATATAAACATGCTCCACTAAACATCCCTGTATACCTACATGAATATTTCTGTCATATAGATACTCAGAAGTACTACTGCTGGGTTAAAGAGTTAGGAACGTAAATATTTGATAGATACTGTGAAATTGCTCTCTAAATGACTTTCTTAACCAACTTCTTTCTCGCTGCATGTGTTCCTCTCCTGCTTTGGGCAGTGGTATTTAGTCTACATCTCCCCACCCTTTACCCCTCTTATCTGTCTTCTTCACTTTTGCTGGTCTACTCTCTGCTTGTCTCTACTTATATCTCACCATTGTTTTTACCATCCTGTTTGACTATAAAATGACATAAAAACATATTTAAAAATTTAACTTTTAATGTTTTCTGTTCCCACTTGTTAAATAAATGATCAGGTAGTTTTATCGTTCATATATATCTCTTCCTTTAAAAAAAGTAATAAAACACAGTAATTAAAATACTTTCATGTGGTCCCTGATTCCAATGACCCATGGCAGGGAAAAATGCCCCACCTGTGCCCTAGGTACACAACTCTAGTGTGCAAAATGTCAAAATCCATCCATATAGAAAAATTTAAACTTCAGTTCATTATTGGGAATTATTTTTGGTAAATAAAACTTCTCAGGTTTTAATTAGATATTCAGTTTTAGTAGTTAGAACAAGATATAGGCAATCATGAGCACAGAAAGCACCTGCAGGAATAACTCTTTTCCAGTGAATCTTTTGAATAGAAGAGTAATGGTCATGGAGAATCTGCTTGACTTACATTTCTGTGTAACCAGTCTCTCCAAGAACAGGTCTCCGCTGGGTCTCACATACTTACTTCCTTTTAGTAATCAGTGAATGGCCCTTGCGCAAACACAGAGGGCAGTTCAAGGACTTAGAAGACCATGGGAAACAAATATTGGGGGCTTTCAATTTATTTATCCAGAAAAAAAGAAAACCTGATTTTCTATTTCCAAGGTAAACACTATAGAGAGAAATACAAAGAGCTAACAATGATGGGGAAACAGAAAAAATAAAATCTATATGGTACGCAAAGCAAACAGCAAAGTTAAAGGAAAAAAACCTAATAAATAGAAAAGATGAGATTTCCTTTAAACTACATATAGGACAAAGGATGGAAAATTACATAAGCATGTGTGTTGGGGTAGAGAAGCTGTTATGTTCCTTGAAAAATTCTAGAAAGACAAATGCTAATATTGGTTATCATAGGGGTTTGGGTTTTTAGGTAGTCTTTGTTCGTCTGCTTGTCTAAACTTCCTAATTTTTCTCCAGTGAATACAGGTGACTTGTATAAAAAAAAAAATCAATAAAAGTTAAAAATAGAAATGTTTGGGGATTTCCCTGGTGGCACAGTGGTTAAGAATCTGCCTGCCAATGCAGGGGACACGGGTTTGAGCCCTGGTCCGGGAAGATCCCACATGCCGCAGAGCAACTAAGCCCGTGCACTACAACTACTGAAGCCTGCACAGCACAACTACTGAAGCCCACGCACCTAGAGCCTGTTCTCCACAACAAGAGAAGCCACCGCAGTGAGAAGCCCACGCATCACAACGGAGAGTAGCCCCCACTCACCACAGCTAGAGAAATTCCGTTCGCAGCAATGAAGACCCAACACAGCCAAAAATAAAAAGATAAATAAATAAATAAATAAATAAATAAATTTATTTTAAAAAATAGAAATGTTTGTAAAGACTCAAGACATTTAAAAGTCTTTACAGGGACTTCCCTGGTGGCACAGTGGTTAGGACTCTGCACTCCCAATGCAGGGGGCCTGGGTTCGATCCCTGGTCAGGGAACTAGATCCCACACACATGCCTCAGCTGGGAATTCACATGCCACAACTAGGGAGCTGGCGAGCTGCAACTAAGACTTGGCGCTACCAAATAAATAAATATTTTTTAAAAAAAGTCTTTGCGAAATATATCTAGGGCTCTATCAAACTCCAGATACCTGACATTTGACTTGATAAAATTTCTTAGACCCCAGCTTTCCCCACTTTAATAATGAAAATGTTAATACAATGAAATGAGTTGATACAATGAAATGGAAAGTCCCAGAAATACTAATTAAAGATAGTCAAAGAATTTGGTTGTATGCAGGAAGCAATCCAATATTTACATATTGGATTTACATATTGACAGGATGGTCAATAACAAATGGCATCTCTATCAAGGATTTGTTTCCAAAACATTTTAGCTTAGAAAAATAAATAATTTCAAAGTGATTTAAACTAACAGGTAGTCCAAATGGAATTTCATCACAAACAGTATTGGATCAGTTATATAAGCCATAGCTAGCTTGGTCTGCCGAAGGACAAACTCATTCAGATGCCAAGGAATGTTCATAGTTTGCACCTTAAATTTACAGCAACTTCAAGGCTATGCATTGCAGCATTATGAATAATAGTAAAAAACTGAAAACAATCTAAATGATCATCACCAAGAAACTGGCTGAGTAAACCATGGTGCATTACACAATGGAAGACTATGCCACTGAAACAGAGGAATGTCTACCACATGGCATAATCGTGAGGATATATTGTTAAGTGAAAACAAGAAGCAGGGGGAGAAGGTTTATATTGTGGTTATCTTTTGGTAAGAAAGGGGATTTCTTTATAGTTAAAAAAAAAAATTGAGAGTTAATTGCAAACCCCACCCCCCCAAAAAAAAGATTACCTATAGAGGGAAGAAGGAACAGGGTAGAGGAAATTAGTATAGAAGCTAGACTTCTTGATGTACTTTATAGTGTAATTTTGACTTTGGAACTGTAAAAATGTTTCACATACTTAAACATCTTAAATAAAAAAGAAAAACATTTACTGGGTCTTGATTGAAGTTTTCTTTGGCTAACAAAATCTTTCACTTCTACCAAGTTGGAATTTCATAAAAAGAAATGACAAATATTTCTAGTTTTATTATCCCTTAAAATGAATTTTTTGCCTATTTGACCTGTTAAGCCCAATTTTTTGTTTCCCACAAGTTATTTTCCCCTTTCCTACCAGTTTTTCCATGCTACAGATAGAAAATTTAGGGTTGAAAAAGAGATAAGTGGGTTTTAAAAATTATTATTAAGACTTTGCTTTTTTAGAATAATTTAAGTTCACAGCAAAATTGAGAGGAAGGTATAGAGAGTTCCCATATACACACCTTGCCTTCACACATACATAGCCTCCTGCATTATCAACATCCCCATCAAAGTGGTACATTTTTTACAAGTGATGAACCTACACTGACACATCAACCAAGATCCATAGTTCACTCTTGGTGTTTTATGTTTTTATGGGTTTGGACAAATGTATAATGACGTGTCCATTGTTGTGGTATCATTCAGGGTATTTTTACTATCCTAAAGATCCTCTGGGCTCCACCTATTCATCCTACCCCACACCCTACACCCGACCCCTGACAACCACTGATCTTTTTACTGTCTCCACAGTTTTGCCTTTTCCAGAATGTCATATACTTGGAAGCATATGGTATGTAGCCTTTTCAAATTGGCTTCTTTGACTTAGTAATATACATTTAATAAGCATTCATGTCTTTTCAAGTGGTTTTTAATATATCAGTATCATTTATAAATGAAACAAACCTCTTATTCCTTCAGACCTTTTTTCTGATATTTCAAAATAATCATAGAAACTAGTATTTCATTGAGTGTTTATCATGTGATAGGCAGTCTAACTTTAAACATTATATATTTGTTTTCTCTCTTGATCTGTCCAATGACCCTATAAAGTAAATATTTTCATTATCCCCATATTACAGATGAAAAGCTAAAGCATAGAGAAGTTAGCCACCTGCCCAAAGTCACATGATTTTCTTTAACAACTTTATTGAAGTATATTTCACATATCATAAAATCATCTCAATTCAAGTGTATGATTCAATAATTTTCAGTAACTTTACCAAATAGTACAACCATCAACATAAGTCAGTTCCAGAACATTTTCATCCCTCCAATAAGGTTCCTCATGCCCATTTAAGGTTAATCCCTGTTCATATTATGAGTTTCAGGCAACCACTAATCTACTTTCTGTCTCTATATCCTGAGCATTTCATATAAATGAAATCACACTATATGTGGTGTCTTGTGTCCGGCTTCTTTCACTTAGCATAATGTTTCTGAGGTTCACTCATGATTAACATGAGTCAGTAGTTCATTCTTTTTTTATTATTGAATAGTACTCCATTGTATAAATATACCATATTTTGTCTATCCACTCACCAGTGGATGGATATTTAGGCTGTTCTGGTTTGGGGCTATTATGAATTACAGTGTTATGAACATTTGTGTACAAATTTTTTGGTAGACTTATGTTTTCATTTTCTTTCATTTCTCTCTAAGAATGTAATTTCATATTATATAGTATTTATGCTTATCTTTTTGAGAAACTGCCAAAATGTTTCCAAAATGACTGCACCATTTTACTTTCCCCTCAGCAGTTCCCATTTCTCCAAATTCTCACCAACATTTATTATTGTCTGTCTTATAGCCATTCTAGTGAGTATGAAATGGTATCTTATTATGGTTTTAATTTGCATTTCCCTAATGACTAATAATGTTGAGCATTTTTTCATGTACCTCTCAGCCTGTTTGTGTGTGTGTGTAATGTCTGTTTATATCTTTTGCCCATGTTTTGGTTATTTATCTTATAATTCAGTTGTACTTATATGTTTGTAAATTCTTAATATGAGTCCTTGATTGGATGTGTGTTTTACAAATATTTTCCCCCAATCTGTTTCTTTTCTTTTTTTTTTTTAGAAATGTATTTATTTTATTTATTTATTTTTGGCTGCGTTGGGTCTTCGTTGCTGCATGTGGGGTTTCTCCAGTTGCCGCAAGCGGAGGCTATGCTTCGTTGCGGTGCGCAGACTTCTCATCGCAATGGCTTCTCTTTGTTGCAGAGCACAGGCTCTAGGTGCGCGGGCTTCAGTAGTTGTGGCACGCGGGCTCAGTAGTTGTAGCTTGCAGGGTCTAGAGTGCAGGCTCAGTAGTTGTGGCACACGGGCTTAGTTGCTCTGCAGCATGTGGGATCTTCCCGGACCAGGGCTTGAACCTGTGTCCCCTGCATTGGCAGGCAGATTCTTAACCACTGCACCGCCGGGGAAATCTGTCCGTCTGTTTCTTGTCTTTTCATTTTCTTAATGGTATCTTTTGAGATGCAAAGTTTTGAATTTTGATTCTTTTGCATCTTTGCCTAACTCATGATCTTGAAGATTCTCTTGTATGTTAGTTCTAACAGTTCTGTGTGTGTGTGGGTGGGTGTGTTGTGTATGCCTTAGAACAGGGGTCCCCAATCCCCGGGCCGCGGACCTGTAGCAGTCTGCAGCCTGTTAGGAACCGGGCCGCACAGCAGGAGGTGAGCAGCGGGTGAGGGAGTGAAGCTTCATCTGCCGCTCCCCATGGCTCCCCATCACTCGCACTACCGCCTGAACCATCCCCCCACCCCACCCCGGTCCGTGGAAAAATTGTCTTCCACGAAACTCATCCCTGCTGCCAAAAAGCTTGGGGACCGCTGCCTTAGAATATTCTGTATAAGGGATTATATCATCTGTGAATAAAAACAATTTTTCTTTTTCCTTTCTAGTCTTTATGCCTTTTATTTCTTTTTCTTGCCTGATTTCACTGTCTAGAATCTCCCATACAATGTTGAATAAAAGAGGTGACAACAGATATCCTTGCCTTGGTCCTAATGTTAGGAGAAAAGCATTTAGTCTTTCACCATTAGGTATGATATTCAATGTAGGCTTTTCATATCACCCTTTACCAGACTGAGGGAGTTCCTTTTTATTCAAAGTTTGTTAAGAGTTGTTGGATATTGGCAAATGCTTTTTCTGTATCTATTGAGACGATCATGTTGTTTTTGGTGTTTTATATTAGTTGATTCTGGGTGTTAAACCAACCTTGCATTCCTGGGATAAATCTTATTTGATCATGGTGTATAATCTTTTAGATAAATTGTTGGATTTGGATAGGTTTGCTAATGTTTTGTTGAGGATTTTCACATCTATGTTCATGTGGGGTATTGGTCTTTAGTTTTCCTTTCTTATGATGTCTTTTTCTGGCTTTAGCATCTGAGTCATACTGGTTTCACAGATGAGTTGGGAATGCTTTATTCTCCTCTATTTTTTGGAAGAGTTTGTGCGGTATTGGTGTTATTCCTTTACTTCTTAAAGGTCTATCTAGATTTTTTACTTTTTCAATCAGTTTCAGTGATTTGTAGCTTTCCAGGAATATTTTCATTTCATCTTAAATTATCAAGTTTGTTTGCATAAGATTGGTCAGCAAAGTCACATGATTTTAAAGAGTGGATCTGGGATTTAAACAAAAGGATGTCTAATTCAAGCCCCCAAACTGTACTCAGAAGCAGTAGCAATGACCTGAGCCATCAATGAGGGGCATGATATTCAAAATAAACTGGAACATATACTTTGCAAATGAATCCTTCTAGTTTTAAAACTCTTCCTAGATGGCCCCAGATGTGACTTCTTGACTGCTTGTGCTCTGAAGTCAAAAGCCTAAAAATCATTAGGGTCCATGCAACCAAATGGGTGACCCTGAGTAGGAGCAGATTGCAAACATAGTATGTGCAATGGTGGGCATTCTCTGAGATGGTAGCTTTCCATGAGCAGTAGATGCCCTGATTTAGTAATTTTGTCCATTCCTGTTAGCCTAAATGGAAAACCATACTGTGAATAAACATAAAAATATGAATTCCAGAATTATACAGTTAAGACCTTAGAGATCATCTAACCCAACCCCTTGCATTTTCTTATGGCTAGAGAAACAGAAACCCCATGAGGGCAATAGCTTTTGCCGAGATCTCCAAGGCAGTTGATGGCAAGGCCTTCATTGACACGTAGCCAGGTTGGTTGGGGAACAAATGTATAGAGGAGAAAAATAAAAGAAAAGGAAGGTTGTTTGGGATGACACAGTTATTTTCTTGGTGCATCAGTATCTTTTACCACTAGGATGATTTTAAAATAAGTATAGAAATATTTAAGAATCTCAAATGTGTAGTATTAATATTTTCAGGTTAAGGAGTCAGTGCATTTTTGGCATTTATGGACTTTATATACTTCTCTGATGTTTAAGAGAATTGGCCTTATGAAGCAAGGAGTCATCTTTGTGATTCTAATTTTAGATATGTACTTGATTTAGACTTGTGATTTTTAAGTTCAAATTTTAATAAGTATATTACAGACCTGAATAACGTAATAGAACTAAAGGTTTACCATATTTATAAGTTTAATGTATTAGATTTACAGGAGTTACTTAAATATTCAGGAAGGTGTTGTTAAGTCAGACTATTATAGTACTTAAAAGGAAATTGAATATATTAAATTTATAAAAGCAGTTTAAAAGGAGTTCAATCAAGTTTGTAAATGGGATAAAACATTAACCAAAGGCCCCTTAAAAGTGACTGTTAGAGCTTGCTGGACTTATCAACAACATAATAAGATTTGTAATCTAAACTTAAAAGCTTATGAAATGCAAGGCTTTTAAAATTTTTTAATTTTAATAAATCAAGGACTAATTTAAAAGTCAAAAAAATTCATACTTATGAATAAACTCTGTTGTGGACGAAAACTACCATTGAGGACCTTAAAAATCACATTTAACAACTTGGAGCAGAATATCTCTTGGGTAAGGTAGGATGTCATTCAATAGGCATGTATGAAACGCCTACTGTGTACCAGACAGACACCGTGCTGGGTGCCAGAGACTGAGAAGCTCACAGGCTTCTCTTGGTGGTGTCTTGGTGGTGCTCACACGAGAATCCTGAAACAGCAACCTGTACAGGTATTAGCCAGGCAACAAAAGAGATTGAGTTGCTCAGCTTTCTCCATAAAATAAAGCCATGCTACCACAGCAGG
This sequence comes from Balaenoptera borealis, assembly GCF_965194805.1. Taxonomy (NCBI): domain Eukaryota; kingdom Metazoa; phylum Chordata; class Mammalia; order Artiodactyla; family Balaenopteridae; genus Balaenoptera; species Balaenoptera borealis. The sequence goes on from NC_138869.1 coordinate 39,006,286, forward strand.
ATACTGTTCTGAAATAGGGGAACTTAACAAACATAGGGATCAGTGCTTGGCTTTTGGGTTTTAAAAGTCTCTCCTTAAATTAGTTAAAAGATTTGCAAGAGAGTGTGGTAGAAGACAGATTTGCTGTCCAACAACTCCCCCTCCCCTGCCCCAGGATAGATCATAATTCCCCCTGCTTGGTAGGAAGGAGCAAGTGGAAAAGAAGGGAAGCCAAAAAAAGAAAAGAAAAGAAAATCATAACGCTAATGCATCCCTGAGAAGGTACCCTGCACATCTTCCCTCTGGGCCAAATTCCCGGTGAAGAGGAGGACAGATCTGGACATTTGAAAAAGGGAGAGCTATGCCCTTGTCCGCAGCAAGCCTGGTCGGTAGCAAGACCCAGAGTTCCCCAGAACCTAAGTGGTGAGTCAGAGAGGTCCCAGGTAGCCTCACCAAGAGCCTTGGAATAGCAACATGATCCCAGGCGGCCGTGAAGAGCACAGAGTGGAATTGCCCCCCGAGTGTCGGCACCGTGCAGAGTATCCTCGTGCCCATCAGATTCCAGCCGACAACAGCCCTAGGAGGGAGGCCGTCTCAGAATCCGTGCTTTGCAGACGAAGAAACCAAGGCTCTGAATTAAATCACATGCTCAAGGACACACGGCTCGACGGGGTTGGAGCCAGGATTGAATGCATCCTCCTAACCCGCACGCTATGTTGCTCCCTATTAAAATATGTATAATATCTACCACCTTTCTTGAGAGATGGATGAGGTGGAGACCTGTCTTCATGCCTTGTAGCACACAAAGAATGGCAGCAAGCCAAAGACAAGAACCCAAGCAGAGAAGAAGATCATTCAAGCCCTGACTCAGCACTGTTCTTGATGACAGTTAAGGTAATGGAAGCTACAAAACACAGCCAAGAAAATTCTTTTTTTTTTCCCTTTGCTGAATAGGATCTGGCTGTTTTGAGGGTCATTTAAAGGCCCTGGCTCGTTCCTTTAACAGTGCATTCCTTCCACACTGCTCGTGTGCTCTTCTTAGCACCACACCCCTCAGTCTGCCTGGCTCTACAGGGAGACCCCTGCAAGAGGGAAGTGAGGGATTATCTTAAAAATGAAGATAAACTTTCAAGTGTATTGCTAAGAGAAAAAGAAATTACCAGGCAGTACATGCAGTAGGATCCAGTTTTGAGTACAATATGCACGTGAATACATTTTCATAGAGAATGAGCTCTTTCTGGGCAGCAGAATGAGGGGTAATTCTATTAGCTTCAGGTCTGGAGAGCTAAGTGGTTAAGGGGCAAGTTCCTGAGCCTGGTGGCCTGGGTTTGAATCCCTGCTCTGCCACTTACTGCCTATGGAACCTCAGGTAAAATGAGTGAAGCTCTCAGAGTCTCAGATTTTTCATCTGTGAAATAAGGGTGCTAGCAGAACCTCTCCTCACAGGGCTGTTGTGAGGATGATATCAAATCATCCCTCAACTGTGCTCAGCATATTGTTTGGCACATGATAAGCACTCAATTCTCATATGTGGGAAATACCTCCACCTTCTGCCAGAGGTCATAATCCAGCTCCTGGTTTCATACCTAGTTAGGAGACCACCTGACCCGACCTCCTTCTACAGATACGGAATCCCAGAGGTGGCAATGGCAAAGCGCCGTGGGGGACCCAGGGCTCCAGCCACCGTTCTGGCCTTTCTCCCTCCCTTCAGGGACTTCTCCCCAGAGCATTCTTTGCATGAGGGTCTCCCCGTTACCACTTGTCGGTCCCCTCAGGTTCTGGGCTCTCAGACATGGAAACTCTGACTGTAAACAGCTGTGTCAAGGGAATCCAAACAAACCCTGTCAGAGACTCATAGTCTGAAAGGAATTCTGTTCCACCTAATTTAAGGCACTGACAACTCAGACTATAAAGAATTGCAGAAACTATTGCATTGTTACAAGAACCATGTCACAAATGTATGTTCTAATGAGAAATATTACATTAGATAAAGAGAGGGTAGATGGAATCTAGATCTAGAGAGACAGAGACTTATCTTAATGTGAAAGTTTGTTTTTTACTTTGAGTCACATAGGTATTTGACCAGGAGAAACAACTCCATGAGACAAATTTCGAGGACCTCCTATGGAATTTCCTTTGAACCTGTGCACCAGCAGGGGGTTTGAGGAAAAACAAGACAAGACTGAAGATGACTAGAAGTTCTTCAGAACTGTAAGTCTGAGTGCTGTGGAAGTAGACAGACCTCAGTTTAAATGCTTTCTCCTCCACTTGCTATGCTGTCTTGGACAAGTTACCTAACATCTCTGAGTCTTGGTTTCCTTGCCTGAAAGATGAGAACAATCCCTAACTCACACGGTAACTGTAAGAACATAAAAGACACAGCACACAAGGACCCAAGAATTCATTGAAATCAAACAGATGATGATCCCTTCCTTACTTAGAAAACTACATCCTAAAATCAGCAGTTTCTGTTTAAGGCTTACAAATTTAGTTTCATGATGATTTGCCTCAGAAGAAGAGGTATATGCACAAAATTTGGAAACTGAAATTATCCAGATGAGTTTAAATCCTATCTCTGCCATTTACTACCTTGTAACCCTGAATAAGTTGCCTCAGTTTCCTCAAGTCTAAACTGGGACTGATCATAATAACTAACTCAAAGGGTTAAGGATAAAGCTTGTAGAGTGCTGGGCACAGCCCCTAATATTCTAAAAATGTTGGCTATTTACTTTTGTTTTTATTTCTGCTTTTCTAAGATTTATTCATATAATTGCCTTGTACCTTTCTTCAATTTATGCTTGAAGTCAGAGCCACAGATTTTGCATTTTACAGCAAGGCACGTTTCCACTGCAACAATTTAATCCATATAAAACTTAGGCAAAAAAAATATGGAAATGTTTACTTAGATAAGCCCAAGAAACTGACATGAAAATAATACAACCAAATAGTTGTTTTCATTTTAAAAGCACCCTAACCCAGTCTAACACAGCTCAAAGGGTCCATCTGCAGACTAAAATGGAGAGATCACAAATACATCCAGTAGGAAATTACTGCTCAGCCTGCTCAGAAAGAGTCTATAAAGCCCCTGGCAGCCCAATTAAGTACGAATGAGGAGGGAATTAATGTTTATTAAGCATCTACTATGTGTCAAGGGCTACACTTATACGCTCCCTCTTATCAGTTACACGATTGCGGCCCCTGCACGCCTCGGTAATGGATACCAGGAACAGTGGGGTTCTTTATTCTACTGTGTTCTTTTTAAACATTTCATTGAACACAACAGATACCAACTCGTCCAGTCCTCTCAATAACCCTTCAAGGTAGGATTTACCATCACTTATTTAAAAGGGAGCTGAGGCACAGAGAAGCTAAGTAGACCTGCCGTAGGTCACATGACTAATAAGTAATAGAAGCAGGATTTAAACCTCAGCACTAAATTATGCTGTCTTGTCAGTAGTGGAGCTGATCCTGGTGTGAAGCTGCACCACCAAAGTGAATTAGCAGTGGGTCAGGCTATGCTGTGAGAATATTGTATTTTAGACTGCTACAGTGATTATCATATGTTTTGGGGGGGGTTGGGGGGGAGTAGGAATCTGACTATTATTAATATTACTATTTTTCTTGTTATTAGATTAGGTAATACATTCATGTAGTTCAAAATTCAGAAGGTACAAAAGATATCGAGTAAGTGCCCTCTATCCCTGCCCATGTAGTCAGTATCTTGCCCTGGAGGCAAACAGTGATATTAGTTTCTTGGGTATTTCTCCAGAAATTTCTTATGCACATAAAAGCAGATAAATAAACACACACACACTCACTCCCTCAAGGTAACATATTATTCATGCTTTTCTGCACCTTGTTGTTTTCCTGGGACCCTATATCTGCAGACCATTCCATCTATACAGAGAGAGTTTCCTTATTCCTTGTGAAAGCTGCCAAGTGTTCCATTGTGTGATTTGTCCTCTGTCAGACATTTAGGTTTTTTCCAGTTTTTTGCTGTTACCAACAATGCAGCAATGAATAACTCTTGTCTACAGATCATTTTTCATATTTGAAAGTACATCTGATAACATCCTAGAAGTGGAATTGCTGGGTTAAACAGTACCTCCATTTGATAGATAGTCCCTTCTCCTCTTCCACAGGGATTACCCAAATTTCAAAATCTGTGATTCCTGCCACTCTTATTTATGAGTGTCTGGATCTGTTTGATTTAAAATGCTTCTGAGTGAATGGATAAAGAAGATGTGGCACATATATACAATGGAATATTACTCAGCCATAAAAAGAAACGAAATTGAGTTATTTGTAGTGAGGTGGGTGGACCTAGAGACTGTCATACAGAGTGAAGTAAGTCAGAAAGAGAAAAACAAATACCATATGCCAACACATATATATGGAATCTAAAAAAAAAAAAAAATGGTTCTGAAGAACCTAGGGGCAGGACACGAATAAAGACGCAGACGTAGAGAATGGACTTGAGGACACGGGGAGGGGGAAGGGTAAGCTGGGACGAAGTGAGAGAGTGGCATGGACATATATACACTACCAAATGTAAAATAGATAGCTAGTGGGAAGCAGCCGCATAGCACAGGGAGATCAGCTCGGTGCTTTGTGATCACCTAGAGGGGTGGGATAGGGAGGGTCGGAGGGAGGGAGATGCAAGAGGGAGGAGATATGGGGATATATGTATATGTATAGCTGATGCACTTTGTTATAAAGCAGAAACTGACACACCATTGTAAAGCAATTATACTCCAATACAGATGTTAAAAAATAAAAAATAAAATAAAATGCTTCTGAGATTTCAACTGCTTCTCTCCATGATCTGAGATGCCGCTGAGGGCAACTTTCAACCACAACTCAGAATTTAGGACCTTAATTTTCATCGAAAGGGTATTTCCCACTGATTGGCTTTTAAATAAAGGTTCAAAAGTAGAATGTACAATTTTTTATATCAATAAAATACTGATTTTATTTGCTTTATATTTTGGGGTGCTGCCCAGGCACCACCTACGGTTACAGAGACAGCATCGCAAATGGCACCCCCTAGAGTTGTGCACAACTGTATATGGCGGCTCTGGTTTTGCCTATTTCATTTAGGAGAAGTGGGGAGGGGAAGGTGTTCTATTTCAGGTAAACACATTTGAGACCTCCCCCCTCCATGCTAAGTTTGACACAGTTTATAAATGCTGCTTGATGTTAATGATTGCAGCTGAATCTCAATCTTCCCCCAGGACATTTTAATAGCAATCTCAGATGACCTAGCTGAAATGAAACTTTAAACCTTGCATCAAAAGGAAGGCCAGATGTCAGTGGCAACTTGTCTTGGTCAAAGAACAGAACACAGAGTAATCACTGACCCACCAGCTTCCTGATTCCTGGTTGTTAAATTACTATCCATAGGAAGTTAGGTGGTGGTACACAGGGAGACCTGTCTGGGAGATGGAAGGGGTCAGCCTCATGGAGCCAAGTGTCATTAGATTTAGATACATTCGCAAGTGTTTATCACTCATCCTGGGAGATACCTCGAATTAGCTGGGCTTTGCTTTCCACCGAGCATCCTGATATCCTAAATTAGATCTGAGATCAAGCTGAAAATCACGGGCCTGGCCTGCAGAGGCTGTTGGAGGTTGGGGACTAGGGAGAATCTTTATACTAGCAGTGGGACAGCTTGTCAGCTGGGGTGTTGGGAATGAAATGCTGCAGAGGCTGCCACGTTCACTCCCCCCTTATCTGTGGCATCTTATCTTCCGCCTTCACAGAAGAGAGACCACAGAGGAGGCACGGGGAGGAGGAAGGATGTAAAAGTGCTGTGGATAGAGAAGGATCATGTCTAATCCCCAGCAGCCGTAGGAGCTCAGCTTGGGTGATAACGGGATCTAGCAGTAATCCAACCTCTCAACAAAGAGATTTAATATCCTGAGGGGTGAGATCCACTCAGCCTTTGCAGGGTCATCAGCTGATTTAATCCAGCCAGGTTTTTACCGATAGAGTGACTGTAAGCTCCTCTCTGCTTGGGTTTCCAGGACTGACAGCATTTTAAGAGAGTGAATGAACGAGGTAACTTACTTTCTGGCTGACTATATGTGATTTTTATATCTTAAAGATACAGTTTATTAAATAAACTAATTAGGCCCAATTTGCTGCTAACCATTTCTTTAAAGTCTAGAAGCCTATCACTTATGTCATTTCCCTTCATTACTGTGTAGTGTGGTGACATCTAGTGGGAGAAAGGGGAGTGGCCAAGCAGGAGCCTGAAAAAAAATTGTATTTTTAGTGACTCTATTTCCGTGAAGGTTAGAGAACTTGGGGTGGGCAGGGCCCAACTTAAAAGTCTCTTGCGTGTTTCCTCCATTGCTGATAACAAGTGTAGCCTTATATCCTTTTAAAACCTTTGTGACTTGATAAGGCAGAGAGGTGAGAAGTTAATAAACACTGTGCTGTCCAAAACACTTCTCCTACAGAAATGACTCTTGTTTTAGGCCTGAGAGAAGCCTGAAGAAAGCCATTCAAAGACTGGAAATAACTATGTCACTTAAAGCAAGTAGCCCCATGGCTGTGCTTTTGGACAGACTAGGAGACAGCCTAGTTAGTCTGATGTTAGGGAAGCTGAAAAGACTTCTCTGCCTCCCAAATGCTTCCTTCCTCACCTGTATCAATACCTGGGTCTCCATCACTTTGTAGCTCATTCCTTTGGTGCTGGAAAACCTTCTGCAGCCCTTAATAACACATACTAAGAGCTAATAACTCTGCCGTGGGTCGTAGTTTAAGCCTTGCTAACATTCCGAAGAAGGAAGGTAAATTAAAGATGGGACCAGCTGACTATTTACTAAAGGAGTGAAGCCATGGGTAATCACCAGTTAGATCCATTACACCTGTAACCTTCCTTCACTGATCCACCTGGCTTTCATTGTTGCTACAAAAAAAAGTTGCATGTCCTCCCAGCAGCACGGAACCTAAACAATCAGATGTTTGCCCAACTTGTTTTCCAAGAATTTGGAGTCAGCTGTGTCTAGTTGGAGCTCAAGCTGGTTAAGACTGGGTAAGACTGCTGACCCTCCAGCTGGGCATGTGCAAGTGTCCACTCGGTGACCTTTTGACATCAGAAGGCTAAAAACTCCACCCTCAGAACACGTGACTCCACCATTTTCTGAACACGCGTCCCAGGAAGAAGCCTATAGCTTAGTTACGCCTGCGTAGAACGATGATTGCCTCACCTTTTTCTTATCTCCAATCACCTTTCCCCACACCCCCCATGCCTCAGACCGCCCGGCCTCTTTATCCATAAGTACCCAAGCCCTCTTGTCTTCAGGGACATGGACCCCAGGCTTGTTCTCCCATCTCCTCGCTTGGCTGCAAACCTCGGCGTTTCAGCGTTTTGGCTGGCTGCATGCTGGGCAAAGGGACCTGGTTCGGTAACAGGTATGAGAAGGAGAATTTATATATTGGATCAAACTAGATGACCTTGAGAGTTCCTTGTATGGTTACAGCAACTAGCTGGGATCTAGATCTTGACGAAAGTGGAGCAGACGCAGCTGTGGGGAGAAGGATAGAGCCTAGGAAGGGAGAGATGGGATGGAGAGGAAAGGAAGGAGGAGCTTGCAATGGTTTTGTCACCTCCAAACCATTTTTACTCACGATACTTCTGTCACCTGATAAAGAGGAAAACCACAGGCCCAAAATGGGGTCGCTTGTGCTGAAGTGCACGATTCCAAACTTAAGTTTAATACCCGAGCTAATTGCAGCTTTAACCTTCCCCAGGAATGTAATCTTAATCGGCCAGCCTGGGATTTTCTGGTCAACATCAGTGAGGTAATCTGCCTGATAGACCCTAGGCATTTCCCCCAAATAAGGTGACCTGGCCTGAAAAAATCCTTTCTTTTCTTTTGCTAATAACTTCCTTGCCCCAACCTTCTTCTGCCTATAAAAATCTTCCGTTTTGCACAACCCCCTCAGACCACCCTTCTATTTCCTGGACAGGGTGCTGCTTGATTCAGGGATTTGTGAATCAAGCCAGTTAGCTCTTCAAATTTACTTGGTTGAATTTTTGGGTTTTTTTACACACCAAATGCATGGTGTCTTTTCCAACACTTCTCCAACTCTTTAAAACCAGGTAAGCGTCCTATAATTCAGTTTATTTATTTATTTTTCTATAATTCACTTTAATCCTAACACCTTCTACCTGGAGTTAGCATCGGATTCCACAGGTTAAGGGCTCAGTCCACAGGACTGCCCCCTACTTCATATGCCAGTTCCAAGACCTAGGCTGACACTTCTGACTGACCAGCTATACATTCAGGAGGTTCTCACGACCCCCACTTGAATGATTCACCAGAATGCTTTATAGGACTCAAGAAAGCACTTTACTTACTATCACTTTACTTACTATTACCAGGCTATTATAAGTGATATTATAAAGGATACAAATTAACGGCCAGATGAAGAGGTACATAGCATGAGGTCCGGAAGGGTCAGGAGCACAGGAGCTTCTGTCTCCTGGGATTGGGGTGGGTCACCCTCCTGGCACGTGGATGTGTTCACCAATCCAGAGGCTCGCGGAACTGTACCGTTTAGGGAGTTTTATGAAGGTTGCATTACAGAGGCATGATTGATTAAATCATTGGCCATTATTGACTCAACTCCATCTCCAGCCCCTCTCACCTGCCCAGAGGTCAGGTGAGTAAGGAGTAAGGCTGAAAGGTTCCAACCCTCTAGTCATGCCCTGGCCCCTCCACTGTGGTTATGTGTCCATCCTAGGAGCCCCCAGCCACCAACCATCTCATTAGCATACAAAAGGCACTCATCATTTCTGAGGTTCCCAGGACTTTAGGAGCTGTGTGACAGGAATTGGGGACTAAGATCAAATGGTTATTTTTTATTATATCACACACCCTCACACCTTGCTAAGGTTCTGACTTTAAGCACTCCAGGATAGTATTTTGTTTTTTTAAAAAAAACAACCTTCCTCACTAAACTTTGCCAGGACCAAACTACTCCACTGAGCCTTTTAATTTGTTATAAAAAGAGAAAAATCTGCCCTCAGAATCTGAAGAAGAGACTTGTGAATTATGTGACACGTTTGAATAAGAAAATATAGAATAGAATAATACATCATGATCAAGGGTGGCTTCTCAAGATGCAAAGTTGTCTTACCATTAAAAAATTAATCAGTGTAAATTCACAACGTTAAGATAATAAAGAAGAAAATCCATACAATCATTTGAATATATGTAGAAAAAAGCACTTGGCAAAATCCAATTCATGATTTTTTTTGAAACTTTCAGAAAATTGGGAATAGAAGGAAATTTTCTCAGTCTAATAAGAGTATGAAAAACCGGGGCTTCCCTGGTGACTCAGTGGTTGAGAATCCGCCTGCCAATGCAGGGGACACGGGTTCGAGCCCTGGTCCAGGAAGATCCCACATGCCGCGGAGCAACTAAGCCTGTGCACCACAACTGCTGAGCCTGTGCTCTAGAGCCCGCATGCCACAACTACTGAAGCCCATGTGCCTAGATCCCTTGCTCCGCAACAAGAGAAGCCACCACAATGAGAAGCCCACACACCGCAATGAAGTGCAGCCCCCGCTGGCCGCAACTAGAGAAAGCCTGCGTGCAGCAAGGAACACCCAACGCAGCCAAAAATAAATAAATTAATTAATTTTAAAAAAAATAGAAAGGAGTGGATATATGTATATGTAACTTATTCACTTTGCTGTGCAGCAGAAGCTAACACAAGCTAAATTAACTATACTCAAATAAAAATTAAAAAAAAAGAATACACCAGCTATGAAACAAAGAAAAAAGAAAGAACGAATAAGTCATTAAAAGCTCTGATGCTTGTATATCAGTTATCTGAAGAATTTACTACTGTGGGATAGCTCAGTCTATTTCAGAATATCATATATTAGTAAATTCACTTCTGGATACAACTTTTTTTTTTAATAAATTTATTTTTATTTTTGGCTGCATTGGGTCTTTGTTGCTGTGCGCGGGCTTTTCTGTAGTTGTGGCAGGAAGGGGCTACTCTTTGTTGCGGTGCGTGGGCTTCTCATTAGGTGGCTTCTCCTGTTGCAGAGCACAGGCTCTAGGCGCTCAGGCTTCAGTTGTTGTGGCTCGCGGGCTCTAGAGCACAGGCTCAGTAGTTGTGGCACACGGGCTTAGTTGCTCCGTGGCATGTGGGATCTTCCCGGACCAGGGCTCGAACCCGTGTCCCCTGCGTTGGCAGGTGGATTCTTAACCACTGTGCCACCAGGGAAGCCCACTTCTGGATACATCTTGACATTTTGTTTCTTCTAGCCTGGGATATGATCTTCAGGCTAAAACTCCAGAACATCAGCTATCTCTATAGATATATTGATAGACATCACAATGTGACCATCAGAAATTTATTTTCTAGTGGCAACAGGATGACAAAGAGAAAAAGACTTATATTTATTTCTGTTTGAACAACTCATCAAATTGATAGTAAATCCAATGAAAAGACAGTGTCTCCAAATGATGTTCTGTGGAGTTTGGTATTTGCAATGTATTCCTGAGAATAATGCACTTGATGCAGTAGCTGTAGATGATACCTACATGGTTAACTCTCTAACATTCACCCTTTTTCATCCCTAGGATTCTGGTAAGGATTGAAGGTGACGACATTTGTGATACACTTAACACAGTGCCCAACACATTAGGTAAATGCTCAGGAAATGCAGGCTACTGTTATTTTTTATGGAATGTGGGGACAGCATTTTAAAAAGTGTAACATGAGAGGCAAGAAGGAGAAAACAAGAAAATTATGTTTCTGTTAATCAGTCCACTCCCACTTACCATTTTCCAAAAAAGCATCCAAAACATTTGGTGTTAATTACCCAAGTATTTTGGGTTTTGCTTTCAGTTTAGTTCAAGATTTATATTTTTATCTTCCTTCATAAAATGAATACATAATACAAATATTCTCATTTTCAAAAAACTCAAACTAAATTGAAGCATGTAAGATAAAATGTGGAAGTTCCCCTAACTGCCTCCTACTCCTGTTCCATGTCCTCCCAAAAGATGTCAACCTGTATTTGTATCCCTCCAGTCGTTCAACTAACTATGAAATGGTTTTCACATCCATGGCCTCATCGTGGACATTTCAATGTAAGGCTTAGTTGTCTTAGTCATTGCATAACAACAAGTCCTCCCACAATAAAGTTTCCTCTACAGCTTTGGTAATCATCTCAATACGTTTGAAAGGATTTGACAAACCCACCCACCTCCATCCTCACAAATACACATATCTCTGGATTAATTTAGGGATTCAGGAGACTCAGATATACCAAGAGATTTTGGAGGCCCAATTCCATCAAAGAGCCTGGATACAGGAGACTTGAAAGCTCACTGCCATAGCCAACCAGGTGAGTCATATAATCAGCTGGAACCAGTTAATTTCTTGAGGCCTGCTGTCTGTCTGTCTGTTCTGCTCTGAGGAATCTAGTAAAAGGTAGACCACAATTTTTAAAAAGTGTCCTAAAGGGATTCCTCAAGGCTGGGAGGCCTCTCTTTCTTTGTCAATGCGAGTTACCACACAGGCCACTGAAATGTAGAATGAGGCTTTCAAAACTAAATGATTCCATAGCCAATATGCCAAGCAGATGATTAAAATGCAGCACATTACACTTGTTGCCCTTCTCCAGGTGGTTTTCTAGGCAGTCATTATATTTTGTGGGCTATCTGTCCTGTAGCTTTTGATATTCTGGAAGGATTGACGACATCCATTTCCTTTCAAATAGGGCAGTTTCCAATTTAGCTCCATTCAGCAACCTACAAATCAGTCTGCAAGGCACTGTGAGGAAAACAGACCTTGGCTATGTTGCAGGTGATTCAGCCGAGAAGCATGAAGTACAGAAACCTCTGAAACCTTTGATGAGAACAACATCAAAAGTGAGCTTCCCTTTGAGCAAGATACATGAAAGTGAAAACTTAGCTGACAGCATCACATCACAGGATTCTTTTTAAATAATGAGAAGAAATGAGACCAGGGCACTATTTATTTCCTCATTGCATGAAATTAGATCTCCACTAAGAAAAAATGCATGCATAAAAATAATCTGTAAATTCTTGCAAACTTTAAAAATCACAAAACATAAACAGTCACAAAATATTCGCATTTCTATAGCCTTCTATAGTTTTTTTTAAAGAGTTGGTTGTCTTCAAAAAAAAATCATACAAGTAATGTATTCATTTGCTGGGGCCACCATAACAAAGTATCACGAACTGGGTGGCTTAAACAATAGAAGTTTATCATCTCACAGTTCTGGAAGCTAAAAATCCAAATTCGAGGTGTCAGCAGGGTTGGTTCCTTCTGAGGGCTGTGAGAGAAGGATCTGTCCCATGCCTTACTCCTGGACTTGTAGATGGCTGTCTTCTTCCTGTGTCTCTTCATGTCATCTTCCTTCTATGTGTATCTCTGTACCCAAATTTCCCTTTTTATAAAGACACCAGTCATATTTGATTAAGGTACCCTAATGACTCACTTTAACTTGATTACCTCTGTAAAGACCCTATCTCCAAATAAGGTCACATTCTGAGATACTAGGGTTAGGACTTAAACATGTGGATTTGAGGGGGCTACACAATTAAACCCATAACAAGTAATTTAAAGTTCTAAAACTATCTTTGTGATATAATGCATATAGCATTTAGTGATATAATGCATTTCATCTTTAGTAATATAATGGAATATGATAAGACATTCCAAATTTTCCTTTGGAATCTATTTATAAACATAATTAGATTCAACAAAATCACAGTTGCAAGCTAGATAATAGTGCCTCACATATAGTAGATGTACAATAAATGTCCTGATTTGAATTTGATTCTCTCAGGACTTTAATAATGAATCTGCCAAACAGTGATTGGATCCCATGGAGTCAAGCAGGTTCCAAGTGACTACAAAACACTTTAGATCTCCAGCTGTTCAGACACAACATAAATTATCTGAATGCATTGGCCTGTGAACCTTTATTCTGTAGAGCTTTACGGTTAAATATGGCTATAAATCACCAAATTTTTTTCTGCCAAGATAATTGAATGAGACCAGATGAGAGAGAAATTTTGTTCTTTTAATTGCCACTGAAAATGCATGGTGCCACTTAAACCATGAAACTTATGTTGAGTCTACCAAAAGAAACAAAAACTTGCGATAAAATTGCAGTGCATCTGCAATTGGTCATAAAGGAGTTTCTGATCATCAAAAAGGAAAGGGGTGGGGGGAAGGGGAGAAGAAGGGGAGGGTACTAATTAACTGAGCCATGAAAGTTTTTGTAGTGGCCAAAAGCCTCCCAAACTTGATAAAAGACACGACTAGAAGCATCTAAGAGGCTCAAAGAACTCCAAGTAGGACACTACTTGGAGTGACTAAAGAGAACCACACCAAGAAACATAATCCAGTGTTTGAAAGGCAAAAACAAAGAATTTGGAAAGCAGCAAAAGAGAAGTGACTTGTCATGCACAAGGAATCCTGAGAAAGATTATCAGCAGATTTCTCATAAGAAAATTTGGAGGCCAGAAGGCAGTGGACTCATATATTCAAAGTGCTAGAAGGAAAAACTGTTAACCAAGACAGGATTCTTCAGATACAGGATTATCTGGCAAAACTGCTCTTCAAGAGTGAGGGAGAAACTAAGACATTTTCAGATAAACAAAATCTGAGTGTGTTCATTCCACTGTATGTATATACCACATTTTGTGTATCCATTCATTAGTGGATGGACATTTGAGTTGTTTTACCTTTTTGGTTATTATGAATAATGCCACTATACACATTTATGCACAATTTTTTGTATGGACATAGGTTTTCAGTTCTCTTGGGTATATACCTAGGAGTGAAATTGCTGGGTCATATGGTTAATCTGTGTTTAACTGTTTGGGAAACTGAAAGTGTTCTACAGAGTGGCTACACCATTCTACATTCTCATCAGCAATGATAAATGTTCCAATTTCTCCACATCCTCATCAACACTTGTTATTGTCGATCTTTCTTTTTTTTTAATTATAGTCATCCTAGTGTGTGATATCACTCACCTAGTATGTGAGATACTTCATGTGGTTTTGGTTTGCATTTCCCTGATTATTAAATGATGTTGAGCATCTTTTCATGTGCTTATTGGCCATTTTTATATCTTCTTTGAAGAAGTGCCTAGTCAGATCATTTGCCCATTTTTAAATTGGGTTATTTGTCTTTTTATTGTTGAGTTCTTTATATATTCTGGATGCTCTTATCAGATATATGAGTTATAAAAAATTTCCCCATTCTCTGTCTTTTCATTTTCTTGATAGTGTCCTTTGATACACAAAAGCTTTTAATTTTAATGAAGTCCAATTTACCTGTTTTTTCTTTGGTTGCCTGTTCCTGAGATGTCATATCTAAAGACATCACTGCCAAAACCAAAATCACGAAGATTTACACCTATGTTTTCTTCTAAGAGTTTATAGTTTTAGCTCTTAGATATTTAGACCTTTGATTCATTTTGAGTTAATTTTTATATATGGTATAAGTTATATGTCCAACACATTCTTTCACATGTGAATATATAGTACCATTATTGGAAAGACTATTCTTGCTCTGCATTGAATTGTTTTGGCACTCTTGTCAAAATCAATTGACCATAAATACATGGGTTTATTTTTGGACTCTGAATTCTGTTCCATTGATCTCTATGTTTATCTTTATGCCAGTCCTGCATTATCTTGATTACTGTTGCTTTGTAATAAATTTTGAAATCAGGAAGTGTGAGTCCTCCAACTTTGTTCTTTTTCTAGAATAAAGGCTATTTTGGGTCCCTTGACTTTCCATATGAATTTTGGTATTAAATCATCAATTTCTATAAAAAACCATTTGGGATTTTTATAGAGGTTTTGTTGAATGTATAGATCAATTTGGGAAGTATTGTCATCTTAATATTTAGTCTTACTATCTATGAACGAGATATCTTTACACTTATTTAGGTTTCCTTTCATTTCTTCCAGCAATGTTTTAGAGTTGTCAGTGTACAAGTCTTGCCCTTCTTTTGTTAAGTTTATTCCTATTTTATTATTTTTGATGCTATGATAAATGAAATTGTTTTCATAACTTCATTTTTGGATCATTCATTTCTAGTGTATAGAAATACAGTGGATTTTTATATATTAATCTTGAATCTTGCCATCTAGCTGAACTCATTTATTATCTCTAAGTGTGTGTGTGTATGTGTGTGTGTGTACATGCATGTGCATGAGTGTGTATTCCTTAGGATTTTCTACATACAAGAACAGGTCATTTGCAAATTAAGATAGTTTTATTTCTTATTTTTCAATAAGAATGCCTTTTACTTATTTTTCTTGCCTAATTGCCCTGGCTAGATCTTCTAATATAATGTTAATAGAAATGGTGAGAGTGAACATCTCTGTCTTATTGCTGATCTTATGAGGAAAGCATTTATTCTTTCACCCATTAAATGTGATCTTGGTTGTGCTGTTTTGTTTTGTAGAGCCCTTTATCAGGTTGAGGGAGTTCACATCTATTCCTTGTTTATTGACTTTTTATCATGAAAGGTTTAGATTTTGTCAAATGCATATTCTGCAACTATTAAGATGACATATGGTTTCTGCCTTTATTCCATTAATATGGTGTATTACATTAATTTTAGATGTTAAACCAAACTTGCATTCCTGGGATAAATTTCAATTTGTCATAGTGTATAATCCTTTAATATGTGGCTGGTTCAGTTTGTTAATATATTTGCTGAGGATTTTTTAATCTCTATTCCTCAGGCATATTGGTCTGTACTTTTCTTTTGATGCCTTTATCTGATTTTGGTATCAGGATAGTACTGATCTCATAGTATGAGCTGGGAAGTGTTTCTCCCTCTTCTGTTTTACGAAAGAGTCATGAAGAATTGGTATTAATTCTTTAAATGTTTGGTAGAATTCGCCAGAAAAGCCACCTGGTTCTAGGCTTTTATTTGTAGGAATATTTTTTATTACTAATTCAAGAAGATTGTTCAGTTCTTCTTGCCAGTATTGAAACTGGGATATTAAAGTATCCTACTATTATTGTTGAATTGTCTATTTCTTCCTTCCATTTTGCCAGTTTTTGCTTAATATATTTTGGGACTCTGTCAGGTGCATGTATGCTTATAATCGTTATATATTCTTGCTGTAGTGACACTGTTATCATTATAAAATGTCCTTTTTCTCTAGTGACAAATTTTGTCTTAAAGTCTGTTGTGTCTAATATTAGTATAGCCACTCCAGTTATCTTTTGGTTACTGTTTGCACGGTTTATCTCTTTCATCCTTCTACTTTCAACTTATTTGTATATTTAAATCTAAATATGTCTTTTATAGATAGCATATATCATGAGTTTTTTAAAAACCCATTCTGCTAATCTTTGCCTTTGAACTGGAGTGTTTAATCCATTTACACTTAATGTGATTTACACTTCTATTATTTGTTTTCTATGTCTTATGCCTGTTTTTTTTTTTCCTATTCCTCTATTAATAACTTCTCTTGTGTTAAATAGATACTTTCTGGTATACCATTTTAATTCCATTGTTGCTTCTTTTACCAGATATTTTGAGTTATTTTCTAATTGGTTGGCATGGGGATTATGATCAACATCTTAACTTTTAACAATCTAGTTTGAATTCATACCATCTTAATTTCAGTAGTGTATGAAAACTTTGCTCTCATATAGATCCATTCCTCTCTTCCTTTGGGCTGCTATTATCATATAAATTACATCTTTATTCATTATTTGCCCATCAATACAGATTTTATAATTATTGCTTAATACAGTTGTCTTTTAAATAAGTGGGGGGAAAGAAAGAAAAGAGTTGCTGAAACTGTGCACCTCAGATTGGGACTTAAACCCACGTGCCGGGACTCAAACCCAGCCTTAACCCTGCTTGGGACTTGAACCCCCATGGCTGGGACTCGAACCCAGCCAAAACTCAGATTGGGACTCGAACCCAGGCAGCCAGGACTCGAACCCTGCCAAAACCCACCGTCTTCCAACTGAGATCACACACCTGGTTTCAGGACTTAATGAAGCTTAGGTTCTTGATGTCTCATCACAGAAAGAATTCAGTGAGAGACAAAGTGATAGGTAAGAAGTGGATTTATTTACAGAGAAGCACACTTCATAGACAGTGTGGGCCATCTCCGAAGGTGAGAAAGGCACCAGGGTATAGGATTGTCAGTTTTTATAGGGGTGGGTAATTTCATAGGCTAATGAGTGGGAGGAGTATTCCAGCTATTTTAGGAAGGGGCAGGGATTTCCAGTAACTGGGCCACTGCCCACTTTTTGATCCTTATGGTTGGCCTTGGAACTGTCTTGGTGCCTGTGGGTTTGTCATTTAGCTTGCTTATGTGTTACAGCGAGTGTATACTGAAGCTCAAGGTCTAGTGGAAGTTGACTTGTCCACCATCTTGGACCCATTTGATTCTAATCAGTTTATGTCAAGTTCTTGGGCTATGTCATTCTTTCAAAGGTTGTGCCCTGCCCCCTTCCCTCCTGTTTCATTACCAACAAAAATACATTTATACTGTCTTTTATATTTACCTATGTGGTTACCTTTATTAAACTGTGGAGAGGTGATCCTCTTTGATTATCCAGGTGGGCCCTAAATCTAATGACAAGTGTCCTTATATGATACACACAGAGAAGACAAAGAGGAGAAGGCAATGTGAAGACAGAGGCAGACATTGAAGTGGTATGGCTACAAGCCCAAGAACACTGGGCAGCCACTGTAAGAGAGCAAAATTTGCTACCCAAAAATGTCTCTCTGGCATGTAGATTATCGTGACGCCAAGCTGTCAGGGAGGAAGAAATTTTCCTCTACACTTTTAGGTTCCTCTGGCTGGTCTAAGAATTAAATTGACATGAGACAAATTAACAGGAGAAAATCAAATGCTTGATAACATATATACTTGAAAGAGAACCAGGAAAACTGACTAACTCCCAAAATGACTGAAACCCTCACCTTAAATACTATACTCAGCTAAAGACAAAAGAGGATACTGGGGGTCGCTGTCTGGGATTTCAAAAGGGAGGAAGGCAATTGACATGGAGAAGGAAAAGCAAATGTTTGGTAAACAAATGTTTGCTGGGACAGGCAAAGACAATGGGACACAGAGAGGAATTTTAACTTTGCTGGCTCCTCCCTGTTTACAAACCTAGTTCACACTAGTTATCTATGGTGATAGCTCCCTTCCTGGGACAGGCTCTCTATCTACATTCTTTAGGCAGCTGTGGGGAAGGCCAAAGTTTCTTACTGAGTCTTTTAGACATTGATTTTTTTCAGTGCAAAGCAATCTGCATGCCAGAGAGATATTTTAGGGTGGCAAGTTTTGCTTCCTTACACTGTCAGAAACTAGAAGAGGCAAGGACTTGTTCTGCCCTAGGATCTCTGAAGTGAAGGTCTTCCAGATTCTGCCTTTCTAGCCTTCAGAATGTGAGAGAATAAATTTCTATTGTTTTAATCTACCCAGTTTGTGGTCATTTGTTACAGCAGCCCTAGGAACTAATATACCAAGCTCTTTATTTCTTTATATGGATTTGAGTTACTCTCTATGGTTCTCCTTCTTCAGTCTAAATGGCAATGTTCGTTATTTCTTGTCAGGCAGATTTCATAGCAATAAATTCAGTTTTGTTTATCTAAAAATATTATCTTAATTTCTCCTTCATTTTCGAAATATAGTTTTGCTGTATATACAACTCTTGGTTCACAATCCTTTTCTTTCAGCATGTTGAATATATCTTCCCATTACCTTCTGCGCCCATGGTTTCTAATGAGAAACCAAGTGTTAATCTTATTGAGGATTCCTCATACATAAGTAACTTATCTCTTGCTAGTTTTAAGATTCTCTGTTTCACTTTGGATTTTGACACCCAGATTAATTATTATATATCTATGTGTGGATCTCTCTGATTTTATATTACTTGAAGTTATTTTAGTTCTTGGATATATAGATTAATATTTTTCATCAAATTTAGGGAGTTTGGGGCCATTTTTTTCCCTTGAACAGCTGTATTTTTTTTTAAGTTTTTGAAAAAAATATATTTTCCTTTATTTATTTTTATACAGCAGGTTCTTATTAGTTACCTATTTTATACGTATTAGTGTATATATGTCAATCCCAATCTCCCAATTCATCCACCACCACCCCCACCCCCATCCCTGCTTTCCCCCCTTGGTGTCCATATGTTTGTTCTCTACATCTGTGTCTCTATTTCTGCCCTGCAAACTGGTTGATCTGTACCATTTTTCTAGATTCCACATATATGCGTTAATACACGATATTTGTTTTTCGCTTTCTGACTTACTTCACTCTGTATGACAGTCTCTAGGTCCATTCACGTTTCTACAAATGACCCAATTTCGTTCCTTTTTATGGCTGAGTAATATTCCATTGTATATATGTACCACATCTTCTTTATCCATTCGTCAGTTGATGGGCATTTAGGTTGCTTCCATGACCTGGCTATTGTAAATAGTGCTGCAATGAACATTAGGGTGCATGTGTCTTTTTGAATTATGTTTTTCTCTGGGTATATGCCCAGTAGTGGGATTGCTGGGTCATATAGTAATTCTATTTTTAGCTTTTTAAGGAACCTCCATACTTTTCTCCATAGTGGCTGTATCAATTTACATTCCCACCAACAGTGCAAGAGGGTTCCCTTTTCTCCACACCCTCTCCAGCATTTGTTGTTTGTAGATTTTCTGATGATGCCCTATTTTTTTTAATTTTTAAAAATTTTATTTTATTCATGTATAGTTGATTTACAATGGTGTGTTAAAGGGCCATTATTTTTTTCAAATGTTCTTTCTGCTTCTCTCTCGTCTCTCCTTCTAGAACTCTCATTATGCATAAGTTAGTATGATTGATGGTGTTCCACAGGTCTCTGAAACTCTGTTCACTGTTCTTCATTCTCTTTTCTTTATGTTCCTCAGATTGGATCATCTTAACTAATCTATCATTGATTCTTTCTTCTGCCTGCTCAACTCTGCTGTTGAGTCACACATTCTAGTGAATTTTAATTTCAGTGACCATAATTTTCACCTTTAGATTTGTTTTTATCTTGTTTAAAAATAATTTCTATGTCTTTATTAATATTTCTGTTTGTTGAGACATTATACTTTCCTTTAGTCCTTTTGACATTGCTACTTTTAGCTTTTTGAACATATTTTAAATAGCTTATTAAAGTCTTTGTCTAGTAAGTGTAACATTTGGGTTTTGTCAGGATCAGTTTCTTTCTTTTGTTTTTTTTTCCCCTATGGGTCATACTTTCTTGTTTCTTTGTATGTCCTATAATTTTTTGTTGAAAATTGGACATTTTAAAGAATATAATGTTGAAATTCCACAAATAAGATTCTTCTTCCTCCTCCAGTTTGTTATTGTTGCTGTTTATTGTTTGTTGAATGACTTTTCTAAACTAATTCTGTAAAGGCCATTGTAGCCCCTGAAGTCTCTGCCCAGTTAGCTTAGTGGTCAGCTCAAAGATTCCTTTAAATGTCTGGAATCAATACGTTTCTGACTCTTTGCTGAAGCACCCTGTATGTCTTGGGGCACACCTTCAATGTTCATTCAGGCAGTTAGCAATTCTCTCTTACTCTTCACTCACTGCTTGTGCAGGTTCTCAAGGTTGAGAGCTTAGGGCCTTGTAAGGTCTTTCCTGAGCACGCAAACAGCCTTAGGCATGTGCAGAACCCTAACCCCTACAGTTGGCCTTCTAGATTCCCAGAAACTTGTCAGAGCTTTTCAAAGTACCTATGGGCTCATTGCCAAGTTTTTCCTTTTAAGTTTTTTGGTTACCCTATTGTTGGCCCCAACTGTTATTCCCTGTCTTCGGCAGTCAAAAAGTTAATCAATTGCTTTTCATTGTTTTCAACAAATGCCCCTGGGAAAAATCTTTTCCACACTTTGTGAGTTCTGCTAGCCTTGCAAATGGTGTCTTCTAGGGAACCTCCAGACAGGTCAAATAATGACAGTTTTCTGTGACTGAGGCTTTAAACGTACTCCAACACCATTCTGCTAGGCTGTTGGCTCTCAAGGCTACTGCGGAACTGGAGAGGTGGGACTGGGAATAGGTCAAGTTAACATGCCAGAAGGATTGCTATTCTTACTGATATTCAGCCATTTTTGAATAAAGACTATCCAGATTGCTGTAAGCTTTTGGTTAATTTCCACAGTTTTGAAAAAGTTGATTCTGACATTTTTTGTCAGTATTCTTATTGCTTTTCTGGAGGAAAGAATTTTTGGAGATCCTTACTCCACCATTTCTGCTGATGTTTTCCTAATGTATTATTTTTATGATTTTTTTAACCTAAAAAAAAAATTACGTTTTTTAAAGTACTCTGGTAATAAGATGATGGTGAAGGTACTTCACTTACATGATTTGGTACTTTCCTAGTTACCAGAAAATATATCACATTATTATTCATCACATCACTAGAACAGTAGATTTCTCTCCCATGGACACAAATTTTGTTGGTTTTCTCTTCTTTATTCAAAAGTTTTATTTTTATTAAAATGTTGTGTTCCTCTACAGATTAAAAGAGATTTATCAAGACATATCAACCAACTGCAGTATATTTCAATCTTGATTTGAAAAATAAAAGCTGTAAAAATATTTTGTGACAATTAGGAGGGGAGTTTTGAACATTGGACACTTAATGATACTAAGGAATTATTGTTAATTTTTATTGATGAGAAAGTAGCTTTAAGATTATATATTTTTAGAGAGATTTTGTCTTTTAAAGATGCATACTGAAATATTTATAGATGAAACTATATGTGTCTAGGATTTGCTTCAAACTAGTCTGTGGAAATGGGGGAAAGTGGGGGGCAGTATGGATGATACAAGACTAGCTATGAGTTGTTAACTGTCTAAACTCCATAAAGGGTACAAAAGGGTTCATTATACTAGTCTACTTTTCAATGTTTGAAATTTTCCCTAACAAAAGGGTTGGTGTTTTTTTTTTAATTATTTTTTAAATTTTAATTATTTATTTTATTGAAGTATAGTTGATTTACAAAGTTGTGTTAATCTCTACTGTACAGCAAAGTGATTCAGTTATACATATATATACATTCTTTTTCATATTCTTTTCCATTGTGGTTTATCATAGGATATTGAATATAGTTCCCTGTGCTATACAGTAGGACCTTGTTGTTTATCCATTCTATATATAATAGCTTGCATCTACCAATCCCAAACTCCCAACCCATCCCTCCCCAACCCTCCCCTAGGCAACCACAGGTTTGTTCTCTCTCTCTCTTTTTTTTTTTTTTTTTTTGGACGCACTGTGTGGCATGCAGGATCTTAGTTCCCGGACCAGGGATCGAAAGGGTTGGTGTTTTTGTTTTTGTTTTTGTTTTTAATGTATCCTTCTTCAAGCCTGGGCCTGTAAGGAATTTCAGCAATTTCTACTGGGTATGTTGTAAGCAAAGGTTTCAAACAGGTGACTCTTGGGCTGTATTCGGCCCATAAACATGTTTTGTTTGGCTAGTATCATGGGGGTTTTTGTTTGTTTTGTTTGTGTGTTTATTTGTTTGATTTTGTGTTTTTTGTGTTTTTTTTTTCTCTCCACGCCACATGACTTACAAGATCTCAGTTCCCTGACCAGAGACTGAACCCAGGCCACGGCAGTGAAAGCCAGGAATCCTAACCACTAGGCCAACAGGAAACTCCCCCAGTATCATGTTTTTTTAAAAACTATGAATTAGTTACTAATATTTTAACATTTTAAAACAGGGACATTTTGGATAATCATCCAGATTTCAAGCTTCTCTTGAAATCATCAGAAGCTCTGGCTACAATGGATCCCCATCCCACATGGTGACAAGTGGCTAGAGCTGAAAATTTTCTGTCCCCTTTAGAGAGGAAAGGTACTCTCTGTCTGCCACAGTTCCCACCCAAGTGTGCCACTCCTGCCGTATTGTGCTTCAAGGGCTTGTTGGTAATAGGAGATGACGGTGAACAATAATCCAAAAGTTTATTTGAGTTTAGTCAGTGTATAGTGCAGCTATCCATTTGGTTCTGAAGAACAAAAATGACTTAAGATATAATATGTTGCCAGTATACAAAGCATTCAAAAGAGGCAAGGAAATATCCTCTGCAACTTGATGCCAGTTAGAACATTTCTAATGTGAGTCTACCAGCTGGGTTTTAACAGGTAGACAACAAATCTGAGTCAATGACAAAACAATTGTCTTTCATAAGATAAACTATGGAAACAGCATGCTTAAAAAAACATCAGCCAATTCAAGTTAATTCCATCATAAGTCTTACTAGGTTTAAGGTATGTGATCATTTGGAGATTCAGCTGAAGTGAAAGGATTTCTGGATTGACAGATGCAATCTCATCATACATCCTTCATTTCATTTCTAGCTCCTTACTGCTCCTGTCAAAATACTCTTTACCTCACAGGATATACTTCAACCATCACTTCTCAGGAATCCTTTTCTGATTCCCTCCAGGTAATGCGTGCTCTCCCTCCTCCTCACCCCATGGGCACTTAGCATGCAATTCTCTTAGGGCACTTGACCTTCCTCAATCTTATATTATGCATTCTCTTAGGGCACTTGACCTTTCTCAAGCTTATATTAGTCATTTGTGCTTTCATCAACCCCCCTCCTTCTTGTGGAGAATGAAAGGGACTCTTTAATGGCAGGGACTCTGCAGCCAGACCGCCTGGGTTATGATCCCAGTTCTACCATTTGTTAAGAGTAAACAAGTTACTAAATGTCTCTAAGCCTCAATTTCCTCATATATAAAATGGAGACAAGAACATACCAACTTCCTAGGGTCGGTGTGAGGGTTCAATGGAATAATACATGTGTATCAGTATGCTAAAATGGAAGTCTTGACTGAGGCACCTGGATAAAATAGATCTGATATTTTAAAACAGGAACTAGAGCAACCTGTATCTTTTCTTAAAGTAGCCATCTGGAAACCAGTTTCTTAACTCTTAAGCTGTTCATGTGGGGATACAAAAGTAGAGATTGAGGAGAAGTTTTAAAAGAAGACTTCTGTGGAGATAGCTATTCTGTGAATGTCACCCACTCTACGGAGAATGCCCTCCCTACTTTCATCTCAAGTCATGAAGAAACCACCTGGACAGATGAATATGCATCCCTAAATTTTGGAAGGACTGTAATGTGCTTATTATATTATTTAAGACTATGCAATTCTGTTATAGAAGACAAGAAAAATGAATAGGATGGAGGTTAAAAAGATAGTATATTAGTAACATCGAAGACATGTTAAGGATAATAAGTGGATTATATGATTCTTAAAAAATGGAACAAGAGTATGTTTTATGGATAGAAAAGGATGGAAAGACCAAGTCATAAGGTAATGGATCATGCCACCTCCAGACTGACAGGTATGTTACCCCTAAATTGTTCATCCGCCTGTGATATCCATTACGGTCCCGTTATGAACCCAGTGTGCTCTTCCCAAGAGACACTCATAAAATCCATTGCTGCTCAACAAGCTAACTGGAAAGCTATGGCTAATGGCCAGGACGCTGTGTCTCTGACAGAGGAAGCATATTGGCCCTAAGCACTGTCTACTGAAAAACATGCACAACCTGAAAGTCAAGAATTGTGTTTTATTTGGTGGACTTTCTGAGGACTTCAAGCCTGGGAAACAGCCTCTCATATATCTCTAAAAGACTGCTCCCAAGGGGTAAGGGAGGAACCAGGATATATAGGAGTTTTGCAAAAAGACCAGGTAGTCAGAACATCAAAAAATTACTGTTAATTAAAGAAAATTAGATATCTCAAGTTAAATGAATTTAGCACTTTTCTTTGTATGGGAAGATGCAAGAGTCTGGGCCTATTGACATCATTCCTTTGATATGCACCTTAGCTATCTAGGGCCACTATCCTGTTCTTTCCCATCCTGAGTCTCCCCAGGGCTCACTGTCCTGGGTGGCTATCGCGGCTTGATGGCTGCAACATTCTTTGTTTACTGATATGGCTGGCAACATTTTTCATTCACACGCGAAAGGAAAAAATACCTTAATTTTCAATCAAGATCAGGAGTTTTACTTTTACTTAGCACTGGACATTCTTATTACTAAATTGACACCAAGCATATGACCTATGAGAAACCAGAGAAGTCATAGGGCTTGCCTAAGTTTTCACTTGGGAACATAGAAGAACTAGTCCCACTGAACAAAAAGAAAGGAGTGATGGAAGAAAAAAATAAAATTATTGATCACAACCCCTAAGTTTTGCTTGTTCAATACAATGTTTACGTATGGAAACTGCTTAGAACAGTACCAAGCACAAAATACTAAATAAATATTAGCTATTATTACTATCTGTGCCATTGCTACCATGATATCTTGTACACAGTAACAGCCTGATAAATCTTTATCAAGTTAAACTGAATTCAATTCAAGTATTCAAGGGGTTGTTGCATATTTTATCGGATCTTTAAGGTCCAGAGCAAAAAGTAAAGTGCCTAGAACATTTCTGAAGCTCTCTCCTGAAATCCACAGCTCATTAAAAAGAAAAGGGAATACCCTAAAGCCTCCAGAGGTCTTTTTTTTTTTTTCTGGGCTGACATCATAAAAACCAGGCAAGCTCTTAAATAGGTGTCATAACATCCAGAGGATCAAAGGAAGCCATTTCCTCTACTAGTCTTAGATTTCAAAAATAATTTCTTTAGCCCTAAAGCTGAGATCCTGCTTATTTGGGAGTGAGAGCTAAAGGAAACAAATTGCCCATAGAGAATAGTCCAGAGCATACTTGTGGGCCCTATATGGACAGACCCCCACCTCGGCCCTCAAATTTCCCTGACCCTTGTAAAGCCTAGGCATAAACCAGGCTTTCTCACTCTGTTATCGAAGGCAGCTCAAATTTACACTTCACTATATCCATATTGAAAAGAAATTACTTATTTTCAGCATTGATTCCCTGCTTGCTATTTCCAGAGAGTGCCTTCCAGCAAGGAGGCAAAAGTCATTGAGATGGACTCTAATTTCATCCCCTGAAAATAAGGCTCAGTTGCTTAAGGCTAAATTCTATTTTAAAGAAAGGCACATTAGATGAAACACTCATATGGGAATTTTTTGGATTTTTTTTTAAATTGGAGTATAATTGCTTTACAATGTTGTGTTAGTTTCTGCTGTACAGCAAAGTGAATCAGCTATACGTATATGGATTTGTTTTTGTTTGTATATTTTGACAACTTTTTTTTGCCATCATATCAAATACTATAAATTTTCTTGCTTCATGGGCCTTTTTTTTTTCAGCATGGGCAAAATACTGGTAAGATGATTCTACCATCTATCAACAATCAGTCAGCTGCCCAAAAGAAGGTCTAAAGATCTATAAAGGTCCACATCCCCATTTGAACTCTTTTTAAAAGGATTTTATTTAGCAGTATGATAGAACTCTCTGAAAAAGCACATGTCTAAAATGAAGGTTTTTATTCAGTAACCTTGCCAATAAACCATTCACAAAATTAACACATAAGTCTTCATTTTGATAAGCAGTCAGAATTATTTTGAGCTAATAGCAAGGAATCTGAAACTGTTTACTTGATTCTTACTGGACTCTATTCATACTAAGAGAAAACCAAAAGCACTGACTAACTCACTTGAGTGGGGTTCCCATGTGTATGCTGTGTGTACTAAAGCAATCAGGCAAAGCAAAGACAACCTATTAAATAAAATGACTTTAAAATGTACTCTGAAAGTTAACAACTACCTGAGTAAACTCTTTGGTTATTAATTTTCTATCACTTCTACTAGTAAAAAAATATTTTTAAGAATTACCCAAGCCGTTAAAATGAGACTAGAGATAAACCCTCAGTTTCTAACAAATGTATATTTAGGGTGGGGGAGGGATGGACTGGGAGTTTGGGGTTAGTAGATGCAAACTATTACATATAGAATGGATGGACAAGATCCTACTGTATAGCATAGGGAACTATATTCAGTGTCCTGGGATAAACCATAATGGAAAATAATATAAAAAAGAATGTACATATAGGTGAAACTGAGTCACTTTGCTGTATAGCAGAAATTAACACAACATTGTAAATCAACTATACTTCAATTACAAAATATTGATGTTTATTTCTAATTAGAAAAGGAATACATGTTTATTGCAGAAAATTTGAGAACTGTAGAAAAACACAAAGAAAAAATTACAGCTCCCATAATTTTTAGTGTATTTCCAGATACACACATTTTTTTGCATTGATATCATACTTTACATACTGTTTCATAAATGCTCCTTTCACTCAACATATCATAAATAATTTCCCACTATTTTAATGTACACTATGCTATGTATTCCAAAATTTAGCTAATCTCCCACTATTGCAGTTACATGGCTTTCATTTTTTCTTTCCATTGCAAATAACACTGGGGTAAATATTCTTGTAAATCTGTTTCAACATCTCTCATTGTTTCTTTAGAATGAATTCTAGAAATAGAAATGTTGGATTATGGATATGAACATTTTCAAGGCTTATGATAGAAAATGTACTTTAGTGGGATTTTTAAAAAAATTTTTACATTTCTAAAAACAGTGACTCAATTGAAATGGCTAGAGTCATATTCTGGGTGGCTTCCTCATGCAGGAAGGGTCCCAAAGCTGAGCTCCCCAGTACCCGGTTAGCTTATAAAATGCTGGTGTGAACTGTTTACGCTGCCACCACCATTGCAAGCAGTAAGCCTGAGCCTGTCTCGTGTGCCAGCACACCTGCTCCCCTCCCTTGCCAGCCTGCTGACTATGGCAGGGAATGAGAGAGACCAAACAGGTCAGCAACCCAAGGTGACTCTAGCCATTTCCACTTGCTTCTCCACTTTTCTGCACATATGGTCTCCAACACACTTGTGAAATGTCTCTGTCTGAATGTGAAAGACTGGGGGCCACTAACGAGTAGCTAAATACATTCGAAATGAGAAAATAACATCAAGCAACACTTTGGCAGTTGCCAGATTCCATTTTCAGAGTCTCTGCTTCATACTTCTCATCAAAACCAAGTTAGAGTTTCACAGCAAAAGAGACAGATTACTGATAATTGTGAAAGATGATTTTTTTGAAGTTAAGAACCATATTTGACCTCGGGTGATATTAACCAAGCTGCTTGTGTTATACAATTAGTAAGAAAAAATAAAGTGGGGCTTCCCTGGTGGTGCAGTGGTTAGGAATCCACCTGCCAATGCAGGGGACATGGGTTCGAGCCCTGGTCTGGGAAGATCCCACATGCTGTGGAGCAACTAAGCCCGTGTGCTGCAAGTACTGAGCCTGCGCTCTAGAGCCTGTGAGACACAACTACTGAGCCCACGTGCCACAACTAGTGAAGCCCGTGCACCTAGAGCCCACGAGGCACAACTACTGAAGCTTGCATGCCTAGAACCCGTGCTCCGCAACAGGAGAAGCCACAGCAATGAGAAGCCTGCGCACTGCAATGAAGAGTAGCCCCCACTCGGCCGCGTGCAGCAACAAAGACCCAACTCAGCTAAAAATAAACAAATAAATAAATAAATGGGAAAAAAAAATAAGGTGATGTTGAGGCATCAGCAACAGCCCGCCTCACCACCTAGTTGAGGCAGCAGCAACCTCCCTAACAGAATCCTTTGGAGCCTCGCTCACAATCTTTCCAAGGAACAGTCATCACTGGGCCATAAAGAACTTTTCCCTAGGAGGCCACAAAATGAATCTATTTTCATTGAGCCTTTAATTAAAAGACCGAGACTATCAAACCAAAGTAAGGTTTTATTCATCTATTTGGTTGTGGAAGGATTAAAAGCGGAATGTTTATTGGCAAAAGAAATATATTTTTAAATCACTCACACATTTTAATTTACTGTTTACAATAATCCTTTCTGTTCATAAGTAATAATGTTCTGACTGTATTCGAAAAGATAGCAGTTGTTCTGGAAATTTTATTTAGACACAAATAGCAGAATTTTTAAAGTCAAAGGCAAAATAGTGCTTAATCTAAGACCTAATCTAAATGGCCATGTCGATTTGGTTAGATAAATGCATCAACTTCCACTTCATTATGAAGGATGAAGTAATCTGTACTACCTCTTCTTCTGAGCACAACTTTAAAAACCTGGATAAACAAATGAGGGAAAAACATTTTTAAAACATTAAAGATGCTAGTAAGTGAGTGAAGAATTGCTTAGCCAAGATCCCAGAGAAGATGGAACTTCAGAGAGGTGAGTCTGTCATTGAGGATACTATTGCCCAAGAGGAATTTGCCAAGCAGTGCTATTAACAGCTTCTCTAAGCTAGGGGATGGAAGTTTAGAATTCTGGCTTACAGGGGAAGACAGGAGACTTGTTCTTCATGGAATATTCATTTGTATCTTTTGACTTTTATATTATATAGAGGTATCACATTAAAACAAAACAAAACGAAAAGATCTAAGGACTATCAAATGCTCTGCTCCAAACCATTTAGAGAATAAAAATAATAAATCATATGTTTCTTAAAGTCAACAGGCATATATCTATATTCTAATTTTTCAAATATAAAAATCAATGTTATCTTGAGACTTATGAACACAGCGCTAGAATGTACACTTCCGTTATATTTTATTCCACTTTTAGGAATCTAGACATAAGGATTGGAAAGCAATATACTTTTTTTGTACTATAGAATATAATTCTAAAAATAATAAAAATTTGTTTTTAATAATCAGTTAATGCCCCTAGGATAGAAGGCAACCAACACCTAAGTCTCTGATGGTTTTACTTTACAAATCTGTACAAGTATTTCCTTCCATTTACCACTGTAACAGTTTCCATTACAGTTACCACCTTACTAAAATCAGATCATGAGTTTAAAAGGTTAGAAATTATAATTGGAACAGTATTTCTCTTCCTGTAACAGAATCACAGGTAGAATCTAGATATTCCTTATTCATTTAAAGATAGACTGTTTAGGGACTTCCCTGGCGGTCCAGTGGTCAAGACTCCGTGCTTCCACTGAGGGGGCGCAGGTTCCATCACTGGTCGGGGAACTAAGCTCCCGCATGCTGCACAAGATGGACTGTTTAAATTGAACCTCACAGGCTCACTAATGAAACTAATAATATCATTAACTTTGTGATATACTTTAGACACTACAGATGAAATCCCAAACTTTTTAATCCACCAGATTCTCCTAGGAAGATAGCATTGTGAATTTCTAGTAACATTTTTCCATTTTGATGCAGAAAATGAGTTCAAGTGGTTTAAGAAAGTGACTTGTAGAGCAGTAAAACTATCAGTTCAACTGAAGGGATGAAGTGCTTATTGGTGCAAAAAAGTAAGCCCCTGATTTGCACAGCATGTCCAGTCTGAGACTACATACCTTGAAAGGAATACAAAAAAAAAAAGTTACTGTGAAAGACATCAGTAAAGAATATAATGTAGAAAAATGAGACAGCTAAGATATGAGCCCAGATGAAATAAAGAATACAGAAGCAATAACTGTAAGAACAAACACATAAAAGATTAATGAAGAACATAAATGCCATCTGTTTTCCATGTTCCTTAAAGACAGTATTGAAGGCATCTTATTGTTTTGGTGTAACCCAGCATTCCTTCTCTATACTCTGGTAAACACCACCTCTCTCCACCCATGTGGTTTAGGTGGGATTCACTCCAGTCCCAGCTCCAGAGGTAGCTGTCATTCACAGTAGCCCATCCCTCTGGGCTTAGATAGGAACTGAGATAGCTAGGTAATCAACTTAGAGATGCTTAGGGGAATTTTATGCTTAGGGTATCTAGAAAAGAAAAACTGTGGGAAGCTATTTTGTAACTTTGAGAAAACTGATATACATTTAAATTGTCTCCAGAAACCACCTCCCATTCTATATGATGAGTACCACACTAGATTATATTTCAATACCTCTGCTTATGTGTGGAGAGGCAGTACAGCACAGGAGTTTTATGTCTGTTTGTTTTTTGGGGTCATGCAGCACAGCTTGTGGGATCTTAGTTCCTTGACCAGGGATTGAACCTGGGCCTTTGGCAGTGAGAGTGCAGAGTCCTAACCACTGGACTGCCAGGGAATTCCCTAGCACAGGAGTCAAGAGCACAGACTATAGAGCCAAACTCTTGGTCTTAATCTCAGCTCTGCTTCTTACTAGCTGTGTGACCCTGGGCAAGTCATTTGAGCTCTTTGTGACTCGTTTCCTCATCTGAAAAATGGGAATAATAGTAGAGCCCACTTAATAAGGTTGAAGTTTAAATGAATTAATACATCAAAAGTACTTAGAATATTGCCTGGAACAGGGTAAGTAGTATATAAATGTTAGCTATTGTTGTTGTAAGGACTAATAAGTAAAACATGCTTAGAACAGTGCCTGACACATAGTAAACCTTGCATAATATTATCCATTATTAAGAGCATTCATTCAGCCGTTCAACCAATATTTACTGAGTACCTTTTCTGTGCCAGGCCAATAATGTCTTCACTCTAGACCAGTGGTGTCCAAAAGGAATATAATGCAAAACATAAATGTGCGCCAAGTACGTAATTTAAAATTCTCTAGCAGTCGCGTTAAAAGAGTAAAAAGAAACAGGCAAAATTACTTTCAATAAAATATTTTAATTCAATATCCAAAATATTATTTCAACATGTAATCAGTATTAAAAATTGAGATATTGGACATCATGTCATTCTAAATCTCTTCATCTAGTGTGCATTTTGCACGTACAGCACACCTCATTTCAGACTAAAGCCATATCTCAATGCTCAACAGCCACATGTGGCCGGTAACTAACATGCAGTTCTTGACATGAAAGGTTAGGGAAAGGGGGGACATGTTCTTTGTCCTCCGGCCCATCCTGCTACTAATTATCCATATAATCTATCTATCTGAAATATATATAATATACATATAGTTATATATAATATATATATTTTTTCGGTTTGCAAAGTCCTTTCACATTTGCTATTCCTTGTTTCATTTAATAGGAACATGCCTTGCCTTGAAGGATGGATTAGATTTTAAGAGATGGGGAAAATTCCCAT
Organism: Balaenoptera borealis; assembly: GCF_965194805.1. Lineage (NCBI taxonomy): Eukaryota > Metazoa > Chordata > Mammalia > Artiodactyla > Balaenopteridae > Balaenoptera > Balaenoptera borealis. Next base: position 39,038,281 of record NC_138869.1, read on the forward strand.
CAAGAGGAAACAAATAAGCAGAAGCAACAAGGAGGGAAAACCAGGGGTCTATTAGGAAATTAGTCACAGAGATAAACCTAAGAAAATATATCAAGGAAGCCCTCAATGCCAGACCATGGAGGCTGGGGTGTGAATTGTCAGGTGGTAGGGAGAAACTGAAGATGTGAGCAGGAAAGAGGCAAACTTGGATTAAACAAGTGGCTAAACATAGCATGAAATGGAGTGGGAGAGGCTAGAGGTAGTTCATTAGGGAATCACTGCATTAAAATCTCAGGAAGAAAAAATCTAGATAGAGGGATGAAGAGGAAGAGAGAGCCTAGTGGTGTCTGGTACTCAGGAGATCCCAATGTTAGTTCTCTTCCTCCTTTGGTGATTGGGAGATTTTTAGGGAACTTTTAGATAGATCTCTCTCTCTTTCTCTCTCAGTCTGTCTCTCTCCCTCCGTCTCTACCAACAAACATCTGAGTACCTACTACCTGCCAAGGACTATAATAGACCTTGAAGATATAAGAGGGAACAAAGCAGGTAAGATTCCTGACCTCTTACATCTTATATTTTCTGGAAAGAAACAAACCGATTATGACATAAAATATTTTCACATCGTGATAAGTACTATGAAGAAAATAATCATGGAGATGATTGGCCAGGAGAAGGAATTCAGAAGTGGTGACAGTTAAGCTGAGATCTAAAAGGTGAAAGGAGCTGGATGTGCAAGAAGTCAGGGGAAGAGTGTCCCAGGTAGAAGGAAAAGCATGTGCAGAGTCCTGCAGGCATGAAAAAACTTGGATGCTTCAGACTAAACATCAATGTTGCTAGCACAAAATTTGGGTGGGGATTGTGGCAGGAGGTGTAGCGAAGGGGGCGATCAAATGGACAGGTCATGAAGGGCCTGTAGACCAGGACAAGGAACTGGATCTTAAGAGCAATAGGAAATCACTAAATTTCAGTATCTAAAAGGTTGCAGGCAATGATTTCCATTTTACGATCACTCTTGCTACAGTGTGAAAAACTGCTTAAGGCTGGTAAGGGTGGAAGCTGGGATTTCAGGTAGAAAACAACTAGAGAAGAGCAGGTAAGAGATGATGGTGGCATGGCTTATGTTAAGGAAGGTACTTGGGAAAATTAATGACCCCACTCCAATATTCGTGCAGAAAAAAACCCTCTATGATTGCGCTGCAAAAATTTCAAATGAAGGATGTTGTTTTGTCCTATTATGCACTTTTTGGGGGAAGACTGCTACTGAAAAAGTCAACATGAAAATAAATATTTGTTTATTCTAGGTATTGGAACATACAATCTTAACACACATTGTTAAATATTATTTCCGAAATGGAATTTTCAATTTCATTTTAGTTAAGGTGATTAGAAACTTTCTGAGGAGACAACACATGACTTGAGAATTGGGGGGAAAAAAAATTAGGACTCCATGCAGAAAGAACAGCCAAGTACAAAAGCAAAGGGGCAGGAATGAGACTACCATGGTCAAGGACCAGAAAGTAGCCCAGTGGCTGGAGCCGAGTAAGTACCCATCAGCACAAGGTACGTGGGCCATATTTAATCAATGACCACGAGACAGCTTCTCATTCATCTGTCACCTCCACAGTGCTGGCAATATCACGAAGTAGCCAGTAATAAAAAACAAGAAGAGAAAGGTCTCGAGCTACCCGCGCTACAGTATTTTTCAGCCGTCTCACAAGAGCTGATAAAAACTCCATCCACTTCTAGCGAACCAAGAGTAGAAACACCGGTTCTAAAGAGAATGAGTACATCGTCTAGATAGGGCCTGTGTATTCCCGAAGTCTTGACCGTAAAGCTCTTTTCGGATTGATCACCGCCTCCGCCCTCAAGGCACTTCCCTGCACACCTTGAAAGATCCACAATTCTGGAAAATTCTCAGGAACCTCCTCCCGCCGGCGGTTCTCCAAGTCACTTCACATGTGACCTTGGCTCCCCAACCCTGGGCCCTTCAAACAACTAGAAAGCAGCGTAACTTCTCCCGGCAGCGCAAACGAGCTCTCCAAACTCCACTGCCGAAGGAGCCAGGAAAGCCCGCGTTTACAGGCTAAATCCGTAACGTCACATCCGATCACCTGCCCCAGACTCCACCTTACATCGAAAATCACCAGCATGACGAGACCAAAACGCCCGTCGGGGGCGTGTCTCCCCAGAGCCAATGGGCTCTGTCCACCTCCCTCCTCAGTCACTGTTTCGTCTATTCGTGGCCTGTGACGTCAGAGGGAGGAGCGCGGAGGGAGATACGGAAAGTGAGAGGGGCCAGGCCCCACTGTCGCTCTGGAGGCGGAGAAGGAGCAAGATGGTTTACATCTCGAATGGTGAGTTGGAGGGGCTACGTGGGCGACCTCCGTCCTGGGAGGCCGAGCCCCGGGTTTCTTCTATCCTCGCCCGCCGTCCCGGCGCCGCCTTTCCGGGCACGCCCCGCGACCAGGCGGAGCTGGGGGCGAAGTCGCCCGGGCCTGCGGCTCGTCGGCCGAAAGTCCCTGAGCCGCGGCGGGGGCCAAGGTCCCCGTGGTGACGGCGGTGCCGAGTGCCCAGCGTCTTCGCCCTCCTGGAGCTTCTGCTTGTGGGTCTCGGAAAGTGGTCTTTCCTGTCGGGCGTCAGTGTCCTTAACTAGAAAAGACCACACTGTTCACGCCGTTGCGTAGCGCTTGTGCCTCGGGCACTTTTTTTAAGCGTTGTTCGTTTGTCCGCTCATTGTCTTTAATGTCGCCCTATCCGGGTGATACCCTATTATCTGTTTTGCGGGTGGAGACTGAGGCGCAGCCGGATTAAATAGCTTGCCCAGTACCACAAAGGTAGTGCTAATGGCTCAGCCGGGTTTCTAACGCAGGTAGGCTGACGTCTGCGTTCTTACGGTTTTCTACTACGCTTCCTCTTTCTGTAATGTGTAAGAGAGTTGAAGAAAAGCTTTGGATAGGCTTTTTCTCCCAGCAGAGGGGTAGCTCGTCACGCATGTAGCTTTCTGCCCTAATTTCAAGGGGCATAGGGAGTAGCATTACTCCCTGTAGGAGCAAGCTTGATTATTCCTGGAATGGAGAAGCTGAGAGAGACTTAATTCAGTGACTCCCCAAAGACAGTGAATGGAAAGGAAAGACACAGTATGACTGGGTCAGAACAGTGTCAGAACTGCCTGCCCACTTGTTTGACTCAGGTGAAGTAAACGCCTTGGTGCACTCTTAACTAGTTCTTGCATCACTGGAACCAGGTTCTGGTTCTATTTAAGTCATCTGTTTATCTTCAGAGACCGTGAAGGTAGTGAGAAATCTTCTGGCTGAGTGCACTTTGCATTTCTTTGCTTTTCAAAATCTCACTTTCTCTTCCTCCTTGTCTCTTACTTAAAGATCTTTGAAACAAGTAGGTTGATGGACACTAAAGATCAAAGTTTCATCTTCGTTTTGGGCACTTGCAGACTTTGTGTTATATTCTTTGTGGTTAAGGCTGGCAGCTTCTATTATTTATTGAATAATTCTGTGTATTTGTAGTGTGTCTTTTTGTGTATGCATTGTTGTTTTTGATCTACATAAATAACATAAAGGTCCTACTAGGGCCTCTAATCTCACTTTTATAGTTGAGAAATGGCCAACTGCATTCAAGCAACTTATTTCTCTCTGAGGATATTGGGAGGGGAGGTTTCTGCCTTCAGAAACTGGGAAGAAAAGCGCAAGAAAGTCAGAATGGTACAAGTGCATGCAATATATTCTTTAGAATCTCAAAGGAAGAAATTGACGGGTTCCAATTAGATCTGTTTCCTCCCTCCCTCCCTTCTTGTTGCTGCGCGCAGGCTTTCTCTAGTTGCTGCGAGCGGGGGCTACTCTTCGTTGCGATGTGCAGGCTTCTCATTGCGGTGGCTTCTCATTGCGGTGGCTTCTCTTGTTGCGGAGCACGGGCTCTAGGCGCGCGGGCTTCAGTAGTTGTGGCTCGCGGGCTCTAGAGCGCAGGCTCAGTAGTTGTGGCACAGGGGCTTAGTTGCCCTGCGGCATGTGGGATCTTCCCGGACCAGGGCTCGAACCCGTGTCCCCTGCATTGGCAGGCGGATTCTTAACCACTGCTCCACCAGGGAAGTCCTAGATCTATTTTCTTAGAAGGACTGTACCAGCATTTCATAGTCGACAAAAACTTTTTCTTACTGTCAAAGTGACTTTTTTTTTTTTTCTCAACAATTCTGTATGATGACTATCCTTGGAATACTTTTTCTCAGAGAAGGAAAATGTCACGTCACCCAACAAAGCAGAGCTAGTAAGAGGCAGAACCAAGCCTATCACTCACACTCTGTCTTTTAAGTGTAGCCCCTTTTTCTCAGTAGCTCTGTGAGGGCTCAGGTCCAAGTGGATACCTGAAAGTAAGCTGGTCAAGGAAAGAGGAGAGGTAAACTGGGCATGGCAGTGAGTGGTAAAGCCCTTGGGAAAATGGAGAGGAGAGGTAGTTGACAGATGGCTCGTCTCCCAAAATATTCTAACCTGTTGATTTGCAAGACTGAAACTCTAGAGTATTAACTTTTCCTGATGTAGCTTCTATTATTTAAAGTGGTTTGAAAAATATATCCATTTTTCTGTAAGATAAAACTGGAATCTGTAATTCGGATCAACAGCATTCTGTGAAAGAAAAATAGTGGTCATTTTAATGAACAAGCCAAATTCTCTTTAGTACTTAGAGCCCACGAATTCTTTGATATATAAAAATTTTAACATAACAACTGATTCTGAAGATTTTAAGGGTATGTATAAACAGTCTTTTTATATAGGCAGGAGACTTTGCAAGTGAAAGAGATACTCAGAACACATTTAGGAAAATGGAAGTGGTGTGAGCATTCTTTATATTCACTCATCTCATTTGTTTCCTCAAAATACTTGAATAAAGGTATTGTACACCCATGTTCATAGCAGCATGTTCACAGTAGCCAAATGGTGGAAGCAACCTAAGTGTCCATCAATAGATGAATGGATAAACAAAATGTAGTATATACTTACATTGGAATATTCATCAGCCTTCAAAAAGGAAGGAAATTTTGACGTATGCTACAATATGGATGAATCCTGAAGACATTGTGCTAAGTGAAATAGCAAGTTACCAAAGTACAAATATTGTATGATTCCTCGTACAAGGTTCCTAGAGCAGTCAAATTCATAGAGATAGAAAGAATGGTGGTTTTCAGGGGCTGGGGAAGGGAGAAATGAGGAGTTAATGTTTAATGGGTGTGGAGTTTTAGTTGGGGAAGATCAAAAAGTTCTGGAGGTGGCTGACGGTGATGGTTGTATGACAGTGTGAGTGTACTTAATGCCATAGAACTATACACTTAAAAATGGTTAAAATGGTCAATTTTTTTGTGTGTATTTTACCACAGTAAAAAAAAATAGAAAAAAAAAACCTTGAAATGTCACCCAGCAGAAATTACAAACTATAGGAGGCATAATTTGACATATTAAAGGAATGACCTCTAGACCACAGAACTTCACTTCCCTAACCTTTCCTTAGAATGATGCACACATAACACACCTTTCCTTGTGTAGACCATTTGGAACAGTGAACAAGTTGAAAACTGAGCCTATGATTGTTACCTAACTGATTAAATGTAATGCATCTTGTGTCAGGGATTTGTTGCAGTAACTGAAGTTTCTTTATTCTTGTCTATAGGACAAGTGTTGGACAGCAGGAGTCAGTCCCCATGGAGATTGTCTTTTATAACAGATTTCTTCTGGGGAATAGCCGAGTTCGTGGTTTTGTTGTAAGTATAGTAGTCCTCTTAATAGCCCTGATATTTAAGTTCAGCTTGCCTGAAGCACTTTTTAATTGTAATTTTTATTAACAGCTTTTCTAAGGGAGATGAAGACTTGTGTAGTGATAAAACTGCCCCAAACATCTTTTATGATTATGAATATGTTCCTTGAGTTAGTAAGCTTGACCATGTCTTAGCTGTAGTGGTAGCCATTTCAGCCTGCAGCTATGGGGCCAGACCTGCTGGTTCTGCTGCCAGATGACAGCACTTTGCTTTCTCTCTACTGTTCCTGCCTTTAGTGTGTATGTGCAACTTTTACGGCATAGTATACAACAAGTAAACAAGGGGAATAGATCTTGATTTTTAAAAGCTCCCAAGGCATAAACTTTTTTTAAATGAAGGGTTAGCATCGTTACAGAGGAGACAAAAATTTAAACTTCACCATAATTTCAAGCAATTCTTAGTTAAATTCATTTTTTGGTCTTTCATATGCTGTTTGTTTTATGAAAATTGTTCATCTACTAACAAGTCTTACTCATCCAAAGTTTGAATATACATTTGAGTGTCTCGTGGGCAGAGAACTGCAGATATTGCAGAGATGTGGGATGTCTCCTTCCTTCATTGATTTTAATATCAGTAAATGTCTTCTTTTTACAAGGGGCCTTGGGGTGGGCATGACTGTGGGAGGAGGACATCAGAGGAGGTTATTCCAGGTGGAAGAGGCACAGCAAAGATGGCAGAGAAATTTGAAAATCAGCCTATGCTCTTTATACTTAATTTGATTGTAGCTCTGGTTTAGAAAGATTAATCTGATGGCTGCATGTGGCATAAATTAGACGGGGTAAAATGGAAGAAACCGTTCCATAGAGAAATACAACAGGGGACAGAGAGGCCTAAGTTAAATTACTCATTGCAAAACTTCTTTGCAATCTCTTACAAATTTCACCTCCATATTGTTTATTTAAAATATTGTTTTAATTTAGTTAAATCCTTCCCTCTCCACAAATAAAATTCCATTTAAACGGATTCCCAGAAAGCCCTGTGCCTCTGCCACACCACCTCAGCCCCTCCTTCCCCAAGGTAACATTAGGTAGGCTGTTGGCACAGGAAATGGACATGCAGTACTATAAAAGCAGACTGTGGAACTTGACAACTGATACAGAGCAGAGGAAGGAAGTTGGAGATGACTCTGGTTTCAGAGTCACTGCTAGACTCTGTCTAGAAGAGTTACAGCAAATAAGAAAGACAAGGAGTGGTGGCTTTGGCACGGAACATAGCACACTCTGTTTAGACTTGTGCTTGCGCTAGATGGTGTTGTCCAGCTGGCTTCAAGAAATGCGGGTTTGGAGCTAAGTTCGGGTAGTCATCCTCCCACAGAGATGATAGTTGGAACCATGGAAATGCATTTTATAATGTTGAAAGTGGAGCTTCTTGTTTTCTGCCCCTTGTTTCAGTTTCAGAACTCTGTTTCAGCAAGATGTGAAAAAGAGAAGAGGCTACGGAAGCTCATCTGATTCCAGATATGATGATGGAAGAGGGTATAACTTTTTAAATTGATAAAAGATGTTTTTACCCCTCTGTGTAATATAATTAAATTAGAGATAAATAGGCAGACAGACATAGTTAGGCTCATGGTAATTAAAGACTTAAATTCTATTTCACAAAATTAAGGTATTACTGTAAATTAAATCAAGTTGCCTTTGATTTGATAATCAGAGTTAATCTGACAAAGCTAAAATGTATATCAAATATCCTATGGGAAAAGTCTAAATTAGAGGATGAAAACTGATGGCCAACATTAAAATCTAGAGGTTTCACTTTAGAATCTGGATTTCCAGCTGCTAATGAAAACCTCACGATCCAGCAGCACTGGGTGGGGATTGTGTTTCTATATGGCAGATATCAGCTGGAGCTGGGTTTCAGTTGGACATTTATAGGAGGAGCTGTCCCGTTTATCCTAACCCTTGCTTGACTCACTTTCCTCGTGCGCATTATGCAGCTGGTCTCTTTGAGTATTTGAATTTGTGACTCGCGACCTAAATGGTAGTTCCTATTTTAAATAAAGAAGAGGGTCTATTTGAGTGTTTAAAAGGAATCAATTGAAGTAGTGTCTACTCAACAGTAGAAATTAACTTTTCTTATCTTAGGCCACCAGGAAACCCCCCCAGAAGAATGGGTCGAATTAATCATCTGCGTGGCCCTAATCCTCCTCCAATGGCCGGTGGATGAGGAAGGTAACTTAAAATCTGCAATTCTGCAGGGATTTCATTTTGAAAATGCCTCCTTAGGCAGGTTTTCTTTAGGAAAGCAGAAGTCACAACATTTTGTAATTACTCAGACATCTTATTTGGAAAAATATTTTTATCTTAACCCTTGAAAAATTGTCTTTTGAATCAAAATGTCTTTTGAAGAAGGTTTTATAACATGTAATGACTAGCTTTTTCATACAGATCCAAATTACTAACTACTAACTATTATAACATTTTCTTTTAGGTAAATGTCTGCTCTAAGAAGCAGACAACTGGACAAGCACATTCATAGCAGAAGGAAACCATCAAGAAATGGAGCGTTGACCACACTGGACAACTTAGATGAATGTGTACTCTAAACAAGGATTGCTCTGTGTCCTCACAGATGAATGAGGTCATGCTGGGAATTCCCCCCGCAGGGATCTGGCATGACTGACAGGCAGTTCTATAAATGCATGTGTTTGTCTCATCTTTTTTGTATCGTTTATGAAAGTATTAATATAGTTTTAATAAGTAAATATTTTTAGGTTACAAGACTGACTTCTCATCTTTATATAATTAAAACACAGAAAGCTCCAAATTTGAAGAAGAATAAACAGCTGCGTATTGAGTACTATTAGTGTCACCTTTTTCAACTTCTGAAATACTGTTCATTGCTTTTTTTTGTTGTTCTTTATAAATAAATCACAGTGTATTTCAGTAGTATGCATATGATATCTGTGCTTTTGAATTAATTTTTATCTTAAAACCTATTTGTCCCATGGATCTTTAATACAATGTGTCTTACTTGCTACCAGATGTAATTATCAGGGTATTTGTAAAGCCATAACCAACAAACCTGAGCTACAAAATGTAGATTTGCTAGGTGGTCTTTAAAATCAAGGACTTCAATGCTATCTTTACCAATTTTAATTCTAAACCATTGCTTAAGATATACTGCCTGTTGGCTTTAACCCCATCTGAATGCTGGTAACTCTCATTCTTTCACTAGAATGAAAGGTCTGTGAGGTTAGGGATTTTGTCTTCTTTACCCCAGTGCTTTGAACAGTGACTACGTGTAATAGGCACTGAAATATTTATGGAAAAAATGAATAATACAGATAATTCTACTTTGTGTTTAACAGTCTTTGAAACCAAAGTGTTCAGTAAAAGCACTTTTATATCCATTTATAAGTATTTATTCAACTCTGTTTGCCAGGAAATGGGGATGTGGTGGCATTAATAAACACTGGTCTGTATGAAAACCAGACTACAGGCGGACAAGACTGGAAGCAGGGAGTTGGGTTTAGAGGATGTTGTGGTGGTCCAGGTGAGATCGGACCAGGTAGTGGCAGTAGGAGTGGAGAAGTGAATGCATTCAAGGCATATCTGAGGGACTGTGGGATTTGCTGATGGCTTTGGATGTAGAAGATGTGGACAATTGAAGAAACAAGTGAAACAGGATGGTGAAAATGGGAGTAGATTTTTTTGGGGGGGAGGCGGGGATCGAGTTACATTTTGGATATATTTAAGTTTACAATGCCTTGTAGACATCTAAGTGGAGATACTAAATAAGCAGTTGGTTATCAGGGCGAGATCCAACCTGGAAATACATATTTGGGAGTTATCTTCATATTTAAAGCCATGAAACTGGATAAAGTCATCCAAGGAGTGTGTAGAGAGAAGCCCTAACTCCAGAGAATCCCAACATCAGAGGCCGGACTGAGCATGGTTAGTGAAGTACGAGGAGAACTAGAATTACGTATGGTGTCTGAGAAGCCAGAAAAGACAGGTGTGATGACGAAATGAGACACCAGTTATCAGCTGCTCCACAGTAAGCACGCAAAACAAAACACAAGTAGGTTGCGGGCATGCTGCAGCCAGGACCAATCACAGCAACATCAGCCAATGCACCCTCCCACCTCACCCTCCTCCGGGCAGCTCCGCCCTTCCTCTTTCCCGGAATGCTCTGGGCCGACTCCCGGCGGCCATCTTGGTTGTGGGCAGTCGGCCGAGAGGTTGCGCCTGCGCCGAGGCCTGTTCTCTGGCGGTCGCGTTGCGTCCTTCAGGCTAGAGGCTGGAGGGGCGTCGGCGGCCGAGATGACCCAGGCCGAGAAGGGGGACACGGAGAACGGGAAAGAGAAGGGCGGGGAGAAGGAGAAGGAGCAGCGCGGCGTGAAGCGACCCATCGTGCCCGCGCTGGTGCCGGAGTCGCTGCAGGAGGTGAGGCTCCGGGGGCGGGCCTCGGACTCGGCTTCCGGGCGGGGCGGGGGGCCGCGGAGCTGGGCGAGGGGAGGAGGCTGGCGAACGGCGGGAGTCTTCGGGCGCCCACCCAGGTGGGTGGTGCAGGGGGGTCGTTCCCCGCTTGCTCCGAGGGCACAGTGCAGATGGCCAGGCCAGTGACACCAGCCACTGTGCGAACCCCAGCCTCCCGGGCCATGAGACCAGCACAGGGCTGTTACCTTCCTGCCAACTAGTTGAGGGAGCAGACTGGATGGTGTGTAAGGGCCTTGCCAGTTCCCACTCTCTAGGATTCTCCCACTTGGCGGGAAGGGGGAGCTCACGGTCGGGGGTGGGCAGTAAGTATCTAGGGCATGGAGTGGGATGGGCTAGTGCAGAGGACCACAGGGGGAGGTTTTGGGCACACACAGCAGGTACCTCCTCCAGCCCTGACGGTCTGGGACAGTTTCTCCAATGGAGGTGACACCTGGACAAAGACCTAAAGGATGATTAGGAGTTAGCCAGGGGGAATGTGAGGGCAGGAGAACAGCATGGGAGAGACCTGGGCCAAGGGAGGATATGAAATGTTGGAGATGAGGATGTCTGGAATTGAGGGAGAAGAGGGAGCAAGACATGAGACTGGAGATCTTAACAAGGATGGCATCAAGAGGGTCGTATAAGCCAGAGCCTGGCCTCTTCTGAAGGGAATGCAGAACTTGCGAAGAGATAGCCAGACTCCGAGCTACATGATTAACTCGTTTAATCCTCACAATAGCTCTCTGAAGTAGGAACTTTATCTAGAGCAAGGAAGTGGCACAGTCTGAATTTCGAGCCAGATCTGTGAATCCGGAGCCTGGGCCATTAGCCACTATAACAACATTTGCTTAACTTCAGTCATGTAACAACTTTTGGTTTTTCCATATCCTCTGTGAGACCTCTACCATTATTTGCTGAATAACTTTTTTTACTCAATTTTGTCTTAAGCAGTAATGTCCAGGAAATGATGTGTAGGATGTATTGGCTAGTTGTTTTCTAATATGTTAAGGTAGATATGTAATTATTAAAAACTGCTTGTCCACACTCTGGAAAACTGCGTTTGCTACCCCAGAGCTTCCCAATCAGTGTGCTGCAGCCTGTGTGCTATTAATGAGGTACAGATGTCCCTGATGGCAAGCCACCTCATCTGTTTAACTCAGTCTGCTAGATAAATGTTGTCTGCCATAGCACGCAAAAGCTTGAGAAGTGTGCTGCAGAGCACCAGGCCATGTGAGAGTGGTGCCATGGGCATTCAACAAATACCTACTAGGCTCCTGTATGCCGTGCACTGGGCACAGAGTAGTGAACAAGACAGTAGTAGTCCTTTACGTGAAGGTTTTGTCTTTTGAGAGAGCAGACAGTAAATCATTACGAGAATGATAAGTGTCATGAAAAGGAGGGGTGCCATAAGATTTTATTGCAGGGGGACAAATAAGCCTGGTCTGATGACATTTAACTTTAGACCTGAAGGGAGGAGTAAGATTTAACAGGGAGAAAGAACATTGCAGGCAAGGGGAGTTGCGTTTGTGAAGGCCTGAATGTCAGCAAGACGAACTAAGAAATCAGACATCTGCATTGGGAAGATTAAAGAGACTGAAAAGTAAGTGGTTCTAGAGTAAAGCTAGAGAAGTAGGCAGGGTCTTGATCTTGGAGGTTCTGGACTGTATCTTATTGGCAAGTTACGGAAATGTTTTAAATAAGGACATGCCAAGAAGACACAACTGTAGCTTAAGGGCAGAGCAGAGTAAGTGCTGACTTAGGAGTCACACTGGAATGGTGATTCTCAACAGAGGCATCCTGTTGTCAAAGGGATTGTTGGAGTCCCTTCTTCCCCCACTCCCTCCTGAAACTCTGGGTCCTTCAACAGGTTTACGTGGTAGAGGTTCCCAAGTGATTCAGGTTATATTCTGCCCCCTTGAGAATCACAGATCTAAAAGCCCACAGTCATTACTCCACTGTCCTGATTTGTGCTGCTTTGTCAGTCCTTGTTCACTGTCTCCCAGTAATGGGTGGTGAAATGCAGCAGAGCTTTCTGACCTGTGAGGGTAGAATTGTGAACTCTGGTTTTTTAACCCCAGACTCTTGCCAGATCAGGTAAATAGTACAGAACCAATAAGGGTAAAGTGTTTAAAAAACAATGACGAAAATACAGTTCACGCACGTTCTCGTAAGTTGTCCATGTATAAAGTCCACTTACTTTCCAGCATTGCAAAACAGTGATTCTGATCTTAAATTAATTTCTTCCCTCACCTCTCAACCAGTGTTGTCACATCTGAGCGATCATACTAATTACTTCAGGAGCTTTTGTAAATTGCAGATTCGTAGGCTCTCTCTTCCTGGAGATTCTGAATCAGAAAATTTTTAGTGAAGCCTTAGGGTCTTTTTTGTTTTGTTTTGTTTTAATAAGGATCTTTAGGTGATTCAGATTTAGAGAACCCCATACTTCACAAGTCATAGTATTCCCCACACTCTTATTCGTTGTTTAACTCTCTTCTCTAGTAAATGGGAAGTTCTCTAGTGGTCAGGACTTTGTCCTGATCACCATTGTACCCACAGTGATTGGCACAGAAATGCCCCCAAATTTTAGCTTGATTTGCACTGGGTACTTAGGATTTCATTCATTTAAACAAATATTTGTTGACCTATGTACTGTGAGTCAGATCCTCTGCACACAGATACAAAAAGAGTTTGCATTCAGGCAGAGAGCAGTATTTGGAAGCCTCTCAGAGAACTCCCTTTACTGAATTATTATTATTATTATTATTTTAAATATTTTATTTATTTATTTATTTATGACTGTGTTGGGTCTTCGTTTCTGTGCGAGGGCTTTCTCTAGTTGTGGCAAGCAGGGGCCACTCTTCATTGCGGTGTGCGGGCCTCTCACTGTTGCGGCCTCTCTTGTTTCGGAGCACAGGCTCCAGACGCGCAAGCTCAGTAGTTGTGGCTCACGGGCCCAGTTGCTCCGCGGCATGTGGGATCTTCCCAGACCAGGGCTCGAACCCGTGTCCCCTGCATTGGCAGGCAGATTCTCAACCACTGCGCCACCAGGGAAGCCCCCCTTTACTGAATTATTTTGATACCTTTGAGTTTGATAGTCATTACAGGAAACTAATTTCTTAGTCTAGCCTGTTACCTCTGTGTTATTTAACGTGTTACCTGCATGTTATTTACTGAGGTCACACTCCTATGTTTTGTATTTGCAGCAAATCCAGAGCAACTTCATCGTTGTCATACATCCAGGTTCAACAACTCTGAGGATCGGTCGAGCCACAGACACACTTCCTGCCAGCATTCCTCATGTTATTGCACGAAGACACAAACAACAAGGGCAGCCCCTGTACAAAGACAACTGGCTCCTAAGGGAGGGACTAAATGTAAGTCAGAAATGGAGGATGCTGGCGTTCCAGTGGTTAGGACTCCGAGTTTTCGCTGCCGAGGGCCCGGGTTCAATCCCTGGTCAGGGAACTAAGATCCCACAAGCCGCGCAGCGTGGCCAAAAATCCCACCCGCCATCCCCCCCCCAGCACACACACACAAAAGAAATGTAAGACCTAGAGAGAAAGCCCAGGGTTGTCTCCTTGGGAGGGCTTCAATATTCAATGTATGCCATAATCTTGAACGACATCTTCATAGCTTTAATGTATTTTAAAATAACGACATCATTCAGGGTTACAAATATCATTTTTTATCTGAGCTATCAATTTTAGATTGTACAGTAATAATTATCACAAAAGTAAATCTAATTTTTTTCACCCATCAGGATGAATTGGGTATTGATGAAGATGATCTTTAGTGGAACATATAGAATTGTCACTCCCTTAAAATGATGCACCCAGGTGTCTATTAACTGACTGCCATATTTTCTCTTCCAGATACTTAGAGTTTAAATTGAGCTCATATTTTCAATCTAGCAATTGAATTGCTACAGTAAGCACTTGTTACAATCTTAGATCAAATCATAATTTAAAAGCAAAAAATAGTATTTCCTTGGAGTAGGCGTTTACTTAGGATGCAGTAGGCATCCTGTTTTGCAGGTGATAATTAACAGGAAAATTTTTGTGATAGGTGTTAAATATGTGTATTGCATTGTAATCTGCTTTAAGTTTTAAATCAAGGGTAGTTGTAGGAACTTGCAGTTTCTATAATTCTTATAGTAAGCCTTGGGGTTCCATTTTTTAGCATAATTAGAAGACTCTCCTTAAGTCCATTTCTAAGCTTAAGTATAACTTGACAGTGTAAGAATCTAAAATTCGCATATCTTTGGATCTTACAATTCTATTTTAGGAATAAATCTCAGGAATAAAAATGGAAAGAAAACAAAATATTTTATAAAAATATAGAGTGTTCTTTGCAATATCACAAGAACTTGAATACTCATTAATTAAGTGAAATAACACATGAAGGAATAAAACATTGTTATAAAATTGTAAACATGAGAATTATATAGATATATGGAAGAGTCTCTCTAATACTTTGTAAATATAAAGTAGCAGTCCTCTGAAATCAGTCAAAAGCCACTTGAGGTTATAGATTTTTGCAGATAGTTTTATGGTGATGGCTCTTTTCTGATTTTTTTATTTATAAATAAGATTACTTTGAATTCTTAAGATTAATACATGTGACAAAGGTGAAGGACATGCTACTCGTTGATGGGGGAGGATTTGCTCTTGCTGGATTAAATTAGTATTTTGCCATTTCTTTCTCTTTTTCACTAAATTCTTTATACTCTTCATCTCTATTCTTTTTCCCCAGAAACCTGAAAGTAATGAACAAAGACAAAATGGCCTTAAAATGGTGGATCAAGCAATATGGTCTAAAAAGATGTCAAATGGTACAAGACGGATTCCTGTGTCCCCTGAGCAGGTTCGGTCTCAACTCTTTCTTCAGATTCATTCTTTGACCACTGCTATTAAGTCGTAACCATTCGTGTGTGCTCCCTATTTCCTTATGCAAATTAAAGATGGGATTTCCTTAAAAGAGGAAGAAAAACCATTCTTAACCACCTACAGAATACCTGAATTGATGTTGCAAATGTCTAGGCAGGCCCAATAATTTGTAAGGTGGTGTTTCTTGTATCAAGTTGATGAAAATTTAGTTTATCTGAGCCTCTTAAGTGTGTAATTCCAGGATCTTGATGGGAAGCTGTATTCTTACTACATTTGTCATTTTAATGTGATAAACCAGTACTGCTAGGAATGGACATGAGTCTATATGATATATAAATCTGTATTCAACTTTCAGCAGAGTACAGTACTAATTTTGGACTGACTAAATCACTGCCTAAGTGTTAACATTATGGGAGAAATCAAGATTGTGGAAAAGGGCAGGAGAATCCACTTGTGACCAATCAATATTTTGTCACATATCTTGGATTTATGATTAAAATTTGCCACTGTATCTGGTCTGTGAGAGAGGAGAAAAGAGGACAACCCCCTTTTTTTTTCTTGCATGGATTCAGAGAATTTTCTGATGCTCTTTTATTTCAGGCACGTTCCTACAACAAGCAGATGCGACCTGCGATTTTAGATCATTGCTCTGGAAATAAGTGGACAAACACATCTCATCACCCTGAGTTTTTGGTAGGAGAAGAGGTAGGAAACTTCTTTACAGTGACATGGAAGAAGAAAACCTAGAAACTATTTATAAAATTAATTTGCTTTCCCACCTAGTTCTAGTTTTTCTCAGCATTCTGTAATCCTACCCTGAGGACCAGATATTCACACTGGCTTCTGAGATGTTACTTACACCTCTCTCAACATTAGAACAGTCAGCAAGTATTAATGATAATTTCTGGCCTTAGGTCTTTGAGTGTGAATCTAGAAAACCCTGAGAGAAGAGTTTTAACAATGTATTCATCTCCCTGTCTTTTCTAGGCCCTGTATGTTAATCCTTTGGACTGTTACAATATTCACTGGCCTATCAGAAGAGGTCAGTTAAATATTCACCCAGGACCTGGGGGCTCCCTTACAGCTGTTCTGGCAGATATTGAAGTAATATGGTCTCATGCAATACAAAAATACTTGGAAATCCCACTGAAAGATTTAAAGGTAAACTTAAATGACCAGTTATTGGATTGTCTTTAAGATTCTTGGTCAATAAAAGTATACTATTCTCAGTTGTTTGTAAGACAGTGTCCTTGAAGCCTTCTTGACCTTAAGGTGTTAAGGATATCTTTTTTCCTTCACTGAATTCCCCTCTGGTGCTTTCTTTTTTTTCTCATTTTGTTTGGTTCTTGGTGTTTCTCAGCTGCTCTGCAATCAGCAAGCTTGCTCATGTTTATGCCTTCTCTCTGGACCTTTTTCGGAAACATCAGTTGTCTTATTTTTCATTTTACAAGTGTTAAATAACTCAAAGGGAAAAAAGCCCACAAAACTTCAACATTTTCTGTTTCTTTTCATAAAACCTAAAGGATAGCAGAGAGCTTTGAGTTTTATTTTGGGCCTCTAGCCATTGCCGCTACTGCTTTAGAGAGAATCCTCTTTGATGACAAGTGTGGTGAAATTTATTTTGACCTGACTTGAGTGTTAACCATTTTATATTTTTTTCTTTATTCTTCTTTTTAGTATTATAGATGTATCTTGTTAATTCCTGATATCTATAATAAACAGCATGTGAAGGAATTAGTGAATATGATCCTAATGAAGATGGGTTTTTCAGGTATGTCTGATATCCCAGTGAAATCTGCCTGAAATGCGATTGTTTTTGTTTTTTCCTGACAAAGTTAATCTGATTCACTGCTTTATTGAAATGCTTATTCTGGGAGGGTCAGTGATACTTGGATGATTGCCTGGAGGTTCCTAGACTTTAATTGAATATTTGTTGTAGGATCTTTCCTGCTCCCCAGCTGTTCACCCCTCTGCCTTTTGTTTTTCAGGAATCGTGGTCCATCAGGAGTCTGTGTGTGCCACCTATGGAAGTGGTTTAAGCAGCACGTGTATTGTAGATGTTGGAGACCAAAAGACAAGCGTGTGCTGTGTGGAGGATGGGGTCTCTCATCGGAACACTCGGTGAGGAGCTTGGGAGGAGGTATTCCCTGCTCCTTCTCCCCACACAGCCTGTTCAACTAAAAGCGTCATGAGTTAGAAAGAAGTTTTTGTAAGGAATTACATATTCAGATTTTTCATATGAAACTAGTAAGATTGTGGAAGTGCAAATTCTAACACGGCTATAAATAGCCGATTTTACCCTTCCCACTGGAACTCTCTAACATGAGTTCACATTAGCAGCTCCTGAAAGCCCTAGTGTGTGTTGTGTGCTTTCCCACAGAGGAAGTGTGTACGTTAGCTTTGTGTCTTTCACTGTGGTGTGGCAGAGAGATACCAATCACATTCACAGCAAAGCTTTATTTGAGCAAGTCATGTAGGAGAAAATAGGTTTTCAGGTCTGAATTCTCTAGCTAGCTAGCATTTTGAGTATTTGCTTTTCTTGTCATAATTGTTTTTGGTGAGTGAGGAGTAACTTTATGGTGGTCAAGTCCATTCATTATGTCATCACTGATAGAAGAGTTAATAAAATAACTAGCAGGAGCAGGTTTGCTGCTTGTCTGTCCTGAGACAAGCCCAGCACAGGTAAGCACGCTCAGGTAGTACACATACCAGTTCTCTGCAGCACTTTGTGCTTCCAGCATGGCTTCTTCAGGATGCTCTAATTCTTCCTGTCACTCACATAGGAAGTTTGACTCTTAAGGCATAGAAACAAATTTAAAAGAGGGTCCAGCAGTCCATGAGAAAGGTTAATTTGTTACCTCCCACCCCAAGTTACAATGCATTCTCAAACCCAGATTGAGTTGTTTGGGCTCATCCATTTGTAACACCTAATGCCATTGGTTTTCAGAGTATAGAGAAAACACTGGACCCAGGTCTTCTACCACTAAAACAACACAGCAGTGATCTTTCCAAATCGTAGAAATATTCAGTTAGTGGATAGTATTCGCTAAGATTTTCTCCCATAAGTTTGTCTTACGGTGTCACTGCCTGCCATTTCTACATGTTGGTGAGTATAGACAGTCAAACAGCTGTCATATGCTACACATATGGACTTGGAAATGAGCTGGATTTAGTGTGTATTCTGTTTCTTGGACATTTTTTGCAAATAGCATTTTTTGCTTCTAGATGTTCACCACTGTTTTTTGCTAGTTTCCTTTCTCTCTCCCTTACATCCATTCTGTCCTTTCATGCTTTAATTTATCTCTGCAACATTTCTTGAAACTTGCTGTGTTTCACTGTGCCTAACTGAGTTTTTGGAGCACCCTTTGCACCTTCTTAACTGACAGGTTACCCATCTGCCCTTTTCTCTTAACACTAGGCTCTGTCTGGCATATGGTGGATCTGATGTGTCAAGATGTTTTTACTGGCTGATGCAGCGAGCTGGGTTCCCTTACAGAGAATGCCAGTTAACAAATAAAATGGATTGCCTTCTTCTGCAGCACCTTAAAGAAACTTTTTGTCATTTAGATCAGGTGGGAGCAAAATCAAAATTGCTGATTATTTTTGTTTTCAGGAAAAATTGAAGATATTTAAAGATAATTAAAAATTTAACAGTATTATGCAACCTATTCAACCCAAGTTTATAAAGCCTTGAGGCTGAAGCTGTTGAGGAGTGAGAGAGTTTTTTGGTAAGGTCAGAGCTGTACGGATGTGTCTCAGGCTCTGGAAAACAGCTAGTTTTTTTAAGAGAGTTTAGCAGATATCTCTCTCCTTAGGATCTACAATCATTCTAATAAAGGATAAAGATAAACCTTTGGATGTAATGAATAGTAGCAGGTAAATACATAGGTATAGACAGTTAATAAAATGGTATCATTTGAAGCACTTTCTTGGTATTGTGAACAGTCAACATTTAGTCATTGCTGTATATGAATTGCTACCTTTTTATGCTATTTGTTTTAGACCTTTCTTTTTCCAACTTTTTTTAAAGCATTTTTCAAGTAATGTAATTCTGAATAAAAATTTTTTTGAGAAACATAAGACGGGGTAACATTTCCCAGTTATTGAGGGAATTTGCTTACTGGTTTGGACATTGTATTGGTGTGTGTTGATAATGAAGCAAACAAAAATTCACATAGTGGGAATTTCAGAAATGTTGAAAGAGAATCAAGGTACAGTTGAACTCTTGTTTTATTAAGTTCCAGTGGGAGTGGTAGGAAGTTGTAGGGCAGCCCTTTTATAGGTGAGATTTAGATGGCATTTGAAGAGTTTGCATGCACTTTTACTGATTCACTGACAGCATCTTTTCCTGGAATCAGGACATCTCTGGGCTTCAGGACCATGAGTTTCAGATTCGACATCCAGATTCCCCTGCCCTTCTTTACCAGTTTCGATTAGGAGATGAAAAACTCCAGGTAACACATCGGTATATATTTCCATGGGTAGAAAGAAAGGCAGCCAGGTTCAGTCAGACTGAGAGAATATGTACTTGCTGGAAACCTCATGAGGTGAGAATGTCAACTGGTTGTAAATTAGCTGCTAACCCAACATTTAAACCACTGGTAGAGTACAGATTAGAACAGATCTGAGCCATTATTTTAATTAGCCAGTATGTGATGAGTTGTTATTTAGAAAGTGGCATCATTCTTACTAGGAAATTATAAAGTAGATTACTAGGCACTTATCTTACATTTACTTTGAGATTTCTGGTGTTATATCACCCATTCAATTTGATGATAAGTGAGTTTTCCGGCCTATCATACACTGAAGAAATAATGTTACTTCTGAAAGAGAATGCTTACTCGGTCTAACTTACAGGATCTGATCTGCCAGTTTTGTTTTTGGAAGAACAAAATTTATTTAATGGGTCAGTTTTTTCAGAAGGCAGTATCCTTGGTTGGTCATTCTTTTCCTTCCATGCGCAGGCTCCGATGGCTTTGTTTTATCCAGCAACTTTTGGAATCGTTGGACAGAAAATGACAACTTTGCAGCACAGATCCCAGGGTGACCCTGAGGATCCTCATGATGAACATTACCTGCTGGCCACACAAAGCAAGCAAGAACAGGTCTGTGGTAATTCTGTGTGAGAGGAGACAGTTTTGTCCCTGTATGAGAAGTTTGCCCATAATTAATGGATCATTGCAGTGGCTGCAATCTGACAGTATACTAAAGCTGATACTGTTTTTAAGACCGTAGATGAAATGAAGTCTGTGTTTAAAATCCAGATGACAGATTTATTTATTCAGCAAACATCAATTTTCAGAATACCAGTCTATAAGATACTTCCCTTTTGGCGTGTATTATTTATGTACTTTATGTATAATATTTTATCTACTTTTGAATATTTATCCAGTAGTATTTTCAGTAAAATCTTAACTTATTTTTAAATTATCATGCAAAAGCTGGGTGGCACAGGCAAAGAGCTGAATTGTTTTGTCCAAAGCTGATCCTAGTTATAGGATGTCTGATTCAGGGGCACAAATTAAAGCTCTTATCTGCTAATGAAACAGCACCTCATGATGGAGAGAAGAGGGCAGTGAACCTTTTCTAGTCTTTGTTCCTGTCCCAAAGCTGAGCATGGGGTGCTTAGATAAGGTCTGAAAATGAGGACCCATAATAGCCACTGGCCTAAGAATTCCAGTGAACTATTACACTTAAAAACTCAGGGGGAAGAGGTTCATCTGCATTGACATTTCAATCTTAAAAATCCAATCAGTAATAGCAAAGTTCTGTGATCTGCGCTGCCTGCCTGTGATTGCTTTGGAATTGTCAGCACTTCCTCATCTTCTGCACACCACCCCTCACTCCCAGTTATCCAGGGGTGGGGACCAGATGCTTGGTCATAGGACTATGGTGTGTTTCCTCTCTGCAGCACAGTGACAGACCTTCGTTTTATAGAGTGTAGAGTAGTGGGGTAGGGAGGGGGGGATCTAGCTGGAGAACATCATAGGTTCTATCATAGCCTTACCATCCATTTGATTCTCCTTTTGATTGATTTAAAGTCTGCAAAAGCTACTGCTGACCGAAAGTCTGCATCCAAACCCATTGGATTTGAGGGGGATCTTCGTGGCCAGTCCTCTGATCTTCCAGAAAGACTGCATTCCCAGGAGGTGGACTTGGGATCCTCCCAGGGAGACTGCTTGATGGCTGGCAATGATTCTGAGGAAGCCCTCACTGCACTGATGTCCAGGAAGACTGCCATCTCGCTGTTTGAAGGGAAAGCCCTGGGCCTGGATAAAGCCATCCTCCATAGCATAGACTGTTGTTGTAAGCACGTCTGGGAGCCGGGAGAGAGCAATGACAGGGTTCAGGCTAGGGTGTAGTTTTGCCCTGCAGCATGTTCATGCAAAAGCTATTGAGCACCTGCTTTGTGCCTACATTGTCAGGTGTTAGGATCTGGTTCCTGGCCTCGCTGAGCATGGAGCCTAGTGGAAGAGACCAAATCAAGTCAACTTACCACACAAAGATGAAATTACAACTGTGGCAGGTGCTACAAAATTGAACTAAAGGGTTCTGACTGACGGTTTCTGATTGAGGGATTTAATAAGGGGTTTTTACTCAGGAGGAGCTGTGGAGGGGGGGAGGCAGGGAAGGCTTTCCTGAGGAAGAGCCGTTTGAGAGAGAGGGATCTAGGGGGAGAGTGAGGTGTTACCTTGGCATTCCAGGTAGACGAAGAAGCCTGTGTGAAGGCCAGTGTGGCTGGAAAGCAGGATGCAGGGTGAAGCTGTGGGAAGTGGTGGGTACACACCACGCTGGACTTGGTAGCCCCCCTAGAGATTCTGGTCCTAACCCTGCTACTAGCAGGGTCGGGGGCGGGACGGCAACATGCTCATGTTTGTGTTTTGCAAGGTTCCTCTGGCTGCATGGCAGCGTTGTCTGGGATGGGTTGGGAGAGACCTTCGAGAAGGCTCCTGCAGTTATCCAAGCAAGGGATGATCGTGGCTTGGCCTGGGGTGGTGGTGGATATGGAGAAAAAGCGTGGAAGGGATTTCACTGTCTTTTCAGCGTCTGATGAAACCAAAAAGAAGATGTACAGCTCCATCCTGGTGGTGGGAGGTGGTTTGATGTTTCATAAAGCTCAAGAATTTCTGCAGCACAGAATTCTCAATAAGATGCCACCTTCATTCAGGCGAATTATTGAAAATGTGGATGTGATCACAAGGCCCAAGGTATGTTGTACACGGTGCAAGTTGTACTCTTTGCCAGTGAAACAGCATTATTTCTAGTTGTAATGTATTGGACAGAGAAAATCCTGGGAGGCGTGGGTTTGTGTCTGGGGAGTTCTTAAGGGCTTGATCAAGTGGAAAAATTACTTCAGCAGGTCACAGATGTGGTGAAAGGAGCTCTGGACTAGGGACTAGATTACTGGCTTTTAGTCCCTGCTGTGCCCTCCAAACTAGCATGACTGATTTCCACCTTTGTCAGAGGACTGGATGGGGTGAAGAGAAGATTGACTGTTCTCACGCTGTCAGCCAGAACAACTCCATTTTTATCTCTTTCATATTAAGAATCTCCTGCTGGTCCCTAGACCAGGTGATCTTCAAGGATCTTTTTGGTTTGAACTGTCTTGGCAACCATAAACGCAGGAATTTAGAAACAGATTGTGTCTGTATTTTATTATTCTCACTGACAATTCCTGGGAATATTTTTATTTAATTTTAATTCTGAGGGAGGGATTGTGGGATATATTTATTCCAGTCAAACTTCAAAATAAGTTATGTCCTTACATATGTTCCTGCCTATAGAGACTGTTTGTGGAATAATAGTAAATAGTGAATAGTAGCATTTTCAGTAATAAAAACTAAAAAATTTTCTTGTGAGTTGAAATAGAAGATGTCTGTGGTTCAGGGATCCTTCATGAGTCTTCAATGCAGATTGAAAATCTGGTTTATTCCATATTGACTCAGCAGGGTTTTTTCTACCCCCAAATTCAAGTAAATGATTAAGTATATATCTTGTCTGCTTACACTGAAATATCTTTGTTTATCACCTCTCTAGGACATGGATCCCCGGCTGATTGCATGGAAAGGAGGGGCAGTGTTGGCTTGTTTAGATACGACACAGGAGCTGTGGATTTATCAGAGAGAATGGCAGCGCTTTGGCGTCCGCATGCTACGAGAGCGAGCTGCTTTTGTGTGGTGAAATGGACAGAAAAGTCACTGTTGAAGACCAACACATAACCTTGTGGTATAAAAGACTCTTATAGAACATTTATATTCTAATTTATTGACCTAGGTGCTTAAGTTTTATGAATTTTAACTTTTATGTTGAGAACATGACACTGGTGTAAAAAATAAGCTGCTTTTGTAGTCAGGACATTTGAGAATAAATATGAACTTAGTCTTCAGTGGTAAACTCTCCTGCCCCTTCTTCAGGGTCTGTAACTCCCAATGATCTAAATTGTTGCAGTAGAGTGGTTCTCAGGTGGTAAAGCCCTTCATTTAGGTTGGCTTCTGAGAGTCACCAGGCAGTCTCACATAACCATGAGGGGTGGGTGTGTGACTGTGCACCTGAATTGTGAGAAATGTCTGGTCACGCATTTTCCCTCTTATCTAGTACAGCAAGCACGTATGTCATGACTTGTGTATGCTGCTAAAATTCCAAATAGGAAAGAAAGTTTTTTGTTTTTTTAAAATTTTCTCCTGTATTACAAAAAATATTGGGGCACATTCAGGTCTAGATTTCCAGAGGCAAAGATTTAAGGCTGGGCTGGCTGGCTTTTGTTACTGACATAATCTAGGGTGGGCTTGGGGAAGGAAAACAATCATTGACCAAAACAGAACAGAAATGAAAAGGAAAACTCATTTGCTTCCTAAAGCCAGATAGAAATGATTTAGGTTAATGATTTTCTAATGTGTCATACAGATAAACAAGGAGACTGCTGTAATTTCTAACTTAAGCATCAGGTCCCCAATTTTCCTTTACCTGAAAAATGAAGTGAAAGTTCTTGGAGTACTTTTTGTTCAGTATGATCAGTTGACCTTAATCTGTGAGCAGTCTGAACCAACGTTTAAATACAGACAGCTATTACCACCAGTGGTCCAGGCCTTGGTCCAGCCTTCTGAGCCCCTGCAGAGGAAGGGAAGGAGGTTTGGAGACTGGAGCCAGCCAGCACAGCCTATGGGCTCAGAGACCTGGGAGGATGGGGAGGATGCCTGATTCCTGCCACTCCCTGCCAGGGACCATCTCGCTTCTCTAGAACTGAGGGTGGGAGTGGGGCTGAGGGAAAGACAGAAGTAGATGCAGGTAAGTGGAATATAGAAGCAGTAAGGACGGTTGGGGGGACTTCCCTGGAAGTCCCGTGGTTAGGACTCGGCACTTTCACTGCTGTGGCCCCGGGTTCAATCCCTGGTCGGCGAACTAAGACCCCACAAGCTGCGCAGCATGGCCAAAAAAAAAAAAAAAAGGATGGTTGGAAGTTTTAGGACTTGGAGAAATGCTGTTACTGGAGCATTTTAAATAAATAGGATTATTTTGCATATCTGCTCAGTAGGTTGGAAACAAAGAAGAGTCTGCCAGTATAACAAAATTTTAATTTGCTAGTATTATTTGGGATGTTTGCCTTAAATTTGAAAATTGTATGCTTTTATTTTTTCAGTTTTTTAACAAAATAGTTAAATTTATACAATACTGATTTTATGTTTCTGGGCTGTTTCAACACAGTTTAATACTGGCTACCTAGTTCTAAAAGCATAATGTATTTCTGTTTATAATAGTTTTTCACATAATAGCATATTGCTCTTATAACTGGTAGATGTTGATTCAGAGGAGGTTGGTTTCTGGTCCAAGTTTTGACATAAGCCATCTTCTATTACCAGCACTTACAAGCACCGTGAAAACTGATCATGACAAGTAAGTGAGCTTTACCACGTTAATTGTATTGCCTCAGGCATTGCTAAGTACTTGCTTGTGAAGCTGGACACTCTATGCTTCCTTATTTTGGTCTTTATCTGTAAGACATGTATTAGAAGGAGTGGCATGGTCCTTTAAGGATAATCTATAAGAACATTTTAACAGTCATCCACCTGAAACTGACCCACATTCTAGAGCAGATGCAGTCTTGCACTGCGAAAGAGACAAGCTTTCCTAGAAAAATATGGGTGCTAATATAAACAACCTTTTGGTGACCTCTGCATTCAGAAAAAGATGCTTTGAGAAAAGTAAAAAGTTGGAGGACTTAAAACGCCACACATCTCTACATTCTGTAATTCTATGGTAGATTCTGTTTTTTATTTAAGTAAACCAGTGCAATAATTCATTTATAAAAAGATTATTACTTCAAGAGGGCTAACTTCAACATAGGAATTATTTTTGTTTTGAACATGGAAAGTTATGTAATAACCATAAAACTCTGAATTCTGACAGTGACTTCTAATAGGTAACTTCGGGCAGAAGTAGACATCAGCTCTGCAAGTGATGTATTTTGTTGTTGATGTTAAAAGTCACCTGTACAAGAGTCAGATAGGACATGAATCTAGTTCTGAGAGGGAGGGTCCTATGCAAATACCAAGTATACAAGTGGTTCCACATAGAGTAGGTCATCTGGTCAGCAAAGACAGGTTCAGCTTGTTATTCCCTATTTTTGTTATCTTAGAAATAAGGACTTGTGTGTGTAATAGAAGGTTTTTCACCTAAGAAGTTATTGAGTGAATTAGTGAGGACTCTTAGGTTTGGCATTCATTAATTAAACTTAGAAAGTTATAGAGCTAAACAATTCTCCCTACTCTGCAGAGCATGGACTATTCAAGACTGGATATTTGGCTGAGAGATGCTTTATCATTGATTATCTGAATGGTTATAGTTTAATAAGTGTTCTTGATTTTTAGGTGTGAAATTGACTTAGCTTTATAGTTATAAATTCAGTTTCTGTTCTTTAATGCCATAGTAGTTAGTAAATTTGTAACAATTTTATTAGCATAAAAACTTTTAATTACTAGGCTAAGGTGTATGTATTCAGTTGTGAATCCTCCCTTACTTCCTTTTGCTAAAGCAGGTATACATATGGTTGACCCTTGAACAACACAAGTTTGGGCAGATTCACTTATATGTAGATTTTTGCAATAAATACATACTACAGGTCTGCAGTTGGTTGAATCCACGGATGCAGAACCACAGATACAGATGGTGGACTGTAAAGTTATACGTGAATTTTCGACTGCACAGGGGTCAGCACCCCTACCCCCTGGGTTGTTCAAGGTTCAACTGTAATCCTCCCTACAAGTAGCCCGTACGGTAAACTTCAGAATCATCACAGATGCTTTCCTCCTGTAATTGGAGCAGTAGGAAGGCTTTAAGGTCTCCTGCTTTGTGGCTGGGCTACAGGGAGGAGCAGCTGTAGTGGCAGGCGTGCACCCTTCTCCCCATCGACACACGTTTGGCATGGAGAAGCTCTGTGCAGAAAGCTGTAGCATCCTTCATGAGGCGGTATGTGAGGCAGACACTGAGCGCAGTGTCGTTGTCTTTGGTATCCTCTGTGAAACAGACCACCACGTATTTGTGCAGATGAGTCTGGCTTCTCAGATCGCTGCAGAAGAGGTTAAAGGCGAGGGGGAACAGGTCTTGGGAGTTCTCACAGGGGCTGCCCCCCCTCTTGCCACAGGTACCATCACACATGGTGTTATCATTGGAAAGAAGGAAAATGACCTTATCCGTGGCTTTCTTCTGAGTGGTAAGCCACTGCACGGGACCCATCTCGGCTATTTTCTTTGTCTGCCATTTTTCAAGGATGACTTCACTTCTGCAGTGGTTTTGAAGAAATTCAGTGAAGTAACAAACTGTGTGATGGAAACATATTTCAGATGGGTAAACCACAAGAACCTTAATGGGGGCAGTAGTGTGGTGGTAGAGAAGGAAGTCTTCTTGATCCTTTCTGTGGGGGAGAAAAGCGTTTGTCATCTGTGGACAGCAAATAACAGGCATTCACGCTAGTCTAAACCATCGCTGATGAATGATCCCTTGCTAGGGCACATCAGCTGAGCACCAGGGATGTTATTACTGCCAGAGAGGAAAATACCCCTGATGTTCCTTTTGTACACATCACCTGAAACACACCAATGCTTAAACCTTAAAGATGCTTAAAAGATGTATTGTCTAAGTCCCTATCACTGAATTAGTCCTCTTGATTAAGCCTGTAGCTTTTCAAATAAATTCATAGAAACTGTTCAGGTTTAAGATACTCTGTTTCAGGTGGGTGGTTGTAAATTTAGTAGTTTTAGTGCCATATGTGAACAAGGACAGCTGACCTCTCTGCCCTTCACATCACGTTTTGAGTTCGGTCAACTCAGTAGTTGTTCCATCTTCTACCTACAGGTGGTAGAGTTTCTTTACAGTTCCATAAGGTTAAGTGGTACCCCCATTTCAGCTGGAACTCAACTGGAATTCTGTCCTATACGTGCTAAAGAATGGAAACTAGGTATGAAACTACTGTAAAGAATACAAGTCAAACAATATCCATTAATATAATAAGTATTCTTAAGGTCAAAGTTCGACATGGCTTGCTTACCTAAGAACATGGGATTAATCTTGTTATGTATACAACATCACAAACAACTCAAAGACTACATTTATATTTCCTTGTCTGTGTGTGGAGGGGAGGAGAAGCAGAGGTTTTCAGTGGGCCTCCCTCTAGCTGTGTATCTATATAAATACTCTGATTTCTTATTCAAGTCTTCGGTGTTTTAGAGGTGGCAAGATCCTTAGAGTATATGAATCCAAGTGAGTGTTGTTCTTATGCTTTGGAAGAATTATTTTTCAAAAGTAGGAACTAGCATAGAGTATCTATCACAGGTAAAATGTAATTTGTTATCAGCTATCTTTGGCCCATTACACTCGTCGTAGATGCCTCGATGGTAAAAAGAAAACAGGTGATAGCAGATCTGGAGTCACAGTCCCTGCTTTACCTTAGCAGGTGTGGTCCAGTCATTATATTAGTCTTTAGGAGAGCTCTGAGGCATTAAATAAATGTCTGACTCTTGTGTAATGCCAAAATGTGATTGCCTTTGGAGGAATCTCCTTTAAAAAAAACAAATCAGTGTTATTTCCTCATCTGCGTTTCTTTAAAGAACTGAATTATAACCCTTAACATGCCTCCAGGTCAGATAGATCCCGGCCGCCAGCACCCACGTGGCCACCAGCAGAGCCAGCCGAGAGGAGGAGAGGCAGCCGTCCACCCGACACACCTCTGCCTGGAGAAAACAAAGCTTATTCATCTTCAGCAGAACAGAACCAAATTTATCTCTTACTTGGAAGCTAAAACTTTTACTCAGCGCTTTGTGGAAGTTTTGGTCCCTTTAAAGCCAAGGGTCAGTAGACCTCCAGGGGGTCTGCAGATCAGTGTGTTTTTCCATAGTGTCCAGGTGTTTCATTAGATTCTCAAAAGGGAGAGGGGGCCAGGAGGTTAGGAACAGTCCTCTAAAATCATTTTGGCCTCTTACTCCACATTTTCACTGTGGTAACCAGAGTTTACGTTCATTTTTTTGTTCTTTGCTGAATTAATGTTATTCTGGGTGCAATTACTTAATACATAATATGGATAGATGGCATTTTTAAAGGCTGTTTTGTCAGACTGACAGATGTGGGGGGTCATGCCACCTGGTTACGGGAATGTTGAGGATCAGTTAAGCTCCAGCGTGTGAAAGTGCTCAGGAATCCATAGGCACTGTGCCTACACAGCAGTCAGGATTGTTAGGAGGGTGGGTTTCTAAGACCAGCACCTTTTAACTTTTTTTTTTTTTAAATTAATTTATTTATTTTTGGCTGCGTTGGGTCTTCATTGCTGCGCACGGGCTTTCTCTAGTTGCAGCGAGTGGGGCTACTCTTCGTTGCAGTGCGCAGGCTTCTCATTGCGGTGGCTTCTCTTGTTGTGGAGCACGGGCTCTAGGCGCGCGGGCTTCAGTAGTTGCAGTGTGTGGGCTCAGTAGTTGTGGCTCGCGGGCTCTAGAGTGCAGGCTCAGTAGTTGTGGTGCATAGGCTTAGTTGCTCCACGGCTTGTGGGATCTTCCCAGACCAGGGCTCGAACCCATGTCTCATGCACTGGCAGGCGGATTCGTAACCACTGAGCCACCAGGGAAGCCCCCTTTTAACTTTTGACCCCACCCCTGGGCTAGTTCTGGAAGCATTTTATTTGTCAACCTGGAATGAAGGTACTAACATCGCTAAATCCAGAGAGACATTCTCCAGAACCAGCTGCTCTTAGGCACCAATGATGTGTGTCTCTTGGTGCCACTATTCCTAATTTGTTATCCAAATGTCTGTGTGGCCACAATGAATCACAGTAACAGCCAGGCCTGGGCCACTGAGACGGATAAGAAAGTCAAAAAGCAGTGAAATGCATGTTCCCTCATATACTCAGTCCCTTTACAGCCCTGGCGTTTTTCAGGAGATCCTTGCGGCACTCTGAATATCAATTTTGCACCGTTGATTTTTTTCCCTTCTTGTGTATATCCTGCTTGGTCACGGATCTTGATCTCATAAATGAAGCCTCATTCTTACTCCGTTTGCAGCTCTCGGGCACAGCACCGCCGTCTTTCCCTGTACCCTGTTCAGCACCTGCAGGCAGGGACCCTCCCTCACGCTCCCCGACCCCCAGCCTGTTGCATATTGAATGGGGGTGGGGCCGGGGGCCTTCATGTCCTCAGCCTCTTTGATCCTCCCATAGAAACGGCTGGACACTTACTGTGATCCCGAGGGAACTGGACACCCGTTTGTGGGCAAAGCCCCACAGTTCTCTGCGTCAGATGCAGTCGTTGCCACAGGTATGGAAATACGGAGTCAGCTAAGGAGAAATGAGGGGCTCAGCCTTATTTGTACTCTCACCAGAACTTCTCTTCCCTTTTTTTCTGGCTTCAACCCCTCTCTAGCATTGTAATAGGACATTTTTTTTCCTTGGTCATACTTCTGTCACAAAGCCCTAAAATCCAGACTAGTGACTCAAGACCAAACCTTCTAAGACTCCTGAGCTGTGAACCTAAACTTTGTACATGTTGCTAAGATGTTAATTTCCTTATGTAAAAGGGTTAGGTCACATCCTAATACATATACAAATATGTCCTCCAAAAAACAGAGCAGTGGGACTCCTCTTGACCTAAGCCAGTGCTTTACGACATGTAAGTCCCTTGGGACTAGGAGAGTCTGGTTCCCTGGAAAAGGGGTGCAGTCCTAACGTGCTGATGGGTATCTGCTCCTCCGGGCGTGTCTGAGCTCTGCCTGTATGTCCCGGGAATGAAGAACAAAAAGGCCCTTATGTCTTGGGTGTAGCTGTGTCCCACCGGGACCCTCCATGGCCCCACAGCATACACTCAGAGTGGAAAGAGCTGTGAGAGCACCTGCTAGCCCAACTTCCTGTTCTCCAGCGGAGTAAACTCAGTCCCCAAGGGGACAGAGTTGCCTTTCAAAGTTCATATGCTGATTGGGAACCCAAGCCTGCTGATTTCAAATCCTTTGTTACTTCATTTTGCAGTGAAAATGGAGGCTTGGGATAATAAAATGGCTCAGAATTCCTCTGTGTTTCTGTGACAGAAAATAGGAATAAAAGCACCTTGGAAAGTCAACAGCCACTCACAAAAGCAGAAGGGACCGTGATGATAAGGTCAGCTTCCTGACCTCACAGCTGTGAAGATGGAGGCCAGGGTTCCCCATCAACCTCACATAATGGCGAGACTGCTGGCAGAAGCGAGCTGGGGAGAGAACTCATCTGCTCCAACTAGAAAAACTCCTCAAAGGCATTGAGTGGCGGTGCAGTGGGTCTTCAGTGCCCCTCCCCTCTCCTCCCCTCCCCAGAGCATCTCGTTCAGCTTTACCTGGACCACAGCACCTTAACGTTCCCCAGTCACTTGAACCACCATGGAAGTTCGAGTTAGTTCCTTCTGGTGCAGGTGAGTGAGACAAAAATCAAGAATTAGGAGCCAGGGACTTCCCTGGTGGCACAGTGGTTAAGAATCCGCCCGCCAATGCAGGGGACGTGGGTTCGAGCCCTGGTGCGGGAAGATCCCACATGCTGCGGAACAGCTAAGCCCACGTGCCACAACTACTGAGCCTGTGCTCTAGAGCCCGTGAGCCACAACTACTGAGCCCGCGAGCCACAACTACTGAGCCCGCGAGCCACAACTACTGAGCCCACGTGCCACAACTACTGAAGCCCTCGAGCCTAGAGCCCATGCTCTGCAACAAGAGAAGCCACTGCAGTGAGAAGCCCGCGCACCACAACGAAGAGTAGCCCCGCTTGCCGCAATTAGAGAAGGCCCGCAGGCAGCAATGAAGACCCCAATGCAGCCAAAAATAAATACATTAAAAAAAAAAAAAAGGTATTAGGAGCCATACAGATAATTAGATCAAAGACTGCCAATGAAGACACCGCTCTTCCCAAACTGACTTTGAACTCATTAGACTATGTGTGAGTCAGGATTCACTCCATACTTCTGAGACCTCTACCTTTGGTTGGTTTTAGAGTCACAGGGATGTTTCCAGGGATGCTCCCAGGGACTTGTTTTTCTTTGTCTGAATTAATCAAAATAGCCCAGCATATTTGTACAGCAGACAGTTCTGCCCGTGCTCTCTCAAAAGAGAGCCTGTCCAGGGAATCTGCATTCTTCGACAAGAGAAGGAGAGCTGGAGGTTGAGGACGGGGGTGGTGTTGAGGAAATGAAGGGGAAAAAAGTACTTCCAACACATAAGAAGTCCCAATTACAGTGGAATTTGGATGAGAGCCATATATCTGTTTCCAAGGCGACTGGTTGTAAAGTTCACTTCTATCATGGTCTCATTCTTCTTACAAGCAGTGATGTTTGGATCCCACAGACGTCCTGTGAGTTGAGAGAATCACAAGACTGGAGTTGCAAACTCAGCCCTCATTTAAGCCCCCATAAGGGCTTGACAAAAACAGATGTACGTTCTGAGGCACACGTCCAATAGATACTTACTCAGCTACACAGTGTGCCTTTTATTTATCATCTCAAAGTAACCTGCTGCCCAAGAAAGTTTAGTGACCCCACGTCACTGCTTTGCTGCAAACAGCTTCCCTGGGCTGAGGGTGGTGAGAGGCACAGGCCGGGTTCTACTACTCCCTTCTATTCTCAACATCCATTTTGAGTGAAGGGCTGGGGTCAGGATTTCTTCCTTTCCAGGATGGGGAGCAGGAGCCACAGGTTAGGAGACATGTCTAAGTTTATAGAGCGAGGGAATTCAGCTAGAACTAGAACACTCTGCGTTCCAGGAACTCCATCCATCAGACTACTCTGCCCCAGCTTTACTGGATGTCAAGAAATAAGGAAATATCTCATGCTTAGAAGATACCCAGACAGGTCTACTCTGAGAAAAAGCTGGTTGTTTCATTCATGTGGCTTGCAAATCAGCACTCGGTTAATTTCCAGGAACATGATATAGAATACCGTGTATTATTTTCCCCACCCAGGAGGCCATTTCAAGTCCCAGCTCAGAACTGTCTTTAGGAGTTGGGTTCTAGGACTGATTGGAGGCCCTCAGACCCCCTCACATCCCAGTGTCCTCCAACACTCCACATCTCTTCTGGTGGGAGGCGAGAGAGGAGGCACAATGCTCCAAGTCTGCCTTCCAGCGAGGAGACGCGTGCACTCAGTCTGCTGGGGTTCATAGGGATGCCTGTGGCGTGGGGGTGCCTAAGAGGCAGGGACTGATCCCCTCAAAACCACTAGCCTCATTAGCATCCTAAGACTGTATTACCCGGAAATGAACAGAAATCCTTGTAAAACCCTTGGAAGTTGGACAGTTGGGACTGATTATCCTGAATGGGCTTATTTAAAAATGCGAAGGGTGGGGGCAGGTTCTAACAGTCTGGCCTGTAGGATGTGGACCCCTGTGAGGTCACAGGTTGAGAGCCTGCTCCTAGTCACTACTTTAGCTAACGCTCCCACCTTGAATGTTTGCACATCCAAGCAGAAGGTGTGCAGGGTGCCCGTGACCACAGTTCAGTGGTACTGGTGTCTGAGCAGCTGGAGGACTTACAGATTCCCATCCAGGCAGGAAGGGCCTTTGGTTTGGCCTAAAATGTTACTTTAACCAAGGGAGCAGGTTGTTTTTTTTCTGTGACTTGCTCACCGTATAAACCTACTAAGAGTCTGTCCATCCCTGGGTTCAGTGGGCACGGCGCTGGCCGGGATCAGCCTTCAAAGTCTGAGCAATTGGGATACATAACAGCCCCACTCTAGGCCTCAGTTCCTTCATCTTAAAAAGCTTGAGCTGCGCTGATTCACGCTATAAATTTCTTCTAATAACAAAAGCAAATGCTGTATTTACTTACCTGCCTCGATGCACTTTTTTTTGTATTTCATTATGTGGTCCAGGCAGCCTGGAAATTTGAATGAAAGTTTTTACATTTTAGAAAAAGGTATCTCTGCTCCACCCCCTTGCCAACAAGTGTGCACACACATATGCTTACCACACCTGTAATGAATTGCCGGAACATTTCACATGAGGTCAGATAGCAGATATAAATGAGATGCTAACATTATACTGTTAAACAGAAGGTTATCTATTCATGAAGTGATAACCAGAGTCTAATTTAAATACAGCCTTTATCAAAACTATCTGTGATCCCCAAGAGAAGACTTAGAAACCAACCATTATTCAAAAATGAGGTTTGGTATTATGTGTAGATACTGCCCCTTCCAGGAGGTGGAGCTTAATCCCACCCTATACCCCCCACCCCAGGATGGGGTAGACTTAGTGATTTGTTTCCAAAAACTAA
This sequence comes from Balaenoptera borealis, assembly GCF_965194805.1. NCBI lineage: Eukaryota > Metazoa > Chordata > Mammalia > Artiodactyla > Balaenopteridae > Balaenoptera > Balaenoptera borealis. The sequence continues at coordinate 39,072,139 of NC_138869.1, forward strand.
ATTTGGGAAAGGGAAAAATACTAGATTACACAGAGAAGCCTGGCAGACACCACTTAACCAGAGACAAAGGTGAGCACCACCTGTGACGTCCTGTGCATGTCACCCACCCCAATACAGTGTCATGAGAAGAGTGCTTCACCTCTGCGGAATTCTCACCAAACACACCTATATCCCCAGTCTAATCATGAGACAAACACCAGACAAGCCCAGATTGGGTTTGCAGGATGCATGGCCATCACTCCTCAAGACTGTCATGGTTGTGAAACACAGGGAAAGACTAAGAAACTCACAGATCAGATGAGACGAAGGAGACACGGGGGACTAAATGCCACTGGGACAGAAAGAGGACATTAATGGAAAAGCAGGTGAAATCCAATAAAGTCTGGAGTTTTGTTCATAGAAATGTACCAGTGTTGGACTCTTAGTTTTGACAAATAGACCACGGTAATGTAGGATGTTACCGATAAGGGAAACTGGGTGAGAAGAATATGGGAACTCTTCGTACTAGCTTTGCAACTTTTCTGTAAATCTAAAATTATTCCAAAATATAATTTAAAAAATGAGATTTAGTCTCATCAAGAAAGCTGGGCACTACTGTGTAGTAAATGATGTGATGCCAAGAATACACTGGACCACAACCAAGGAACAATGACAGATTGGAAATTGCCCCATTTGGCTTCGATGCTACACCTGGGACAGGGACAGGCATGGGATACAGAACAGGTGACCCAGCCGAGTGGGGGTGACGTGGGAGCTGCTGGGGCCGGGCACCATGCTGGACCCTCCTCACCCATGATCCCGTCTCATCCTCACCCCAACCCCGTGTGTGTTACTGCAGGTGTGACACCAGAGAGCTGATCGTGTGTCATAGAGCAAGGGAAAGAACCCAGCACTCAACTCAGTGCCACCTGCCTCTTCACCGCAGCTCAGAGGACAAACCTTCTGGAGTCTGTACATCCTCAGAGACCAGCCGCACGCTGTCAAGACTACACAGCCTGCCAGGAAGCTGAGGCTGGAACAAGCGTTTTGCATCATCAACAAAGAATGGCTAAAGTGCATCAGTCCAGAAGGACCAGAGTTTGACCGTCAGCTTCACTTCTGCATGTGTAACCAGGGCAAGTTACTTAAGCTCTCAGTTTCTTTATCTGTAAAACGGGGCTGTCCCAACCTCGGGGTTGTTGACGGCTTAAGTGAGATGATGCGTGTCAAGTGCTCAATCAGTGCCTGACACACAGGAATGGGCTTTCCCCTCCATTTCACCTGACTTAATCCTCTCCTTGTGAGTGAGGTGTGGTTACCGTCATGTCCATATTACACACGAGGAAGCCGAGACTCAGCAAGGCCAAACGCCTTGTCCAGGGTACCTGGCCTCTCTGTACCAAACCACACACCAAACAGGTGTCCCAGCAAGACAGAGAGTAAGAGAAGAGTGAGGAAGTGTACCTGGTGAGGTGAAGTTCACAGCCAGGGAGGGGCCGTCTTCATTCATATTTGCATTGGGGATGTTATGGGCCCCAACGAAATAGACCGTGTTCAGCTCTACAGGAAAGCCAATGTAGGAAAACGTCCACTGCAAGGCAAAGCGGGAAGCCCTGAATTTCCAAGTTCTTCTCATTTATAATTTCATTCCTTAACCTACTGCTGAAACTCACGTCTCTAGTCAATGTCTGCTAAGGAAATGGACCCTACACGGTTTGCCAGTGTAACTCACAGAATCAGAGAAGTGTAAAATTCTACAGCCAGGATGTAATTTAAGTTCAGCTTCCCTCACTTTGCTGATGGGGAAACTGAGGCCCAGGGATGCTGACTCGCCCAAGGCACACAGCAGAGAAATGGCCCCAAATGGGATTTGAACCAAGGCATCCTGCTTCAGGCTCCAGGATGTAGCTCTCAGCAGCCTGTATGTGAGCACAACATCCACACCCCCAACAAAGGACCTGGATTAGTGACAATTAGCCAAGTGTCTCCAAGTGCTTACTTTGCCACCAGAGGGTCTGGTCTGAGTCTGGAAGGCGTCAGTGTAATTGCACCTGACGCAGCTGAAGGACTGGAAGTGGCTTTTGCCCGTCACGCAGATCTTGGTGGCTTTCAACAAGCGGATGCTGGCTGCCGAGGTGGGCAAGAGGGCAGTTGTGTATTTAGTGCTAAATCTGTGGATGACTTGATGCTAGACAGCCTACCTGCCTCATCGCACTTCACATTCACTGTAGCCCTCAAAGGTAGGCACGATGATTGTCTCCAGTTTACGGATGGGGTAAGTGAGGCTTAGGGAATTTCAGGGAGCTTTGCTGTGGCTTACAAAGTTCATCAGCGGAAGAATATGGATTCAAATTCCAAAGCCTTTCCTCCTCATAGGTGAGCCTGAATTTCACAGATGCCTGCAAAGAGGAGTCTAACTGCACTATTTTGGGTCTCTTTTAAGAGGAACAGGCCTGCTGTATAGAACACCACAGAGGCCTTTCACAGTGTCCTCAGCAGCCATGCCTGTTCCGTCTGCACCTTTACGCATGCTGATCCTTCTCCCTGGGATGCCCTTTCCTCCTATTCCCTGCCTCTCCAAGTCTTACTCCTTCAAGGCCCAACTCATGCACCACCGCCTATAACAACAGCTAACATACATGAGCCTGCTCTGTGCCAGGGATGAAGCCAAATGCCTTATTGCAACATCTAATTTAATGTGGTCTCACCAGGGCCCTCTCCTGCTCCTCTCTCCCCAACCCCCTTCGCAGTACAGGTCCCTCCAGGATTCCCCTGATGGAGTCTGTGCCTGTGTCTGCCTCCCCTTGGCCCTCTGGGAACCCGACTGGCACTCCCAGATTATTGACCGGATGGAATTTAGCTGAATTTAGTGGGTGGAACCTACACACATGGCCTTTAGGTCCTCAGGATTGGTTCATCCAAAGAACTCACAAGGTGCCTCAGAGAAATGAGGACTTCAGGACTTCCACAATGCCCTTTGGGAGGTGGAAAATTTATCTACCCGAGAGAATGTTTTCCTACACCTCGGGGATCATCTCTGGCCTTACCCAATTTTCTTCCATGAAGGACAGCATAACATACAGAAAAGCACACCAGCGTGCCATTTGATGAGTTTTCACACTCATGCAGCCAGTACTTAAGGAACACCCCAGGAGTGCCTCTCAGGCCTCCTTTCAGTCATTCCCCGCCTGAGAGTTGCGACTGTCCTGACTTCTAACTGCCTAGAGTAGTTTTGCCTGTTTTGCACTTTTTGTTAATGGAATCATCTGGTGGGTAGGACTGCAGGCCTGTGTGCAGATGTGAAGGTATGAACTCCTGAATCTGGCTTCTTTCGTTTGTGAGATTCATCCACACTGTGTGTAGTTACAGATCATTCATGCTCATTGCTATACTGGATTCCGTTTTGTGATTCTAATTCTACTGTCAGGCATTTGAGGCATTTTTTTGGCTGTTATGAATACTGCTACTTTGAACATTCTAGTCTGTGGCTTTGGTGCGTGCATGTACGTATTCTGTTGGATGTGTGCCTGGGAGGGGAAGTAATGGGTTGTAGAGTCTGCCCTTTTCTGCTTTAGCAGACACGTCAGGCCTTATCTTTGATTGATGCAAACTTACCATCTGCCCGGAGTATCCAGCTTATGTTCATCAAAATTTAATAGTCCTCCAGCACAACACTGCTTTTAATAGGCTCCACTCGGAGATCCCTCAAGTCTCCTGGGGTCAGGGTGTGTCAGACCATCCATTCTGGAGATGGTCCTGGGAGAAGGCGAGACTGCCCATGACACCCCCCCCTCCCCAGCCCAAACCAATGCCACCTGCTCTACATGACCCACCCTGACCACCCCTCACTCACAATTCATCTCTTCTTCCAGCTAAGGCAGGCCAGACATTTCTCAGTGCTGGTTGATGTGCAGCCAAGGTGATGCTCAACCTCCCGGCCCCAACCGACAGAGCACGTGTCACCACTCCGGGTCCCTTCATACGTATGTGTGTATCTAATATATTTGACATGTTTACTAGGATCAGTCCTGCCTTCCCCACACCTTATCCTGGACTCCGGCCAGCTGGCCCCCATGACTCTCCCGTCCTACCTCCCAGTCTCTGGTGGTACCATCTCCCCTCCAGCTCCCCCTGTGCATCCACATTTCTTGGGCAGAAGCCCACCCAGTCTTCAAATGCTACAATCTCCCACACTCCTTCTTCTCTAAAACATTTGCCTCCTGTTCCCAGCTGTAAGTGACGTCCCTCCCGTGGCACTTGATCTCCCTCCAAGGAGTGGCAGGCTTCCCTTTTTACCTTGCATGGCGATTCCCACCCTTCCTGTGCCTCTAACTTGCCAGGAGTCCAGCCCCGAAACCCGAAACCCTGGGAGCTCTGCCTCGAGCAGATAGAGGCTTCACCCGCATCAGCTAACGAAGCAATGGTTCACCCTGTGTCTGGTCTCTCATGACCTACTGCCGGGATTCGGGTCCCCTAAAGGTCCAGCTGTGCTTTTGATGTAAAGCCCTGTTTCTAGTGCACCTACCGGGTTCAGAGCCACACTGAATCGTCTGCAAGAGAGAAAGAAACCGAGTGCCATGTTGAATACCGTCAAACCACAAGCTTTCATTTGCCAATTAGGCAAAACACCATCTTCTTCCTTAAATGCATATACAAGGGATGAATGCTGAGCTGGTTCCACTTCACAGTTTGAGGGAGACTACGTGGCCCCATGGTAGGCTATGATGGGCCATAGATTAACCACTAGTACACTTGACCCTCAAGCCTGGCCATCACCTCCCTTAAAGACCAGAGGTGGGTTTACCCCTCTCTGCACCTCAGCCGTCTCTGCTACAAGCAGGGGATAACTCTGGACCACCATGAAGGTCCCTTCAAACACTAATGTTTACCTGCAGGCTTTCAGGACAGTCTGGAATATTTATTGAGTTTTCCCAGGTTAAGGACTGGCTGTGCCAAGAAGATAAGCAGAAGAGTGCAGTCCATGGTGCCTTTCCCAGGTGCTTTAAAAAATTCTTCTTCTAATATAAAAGGACTCACCTGAGATATTTACAAAATCATAACGCAACTGTGATTTCATCATGTTATCTTTTAAAAAGAACTTTTAGGGCTTCCCTGGTGGCACAGTGGTTAAGAATCTGCCTGCCAATGCAGGGGACACAGGTTTGAGCCCTGGTCCAGGAAGATCCCACATGCTGCGGAACAACTAAGCCCGCGTGCCACAACTACTGAGCCTGCGCTCTAGAGCCCGCGAGCCACAACTACTAAGCCCGCGTGCCACAACTACTGAAGCCCATGCTCCACAACGAAGAGTAGCCCCCGGTCGCTGCAACCAGAGAAAAGCCCGCGCTAGCAACGAAGACCCAGTGCAGCCAAAAATAAAATATATAAAATTTATTTTAAAAAAATAAAGAGAACTTTTAAAAAAATAAATAATATCATCAGTGTCTAAGAAAGGCCAGTATTAAATCCTTTGGAGTTAACTGCTCATGTCTTTTTATAGGAAAAAATAATTAGTACTTTGGTTTTGTAATAAAATACTGGATCTAAAAGGCAGCCGCAAGTTCCAGTGACATGACACAGCATGGTCAAGTCCACCAGCTCTGGAGTCTGATCCCTCACGGCCTCAACGTTTCTAAACACCTTGTATGACAGAAGGCAAGACTTTTGATAGTTTGAGTAATCTGAGTTGGGTGAAATTGTCAGTTGCTCATCTTTGTCTTTTTAAAGCTGAACTCCAACGGATATCATCAGGCAGCTTTTTAAACAAATGAGCCACGATACTGGGAGCTACGTTCTTGTCAAAGGGCTGGTGAGACAAATTTTAGGAAGAAGCACAGCAACAGCTCTAAACTTTACAGAGTTCAAGCTGTTGGCCTAACAGCAGCTACTGCAAAGGCAATGAATTCTTCCTCTAGTGGAAAAGGCCAGGGACTGAGGGGATGGGCTCTGAACTGAGACAGAGGACAAGGAGAGTAGCTGAAGACGTAAGGGCAGGGAATGGGGTTTGTCTTTCCATCACCAAGTAACACCATGCTTTTATGCTATGTGCTATGCTAAAAGGGCAGCAATATAGCTTCAAATGCTATTTCGCAGATGAGCTTTTCTTTAATGACCCAGAAGATTCCCTCAGTCCTTCAAGGCACAGGGGACGAAAAGAAACCTGCAGTAGAGTTCAGGAGCTTAGCTCTGAGGACAAGGGCCCCAGTACAGCAAAATTAACAGGGCAAAAAAGGCGAGTGGAATGGAGAAGCAGCTCTTGTGCCCCCAAATAGGGCAGACCTCAAGACCCCAGGCAATAACAATAGTGAACACCTACTATGTGCCAGGCTCTTTGCTGCTGCCTTGCAGGCCCTATAGCTGTCCTTCACTAGATACTGGTAAGTTAGGTATGACCCTTCCTTACACAGATGAGGACAAGAGGCTCCGTGAGTATAAATGGCTGAATCAAGAGCACATGGTGGCATGTGAACCCAGGTTTGTCTGATTCCCTTGCTCCTGACTCAAGCAGCCCGACGCCCGGTGCCCCAGAGCATGCACAGCGTCCCCTTCAGACGGCCCTCCGCGAACGCCTTGGAGAAGCATGAGCTGACGGGTGGGACGAATTTGGGTCCGGGCTCGAGGGACGGGAAAGCCGGAGAGGGGCGCGGACGTGGGCTTACCGGCTCCGGAGGCATGGCACCGCAGCACAGCGCGGCCAGGCTCAGCAGTACTAGCGACATCGCGGGGCCACCGCCCGCCCCCGCTCGTGGTCCCGGCCAGCCTTCGGCCGCGCTGTTATCCCGGCGCCCGGGGCCACACCTCCGGGCTCCGCCTCCCCCAGCACCGCCCAGGTAGGGGCGGCCCCCTGGCGCCCTTCCTGGGTAGGGAAAGAAGTGCCCCGGCCTGCAGGGGCCGCGAGGGATGCCTGGGTCCGAGCGTCTCTCCAGCAGCCGCGCACGCGCCGGCTCAGCGGACTCGTGCGTGCAGTGAGCCAGGTGCACTAGTTGCACGCGCGTCCCGCTCGCCCGAGCCCGGCGGGCCCGCCTGGCGTCCGGTCATCTCCCGGAGCAGGGCGGTCCGAGAGGCCCGCGGTGCCCCTCCTGGCCGCCCGGAGCGCGCGGAGCGCCGGCGCCGCCAGTTAAAGTGTAGCGGGGCCGGGCCGCCGCCGACCGTCCCTGCACTCGGGCTGAGCTGCCCACGGTGAGTAGCGGGGACGCGCTAGACCCCGGGTCCACCCGCCCCGAACGGCCCCGGCCGCAGCCCGGAGCCCCAGCGGCCTCAGGCCGAGAGGTCGGGTGGGTCCGGAGGACCCCGGCTGGACGCCGAGGCTGGGGCTCCACTTGACGCTGCGGCTGAGCCCCGGGAAACAAAAACGGTGGGACGGGGACAGCAAAGCCTCACTGAGTTCTTCGCGGGAGCTAGTTCCTCGCAGGAACTAAGTTATATGTAATTCGTGTAATAGAAACCCTCCCTTTCCCCGGGTGTTCTGGTCAACGTATGTTTTCACAAAATGAGGCCTGACACTAACACTTCGGTCTCCGGAGGCGGAAGCCTTCACCCTTTGGGTTTGGAGGCGGGTTTTCGAGTTTCACTGAGCTCAGGATTTATGAGCAGCGTTAAATGCAAATTTTGGGCCCGCCTTTCAGAGAGCCAACCCAGCCCCTCAGGTCCAGCAGGGTCCGGAATCTGCATTTAACTTGACATTGCTGGTAACTCTGCGCAGGTGGACCAGGACCATCCTGTGAGGCACAGTGGTTTGGGGGAAGGTTAATAAAAATCAGCTGGGCCAACAGCAGATCAAAGTGCTTGGAACTTTGCTGCTTCAGCTGCCTGCGTTTGCAAAGGACAAGGTGGGGGTGACCAACTCAAGGTCCCTTAAACTTGTAGGCCAAGTTAGGTCCATTCTTTACATGAGACCAAGGCCTAAGGAGGGATGGAATTGTCAGCTGGTGCGAGGTTGACTTAGTCAAGCAGCTCTTTTGCTGAGGTCCTGTGCACCAGGCCTGGCCCACCTGCCTGATCCAGATTTGGGCCAGCATGGAGCGGGCCCAGCTAGAGCTGGGGGCTATGGCATGCACACATGTAGGTTTCAGGTGATGCTTCCAGAGGATTGGTCTGGTTTCTAACCAAGGAGAGTGGCTCAGGTGAGGCTGTTGCCTCACCCATGCCTGGGGCTGGGCCACCCGGGGCCCCTCTCTCAACCTCTCTGAGTTGCTTTGAGCCCTGGGGTCCCAGAGATCATTTGCATCTCTAACAGTTGTCTTTCTTCTGAGCAAACACGTGCAGGGTGCCAGCCCTGGGGTGCAAAGGTGCCTTTGGACTGAGGATGAGGGCGGTGAGAACATGTTCAAGGGCACATGTGCCCAGCCTGCTGTGGAAGCGCAGATGCAGACAGCCTCGTCTTCCAGCTCTTGAGATCATGAACTTTGTCCCATGGTGCAGAGGAACCACGGCAGGCGTTTTGGTGGTGGTCAGTTTTCAGTTTTAGAAAGCCCACCTGGGTGCTTATGCCAGGCCGTGGGAGGCCAGTCCCTCTGAGGCCAGCGAGGAGGCAGGTGCTAACCAAAATGCGTTCACTGGACAAATAGCTGAGTCCCTGTGGGCCAGGCTTCGAGCCGTGCCAGCTTTACAGCTGGCCCCAAAGCAGGCCCTGCTGCAGGAGCTTGGGCTGTTGAGTGTGAGGGCTTTGGGGACAACCAGGGATGCAGAGGTTAGTCCTCTATCTGGAAATAGAGTTTGTGAGTCAGACATTTATAGGGGTGGTAGAGAGGGGAGGAGGATAGGTCCCCGGGGAAGGAGAACTCCCTGGAGGTAAAGGCTAGGAAAACCTGAGAGTGAGGGGGCAGCCGAGGTGTCAGATGAGGCAGAGGGGCCAGGGGTGGCCTGGCCTGAGGTGGGCCCCTGGCTTAGGTCCTTGGCAAGAAGGGGTGAGACAGGCAGGGGAGGAAGTGGGTTTGGAGGTGGAGTGGGGTGGTTTTCTTTCAAGAAAGGGCAAGGTTAAGATTATTTCTCCAGGGGAAGATACTGGTGGGCAAAGGAGAGAGGAAACATGAGGCCAGCATGGTGCCGAGGTGGCTGAGCATCGGGTAGGAGGAGTAGGAGGAGGGAACCTGGGCAGCAGGTGCTGGCCATTGACTTGGGACACAGACTGAGTGATCCCCCAGTGCCCTGGGTCCAGGGTTGGGTGTGTGTGGGCACAGAGGTGACACTGCCCTGGTCCTGGTTCTCTGATGCCCACGGCAGGACTGCAGAGTGGGCAGCCCCACAGAGAGCCCTTCAGCCACAGCTGGTGTTCTCTGTGGGCCAGCAAGGTGTGCCTGCCTGTCTTTTCGGGGGGAAGGGGTCTGCTCTGGCTCGGAAGTTCATTCCAAAAAGTGTCCCTCCACAAGAGGGCTTTGTTGGTTAAGCATGCAGCCTCCAAGGTGGCCTGCTGGAAGGAACACCATTTGTTTGAATGCCGAAGTCCAACAGTGTCGTGGCTTTAAACAGGAGGCGGGACCATTGCGGGTCAGGAGGTCTCAGCTTCCTCTCTCTAACCTCTGGAAGTCACTGCCCTTCTCAGAGCCTCAGTTTCCTTTGCTGTAAAGTGGGCAGATGAGACAGTGTAATGGCAGTGAGGTGACTCAAGTCTGTGAGGGAAGTGCAGATGCTCTGATCTTCCCCCTTTGGCCATGAATTCTTCCGGGTCTAGCTTTCTGAAAGAGCCACTGTGCAGTGTGCCTTCAAGTCTTGGTATTTAGTAGGCGCTTGTGAAATGCTTGAATGAACGAATGAATGAGTGCATACCTTCCTCCTAGGCCGGCACCAAAGCCTGCCTGCCCAGGAGAGCTGGTTTGAGTTTCTTCCTCCTCTTCCTCCTCTGGTGGGGTGGAGGGCACCTCTCCTGGAGCCTGGAAGACCACTCTGTCTAGTACCCATGGCTGTGACCCCAGAACCCCTGGGACAGGCTCTGTGCCGCTGCTGGGGGTGGAGAGACCGGGGTTCCAGATCCCTGGCTGTGCTAGTTACTCCCCAGTGCCAGCCTCGTATGAGGCTGTGTGTGTCCTGGGGCCTCAGTCTCCCCATCCATAACATGAAGCTGACATCAGCCCTGGTGGCCTGGCAGGGCTGTTGGGAGACTCTGAATAGGTGGGAAAAAGCTGAAGGACTTAAAAGGGCTGTGTAAATTTAGGGGCAGGGGAGGTGGGACAAGAAATAAACAGATGATCTCCACGGCCCAAATAGGGAAATTCCTTTGGACCCAAGTGCAGCGATGCCCTCAGGCTGTCGCTTTCATCAGACCTTTGTTTCTCTGCCCTATCCGTTGGCAAGGGAACAAGACCATCAGGGTTGTTGACATGTCCCAGGCCCAGTCTCCACCCACACAGGTGGAATTTTCCACTTCTTTTTTTTTTTTTTCAAATATTAATCAAGGCCCCAGCCAGTCAACAGTGGACCCATTGTCTCATGAAGAGCAAGCTGTTTCTGGCAAACACTGGCCACCTCCCAGGGCCCCGGCAGCCCTCCCGAGCTGGGACGGGTGCTGTTGGGAGCACCCCACCCTCGGTACCACCCTCCCCCCGCCACCCAGTGTTCTGCTCCAGCTGGTTGAGTTTTGCAGAGTCCGTGGCCATGCCTACTTTGAGCCAGGGACCCTGAGGCCACACTGAGAGCTTGCCCCCTGTTCACAGCGGGGCCATGGTTTCTCTGCTCCAGTGAGGAGGGCTGGCCCAGGAAGGCCCACAGACGCGGGCCACGGTGTTCAGTCCATGTTAACACTACCCCTGCCAGTTCCTAGGGCGAAACCCCGTGAGGCCACAGCCCTTGTGTACTTGCATCGATCTTCACGTGCGCTGTCACACTGGCGCCTGGAAGAAGGTCCAGAACGCGGAGGAGGCTGGTACTGTTTTTCTCTCAAAGCCCCAACTGTACGTGGGTGACAGAGTCGGCCTCCCAGAGCTTGAGGGAGGATTACTGGAGATGTCAGGGGGTGGAGCAGTGGGCATGTGTGGGACTCATACCAAAGGGGCAGCCACCTATCTCTCCATCAGTGATACTTGGAACCAGGGTCCGTGGATGCTGGTTGATGTCCTACCCTAGCCTTGGTGCCTGATTGATTCCTGCACTTTCGTTCAGTGATGGAGCTGTTCGTAGTTGACACAAGGAAGCAGTGGGCGTTTTTAAGCAGCCCACCTGGCAGTGCGTAGGGCCCTCTGCCGCTAAGCCCCTCCAGAAGCTTGAAAGGGACACAGTAGCGGGCACGTGTGGGAAAGTTGGCTGACTCGTGTCTCGCCGCTGCTTTATAAAAGGAAGCGAGCTGGCTCCTGCAGGGCTGCTGTGGGGTGTGATCTGGCGCCCCTGTCCCGGCCCCGCCGAGGCTGCGATGGCGCATCCACAGGGGGCCGCTTAGCACCTCCAGGGCCTTGCTGGCCTCCGGAGGAGTGTGTCTCCGAGCCCGTGGTAGCGCCTGAGTGAACGCGGACTAAAGATCAAGCAGGCCTTGCATTTCTCTAATGATCAGTGATGTTGAGCATCCTTTCATGAGGTATCACCTCACACCAGTCAGAATGGCCATCGTCAAAAAATCTACGAACAGTAAATGTGCTTGAAGGAGGAAGCGGGTAGCAAACCTTTGTTGAACGCCCCGACTTCTGTGGAACAGGGTGGAGTCCATCAGCCTACATCAGGCTCCGGCCTCCGAGTTTCTCCCACTCTGCCTTCACTCCCTCACTCCTTTAGCAGAGAGATCTGAGATTTAAAGCAGATAGCAACAACGAAAGCCCTTTTTGTTATGGAAAATTTGGAACACATACAAAATTAGCCAGAAGAGAGTATTGAATCCCATATCCCATCCCCTCATGGGTGATCCTGTTTCGTCTGCCCCCCAAATCCCTGGGGTTTTTTAAACCAAATCCCAAATATTGCTTATTTTTTTCTGTCAATCTTTCAGTAGGTATTTCTGAAACAGTCATTTTAAACAACATTACCACAGAACCAGTGTCACATCTGACAAACAGTGACTTCTTAATATCCTCAGATATCCGGTCAGCGTTCAAATTCCTAGGACCTGAGTGAGATCCACACGTCATTCTCTCATGATCTGTGGATTTCCCTCCATCTCTCTCTGCCTTGTTTCTTTTTCACTTGAACTTGTTGAAGAAATGTCGGGCTTTCCCTTGGCCTGGATTCTGTGTGTGGGATCCCACATTCCTCTGATCTTCGAATTTCCTCCAAATCGGTGGATTTAGAAGTGTGAGCAGATTCAGGTCTGGAGTTTGTGGTGAGGATATTTCATTGTGTTCTCTCATTCACACATATCTCATTCAGACATATGCAGAGGCGAGAGGGAAGGAGCTGCAAACATTAGAGGCCCCCGCAGAGGCTGGCGCCCACTGTCGCCAACAGGAAACGCCCAGCCCGGGTCACACAGAAGTCCTGGCAGAGCTGGGGACAAAAGCCTGGCCTGTGGTTGGCATCATACTTGGGGCTCCTCCCTGGGGTTTTCTTGGCATTCTGAGCAGTCTCTGCCCTGTCCTGTGTCCCACCCTCGGCACCAGGAGGGCGCAAGGACAAGTGGGCCCTGCCCAAGCAGCCAGAGTTATCTCCGAGGCAGCAAATGATTAGCTAATTCAAGAGAAGAGGGGAGAGTTTCTGATTCATTTGTTTATTCGGCACCAAAATGTGGGGGATGAGAGTTTTAGGAAAAGAAACTTGACTTTTGAAGAAAATGAGTTTTTTTTAATTAAAAAAAATTAAGCTACAACATACGGTAAAGTGTACTGATGGTGAATTTTTATCTGTATATGCACCCAGGTGATCCTCACCAGGTCAGGATCCAGAATGTTCCTTGTGCCCCTTATTTTATTTTATTTTATTTATTTATTTGCTGTGGCATGCAGGATCTTAGTTCCCCGACCACGTATCGAACCCATGCCCCCTGTAGTGGAAGCACGAACTCTTAACCACTGGACCACCACGGAAGTCCCTCCCTGTGCCCCTTCTAAGTGGTACCTCTCTCTGTCCCGGCACAGATGTCTCAGTTCAGTGTCCGCATCTCAGACTGCCCAGGTGTGGGAGCTGTAGGCTGCATGCTGGCCTGTCCCCATCATGTGTCTACTCAGCTAGCATTACAGAGTGCCAGACTCTGCGTTGGGGGCCAGGCCACAGAGCCTTTGGCTGGGGCAATGGGCCTTTGACAGCTCATTTCACCTCTAGGGTTGAGGTCTCAGTAAGTGGTACAAAGAGAAGTCCCAGGATGGATGTGGCCAGGGGCCGAGAAAGGCTTCTCAGAGGGAGCATTGGCTGAGCAGGGTCTGAGGGAAGGTGAGAGGTGACCCAGGTGCAAGGAGGTGGGGACCCCATACCTGGAAGAAGGAGCACACGTGCAAAGGCCCAGGGTGGGAGGGAGGGTAGGTGGTCTGGGTGCCTGGAACCCAGAGAGTGAGGCTCATGGTTGGGTGAGGGGTGATGGGTGAGGCGGGGGCAGGAGGCAGGGCTCCTGGGGCTGTGAGGAAGCTTGCTCCACCATCTTGGGAGGATGGGTGGCCTGGGCTGGAGGTGGGCAGTGAGGTTGCTATGGGGGGAGGGGGCAGCTGCCCAGGGTTCTTCACTGGACCATTACTCCCCAGCCCGGCTGCCTCTCTGACCAGACCCTTCCCACCGGGGCCACCACCCCAAACTCCCCTCCTCCCACCCCGGGGCTGGGCGATCAGGCGGCTGTGTCATTGAGAAGGCTTTGCCAGGCTGCAGGGGAGCAGCCGAACTTTACCACTTCTTGGCCTCCACAGCCTTGGGTGGTGCCTTGTCCCCTTTCCATGTGCTGACGGTGACTTTTTAGCTCCCAGAATGTGGCTGTGTTGGGCGGGTGCTGCCTGTGACTTGAAAAGGGACAGGGGCTCCCCTCTCAGGCTTGTTTTCTATGATGTAGGGCTGATGTTGACGGTGATGATGACGATGATGATAGTGATGATGAAGGATGGGTGGCTGCCCCTATTATGACTACTTTACTTATAAGTCTGTTTGGTTTCGTGGCTTAATGGAGCTCCGTGAACAGACCGTGGCAGCTACGGAGCATTATTCATTTGACCCACACAAAGCCCAGCCTAGAAGGTTGAGAACCTTGTCAGAGGTCTCTCAGGAGAGCAGGTCAAAGCCGGGACTAGAAGGCCAAATCAAAGGCAGGTGGCCTGCTCTGAATCCTGCATTGGAGAACAACCCCTCAGAGACCCCCAGAAAGCCGACGATGGCGGCACCCTCCCCCCCACCCACCCCCCTCTTTCTGCAGTTCTCTCTCAGGATTGTCGGCACCACCCTGGCCCATGGGCTCAGAGACAGTGCCAACCTTGGGGCACCAAGGGGCTTAGTGCCCACGAGCAGCTGAGCTTTGTGCCTCGGTCTGCTCAAGCCGTGTCTGTAGTGACAGGGCTACCCAGCCACTGTGTAAATGGTTAACAGCATCCTTTCTTGTGATGGGGCCCTTTTTATGGCTCTGTCCCCCATGGGTGGACAGTGAGGTTTTCACCATTGTTTGCCAGCATAAACAACTCGGGACAGACCTCTAGGCTTGTTTTGTTCACAGTTGTGCAGAGTTCTCTTTTGGTTAAATTCTTTTTTTTTTTTTTTGCCTGCGGCATGCAGCGTGTGGGATTTTAGTTCCCCAACCAGGGATCGAACCCATGTGCCCTGCATTGGAAGCGCGGAGTCTTTTTTTTTTTTTTTTTTTCCAGGTGGCTTTGCTGTTCTTTTATTCTGACTCCCAGGTCAATAGTTTTCCCATTGCATCATGTCTTACTTTTTTTTTTAATTAAAAAATTGTTTTTTATTGGAGTATAGTTGCTTTACAATATTGTGTTAGTTTATATTGTACAGCAAAGTGAATCAGCTATATGTATACATATATCCCCTCTTTTTTGGATTTCCTTCTCATTTAGGTCCCCACAGAGCACTGAGTAGAGTTCCCTGTGCTATACAGTAGGTTCTCATTAGTTATTTACTTTCTACATAGTATCAATAGTGTATACATGTCAATCCCAATCTCCCAATTCATCCCACCCCCCCACCCCTTTCCCCCTTGGTATCCATATGTTTGTTCTCTACGTCTGTGTCTCCATTTCTGCTTTGTAAATAAGATTGTCTATACCAATTTTTTCAGATTCCACGTATATGCGTTAATATACGATATTTGTTTTTCTCTTTCTGACTTACTTCACTCTGTATGACAGTCTCTAGGTACATCCGTGTCTCTACAAATGACCCAATTTTGTTCCTTTTTAATGGCTGAGTAATATTCCATTGTATATATGTACCACATCTTCTTTATCCATTCCTCTGTTGATGGGCATTTAGGTTGGGAAGCGCAGAGTCTTAACCACTGGACCACCAGGGAAGTCCCTCTTTCAGATAAATTGTTAGAAGAAGTGGGATTGCTGAGACAGAAGGCTGCACCTTTAGAACCCTGATGCATCCCTCACCTTTGGGAAGGGTCTACATGTTCCCCAGCTGTGCCCAAAGCAGAATCATTATTTGCCATTGGCCCTGCCTGGCAGAGCTTCTCAAAGGTTGAAGCAGGTCTTGTGCCCTATTTACGTGCAGGCCTGGCCGAGACTGCTGGCCCCTCTCCAGAGTTCTGTCATCTCTTCTTGGGTAACCTACAAAAGCCAGGACCTCAGTGGCCCCAAGGATCTGATCCTAGTCTGGTACGGTGTGCTGGCTCCGAGCTAGAAAGGAAACACACACACACACACACACACACACACGTGTGCATGCCAAGAAATTGTGAAGAACCCTGTTCAAAGGGTCGTTTCGGGAAGTTTTGTCAGCCCTCCAGCTGTGCAACTCTGGAGACAGACTCTGTCCCAAGCATGGGTACTCCAGATATGGTGGGTAAGCATTTTATTCTAGGCACAGTTCTTTTGCAATTTGACTTTGACAGAATTATCAAGTTTGTTGTGCAATTGGTCACAAGCTCAGAATTACATGGAAATCTGTCTTGTCATACAAGGCAATCAGTGTTCTGACCACAAAATTTGGCAAATTTTTCCATACCAGTCTTTGCTTACTGATTTCAGAACTAAATGAGAATTGTTAGTTGCTACAGAAGACTATGGTGATGAAAGCTGCAGTACTCAGAAGGACATGGTGGCCCTACGTTTGTTCCCCCTCATTTAACGTCACCTCTCCACTTGACATTGTCTCTCCACATATGCTGTGTCCATCACTGGTGTTCAGAGTGGGGGCCGGAATTGACCAAAGCCTTGCTTCCCGGCCGGAAGTACCATGGGGTCCAGGTGTCCAGCTCCAACCTGACCGGCCAGATGCCATGTGTGGCTTGGCGGGCTGCCCTGCACCCCAGGAAGATGAGTGAGGATGAGGATGAGGGTCTTCTCCCCTTGACTGGGAGGTGGAGAGGGTGGAAGTGTCCTGTCCCCCATGCACAGTGATTGGCTGACCCTTCCTCTTCCACTCAGAGCCCCAAGAGTGGACAGACAGCCCTAGACACAGAGCCAAGGCTGGTCCCAGGAAACAGGGTGGGTCAGGGGTACAGGCACCCAGAGTCAGAAGAAAGCCTTTGATGCCCCCCACCCACCTTAACCCGCACCCACTCCCCACCCCCAGCGCGCACGCGCACACGTGCACACACACACACACACACACACTCAAATGAACACACATGCTATCCTGTCTTTCTCTGGTCCCGTAGCTCCCAGCCCGACCCCGCCCCTCATGCTCCATACTGCCGATGACCGGCAGCCCCGGGCAGTAGAAGGGGCTGCTTCCCTGTGACTCCTGCCCCCTGTTGGTCAGTCTGTCCACCCTCCCAGTCTGGCAGCCTGAGAGGGCACTGCTAGGGGTTGGGGTGTCCCTGCCCCCAAGGAGTCCCCTTTGGGTAGCAGGCCCCTCCCTCTTCAGCGCTCCCCTGCCACCCCCATTCTCACTGCCCTGTGAGCGCGGGTAGGTCCTGCCACCTCCCAACACTGTGAGGCCACCGAGAGCCGGGAACCTGAGTGACTCCTCTCCCCTCCTCAGCTCAAGGCCTGGCTTCTGAGGGGAGGGGGAGGCAGCCCCCTTGGATGGGCCTCAGGAACAGGGACATGTTGCTCCAAGGTGGGAGCCTCCCTCCAGGCCTGGGCACCAGGATCGCCAGGGGAGAAGAGAAAGGCCAGCCCACTCCTGGCCATGGCATGGGGTGGAGAGCTGGCCACATGCACCCCCAGGAAGGGGAAGTGAGACTGGGCAAGTGCCCTGGGCTCTCCTGTCTTCATTATTCAGCAAATCCTAAGCTGGGGATTCTTTGGGGAATGTGGGTTGGGGGCAGAGGCGCGTGAGAACGTTTCTTCTCTGCAGAGGTGGAGCCAGACGGAAACGTCCAGTTTGGTCCCCCCATGCCCAGCCCCACCCCTGCCCAGGGACCAGAGAGATCTGTGCCTAGCTCAAGGCCAGACCCAGACCTTTGAGAACAATGAAATGTGCCCTGCACATTGGGGCATGCTGGCGGGGGTTGTTGGAGAAGAACTGTGATAGGAGGTGGGGTCTGGGGATGACTGTGGCCAAGGAGAGTAAATGACCTGCTGCCACTCCATGAGGAAGGGGTCTGGTAAAAATACATCATATAAAACCATTTTAACCATTCTTTTAAAAAGTGTACAATTCAGTGGCATGAAGTACATTCACAGGGTCGTGCAATCATAGCCACAATCCATTTCTAAAACTTTTCATCACCCCAAATAGAAGTTCCATACCCATTGAATGGTAACTCCCCATTCCCTCTCTCCCCAGCCCCTGGTAACTTCTTCTCTAGTTTCTTTTTCTATGAATTTACCTCATATAAGTGGAATCATACAATAATTGTTGTTTCATGACTGGTTTATTTTACTTAGCATAATATTTTCAAGGTTCACCCATGTTGTAGCATTTTTTTTTTGGTTGATATTCATTTTTATTTATTTATGTTAATTTAATTTTTAATTTATATTGGAGTATAGTTGATTTACAATGTTGTGTTAGTTTAAGGCGTATGACTAAGTGATTCAGTTATACATGTACATATGTCCATTCTTTTTCAGATTATTTCCCATATAAGTTATTACAGAATATTGAGCAGAGTTCCCTGTGCTACACAGTAGTAGGTCCCTGTTAAATATCCATATTATGTATAGTAGTGTGCATATGCTAACCCCAAACTCCTAATTTATCCCCTCTACCTTCCCCCCACCCCCGCAACCACAAGTCTGCTTTCGAAGTCTGTGAGTCTGTTTCTGTTTTGCAAATAAGTTCTTTTGTATCATTTTTTTTCTTAGAGTCCACATATAAGTGATATCATATGATATTTGTCTTTCTCTGTCTGACTTACTTCACTTAGTATGATCATCTCTAGGTCCATCCATGTTGCTGCAAATGGCATTATTTCATTCTTTTTTATGGCTTAGTGATATTCCATTGTATATATGCACCACATCTTCTTTATCCATTCTTCTGTCAGTAGACGTTTAGGTTGCTTCCATGTGTTGGCTATTGTGCTATGAACATAGGGATGCATGTATCTTTTGGAATTATAATTTTGTTCAGGTATATGCCCAGGAGTGGGATTGATGGATCATATAGTAGTTCTATTTTTAGTTTTTTGAGGAACCTCCATACTGTTCTCCATAGTGGTTGTACCAACTTACATTCCCACCAACAATGTAGCAGGGTTCCCTTTTCTCCACACCCTCTCCAGCATTTATTGTTTGTAGACTTTTTAATGATGCCCGTTCTGACTGGTGTGAGGTGATACATCATTGTAGTTTTGATTTGCATTTATCTAATAATTAGCAACGTTAAGTATCTTTTCATGTGCTTTTTGGCCATCTGTATGTCTGCTTTGGAGAAATGTCTATTTAGATCCTCTGCCCATTTTTTGACTGGGTTGTTTTGTTTTGTTTTTGATATAGAGCTGCACGACCTGTTTGTATATTTTGGAGATTAATCCCTTGTTGTTTGCTTCATTTGCAAACGTTTTCTCCCATTCTGTGGGTTGTCTTTTCATTTTGTTTATGGTTTCCTTTGCTGTGCAAAAGCTTTTAAGTTTAATTAGGTCCCATTTGTTTATTTTTGTTTATATTTTCATTACTTTAGGAGGTGGATCAAAAAAGATATTGCTGTGATTTATGTCAGAGAGTGTTCTGCCTATGTTTTCCTCTAAGAGTTTTATAGTATCTGGCCTTACATTTAGGTCTCTAATCCATTTTGAGTTTATTTTTGTGTATGGTGTTAGAGAATGTTCTAATTTCATCCTTTTACATGTAGCTGTCCAGTTTTCCCAGCACCACTTATTGAAGAGGCTGTCTTTTTTCCATTGTATATTCTTGCCTCCTTTGTCGTAGATTAATTAATTATTAATTAATTAGATTAATTATTTCTGAGCTTTCTATCCTGTTCCATTGATCTATATTTCTGTTTTTTTGGTACCAGTACCATACTGTTCTGATTACTATAGCTTTGTAGTATAGTGTGAAGTCAGGGAGTCTGATTCCTCCAGCTCCATTTTTCTTTTTCAGGATTGCTTTGGCTGTTCGGGGTCTTTTGTGTTCCCATACAAATTCTAAAATTTTCTGTTCTAGTTCTGTGAAAACTGCTATTTGTAATTTGATAGTGATTGCACTGAATCTGTAGATTGCCTTGGGTAGTATAGTCATTTTTGACAATATTGATTCTTCTAATCCAAGAACATGGTATATCTTTCCATTTGTTTGTGTCATCTTTGATTTCTTTCATCAGCGTCTTATAGTTTTCAGAGTACAGGTCTTTTGCCTCCTTAGGTAAGTTTATTCCTAGGTATTTTATTCTTTTTTTTGCAATGCTAAATGGGATTGTTTCCTTAATTTCTCTTTCTGATCTTTCATTGTTAGTGTATAGGAATGCAAGAGATTTCTGTGTATTAACTTTGTATCCTGCAACATTACTGAATTCATTGATGAGCTCTAGTAATTTTCTGGTAGCATCTTTAGGATTTCCTATGTTTAGTATCAGGTGATCTGCAAACAGTGACAGTTTTACTTCTTCTTTTCTGATTTGGATTCCTGTTATTTCTTTTTCTTCTCTGATTGCCATGGCTAGGACTTCCAAAACTATGTTGAATAAAAATGATGAGAGTGGACATCCTTGTCTCATTCCTGATCTTAGAGGAAATGCTTTCAGCTTTCCTCCATTGAGAATGATGTTAGCTGTGGGTTTGTCATATATAGCCTTTATTATGTTGACGTAGGTTCCCTCTATGCCCACTTTCTGGAGAGTTTTTATCATAAATGGGTGTTGAATTTTGTCTAAAGCTTTTTCTGCATCTATAGAGATGATCATATGGTTTTTATTCTTCACTTTTTTAATGTGGTGTATCACACTGATTGATTTGCATATATTGAAGAATCCTTGCATCCCTGGGATAAATCCCACTTGATCATGGTGTATGAACCTTTCGTATTGTTGGATTCAGTTTGCTAGTATTTTGTTGAGGATTTTTTTGTGTCTATGTTCATCAGTGATATTGGTCTGTAATTTTCTTTTTTTGTGGTATCTTTGCCTGGTTTTGTTATCAGCGTGATGGTGGCCTCATAGAATGAGTTTGGGAGTGTTCTCTCCTCTGCAATTTTTTGGAAGAGTTTCATAAGGATAGGTGTTAACTCTTTGCTAAATGTTTGATAGAATTGACCTGTGAAGCCATCTGGTCCTGGACTTTTGTTTATTGGGAGTTTTTAAATCACAGTTTCAATTTCAGTACTTGTGATTGGTCTGTTCATATTTTCTATTTCTACCTGGTTCAGTCTTGGAAGGTTGTACCTTTCTAAGAATTTGTCCTTTTCTTTTAGGTTGCTTATAGTAGTCTCTTATGATCCTTTGTATTTCTGTGGTGTCTGTTGTAACTTCTCCTTTTTCATTTCTAATTTTATCGATTTGAGCCCTCTCCCTTTTTTCTTGATAAGTCTGGCTAAATGTTTATCAATTTTGTTTATCTTTTCATAGAACCAGCTTTTAGTTTCATTGATCTTTTCTATTGTTTTCTTTCTCTCTATTTCATTTATTTCTGCTCTGATCTTTATGATTTCTTTTCTTCCACTCACTTTGGGTTTTGTTTGTTCTTCTTTAGTTGCTTTAGGTGTAAGTTTAGGTAGTTTATTTGAGATTTTTCCTGTTTCCTGAGGTAAGATTGTATTGCTATAAACTTCCCTCTTAGAACTGCTTTTGCAGTCTAGATGATCTATTAATGAAAATGGGCTGTTAAAATTCCCCACTATTATTGTGTTACTGTTGATTTCTTCTTTTATGGCTGTTACCATTTGCCTTATATACTGAGGCGCTCCTATGTTTGGTGCATATGTATATTTACAATTGTTATATCTTCTTCTTGGATTGATCCCTTGATCATTTTGTAGTATCCTTCTTTGTCTCTAGTAACAGTCTTTTTTTTAAGGTCTATTTTGTCTGATATGAGTATTCCTACTCCAGCTTTCTTTTGATTTCCATTTGCATGGAAGACCTTTTTCCATCCCCTCACTTTCAGTCTGTATGTGTCCCTAGATCTGAAGTGGGTCTCTTGTAAACGACATATATACAGGTCTTGTTGTATCCATTCAGCCAGTCTATGTGTTTTGGTTGGAGCATTTAATCTGTTTACATTTAAGGTAATTATTGATATGTGTGTTCTTATTGCCATTTTATTAGTTGCTTTGAATTTGTTTTTGTAGGTCTTTTTTCTTCCCTTCCTCTTGTTCTCCTCTCCTGTGATTTGATGACTATCTTTAGTGTTGTGTTTGGATTGCTTTTTCTTTTTTGTATGTGTATCTATTGTAGATTTTTGGTTTGTGGTTCCCATGAGGTTTTGATACAGCAGTCTATATGTATACAAGATTGTTTTAAGTTGCTGGTCTCTTAATTCCAATGGATTTCCAATATCTTGCATCTGTACTCTCCTCTTCTCACAATTGCTAGTTTTGATATCATATTTGTGTATGGATGATTTCCTACCTTTACTTTATGTTTGCCTTTATTGGTTAGCTTTCCCATTCATAATTTTCTTGTTTCTAGTTGTGGCCTTTTCTTTTATGTAAGAGAAGTGCCTTTAGGATTTGTTGTAAAGCTGGTTTGGTGGTGCTGAATTCTCTTCATTTTTGCTTGTCTGTACAGCTTTTGATTTCTCCATCAAATCTGAATGAGAGCCTTGCTGGGTAGAGTATTCTTGGTTGTAGGTTTTCTCCTTTCATCACTTTAAATATATCATGCCATTCTCTTCTGGCCTGCAGAATTTCTGCTGAAAAATCAGCTGATAACCTTATGGGGATTCCCGTGTATGTTATTTGTTGCTTTTCCTTTGTTGCTTTTAATATTTTTTCTTTGTCTTTAATTTTTGTCAGTTTGATTAATGTGTCTCAGAGTGTTCCTCCTTGGGTTTATCTTGTATGGACCTCTCTGTGCTTCCTGGACTTGAGTGTTTTCTTTTTCATGTTAGGGAGTTTTTCAACTATAATCTCTTCACATATTTTCTCAGGCCCTTTCTCTCTCTATTCTTCTTCTGGGACCCCTATAATGTGAATGTTGGTGTGTTTAATGTTGTCCCAGAGGTCTCTGAGACTGTCCTCATTTGGTTTCATTCTTTTTTTCTTTATTTTGTTCCACAGCAGTGATTTCCACCACTCTGTCTTCTAGCTCACTTATTCGTTCTTCTGCCTTATTTATTCTGCTATTGATTCCTTCTAGTGTATTTTTCATTCCAGTTATTGTATCGTTCACCTCTGTTTGTTCTTGAAATCTTCTAGGTATTTGTTAAACATTTCTTGTATCTTCTCGGTCTGTGCCTCCATTCTTTTTCTGAGATCTTTGATCATCTTTACTATCATTACTTTGAATTCTTTTTCGGGTAGATTGCCTGTCTCCACTTCACTTAGTTGTTCTGGGTTTTTATCTTGTTCCATTGTCTGAAACATATTTCTCTGCTGTCTCATTTTGTCTTACTTTCTGGTTTTGTGGTCTCCTTTCCACGGGTTGTAGGATCGTAGTTCTTCTTGCTTCTGGTGCCTGCCCCCTGGTGGGTGAGATTGGTCCAGGGGCTTGTACAGCCTTCCTGGTGAGAGGGACTGGTGCCTACCCACTGATGGGTGGAGCTGGGTCTTGTCCCTCTGGTGGGCAGAGCCATGCCCAGGGGTGTGTTTAAAGGTGGCTGTGAGCTCAGTACGACTTTAGACAGCCTGTCTGCTGATGGGTGGGGCTGTGTTCCCCCACCTGCTGGTTGTTTGGCCTGAGGCGTCCAAGCACTGGAGCCTAGAGGCTACTGGGTGGGGCCAAGTCCCAGTGCCAAAATGGTGACCTCCAGGAGAGCTCATGCCAATCAGTATTTCCTGAGACCTCTGCCACCAGTGTCCTTGCCCCCACAGTGAGCCACAGCCAACCCCCGCCTCCCCAGGAGACCCTCTAAGACCAGCAGGCAGGTGTAGACTAGGCTCCTATGGAGCCACTGCTTTGTGCTGGGTCCCAGTGCATGTGAAATCTTGTGTACGCCCACCAAGAGTGGAGTTTCTGTTTCCCTCAGTCCTGTGGAGCTCTTTCACTCAAGCCCCACTGGCCTTCAAAGCCAAATGCTCTGGGGACTACTCCTTCTATTGCCAGACCCTCATGCTGGGGAGCTTGATGTGGGGCTCAGAACTCACTCCTGTGGGAGAAACTTTGTGATATAATTATTTTCCAGTTTGTGGGTCACCCAGCTGGTGGGTATGGGATTTGATTATATTGCAAAAGTGCTTCTCCTACCATCTCATGGGGGCTTCCTCTTTGTATTTGGATGTAAAATATCTCTTTTGGTAGGTTTCACTCTTTCTTATCCATGGTTGTTCAGCAGTTCGTTGTGATTTTGGTGTTTTCATGAGAGGAGATGAGCTCAAGTCCTTCTACTCTTCCATCTTGTCCAGAATTGAAGGGCTGCTTTTAGTTTGGATGTTTGCTGCCTCTTTCCTTAGTGTGTGCTAGCCATTATCCCCTTGATATGGGGTGTGTAGATGTGTTGGCCTGTGAGCACTCCCTGTACGATGTGGGCAGTGATTGGTGCCCACCCTGTGGGTTACCCAGCAGTGATGGTGGACTGTGCACCCCCAGAATAGCAGGGGCTGTGTTTGGCACCTGCTCGCATGTCCCCTAGCTGAGGTGGCAGCCCATGCACCCCTGGGCAGCAATTGGTGCCTGCTCCCTGCCCATGCATGCTCCCCGGATGGTGGGGGCAGTGACTGGCACCTGCTCCTGGGTTTCCTAGTGGTGGCGACAGCCTGTGCACTCCAGGGACAGCAGGGACAGTGATTGGGACCTGCTCGTGTCCCGTGAGTGCTACCTGCATGGCGGGGGCAATGTTTGGCACCTGCTTGTGGGTCTCCCAGCGGCAGTGGTGGCCTGGAATAGGAGGGACAGCAATTGGCACTCACTCCTATGTCCCGAATATCATTCCTTTTTAAGGCTGAATAATGTTGCATTGTATTTATATACCACATTTCGCTTATCCAATCATCTGTTGATGGACATTTGTGTTGTTTCCACCTTTTTGCTATTGTGAATAATGCTGCTTAAAAATATTGTCATACAAGTATCTGTTTGAGTCCTTGCTTTCAATTATTTTGGATACATACTTAGGAGTGGAATTGCTAGATCAAATGGTAATTCTATATTTAACTTTTTGAAGAACCACCAAACAGTTTTCCACGGTGGCTGCACCATTTTGCATTCCCACCAACAGTGTACAAGGGTTCCAACTTCTCCACATTCCTGTCAACGTTTGTTATTTTCCATTTTTTGGATAATAGTCATTCTAATGGGTGTGAGATGGTATTTCATTGTGGTTTTAATTTGCATTAGTGATGCTGAGCATCTTTTCACATGTTTATTGGCCATTTGTATATCTTTGGAGAAACATCTATTCCAGTTCTTTGCCCTTTTGTGTGTGTGTGTGTGTGTGTGTGTGTGTGTGTGTGTTGAGTTGTGTGGTTTTTGTTGTAATTGAGTAGTAGGAGTTATTTATATATTCTGGACATTAATCCCTTATAGAGCTATGATTTGCAAATATTTTGTTCCATTTTGTGGGTTATTTCACTCTCTTGAAGGGGTCCTTTGATGCACAAAAGTTTTTAATTTTAATGAAATCCAATTTATCTGTTCTTTCCTTTGTTGCCTGTGCTTTTGGTGAAGCATCATGATCAAGGAAGAAATCATTGTCAAATCCAGTGTCGTGACGATTTTTCCCTATGTTTTTATCTAAGGGTTTTATAATTTTAGTTCTTACATTTAGGTCTTTGGTCTATTTTAATTTTTGTATATGGTATTAGGTAAGGGTCAAACTTCATGCTTTTGCCTATGGATATCCAGTTTCCCCAACACAATTTGCTTAAAAAATGATCGTTTCTCCATCAAATGTGTCTTGTCACCCTAGTAAAATATCAACTACCCATCTATGTGAGGGTTTATTTCTGCACTCTCTTTTCTGTTGTTCTATATGTCTGTCCTTAGGCCACCACCATGCTGTTTTGATCACTGGAGCTTTGTAGTAAGCTTTGAAATCAGAAAGTGTCAGTCTTCCAACCTGTTATGTTCCAAGATTGTTTTGGCTATTTAGGGTCCCTTGAGATTGCATATTAATTTTAAGATGGGTTTCTCTATTTCTGAAAAAGCACTGTTGGGATTTTGATAGGGATTACATTGAATCTGTAGAGTGCCATAGGTAGTATTGCCATCTTAACAATATTAAGTCTTCCAATCCAGAACACAGGATGTCTTTCCATCTCTTTATACCTTACTTAATTTCTTTCAGCAATATTTTGTAGTTTTCAGTGTTAAGTCTTTCAACTCCTTGGTTAAATTTATTTCTAAATATTTTATTCTTTTTGCTACTATTATAAGTGGAATTGTTGCCTTAATTTCCTTTTTAGATTGTTCACTGTTAGTGTCTAGAAATGCAACTGATTTTTCTGTGTGTGATTTTGGATCTTGCAACTTTGCTAAATTTACTTATTACCTCTAATAGTTATTGTGTGCATCTCTGTGTAATCTTTAGGATTTTCTACATGTTAGATCATGTCATCTACAAACAGAGATAACTTCTTTGTTTAAAATTTTGATGCCTTTTATTTGCTTTTCTTGCCTAATTTCTTTGGCTAGAACTTCCAGTACTGTGTTGAATAAAAGTGGCAAAAGTGAGTATCCTTGTCTTGTTCCTGATTTTAGGGGAAAGACTTCAATCTTTCACCATTGAGTATGATGTTAGCCCAGGGTTTTCATATATGACCTTTATCATTTTGAGGAAGTTTCATTCTATTCCTTGTTTACTGAGTGTTTTTATCATGAAAGGGTGTTGAATTATGTCAGATGCTTTTTCTGCATCAGTTGAGATGATTATGTGATTTTTATTCCTTCATTCTATTAACGTGGTGTATTATATTGATTGATTTTCATATGTTGAACCATATTTGCACTCCTGGGTTAAATCCCACCTGGTCGTGGTAAACAATCCTTTTTAATATGCTGATGAATTCAGTTTGCTTGTATTTTGTTGAGAATTTTTACATCATTATTCATAAGAGATATTGGTCTGTAGTTTTCTTGTTAGTGTCTTTGGCTTTGCTATCTGGTTAATGCCTGCCTCACATGAGTTAGGAAACTTGCCCTCCTTTTTAATTTTTTGGAAGAATTTGAGAAGGATTGATGTTCATTCTGTATATGTTTGGTAGAATTCACAAGTGAAGCCATTTTCTCCAGGGTTTTTCTTTTTTGGGAGGTTTTTGATTATAGATTCTATCTCCTTACTAATTATAGGTTTTTTCATATTTTCTGTTTCTTCATGATTCAGTTTTGGTAGATGGTATATTTCTGGGAATTTGTCTGTTTCATCTAGGTTATCCAATTTGTTGGTATACATTTGTTCACAGTACTTTCTTATCATCTTTTTTATATCTGTAAGATCAGCAGTGATGGCGCCCCTTAAATTTCTGATTTTACTAATTTGAGTCTTCACTCTTTTTTTCTTAGTTAACCTACCTAAAGTTTTGATAAAAATATTTTTTTAAGAATCAACTTTTGGATTGACTGTCTCTGTTGTTTTCCTGTTCTTTATTTCATTCATCTCTGCTCTAATCTTTATTATTTCCTTCTTTCTGCTAACTTTGGGTTTAGTTTGCTCTTCTTTTTCTAGTTCCTTAAGATGTAAAGTTTGGTTATTTATTGAAATCTTTCTTCCTTTTTAATGTAAGCGTTTACAACTATAAATTTCCCCTCTTAGCACTGCTTTTGCTTCATCTCATATGTTTTGGCATGCTGTGATTTTATTTTCATTTGTCTTAAAGTATTTTCTAATTTCTCTTGTGATTTCTTCTTTGACACATTGGTTGTTTAAGAGTGTGTTGTTTAATGTCCACATATTTGTGAATTTTCCAGTTTTCCTTCTGATATTTTCTAGTTTATTCTATTATCAGAAAAGATACTTTGTATTATTTCAGTCTCTTAAAATTTATTAAGATTTGGTTTGTGGCCTAACACATGGTCTGTCCTAGAGAATGTTCCATGTGCACTTGAGAAAAATGTATTCTGCTGTTGTTGGGTGGGGTATTTTTTAAATGTCTGTTAGGTCCATTTGGTTTGTAATGTTATTCAAGTTCTTTATTTCCTTACTGGTCTTCTGTCTGGTTATTCTATCTATTATTGAAATCTGAGTATAGAAGTCTCCATTTATTACTATAGAACTATCTATTTCTCCCTTCAAATCTGTCAATGTTTGCTTTATGTATTTTGGGACTCTGATGTTGGGTACATAAATGAATTGCATGTTTTAAAACTTTATTTATATAAAGGTGTCATTCAGGTTATACCGTCTTATTTTCTTTGTATATTTTGAATCTATTTTTAGGATTCAACCATACTGATATGAGGTGCTGTGTTTCCTTCATTTTCACTGCCACGTGGGGCTTCTTTTTGTCTGTACTGTAACTTTTTCTGTGTCATTTGTATTTCCATATACATTTTGAAGTCAGCGTGTCAATTTCTAAAAAAAAAAAAAAAAAATCCTGCTGAGATTTGATTGGCATTGCATGAAAATCTATAAATCAGTTGGGGAGTACTGACATAACAATATTAGGTCTTCCTACTTGTGGTATCTCTCTCTATATATTTGGATCATCTTTAACTTCTATCAATGATGTTTTGTCGTTTTCAGTGTGTAGGTTTTGCACATATTTTGTTAAATCTAATACTAATTATTTCAAATTTCCTGATGCTCTTGTAAGTGGTATTGTTTTGACTTGTGGTTGCCCCACAGAGAGTGGGATCTACCCCCTCCCACCCATAATTTGTTTGAATGTTGGGACTGATGGTACCACACATGTACCAAGAGGCTATGAAAAGGTTTATTACTCACATAATGGGGCTTTCTGGGTAGAGCAGGGCAGACACCCAAGCCAGTCTGGGATAGCTTGAGTGACAGAAAGGGGGAGTGGCCCTGGGGAGTGGGACCAAGGTGAGGATTCCCACATATGGGTTGGATTTGCATGATTTGAACTTACCCACTGACAGCTAAGGCAGAAATTCAGAGTCTTCTTACTGACTTGCTCAGATGTAGGGCAAGAGGGAGGGGTGGAGCTTGAAAGCTGTCAATGACCAAACATAAAAAATGGACTCAAACTCTTTATTACATTTAAAATTTCAGTTGGTCATTAATGCTATATAAAAATACAATTGAGTTTTGTATGTTGACCTTGTATCCTGTGATATTGCTAAATTCACTTATTAATTCCAGTAGCTTTCTTTGTAAATTACTTGGGAATTCTATGTAGATGATCATCTTGTCTGCAAAGAAGGACACTTATAATTCTTTTTTTCCAATCTGTATGCCTTTTACTTTTAATTAATTAATTAACCTTAAATCCCTGGTTAGAACCTTTCAACAGTGTTGAATAAAAGTGATTAGAGTGAACATCCTTGCCTTGTTTCTGATCTCAGGAGGAAAACTTTAGTCTTTCACCATTGAGTACAAAGTCAGCTGTGGGTATTTCATAGATTCCCTTTATCAGGAAGTTCTCTTCCATTCTTTAAGTACACAGAGATTTTATGGATGTTGTATATATCCAAATGCTTTCTGCATTAACTATGATGATTGTATGTTTTTTCTTTTTTGGTATGTTAAGCCACTGACTGATTTTCAAATGTTGAACTGATCTTACATTCCTGGAATAAAACTCTAGTTGGTTATGATGTATGTTTTTTGTTTGTTGCTGGATTTGATTTGCTAAAATTTTAAGATTTTTGCATCTTTGTTCATGGTGGATATTGGTCTATAGTTTTCTTGTGATATCTTTGGTTTTGATAACAGAATACTGCTGGCTTTATAAAATGAGTTGGGAAGTGTTCTCATATGTTGTCTATAGAATTGGTATTATTCCATCTTGAATGTTTCTTAGCTTTTACCAATGTAGTCTAGAGTTTTCTTTGTGGGAGAAATTTAAGTTAATGAATTTAATTTTTTTAATAAATATATACAGCTATTTAGGTTATATACTTCTTGAGTGAACTTTGATAATCTTTCAAAAAATGTATCCATATCATCTTAATTATCAAATGTATTGCCGTAAAGTTGTCATAATAGTCTTACTATCTGTAGAATATGTAAGGATGTTCCCTCTGTCATTGTCAGTGTTGGTAATTTGTGTCATCCTTCTTCTTTTCTTTGCCTGGGTAGAGGTTTATTAATTTTATTAATTGTTTTAAAGAACTTCATTTTGGTTTTATTAATTTTTTCCATTTTTAAATTTGTTTTCAGTTTTATTGATTTGTACTGTTATGTTTATTACTTTCTTCTGATCACCATGGGACCAATTTTTGTTTTTTCTGACTTTTTAAAGGTGAAAGTATAAATCCTCAATTCGAGATCTGACTTTTCTAATGTAAGCATTTTAATGCTGTATTTTTCACTCAAAGCAATGCTTTCCTACATCCCACACATTTCTGTCTGTTGTGTTTTCATTTTCATTCACTTCAAACATTTGCTAATTTCTCTTGTGATTTCTTCTTTGACTTGGGTTATTTAAAAGTGTATTGTTTAATTTCTTAATATTTAGGGATTTTTTCAGATATACTTTTATTATTTATTTCTAAGTCAATTCTTTTGTGGGTAGAGAACATACTTTGTAGCATTTCAGTCCTCTTAAATTTGTTGAGGGTTTTTTAAAAAATTTATTTATTTTTTATTTTTATTTTTGGCTGTGTTGGGTCTTTGTTGCTGTGCACGGGCCTTCTCTGGTTGTGGCGAGCGAGGGCTACTCTTCGTTGCAGTGCACCGGCTTCACATTGTAGTGGCTCCTCTTGTTGTGGAGCATGGGCTCTAGGCACGTGGGCTTCAGTAGTTGTGGCACACAGGCTCAGTAGTTGTGGCACGTGAGCTCTAGAGCACAGGCTCAGTAGTTGTGGTGCATGGGCTTAGTTGCTCCATGGCATGTGGGATCTTCCCGGGCCAGGGCTCGAACCCATGTCCCCTGCATGGGCAGGCGTATTCTTAACCACTGTGCCACCAGGGAAGCCCCTGTTGAGATTTTTATAATGGCCCAGAATACTGTCTTGGTGATGTACACTTGTGAAGGACATGTATTCTACTGGTGTTTGGGTGTTCATACTAAGTGTTAATTAGGTCAACTTAGTTCATAATGTTGTTTAAGTCTTGTATATTCTTACGGACTTTTTATCTAGTAGTTTTATCTATTATGGAGAGGGGAGTATTAAAATCTCCAAGAGTAATTGTGTATTTATTCATTTTTCATTTCAGTTTTATCAATTTATGCTTCATGCTTTGGAAGCTCTACTAGACACATATACACACACAGTCGTTTTTTCTTTATGATATATTGACCTCTTTATCATTTTGAAATGTATTCTAAACCTTGGTTAATATTCTTTATACTAAAGTCTACATTGTCTGGTATTAACATAGTCACTCGCTTTTTTGTTTAGTGTTTGTGTAGTATATATTTTTTTCCATTTTCTTATTTGTTACTTATGTCTTTATATTTAAAGTGGGTTTTCCTAGTGGGCATAGAGGGAACCTACCTCAACATAATAAAGGCCATATACGACAAACCCACAGCAAACATCATTGTCATTGGTGAAAAACTGAAAGCATTTCCTCTAAGATCAGGAATGAGACGAGGTTGTCCACTCTCGCCACTATTATTCAACATAGTTTTGGAAGTCCTAGCCATGGCAATCAGAGAAGAAAAAGAAATAAAAGGAATACAACCACCAGCCAACTATTTTACATTCAATAGTGTATATTTGTTGATGCTACTCTCACATTGCCCCAGCTTCGCCCTTCCACCCCATGTCATCAAGTCCATTCTCTATGTCTACCTCTTTATTCCTGCCCTGCAACTAGGTTCTTCAGAACCTTTTTTTTTAAACTTTTTTAGATTCCATATATATGCGTTAGCATACAGTATTTGTTTTTCTCTTTCTGACTTACTTCACTCTGTATGCCAGACTGTAGGTCCATCCACCTCACTACAAATAACGCAGTTTTGTTTCTTTTTATGGTTGAGTAATATTCCATTGTATATATGTGCCACATCTTCTTCATCTATTCATCTATCGATGGACATCTAGGTTGGTTCCATGTCCTGGCTATTGTAAATAGTGGGCCAGTGAACATTGTGGTGCATGTCTCGTTTTGAATTATGGTTTTCTCAGGGTATATACCCAGCAGTGGGATTGCTGGGTCATATGGTTGTTCTATTTTTAAGGAACCTCCATACTGTTTTCCATAGTGGTTGTATCAATTTACATTCCCACCAACAGTGTAGGAGGGTTCCCTTTCACCACACGCTTTCCAGCATTTACTGTTTCTAGCTTTTTTGATGATGGCCATTCTGACCAGCATGAGGTGATACCTCATTGTAGTTTTGATTTGCGTTTCTCTAATAATTAGTGATGTTGAGCATCTTTTCATGTGCCTCTTGACCATCTGTATGTCTTCCTTGGTGAAATGTCTATTTACGTCTTCTGCCCCTTTTTTAACTGGATTGTTTGTTTTTTTGATATTGAGCTCCATGAGCTGTTTGTATATTTTAGAGATTAATCCTTTGTCTGTTGTTTCATTTGCAAATATTTTCTCCCATTCTGAGGGTTGTCTTTTTGTCTTGTTTATGGTTTCCTTTGCTGTGCAAAAGCTTTTCAGTTTAATTAAGTCCCATTTGTTTATTTTTGTTTTTATTTCCATTTCTCTAGGAGGTGGGTCAAAAAGGATCTTGCTGTGATTTATGTCATAGAGTGTTCTTCCTATGTTTTCCTCTAAGAGTTTGATAGTGTCTGGCCTTACATTTAGGTCTTTAATCCATTTTGAGTTTATTTTTGTGTATGGTGTTAGGGAGTGTTCTAATTTCATTCTTTTACATGTAGCTGTCCAGTTTTCCCAGCACCACTTATTGAAGAGGCAGTCTTTTCTCCATTGTATGTTCTTGCCTCCTTTGTCGTAAATTAGGTGCCCATATGTGCGTGGTTTTCTCTCTGGGCATTCTATCCTGTACAATTGATCTATATTTCTGTTTTTGTGCCAGTACCATACTGACTTGATTACTATAGCTTTGTGGTATAGTTTGAAGTTGGGGAGCCAGATTCCTCCAACTCCGTTTTTCTTTCTCAAGATTGCTTTGGCTTCTGCCCATTCTTTGATAGGGTTGTTTGGTTTTTTGTTATTGAGTTCTATGAGCTCTTCGTATATTTTGGAGATTAAGCCCTTGTCTGTCGCATCATTAGCAAATATTTTCTCCCATTCTGTATGTTGTCTTTTTGTTTTGTTTATGGTTTCCTTTGCTGTGCAAAAGCTTGTATGTTTGATTATGTCCCATTTGTTTATTTTTGTTTTTATTTTTTTTTGCCTTGGGAGACTGACCTAAGAAATCATTTGTATGATTTATGTTAGAGAATGTTTTGTGTATGCTCTCTTCCAGGAGTTTTATGGTGTCATGTCTTATGTTTAAGTCTTTAAGCCATTTGAGTTTATTTTTGTGCATGGTGTGAGAGTGTGTACTAACTCCATTGATATATATGCAGCTGTTCAACTTTCCCAGCACCACTTGCTGAAGAGACTGTCTTTTTCCTATTTTATATTCTTGCCTCCTTTGTTGAAAATTAAATGACCATAGATGTGCGGGTTTATTGCTGGGCTCTCTATTCTGTTCCATTGATCTGTATGTCTGTTTTGGTACCAATACCATACTGTGTTGATTACTGTAGCTTTGTAGTATTGTCTGAATTCTGGGAGAGTTATGCCTCCTGCTTAGTTTTCTTTCCTCAGGATTGCTTTGGCAATTTTGGGTCTTTTATTGTTCCATATACATTTTTGGTTGATTTGTTCTAGTTCTATGAAAAATGTCATGGGTAATTTGATAGAGATTGTATTAAATCTGTAGATTGCTTTGGGTAGTATTGCCATTTTAACAATACTCTTCCAGTCCCAGAGCATGGGATATCATTCCATTTCTTTGAATCCTCTTTTATTTCCTTTATTAATGTTTTATAGTTCTCAGCATATAAGTCTTTCACCTCCTTGGTCAGGTTTATTCCTAGGGTTTTTTTTTGTTTGTTTTTTTTTTGGTGCTATTCTAAAAGTTATTTTTGTTTCCTATTCTATTCCTTTATTTATTTATTTATTTTAAAATTCCTGTATTCTTTTATTTTTCTTAACATCTTTATTGGAGTATAATTGCTTTATAATGGTGTGTTAGTTTCTGCTTTATAACAAAGTGAATCAGCTATACATATACATATATCCCCATATCTCCTCCCTCTTGTGTCTCCCTGCCACCCTCCCTATCCCACCCCTCTAGGTGGTCACAAAGCACGGAGCTGATCTTCCTGTGCTATGTGGCTGCTTCCCACTAGCTATCTATTTTACATTTGAGAGTGTATGTATGTCCATGCCACTCTCTCACTTCGTCCCAGCTTACCCTTCCCACTCCCCGTGTCCTCAAGTCCATTCTCTACATCTGCGTCTTTATTCCTGTCCTGCCCCTAGGTTCTTCAGAACCTTTTTTTTTTTTTTTAGATTCCATATATATGTGTTAACATAAGGTATTTGTTTTTCTCTTTCTGACTTCTTTCACTCTGTATGACAGACTGTAGGTCCATCCACCTCACTACAAGTAACTCAATTTCATTTCTTTTTATGACTGAGTAATATTCCATTGTATATATGTGCCCCATCTTCTTTATCCATTCATCTGTCGAGGGACACTTAGGTGGCTTCCATGTCCTGGCTATTGTAAATAGTGCTGCAGTGAACAATGTGGTACATGACTCTTTATGAATTATGGTTTTCTCAGGGTATATGCCCAGTGGTGCGATTGCTGGGTCATATGGTAGTTCTATTTTTAGTTTTTAAGGACCCTCCATACTGTCCTCCATAGTGGCTGTATCAATTTACATTCCCACCAACAGTGCAAGAGAGTTCCCTTTTCTCCACACCCTCTCCAGCATTTATTGTTTGTAGATTTTTTGATGATGGCCATTCTGACCGGTGTGAGGTGATACCTCATTGTAGTTTTGATTTGCATTTCTCTAATGATTAGTGATGTTGAGCATCCTTTCATGTGTTTGTTGGCAATCTGTATATGTTCTTTGGAGAAATGTCTATTTAGGTCTTCTGCCCATTTTTGGATTGGGTTGTTTGTTTTTGATATTGAGCTGCATGAGCTGCTTGTAAATTTTGGAGATTAATCCTTTGTCAGTTGCTTCATATGCAAATATTTTCTCCCATTCTGAGGGTTGTCTTTTCATCTTGTTTATGGTTTCCTTTGCTGTGCAAAAGCTTTTCAGTTTCATTAGGTCCCATTTGTTTATTTTTGTTTTTATTTCCATTTCCCTAGGAGGTGAGTCAAAAAAGATCTTGCTGTGATTTATGTCATAGAGTGTTCTTCCTATGTTTTCCTCTAAGAGTTTGATAGTGTCTGGCCTTACATTTAGGTCTTTAATCTATTTTGAATTTATTTTTGTGTATGGTGTTAGGGAGTGTTCTAATTTCATTCTTTTACATGTAGCTGTCCAGTTTTCCCAGCACCACTTATTGAAGAGGCTCTCTTTTCTCCATTGTATATTCTTGCCTCCTTTATCAAAAATAAGGTGACCATATGTGCGTGCGTTTATCTCTGGGCTTTCTATCCTGTTCCATTGATCTATATTTCTGTTTTTGTGCCAGTACCATACTGTCTTAATTACTGTAGCTTTGTAATATAGTCTGAAGTCTGGGAGCCTGATTCCTCCAGCTCTGTTTTTCTTTTTCAGGATTGCTTTGGCTATTCGGGGTCTTTTGTGTTTCCATGCAGATTGTGAAATTTTTTGTTCTAGTTCTGTGAAAAATGCCAGTGGTAATTTGATAAGGATTGCATTGAATCTGTAGATTGCTTTGGGTAGTATAGTCATTTTCACAGTGTTGATTCTTCCAATCCAAGAACATGGTATATCTCTCCATCTGTTTGTATCATATTTAATTTCTTTTATCAGTATCTTATAGTTTTCTGCATACAGGTCTTTTGTCTCCTTAGGTAGGTTTATTCCTAGGTTTTTTATTCTTTTTGCTGCAATGGTAAATGGGAGTGTTTCCTCAATTTCTCTTTCAGATTTTTCACCATTAGTGTATAGGAATGCAAGAGATTCCTGTGCATTGATTTTGTGTCCTGCTACTTTACCAAATTCATTGATTAGCTCTAGTAGTTTTCTGGTAGCATCTTTAGGTTACTCTATTTATAGTATCATGTCATCTGCAAACAGTGACAGTTTTACTTCTTCTTTTCTGATTTGGATTCCTTTTATATCTTTTTCTCCTGTGATTGCTGTGGCTAAAACTTTCAAAACTATGTTGAATAATAGTGGTGAGAGTGGACAACCTTGTTTTGTTCCTGATCTTAGAGGAAATGGTTTCAGTTTTTCACCATTGAGAATGATGTTGGCTGTGGGTTTGTCATATATGGCCTTTATTATGTTGAGGTAAGTTCACTCTATGCCTATTTTCTGGAGGGTTTTTATCATAAATGGGTGTTGAATTTTGTCAAAAGCTTTTTCTGCATCTGTTGAGATGATCATATGGTTTTTCTCCTTCATTTGTTAATATGGTTTATCACATTGATTGATATGCATATATTGAAGAATCCTTGCATTCTGGGATAAACCCCACTTGATCATGGTATATGATCCTTTTCATGTGCTGTTGGATTTTGTTTGCTAGTATTTTGTTGAGGATTTTTGCATCTATGTTCATCAGTGATATTGGCCTGTAGTTTTCTTTCTTTGTGACATCTTTGTCTGGTTTTGGTATCAGGGTGATGGTGACCTCGTAGATGAGTTTGAGAGTGTTCCTCCCTCTGCTATATTTTGGAAGAGTTTGAGAAGGATGGGTGTTAACTATTCTCTAAGTGTTTGATAGAATTTGCCTGTGAAGCCATCTGGTCCTGGGATTTTGTTTGTTGGAAGATTTTTTTTTTTCTTTATTTTTGGCTGTGTTGGGTCTTCGTTGCTGCACACGGGCTTTCTCTAATTGCGGCGAGCGGGGGCTACTCTTCGTTGCGGTGCGCGGGCTTCTCACTGCAGTGGCCTCTCTTGTTGCGGAGCACGGGCTCTAGGTGCACGGGCTTCAGTAGTTGTGGCACGCGGGCTCAGTAGTTGTGGCTCGTGGGCTCTAGAGCGCAGGCTCAGTAGTTGTGGTGCACGGGCTTAGTTGCTCCGCGGCATGTGGGATCTTCCCGGACCAGGGATAGAACCCGTGTCCCCCGCATTGACAGGCAGATTCCCAACCACTGCACCACCAGCGAAGCCCTGTTGCAAGATTTTTAATCACAGTTTCAATTTCAGTGCTTGTGACTGGTCTGTTGATATTTTCTATTTATTCCTGGTTCAGTCTTGGAAGCTTGTGCTTTTCTAAGAATTTGTCCATTTCTTCCAGGTTGTCCATTTTATTGGTATATAGTTGCTTGTAGTAATGTCTTGTGATCCTTTTTATTTCTGCAGTGTCAGTTGTTACTTCTCCTTTTCATTTCTAACTTTATTGATTTGAGTCTTCTCCCTTTTTTTTCTTTATGAGTCTGGCTAATGGTTTATCAATTTTGTTTATCTTCCTCAAAGAACCAGCTTTTAGCTTTATTGATATTTGCTATTGTTTCATTCATTTCTTTTTCATTTATTTCTGCTCTGATCTTTATGATTTCTTTCCCTCTGCTAACTTTAGGGGTTTTTTGTTCTTCTTTCTCTAATTGCTTTAGGTGTAAGGTTAGGTTGTTTATTTGAGATGTTTCTT
Source organism: Balaenoptera borealis (assembly GCF_965194805.1). Classification (NCBI taxonomy): domain Eukaryota; kingdom Metazoa; phylum Chordata; class Mammalia; order Artiodactyla; family Balaenopteridae; genus Balaenoptera; species Balaenoptera borealis. Next base: position 39,109,391 of record NC_138869.1, read on the forward strand.
TTTTCTTGAGGTAAATTTGTATTTCTATAAACTTCCCTCTTAGAACTGCTTTTGCTGCATCCCATAGGTTTTGGGTCATTATGTTTTCATTGTCATTTGTTTCTAGGTATTTTTTGATTTCCTCTTTGATTTATTCAGTGATCTCTTGGTTATATAGTAGTGTATTGTTTAGCCTCCATATGTTTGTATTTTTTACAGATTTTTTCCTGTAATTGATATCTAGTGTCATAGCATTGTGGTAGGAAAAGATACTTGATACAATTTCAATTTTCTTAAATATACCAAGGCTTGCTTTGTGACCCAAGATATGATCTATTCTGGAGAATGTTCCATGAGCACTTGTGAAGAAAGTGTAATCTGCTGTTTTTTTGGATGGAATGTCCTATAAATATCAATTAAGTGCATCTTGTTTAATGTATCATTTAAAGCTTGTGTTTCCTTATTTATTTTCCTTTTGGATGATCTGTCCATTGGTGACAGTGGGGTGTTAAAGTCTCCTCCTATGATTGTGTTACTGGTGATTTCCCCTTTTATGGCTGTTAGCATTTGCTTTATGTATTGAGGTGCTCCTATGTTGTGTGCATAAATTGTTACAATTGTTATATCTTCTTCTTGGATTGATCCCTTGATCATTATGTAGTGTCCTTCTTTGTCTCTTGTAATAGTCTTTATTTTAAAGTCTATTTTGTCTGATGTGAGAATTGCTACTCCAGCTTTCTTTTGATTTCCATTTGCATGGAATATCTTTTTCCATCCCTTCACTTCAGTCTGTATGTTTCCCTTGGTCTGAAGTGGGTCTCTTGTAGACAGCATATATATGGGTCTTGTTTTCGTATCCATTCAGCCAGTCTGTGTCTTTTGGTTGGAGCATTTAATCCATTTACCTTTAAGGTATTTATCAATATGTATGTTCCTATTACCATTTTCTTAATTGTTTTGGGTTTGTTATTGTAGGTCTTTTCCTTCTCTTCTGTTTCCTGCCTAGAGGCGTTCCTTTAGCATTTATTGTAAAGCTGCTTTGGTGGTGCTGAGTTCTCTTAGTTTTTGCTTGTCTTTAAAGGTTTTAATTTCTCTGTCTAATCTGAATGAGATCCTTGCTGCATAGAGCAATTCTGGTTGTAGCTTTTTCCCTTTCATCACTTTAAACATGTCCTGCCACTCCCTTCTGGCTTGCAGAGTTTCTGCTGAAAGATCAGCTGTTAAGCTTATGGGGATTCCCTTGTATGTTATATGTTGTTTTTCCTTTCCTGCTTTTAATGTTTTTCCTTTGCATTTAATTTTTGATAGTTTGATTAATATGTGTCTTGGCACGTTTCTCCTTGGATTTATCCTGTATGGGACTCTCTGCACTTCCTGGACTTGACTGACTATTTCCTTACCCATATTAGGGAAGTTTTCAAGTATAATCTCTTCAAATATTTTCTCAGTCCCTTTCTTTTTCTCTTCCTCTTCTGGGACCCCTATAATTTGAATGTTGGTGCATTTAATATTGTCCCAGACGTCTCTGAGACTGTCCTCAATTCTTTTCATTCTTTTTTCTTTATTCTGCTCTGTGGTGGTTATTTCCAGTATTTTATCTTCCAGGTAAGTTATCCATTCTTCTGCCTCAGTTATTCTGCTATTGATTCCTTCTAGAGAATTTTTAATTTCATTTATTGTGTTGTTCATCAATGTTTGTTTGCTCTTTTGTTTTTCTAGGTCCTAAAAGTTATTTTTTTTTCATTCCCTTTCTGATATTTCATTGTTAGTGTAAAGAAATGTGGGGAAGGGAGGGATAGTTTGGGAGTTTGGGATTGACATTTACACACTGCTATATTTAAAATAGATAACCAACAAGGATCTACTGTTTAAAAAGATGCAACCAATTTCTGAATGTTAATCTTTTATCCTGCTACTTTGCTGAATTCATTTATTAGATCTAGTAGTTTTTGTTGAAGTTCTTAGGGTTTTCTATATATAGTATCATGTCATTTGCATATAGTGTCAGTTTTACCTCTTCCCCTCCAAATGAATACGTTTTATTTACTTTTTTCTTGTCTGATTGCTGTGGCTAGGACTTCCAATACTATGTTGAATATAAGTGGTGAGAGTGGGCATCCTTGTCTTGTTCCAGATTTTAGTGGGAAGGGTTTCAGCTTTTCACCATTGAGTATTATATTGGCTGTGGGTTTGTCAGAAATGGCTTTTATTATGTTGAGATATGTTCTCTCTGTACCTACTTTGGTAACAGTTTTTATCATGACTGGATGTTGAATTTTGTCAAATGCTTTTCTGCCTTTATTGAGATGGTCATGTGGTTTTTGACTTTTCTTTTGCTTATGTGGTGTATTACATTGATTGATTTGCATATGTTGAACCACCCTTTTGAACTTGGGATGAATCCCACTTCATTGTGGTGTATGACCTTTTTTATGTGTTGTTGGATTTGGTTTGCTAATATTTTATTGAGGATTTTTGCATCTATATTCATCAAAGATATTGGCCTGTAATTTTCTTATTTGGTGGTATCTTTGTCTGGTCTTGATATCAGGGTGATGGTGGCTTCATAGAATGTCTTTGGGAGTGTACCCTGCCATTGAATCTTTTGCAAGAGTTTGAGAAGGATCACTATAAGTTCTTCTTTGTATGTTTGGTAGAATTCACGTGTGAAGCCATCTGGTCCTGGACTTTGGTTCGTAGGGAGTTTTTTTGTTTTGTTTTTTGTTTGTTTTTACAGATTCTATTTCACTTCTAGTGATCAGTCTGTTCAAATTAACTATTTCTTCTTGATTTAATTTTGGTGGGCTTTATGTTTCTAGAAAGTTGTCCATTTCTTCTTGGTTGTCAAATGTGTTGGCATATAATTGTTCATAGTATTCTCTTATGGTTTTTTTTTTTAATTAAAAAAAATTTTTTTTGGCCACACCATGCATCTTGCAGGATCTCAATTCCCCAACCAGGGATCAAACTTGGGCCCATAGCAGTGAAAGTGCCAAGTCCTAATCACTGGACTGCCAGGGAATTCCCTCTCTTACGGGTTTTGTTTGTTTGTTTGTTTGTTTTTGTATTTCTGCATTATCAGTTGAGATTTCTCCTTTTTCATTTCTTATTTTGTTTATTTGGGTTCTCTCTCTTTTCTTCTGGTGAGCCTGACCAGAGGTTTGTCAATTTTGTTTACCCTTTCAAAGAACCAGCTCTTGATTTTATTGATTTTTTTTAATTTTTTTAATCTCTATTTTATTTATTTCCTCCTGCATCTTTATTATTTCCTTCCTTTTGCTGACTTTAGGTTTTGTTTGTTCTTCTTTTTCTAATTCTTTTAGGTGGTATGTTAGGTTGTTTATTTGAGATTTTTTCTTATTTTTTAAGGAAGGCCTGTATCACTATGAACTTCCCTCTAAGAACTGCTTTTGCTGCATCCCATAAATTTTGTATGATTGTCTTTTCATTGTCGTTTATCTCAAGGTATTTTTAAATTTCCATTTTGATTTCCTTGTTGACCCATTGGTTTTTTAGTAGCATGATGTTTGGTCTCCATGAAATTATATTTTTCTCATTTCTTTTCCTGTGGTTGATTTCTAGTTTCATGCTGTTGTGGTCAGAGAAGATGCTTGAAATAATTGCTATACTCTTAAATTTGCTGAGATTAGTTTTGTGCCCTAGTATGTGGTCAATCCTAGAGACTGTCCCATGTGCACTTGAAAAAAATGTGGGGTTTTTTTTGATGTAATATCCTGAAAATATCAATTAAATCTGTTCTATTGTATCATTTAGGATCTCTGTTGCCTTATTGATTTTCTGTCTAGGAGATCTGTCCACTGATGTGAGTGGGGTGTTAAAGTCTCCTATTGCATTCCCATCAGTTTCTCCCTTTATGTCTGTTAGTATTTGTTTTATGTATTTGGGTGCTCCTATATTGTGTGCATATATGTTGACGAGTGTAAAATCCTCTTCTTGTATTGATCCTTTTACCATTATTTACCATTATTACCATTAGTGTCCTTCTTTATCTTTCTCTATGGCCTTTGTTTTAAAGTCTATTTCGTCTGATATGAGTATTGCAACTCTCACTTTCTTGTCATTTCCGTTTGCATGAAATATCTTCTTCCATCCCCTTACCTTGAATCTATGTGTGTCCTTTCCGTAAGGTGGGCCTCTTGTAGGCAGCATATTGTAGGCTCTTGTTTTTTTAATCCAGTCTGCCACTCTACGTCTTTTGATTGGAGGGTTCAGTCCATTGACATTTAAGGTAATTATTGATATATATGTATTTATTGCCATTTTAAATCTTGTTTTCCAGTTGACTCTATGTTTCTTTTTTGTTCCTTTTTCTTTTTGTGGTTTGATGATTTCCTTTTATTTTATACTTGTGTTCTCTTCTTTTTGTTTTTTGTGAATCTATTGTATGTTTTTGATTTGTGGTTGCCCTGTTTTTCAAGTATGTTAACCCCTTCCTATATCTTCTTGCTTTAGACTTATAATCATATAGGTTCAAACATATTCTTTAAAAAAAAAAACAAAAACTACATTTTCTTACTCTCCTTCCCCACATTTTATGATTTTGATGTCCTTTTTTACATTTTCATGTTTATCCTTTTTCTGTTCTTTTGTTTATCATCGCTTTCACAAATAGGTTTTTGTTTTTGTTTTTTTCTTTTTGATCTGTATACTGGCTAATTTAAGTGATTTACTTTCCAATTGTAATTTCCTCCTTTCTATATCTTCTTGCTTCTTTTCTATCTAAAGAAGACCTTTCAATATTTCTTTTAGGTTAGATTCAGTATTGCTGTATTCTTTTAGCTTTTGCTTCTCTGAAAAATTCTTTATTTCTTCTCCTATTCTAAATGATAATCTTGCTGGGTAGAGTATTCTAGATTGCAGATTTTTCTCTTTTAAGACTTTGAAAATATTTTGTCACTCCCTTCTGGCCTGCAGTGTTTCTGTAGAGAAATCAGCTGATAGCCTTATGGGGTTTCCCTTGTAATTAACTCTTTGTTTTTCTCTTGCTGCCTTTAGAATCCTCTCTTTATCTTTAACTTTTGCCATTTTTATTATCATATGTCTTGGTGCAGGTCTGTTTGGGTTCATCTTGTTTGAGACCCTCTGTGCTTCCTGTACCTGGATATCTGTTTCCTTCTTTAGGTTTGGGAAGTTTTCAGCCATAATTTTTTCAAATACATTTTCAATCCCCTTTTCTCTGTCTTCTCCTTCTTCAATCCCTATTATGTGTAGATTGGCATGCTTTATGTTATCTTATATTGCTTTCTTTTTTTTTTTCATTTGGCTTTCTGTTTGCTGTTTTGATTGGGTAATTTCTATTATTCTGTCTTCCAGATCATTTATTCTTTCTTCTGCATCGTGCATTCTGCTATTCATTGCCTTTAGCTCAGCTTTCATCTCAGCAAATGAATTTTCTAATTTTTCTTGGCTTCTCCTTATAGTTTCTAGTTCCTTTTTTACAGTAATCTGCATTTCTCTTGATAGCCTTTCTTAATTCCTTCAGTATTTTCATTTTTACCTTTTTTTTTAACATCTTTATTGGAGTGTAATTGCTTTACAATGTTGTGTTAGTTCACCTCTTTTTTGAACTTGGTGTCTGTTAGACTGAAGAGGTCTGTTTCATTGTTTGTTCCTTCAGGGGAATTCTCTTGGTCTTTTAACTGGGAGTGGTTCCTCTGCTTCTTCATTTTGCTTATATTTCTCTTACTCTGTGAGTTTAGGAGAAACAATTATCTACTGTAGTCTTGGAGGGCTATTTATATGCGGGAGCATCCCTATGTAGCATGTGTGGGTTTAATTTTTTTTGGTGTGAGGGCTGTTTTTGGTTTGGATGCTTGCTGTCTCTTTCCTCAGCATGTGCTGGCCGTTATCCCCTTGACAGGGGGTGTGCAGGTGTGTGGCCCACGCGGGCTCCCGGGAAGGCAGGGGCAGTGTTTGTTGCCCAGTCAATGGACCCTCAGTGGCAGCAACAGTCCATGCCCGCCTCTGGAGTCCAAGGTGGCAACGGTGGCTCGCACCAGCCCTCAGAGCTCCAGTAGGCGGTGCCCTACATGGCGAAAGAAGCTCCTATGGTGGCCCTGCCCCTCTCTTTGCATGCCACCCAACAACACCCAGGCTTTTTCCCATACTCCCTCGGTTGTGGCGAGCACACCCTGGCCCCCTCAGGCTGTCTTGACACAGCCAATCCCAGTCCTCTCCCTGGTCTGACCTCCAAAGCCCAAGCCTCAGCCCTCAGTCCCTGCCGCCAGTGAGGGGACTTAGCAGTGTGCAGAAACATTCCCTCTTTCACAGCTCCCTCCTGGGGGCACAGGTCCTACCCCAATTCCTTTCTCTCTCTCTCTCTTTTTTTTCTTTTGTCCTACTCACTGATGTGGAGATTTTCTTGCTCTTTTGGAAGCCTGAGGTCTTTTGCCAGCGTTCAGTAGGTATTCTGTGAGAATCGTTCCACATGTAGATGTATTTTTGATGTATTTGTGGGAGAAGGTGAGCTTCCTGTCCTACTCCCCCACCATCTAGATCCAATCCTGTATTGTAAGTTTTCTGATGAGAAGTTTGCAGCCACTCTTAAATTTATTCCTCTGTACATATGTTTTTTTTGGGGGGTGGGCAGCTGCTTTGATGATTTTTTCCTGGGGTTTCCGCAGTTTGACTGTGATGTACCTAGATGTGTTTCTCTGTGTATTGATCTTGCTGGGGATGCTCTAAGCTTCTTGAATCTGTGGTGTTTTTGTCTTGCATTAATATTGGAAAAGTCTTAGCAATTATCTCTTCAGATAGCTTTTCTCCCCTGTTCTTTCTCTGTCCTTCTCTGCCTCTCTCTCCCCTTCTCCCTCTGCTCCTCTCTCCCCCTCTTCTTTTTTCCCTTTATCCCTTTCCTACTTCTGGGACTCCAGTTGTCTATACTTTAGACAGTTTGATATCATCCCATACTCTGAGTTGCTCTTTTCTCTCTCTCTCCCCCTCTTTCACTCCTTCTGTTTTTATTTCCATTTGGATAATTTTTATTAACCTAATGTTCGGTTTCACTTACTGTTTTCTCTGCTATGTCCAGTCAAATTATTCATTTCTGGTAATTAAAATTTTTTTTTTTTTATTTTTAGCAGTTCTGTTTGTGCCTTTTTTAATAGTTGCCAACTTTTTGCTGAAATTGCCTATCTGTTCAACATGTCCCACCTTTTCAATTAAATCTTTTAAGATGTTAAACTTGGTTATTTTAAAGTCTTTGATAGTTCTAACATCTGGATGGGTCCCCTTGGTCTGGTTCTGTTAACTACTTTCTCTTTATAATGAGTCATTTCTTTTTCTTATTTCTGTGTCTATTAATTTTTTTATTGAATGCATGATCTTGTGTGTACCAGGATAGTAGGGACTGAGGCAGATAGCGTTTATGCCTAGAAAAGGGCGTGCCTTTTATTCTATCAGGTTGTTAGCGTGGAGTGTTGAGTCAACCCAGTTGGGAGTTGCACCGTGGGCTGCTGCTGCCTTGTGCTAGCATGAGGCCTGGAGCGCTGGAAGGTTCTCAGAATTCCTGCTTCAGATTTAGCTTTTAGGAGGCCTTGCTGCCTCTTTCTCCTGTGCCTGCAGGAATGGGGGGGTGTGGAACCTTTCTCTCCACTCTCACCTCTTAGTCTGCCTCCAGTGATAGGCTGCTGCTGTTACTTGATATAGGCTCGTGGAAGGGGTGGAGGGATTTATCAGGGTTTTCCTGTTCTCCTGTTGCAGCCTCAGTCTTGGGTGGGCCTTGTGTGCCTGAGCCTCATGGGTGGGGCTTTCTCAGAGGTTCCTGTGTCAGTGGAGGTCTTGATGGGATATCTCGGCTCTTTTCCACCTCTGTGCACTGAGCATGTTGGGATTAATATGAACATTGCTGGGAAGGGATCCTCCAGAAGTTATTGGTGTTTGTTAAAACTCCAGCACTCAACAGAGTGATCTTGAAAGATTGTAGCTCTGACCCCATCCCCTGCTGAAAAGCCCTCTCGTGCACTCTGGGGCCCTTAGGTCAAAGGCTTTGAGCTCTTTAGTCTCCAGCCTCTCACCCTGACCTTCCTTTGGTTATTTATGTAAGTCTTGTCTGTCTCCCTAGTCCCAGACCATCAGTTTTGAAAGCAGATGTCTTGTTTTCTGAGTATTGCTAGAGAGGAAATGGTGCCTGGCACGTGGTAGGGACTCAGCAACTGCCTTACTGTCTTGAATGGATGAGGAGTGAGGGTAAACCTGGAAAGCCCCTGCTTTCCAGCAGGTAGACTCCTGCCCGGCCTCCAGGTTCATGCACAGATGTCACAGGGAAGCCTTTCTGGGGACCTCGCCACTCCAAGCTTGGGGAGGAGACTCTCTCCTGTGCTCCCAGCCCTGTGCTTGTCGGTCCGTGCGCAGATCCCACAGGACTGATATCCCTGCTTGTGCTTCCGCTCGCTCCTCCTGGTTCCCCAGGGCAGTGACGTGCCAGCCAGGCCTGCCCCACCCAGCGCCCGGCAGGCACCTGGCGGGCCTGCAGGGGCCCTTTGCTGCCCTAGCTTTGGGTTGATTCTGCAGTGCATGCTGAGTTAAACTTTTCAAAGCGTCTTTTTCTGTTTTAGGGAAAGTGAATCATCACATTCCCCTCCGTGGAAGTAAGAGGACTTGGGCTGGAAGCATGTGGTGCATCCTTCGAGGCTGGAGGCGAGGGAGCCTGGGCCCATGGGGAGCCCTGGGGCAGCACTGGCCCCAGGGCATCCGTGCTCTGGCCAGCGAGCGCCCCCGGATTGGGGGTGAGTACAGCCACGTGGTGGTGGGTGCGGGCTCCGCTGGCTGCGTGCTGGCCAGCCGGCTCACGGAGGACCCCGACAAGCGAGTGCTGCTGCTGGAGGCCGGGCCCAAGGATGTGTACGCGGGGAGCAAGCGGCTCCTGTGGAAGATCCACATGCCCGCGGCCCTCGTGGCCAACCTGTGCGATGACAGGTACAACTGGTGCTACTACACGGAGCCGCAGCCGGGCCTGGACGGCCGCGTGCTGTACTGGCCGCGCGGCCGGGTCTGGGGCGGCTCGTCGTCGCTCAACGCCATGGTCTACGTCCGCGGGCACGCCGAGGACTACGAGCGCTGGCAGCGGGAGGGCGCGGCGGGCTGGGACTACGCGCACTGCCTGCCCTACTTCCGCAAGGCGCAGGCGCACGAGCTGGGCGCCGGGAGGTACCGCGGCGGCGACGGTCCCCTGCGGGTGTCCCGGGGCAAGAGCGGCCACTCGCTGCACCGCGCATTCCTGGAGGCAGCGCAGGAGGCCGGCTACCCCCTCACCGAGGACATGAACGGCTTCCAGCAAGAGGGCTTCGGCTGGATGGACATGACCATCCACGAAGGTAGCGCGAGGACTCCGATTCCCCGTCTCCCAGGTTCCTCCTCTAAAAACGAAACGCTGCTCTATCACAGTCCCGACCCTCCTGCCCCCAACTGTCATGGTCAGAAGTGTGGACAGACGGGCTGGTTTGAGGTGGAGGGGATGTGACAGATTACACTGGCGACAGGCCACAGAATACCATTCAAAGCCAGAGAAGTGACTCGGAGATGGTGACCCCTTGGGCATCCTCTGGGCCCTGTTGGTGTGGAATGAAGAGGCAGCTCTCCGGCCACACAGCCCCAAGTTTTAGAGCCTTACAGATGGGCGTACTGAGGCACAGAGCAGTGACGAGCCTCGCAGCAGGGCAGAGGCAAGGCCCGGCTGGACCCAGGGCTCTCATTATCAGCCACCCCTGGTCTCTGTCGTGCTGTCAAGGGTGAGGGATGTTTTCCCACCTGCATCCAGGGGCCCCAGGTAGATGTGGATGTCAGTTGGACAGGGTATTTTGGTCTCAGCCTTCCTTTGGAGGCAGAGCTTGCACAGTCAGGGGAAGGGCAAATTCCCTCTTTCTCCAGTCCTTCCCTACCTCCCCCTGCACAATAGGTGCCTAGGGAACAGGCTGGGGCTGTGGCTGATCTCCTTGCTCTGTCCTGCAGGCAAGCGCTGGAGCACAGCCTGTGCGTACCTGCATCCGGCACTGCGCCGCCCCACCCTCACGGCTGAGACCCAGACATTTGTGAGCAGGGTGCTGTTTGAAGGTACCTGTGCAGTGGGTGTGGAGTACATCAAGAACGGCCAGAGCCACAGGGTGAGTGAATTACCACCACATGGGCAGCTCACATGGCAGGGAGGGAGTGGGCAGTGACCCCGTGGTCAGGCTCAGTCAGTGTGGGTGGGCAGGAGTCATGTCCTTGTCTCCATCAATATGATGATAAGGAGTGAGCGGCTGGTGGCAACAGCCTGAAAGACTGTTCCCAGGAGGTGGTGGCCTGGCAGACGTGAGGAAGCCCCAGTCTAGCCACCTGCAAAGGGCCCATGGTGCCCAGGCAGGAGTGCCCCCATGAACTTCTTTCTGCTATTGCCTTCCACACTTGTCCAGAAATTGATAGGTTTATATTAGAGGCTTTAAAAACCATACCTGTGATCACACCCCCCATTTCTGCACTGTGCTGTTTTCCACTTAGGAGCATGTGGGGATTGTTCTGCATCCCACGTGAAGATCTCGCTCACCATGTGCTTTATTTAAATTGCTCGTTTGAGTGCCTGCTTTCATTTGTCTCATTTAAGCTCTACAGTCCTGTTTTTAAGACCATCGTTACTGTCAGGCTGTTGCAGAATATATCAGAGTATGAACCACGCTTGATTTATGATCACACACGCCCACAGCTGCACGTGCGGGCTACTTGCACCTAGCGGCGCCCTGAGCGTCCTCTTCCCTGCTCTGGAGGCTGTGAGCAGGATCCCCACCCACCATGTGGGTACGTCATGCCAAGGCCATGTTCTTGGGGTTCTGACTGGCTTTTCTGGGAAAGTGTGACCTGCATGGCCCCTCGCCTCTTCCAGGCTTACGCCAGCAAGGAGGTGATTCTGAGTGGAGGTGCCATCAACTCTCCACAGCTGCTCATGTTGTCAGGCGTGGGCAATGCAGACGACCTCAAGCAACTGGGCATCCCGGTGGTGTGCCACCTTCCTGGTGAGCTCCCTTCCCCACTGCGCCCCAAAGGTGTCCCTGTTAAATAAAACAGTTTATTATATTTTATTAGCATGGAGTGGAGAGGGGACAGGAGTCAGGGCTCCTCAGAACTGTTACATTGTTCCCGCGAGCCTGAAGGTCCCCATGCCTCGCTGGACTCCTACCCCCAGTGAAACCCCAAGCTTTTGTGTTGTTTTCCTCCTTTCCCCAGACATGCCATCCCTCTCAGCAGCGAGGCACCTCTAGCAGGGAGCATCTGCCCGTAAAGCCCACGGGGCCAGGCTCAGGCAGGTCAACAGGGCAGCCCTGTGGCAAGAGGGGTCCGGGCCTTTGTGTTTTCCGTCCTCAGGACACACCGGCTACCCTGACATGCTGTTCATGTTCAGATGGTTCTCCCAGGCCTAATATTTATTTCATAGACTGTTTCTGATGCCCTTTGGAGCCTGGCCCTGTCCCTCTTGCCCTCTCTTATAACTCAAGCTCCCAGAGCTTGAGGCTTTATCATAAGAGGTCTTTGAAAGTGCTGGTCCATGACAGTGACCTGCCCAGTGTCCCCTTGAGCTTGGATGGGCTCATGCTGGGTCTGCACAGCGTGACGGGCCTGCTTCCCTCCTTCCCCAGGCCAGGGGTGAGGGTGCAGGGTCAGCCATTCCGGGGCAGCTCACTGAGTGGTGCCAGCTGGAGGCGTGGGCACTGCCCCGGTGGAGGGTGCTGCTTAGCAGGAAGGCACCTGGATGGTTACAGGTGCTGCCCTGGGAGCGAGTGTCAAGCAGCATCTGAGAGGGCCAGACATGGCTGGGAGTGAGGGAATGGTGTCCCTGGGAATGAGCAGGAGCTGGCCTGGCAGATAAGTGGGTGGAGGAAAAGTTTTCAAAACCAGGGCATGTTGAGAGGCCAGCTAAGCCCCTTTGGGAGACATTCTCCTAACCAGCCCCTCTGGTTTCAGGAGTTGGCCAGAACCTCCAAGACCACCTGGAGATATACATCCAGCAGGCGTGCACCTCCCCCATCACCCTCCACTCAGCACAGAAGCCCTTGAGGAAGGTCCGGATTGGCCTGGAGTGGCTCTGGAAGTTCACAGGTGGGTGTGCTCATCCATGACTTTGGGGGAGATGTTCTGTGGGCAGCACAGCCTCCCTCCTAAGGTGCTTAGCCCGGGCTGTGGCTCCAGATTGCCAGTTCAAAGCTGAGCTATGCCATTTATTTCAGCTCTCTGAGCCTCAGTTTTCCCATCTGCAAAATGGGGATATGCAGTTCCTGTGTGGCAGGTTGGTGTGAGGACCAGACGTGATACACAGGGCTTGCCCGGGGTGAGACTCTGCAGGGGCTGGGTGCTGCCCTTCCTGATGGATGGATAGGGATGGCCTCATCCTGGACACTGCCTGGGGCCCAAGGGGCCAGGAGAAAATGCAGAGAAAGGGCACTTGACGCTGGACTACAGCTTCTATTTCTCAGCATTTTCTATGCGGTTTCTAGCTGGGTCTCAGAGCACTGCGTTTGGCCAGGAAGTAGTGCTTCGAAATCTTATTCACTCAGCATGCATTTCTTGCATACCTACCTTGTGCTGTTCTACATGGTGAGAAGTGCTAATTAGGCAGGTTTTCTTAGGGAGTTTACGCTCTAGTGGAGACAATGGAAGGAAACTAAGTAAACATGCTAAGTTTTAAGTACAGTGAAGGAATAATGTGGATGTTAAACTAGAGAATGGTGGCAGGGGGTCTGTTAGGCAGGAAGAATATGTGCAGAGGCCCCGGGGCTAGGCATTTGGTGTGCTTGAAGAATGAATTTGTTGGGCCAGGGAGACTGCAGCACCTTGAGGAGGAGGCGGTGCAGGTGTTGCAGGCCCTTCCAGGTCCCGAGAGTAAGCTCTTGTCTAACACTCGGAAAGGAACTGTCCGATGAGACACACGTACTGACAAAGCAAAAGACTTTATTGGGAAGGAACCCCAAGGCGGAGAGCCTGGGGGAACCCAGGAGAACTGCTCTGCCACGTGCCTCGCAGTCTCAGGTTTTATGGTAATGGGTTAGTTTCTGGGTTGCCTCTGGCCAGTCATCTCACTTGGTCCATAGTCTGACTCAGGGTCCTTGCTGGTGGTGCATGCGTCTCTCAGCCAAGATGGATTCCAGCGAGAAGGACTCTGGGAGATTGGTCTTCTCCCTCTCTTGCCCCTCCCGAATTCTCCTGGGAGATATGTTAGCTTTACTGTTGAGACTTCCCGTTTTGATGCTAATGCCTTTCAAATTATGAAAATTATTAATATTACTGCCATTAGTGAAATAAATGAGCCTATGGATGAGACAGTATTTCATGTTGTGTAGGCATCTGGGTAGTCGGAATATTGTCATGGGATTCCAGATAGACCCAGGAAATGTTGTGGGAAGAAGGTTATATTTACAGCTACAAATATACTTTACAAAGTGAATTTTTGCTCATGTTGAGTTGAGTGTATAACCTGACAGAATAGTGGGAATCAATGTACGAAGCCTCCCATAATAGTGAATACTGCTCCTGTTGATAACATGTAGTGGAAGTGTGCGACTACATAATATGTATCGTGAAGGGCAATGTCTAGTGATGAGTTAGCTAGGACAATTCCTGTTAATTCACCTACTGCAAAAAGGAAAATGAAGCCTAGGGCTCATATTATGGTGGGAGATCATTTGATATTACCTCCATGAAGGGTTGCTAGTCAACTAAATACTTTTACTCCTGTGGAAATAGCAATAATTATAATGGCTGATGTAAAATATGCTCGTGTGTCAACATCTGTACCTACTGTAAACATATGGTGAGCTCATACAATGAATCCTAAAAATTCGATTGATATTATGGCTCATACTTACCTATATATCCAAAAGTCTCTTTTTTTTTTTCCTGAATAATAATTTACAATATGTGAGATTATTCCAAATCCAGGTAAAATCAGAATATAGACTTCAGGTTGTCCGAAGAATCAGAATAGGTGTTGATATAAGATTGGATCACCCCCTCCCACGGGGTCAAAAATGGTTGTGTTTGGGTTTCAGTCTGTTAATAGCATAGTAATTCTGGCTGCTAATACAGGTAATGATAATAGCAGCAATACAGCTGTAATTAAAACTGATCATTACAAATAATGGTGTTTGATGTTGGGGTATAGTGGGTGGCTTTATATTAATAATCGTAGTAATAAAATTAATAGCACCTAAAATTGAGGAGACACCTGCTAGATGTAGGGAAAAGATAGTAAGGTCTACTGAAGCTCCAGCATGGGCTAGGTTTCCAGCTAAGGGTGGATATACAGTTCAGCCTGTACCAGCACCGGCTTCAACTATTGATGATGCAAGTAGTAGTAGGAAGGAGGGTGGAAGTAATCAGAAGCTTGTATGATTTATATGGGGAAAGGCTATATCGGGTGCCCCAGCATTCGTGGGACTGACTAGTCAGTTTCCGAAGCCTCCAATTGTGATAGGCATAACTATAAAAAAAATTATTACAAATGCGTGGGCTGTTACAAGTACATTGTAAATCTGATCATCTCCTAGCAGTGTTCCGGGTTAGCCTAATTCAGCATGAATTAACAGGCTTAAGGCAGTGTCTACTATTCCAGCCCAAGCACCGAACAGTAAATATAAGGTACTGATATCTTTATGGTTAGTTAAGAATAGTCAGCAGTTTATGAATGTAGGTAAAATGGCTGAGTAAGCATTAGACTGTAAATCTAAAGACAGGGGTTGAGTCCTCTTTTTGCCAAGTGCTGTGGTGAATTTTACATATTGAATTGCAAATTCAGAGAAGCAGCTTCAATTCTGCTGGGGCTTCTTCCGCTTTTTTTTTTTTTCTTCCTGGCAGCAGGAGAAGTAGATTGAAGCCAGTTGACTAGGGTATTTAGGTGTTAACTAAAAGTTTCGTGGGAAATGTAATCCCACCAATCTAGTGAGGATTTAGCTTAAATTAAAGTGTTTGATTTGCATTCAATTGATGTAGGATATAGTCTTGAAATCCTTATTGAGCAGGAATTAAGTAACTTATACTTGCTTAGTGCTTTGAAGGCTCTTGGTCTGTGTAACCTAAACTCCTAGTCCAATACTGAAAGGATTGGTGTAAGGGATAAGAGTATTGTAGATATTACAATTACTGTTGGTAGAAAAGTTGTTTTGTCAAATCAAATTGTCATTTTACTTTTATTTATAGAGGGAAATATAGTTAGTGCTGTAGAATACATGAGTCGTATGTAGAAGTATAGATTGAGTAACGCTGTGATGGCTATTAGTGTGGGTAAGATAATATTGTTATTTTTTGTTTTTTCTTGAATAAGTATTCATTTTGGCATAAATCCTGATAGTGGAGGAAGACCTCCTATTGATAATAGGGTGATGAGAATGAGGGTTGTAATAATGGGTATTTTATTTTGTGTGTGACAGTGTGGTGGTGACTGAGCTGTAAATGAATAGTATGAATATGGTAAGTGTTATTATGATATATATTAGTAGGTTTAGGATTGTTATAGTTGGGTTTTACAGTATAATGGCTGTTATTCACCCTATGTAAGCAATTGATGAATAAGCTATAATTTTTCATTGTTGGGTTTGGTTTAGTTCACCTCATCCTCCAATTATAATAGATGGTATGGATATGGATAATATTAGGCTTAGGCTGATGGATGGTGAGATTTGGTATAATACTGACAAGGGTGCAAGTTTTTGTCATGTTAATAAGATTAAGCATGCTGTTAATGAGATGCCTTGTGTAACTTCAGGTACTCAGAAGTGGAATGGAGATAGTCCTAGTTTTATGGTTAGGGCTATTGCTATTACTATAGATGCTGTTGGATTAAAGATTTTTGTTAATAGTTCATTGGCTGGAGTATAATAGGTTAATGATAATGGCTATTATAAGTAATATGGATGCAGTAGCTTGTGTTAGAAAATATTTAGTGGATGCTTCTATAGCTCATGCGTTAAACTTTTTTATTGTAATGGGAATAATGGCTAGTATATTTATTTCAAAACCGATTCAAATAAGTAGTCAGTGGGAGCTAGTTATTACAATTATGGTCTCTGAGATAATGGTTGTTAGGATGATGATAAAGATGATGGAGTTTAATAGTACGAGAAGGATATAAACCAACATTTTCGGGGCATGGACCCAATAACTTACTTATTTAACTGACCTTACTATATATATTATGGTGTAATGTGGTAGCACGAAGAATTTTGAATTCTTAAGCATAGGTTCAGTTCCTATGATTCTAGAAATAAGAGCGTTTAAACCTCTATAAGTTACTCTATCACAGTAACTCTTTTATCAGACATATTTCTTATGTTTGTGGAGGAATGCTTGATGTTATAATAGGTAATGAGACATGTCATATGCATATGGCTAGCGTTAGTAGTCAGAAGTTTTTTCAAAGTAAATGTATTAGTTGATCTTATCAGAGTCGAGAGTAGGATGCTTGAATTCATAGGAAAGAAATTTTTAGTAATAGTGTTTTGATGATAAGGTTGGTTTTGTATAGTTCTGGTATGTAGGGGTTATGGAACGCTCTTAGAAATAGGATCGTTGAGGAAATGTTTATTATGATAATGTTGGCGTATTCTGCTAAGAAAAATATGACAAATGGGTCTGCTGCATATTCTGTGTTGAAGCCTGATACAGGTTCAGATTCTCCTTCTGTTAGGTCAAAGGGAGCTCGGTTAGTTTCTGCTCAAGTGGAAATAAATTATATTATAGCTAAGGGTCATGATGGGAAAATTTTTCATAAATGCTCTTGTGTTGTGATGGAGGTTGAGAGGGTAAAAGACCTGTTTCTTAAGAGGACTGATAAAAGAATAATTGCTAGTGTTACTTCATATGAAATTGTTTGTGCTACTGCTTGTAGGGCTTCAATTAATGCGTATTTTGAGTTGGAAGCCCATCCGGATCATAAAATGGAGTATACAGCTAGGCTTGATATAGCTAGCATAAATAATACTCCTAGATTTATATTAATAAGGGGGTAACGTATGGGTAGGGGAATTCATATGTTTAGGGCTAGGGTTGGTGCAATGATAAATATGGAAATGGAGGATGTAGCTGGTCGTAGTGGTTCTTTAGTGAATAATTAGACTGCATCAGCAATGGGCTGTAATAGGCCACATGGTCCTACGATAGTTGGCCCTTTTTGAAGTTGCATATAACCTAAAATTTTTCGTTCAATTAATGTTAGGAATGCTATGGCTAGAAGAATGGGGATAACACATATTAAGATATTAATTATAAACATTTTGTTAAGGGAGAGGATTTGAACCTCTGGTGATAAAGGTTTAAGTTTTACGCAATTACCGGGCTCTGCCACCTTAACAAACCCTGGTCTTGAGTAATATATTATATGTATTAATTAAATTAAGATTATATCATTAATTGGTTTTAAGGCACTTTTTAAAGTGGGCCTTATTTCTCTTGTCCTTTCATACTGGGAGAACTATATAATAGATAGAAACCGGTCTGAACTCAGATCATGTAGGACTTTAATCATTGAACAAACAAACCTTTAATAGCGGTTACAGCATTGGGGTGTCCTGATCCAACATCGAGGTCATAAACCCTGTTGTTGATATGAACTCTAGAATAGGATTGAGCTGTTATCCCTAGGGTAACTTGTTGATCAATTTTTGGGATCAATTAGTGATGATATGTTTTGACTGGTAAGTCTAGACTTTAATCACT
The DNA here is from genome assembly GCF_965194805.1 of Balaenoptera borealis. Lineage (NCBI taxonomy): Eukaryota > Metazoa > Chordata > Mammalia > Artiodactyla > Balaenopteridae > Balaenoptera > Balaenoptera borealis. The sequence goes on from NC_138869.1 coordinate 39,127,064, forward strand.
CAGAGCCTTTTTTGTGTTCCAAGGTCACCCCAACCAAAAGAAAATATAAAACCCATATAAAATTTTTTTATCCCTTGGTGGTTAAGTTTTTTTTGCTTAATTAATTAAAGCTCCATAGGGCCTTCTCGTCTTATTTTGTTATTCCCACCTCTTCACGGTAAAGTCAGTTTCACTGATTGAAAGTAAGAGACAGTAAAACCCTCGTGTGGCCATTCGTACAAGGCCTTATTTAGAGAACAAATGATTATGCTCCCTTTGCATGGTCAGGACACTGCGGCCATCTAACAGTTGTCACTGGCCAGGCAGTGCCTCTAATACTAGTTATGCTAGAGGTGATATTTTTGGTAAACAGCCAGGGTTTGTGTTTGCCAAGTTCTTTTTACTTTTTTAAATCTTTCCTTGAGTGCCTGCCTGTGTTGGATTAACAGTGTTTAATAAATAATTTAATGTTGAGTTGTATTTCTTTACTGTTAATTATCAGTATATTATTAGTTACTGATGTAAACTTATGCAAGGAGAACTACTTCTTGTTGCTCATAATAACATTATTACCTCTGTCGGTCAATAGATTAGTCCAGTACAAATCTAGGAGTTGATTTGCTTGTTATTGGTATTAAAGTTATTGTTGAGCTTGAACACTTTAATTGATGGCTGCTTTTAAGCCAACTATGGTGTTGTTTGTCTTTACTCTCTAGATAAGATTGTATCCATTTCTAAAAAGCTGTACCAATTTAGATAACATTGTAAAATACATTAAAATTTATAATTATTTTGGTAATTTTTAAAATTGAACTGAAATTCTTTTCCTGGCCAACCAGCTATCACCAGGCTCGTTAGGTTTGTCACCTCTACTTATAAATCTTCTCACTATTTTGCTACATAGATGAGTTTCTTCTAATAAACTGTTCATAAGTAGCTCCTCTGGTTTCGCCATATTTAACTTAAGTTCTTTGTTAGATGTTCCCTAGTTAAATCATTATGCGAAAGGTACAAGGGGTAAACTTTGCTTTTTGTTACTTTTAATGCTTTTTTCATCATTCCCTTACAGTACCTTCTCTATAGCGCCAGAGGATATTTTAAATTTCTATCCCCTATACTTTAAATGTTGAGTGAATGTTTTATTTAGTCTGCTTATATTAGTAGATATGGGGAGAGGTGTTGGGCTAGATTTAATTCAGAGTATTCATAAATTATGAAATCTAGGTGTAAACTAGGTGCTTTATTTAAGCTACGCTTTGATTATCCAAGCTCACTTTCCAGTATGCTTGTTACGACTTGTCTCCTCTCGTATGATTAGTATTTGCTGATAGATTATAGGAAATTATATAATACTTGACAAGGGTGATGGGCAGTGTGTGCGTGCTTCATGGCCTTATTCAATTAAGCACTCTGTTCTTAATTTACTACTAAATCTTCCTTTGGTTTTTAGTTTTCATAATTCGTGTGTGAGAAATATATTCTTGAAATAGAAAATGTAGCTCATTTCTTCCCATCCTGTAGGTTACACCTTGACCTAACGTCTTCATGTATGATAATTATGCTTGCTTTTATTCTTTTTTAGAGTTAGCTGAAGATGGCGGCATACAGACTGAATTAGCCAGGGCTGGCGGGCTGGCGGGGTTGATCGATTGTGAAACAGGCTGCTCTGGAAGGGTGGGAGGCACCGTCCAGTCCTCTGAGTTTTCAGCTGTTGCTAGTAGAACTCTGGCAAATAATTTTGTTCTTGCAGTTATTTGGGTTTAGGAATAAGCATAGTGGGGTATCTAATCCCAGTTTGGGTCTTAGCTGTCCTGTAGTCAGGAAATACTAAAGTCACCTTCGTCGTCTATTTTAGTTATGGCTTTTTACAGCTTAGTTAACATTTAACTTCATTTTACATCACTCTTTAACACACTTTACACCGAGTTTCTATTAATTTGGGTTAATTATATGACCACGGTGGCTGGCAGAAAATTTACCAACACTAGTTAATATAACTTAGTTGAACTTTCATTTATGGCTTAATCTTTATCACTGCTGTTTCCCATGGGGTGTGGTTAAGCAAGGCATTATGAGCTACTCATATTAGTGTGCTTGATGCCTGCTCCTTTTAATCTTAATGATTTAGAGGGCATTCTCACTGGGGCACAGATGCTTACATGTGAATTTTATTAAAAATTAATAGAAAGGCTGGGACCAAACCTATGTGTTTATGGACTTGGTAAACTCATCTGGGCATTTTCAGTGCCTTGCTTTAGATTTTAAGCTACACTAACAAGCTGTTTTTACATAGTGAAGTAACATGTATATGGTTGTTTTATGTGGTTTATGTTGGATTTAGTGTTAAAATTTTGATAAAAGTGGTCTATATAAATGGTAAATATCTAAGTAGTTGATTGGTAATGATTGGGGTTTATTTTCTAGGTCTATCTAATTCTGAGCATTCAGTTCATGTTTATTGAGTAGACGGCTAAGTTCCATGTATTTATATGTTTTTGCCTTGTTTTGGGGGTTTGGCAAGGCATTATAGGCATGTAGAGCATGGGATGTAGTGGGGGGTAAAGAGGGTTTGTTAAACAGGTTATTCATCTGTTTACTGCATATGTGTGTGTACGTACGTGTACGTGTGTGTATGTGTGTCCGTAATTTCCTTATGGCCTGTAACCATTGATTGAATAACACCTTATGGTTGATGATGTTGGTAAATAATATTCAATTAAAGTCCAGCTACAACTTATTTGACTGTGTTAAGGCCTCAGATGGCCATAGCTGAGTCACAGCATCCCTTTAAAAATTAAAAATTAGCAAATGCGTGAAATCACAGTTATGTGTAAGCATGGGCTGATTAGTCGTTGGTCCGACGAGATGTCTTATTTAAGAGGAAAGAGTGGGCTTTTTCAGGTGAGATGGCCCTGAAGTGAGAACCACTTGTCTGATAAAGTTCATTAGTAGAAACCGCCACAAGTTATGGGCCTGGAGCGAGAAGAGGGACACCCCAAGCGGGTTGGTGGTTTCACGCAGCCTGCTGGTTACACTTGTGATGTATTGGATATGGTACACACGTTGACTAGAATTGATTTGACTTAATGTGCTGTGTACTGTCAATAAGATAATGTACATGCTTATAAGCATGGGGTAAATAATGCACATTATACATATAATGCATTATGTACGATATGGTATTAGGTACATATTAATGTGGTAGTGCATATATGCACGAAGTACATAGTAGTTTATGGTAAAAAGAGGTTATTTTAATACTGACATGGTACTTAATAATCTTGTAAATGTCCCATAACGTTTTGGGTGCTGATGGTGGATCTGGAGCTTCTTCCTTGAGTCTTAGGGAGAGAATGTTATTCTCCTTTTCTGGTTTACAAGACCAGGGTAATAGATATACTACAAACAAACACTCTTCATTTCAGGAGATTATTTTCAGTGATGCTAGTTGCTGACATTAGTACCCGTATTAAAAAGAAATATAAAATAGATGCTAGTTGTCCGATAGTAATGAAGGGGTATTCCACGGGTTGTCCTCCAATTCATGTTAGTATTAATAGGTCTGCTACTAGTACTCAAAATAGGCACTGGCTGAGAGATCGAAATATTATGGTTTAGAGGTCAAAATGTTATGCTTCGTTGTCTAGATGTATGGAGTATTGGGATGAGTGCTAGAATTAAGACTGAAAAGATTAGGGCCAGTACCCCTCCTAGTTTATTGGGGATTGATCACAGGATTGCATATACAAATAGGAAGTACCAGTCTGGCTTGATATGGGTGGTGTTTTGAGAGGGTTTGCTGGGGTGTAGTTATCAGGGTCTCTTAATAAATCAGGTGAAAATACCACTAACATTATTAGTGCTAGAACTAGTAATAAGGCACCTAGATGTCTTTCATTGTATAGTAGGGGTGAAATGGAATTTTGTTACATCAGATGAGATTCCTGTGGGGTTATTAGATCCTGTTTCGTGAAGGAATAGTAAGGGGACAGCTGTTAGTGCTGCAATAATGAATGGGAGAATAAAATGGAAAGCAAAGAAGCGTGTAAGCGTTGCTTTATCTACTGAAAAGCCACCTCAGATTCATTTGACAAGGCTTGTGCCGATATATGGAATTGCTGAGAGGAGATTAGTAATAACTGTTGCCCCTCAGAATATTTGTTCTCAAGGTAAGACATAGCCTGTAAATACTGTGGCTATGACTGTAAATAATAAGATGATTCCAATGTTTCATGTTTCTAAAAAAGTATAGGATCCATAATAGAAGCCTCATCCTATGTGAATAAATAGGCAAATAAAAAATATGGACGCTCCATTTGCATGTAGGTATCGGATTACTCACCCATAGTTTACATCTCGGCAGATATGTGTTACTGGTGACAAAGCGGTTATTATGTCTGATGTGTAATGTATTGCTAGGAATAAGCCTGTTAAGATTTGTAATACTAAACAAATGCAACCGAGATCTCATCATGATGAAATGTTTGATGGGGCTGGAAGATCAATAAATGCACTGTTAATAATTTTTATTAATGGGTGTGATTTTCGGATGTTGGTCATTAGTGTTCTTATAGTTGAATAACAACGATGATTTTTCACGTCATTGGCCATGTAAGAATAATGATAACATACACTGTATCTATTTTAAGTACTATTTTTGTAATTAGTTTGGTGGGGTTTTCTTCAAAACCTTTGCCTATTTATGGTGGACTTGGGTTGATTGTGGGTGGTGGTGTTGGTTGTGGGATTGTGTTGAATTTTGGTGGCTCATTTTTGGGTTTAATAGTATTTTTGATTTATGTAGGGGGGATGTTGGTAGTGTTTGGTTATACAACAGCTATAGCTACTGAGCAGTATCCTGAGGTTTGAGTTTCTAAGAAGACTGTTTGAGGTATATTTCTTTCAGGGTTGATAATATAATTTTCAGTGGTATTTTATGTTTTAGAAGATGAGGAGGTGGAGATTGTATTTCAAGTTTAACAGGCTAGAGGACTGAGTGGATTATAATACAGGTGATTCTGGACTTTTTAGTGAAGAGGCTGTAGGAATTGTGGCATTGTACAGTTATGGTGCTTGATTAGTGACTGTCACTGGTTGATCATTGCCTATTGGTGTTGTAGTTATTATAGAGGTTACTCATGGTAATTAAATAGAACTATGCTTAGGGTGAGGGTAAAGAGGAATGAGAGAAAATATAGTTTGATTAGGCCTTTTTGGTCTGATACTAGTGTAGAAAATTTTATTTGAATGAGGGAGGTAGTTTTTGGTAAAATACTTTCTAGTTAGATTAAATCTAGGAGGGATGATGCTGATATGCTTCTTCCCATATCTAGAGTTACACTATAACAATCTAGAGTATCTAGAGTTACACTATATCTAGAATTACACTATAACAATCATTGATCTCATATGTAACTATATATCATCATTTTACCAGAGGCTCAGTCACATATTTGGTAATGCAAGAAACAACAATTTTGTAAAACAGGTAATATAAAAAATAATATAGCTAGCAGTATTAGTAAGGTCATACGTAAAAATTTAAGTCAAGAACTTCCATTAGGTGCAGCCCAGTATATCCCAGTTCATCTGACTTAGTCTGTTGTGTACCAGTTCTTATCTTGAAGGGACATTATATATTGGCATTGTCCATAAGGCACCCAGCCCAATTTCCTAGTGTTACTAGGCTGGTTATCCCTAGTATGGTTTAATTTCCCCAACATAAGGGAGCCTTTAAATTTAAATGACCATAGCCTGGTGTTAACCTTCTGGTTGCAGATCCTGGAGCATCTGATCTTCATCCAAAGATAGATTACTGAGTTAAGCTTCAGAAACAAATTTAGAGTGTCCTTTTAATAATTCAATTAAACTTTGCAACAATATAACATAACAGCAAGGAACTATCTGAGAAGTGAGTCTTAGTGAATACAGACCTCGATAAACAGAATTAGAATTTGATATCCACTGAAACGTCTCTTTCTCCCTAAAATTACCCTCATTTTTATCCGATATAGCCAAATCAAGATTAATTTGTCTGCAAATTAAGTTTGATAAAAGGCCTCCCAAGGCCAGGAAAGCCACGCCAAGGGCCTGTCACAGATTTTGCCTTATAGATTTAGGTGAATCCCTCCCTTTTTGAGGTCCACAAAATAACTTGAGATTCCTGCACCTGTTAGGAGGTGGCTTTACTAATTTATCTTATAAAGCTGCTGGGAGCCTAAGAGTTTCCAATCTCTGGAGGGATCAGGTAGAAAGAAAAGAGAAGTGTTTCAATTCTGCTTACAAAGGTACAATTTACCAAATTGCTATAAGTCATAATTAGTTTGAGGGGGTTTCTTTATATCTGGAAAACACAGATTAAAAGCTAGTAATATTTCATACAGAAACCATAAAAATTATAACCATGTTCATCAGTTTACTCAATCCTATGTAACTAATCCTTTTTGTTAACAGTTTCCATTAGACTGTTAAAAAATATCTTACCTGGGACTTTCCCGGTGGTCCAGTGGTTAAGACGCCAAGGGTTCCATCCCTGGTCGGGGAACTACGATCCCACATGCCTCGCGGTGCAGCCAAAAATTAAATAAACAGATAAATAAATAAACTAACAAAGACATAAATAAAATAGCTACTCAAAAAAAAAAAGTCTTACCTAGTTTAGTAGTATGATTTAAAAGTTATCAGAAACCTGTACTTATCTAAAGCCCTTTCTGTGAATCTTCTTGAAGATGAAGCGGTTTTGCAAAGCATCAGTTTAACTGTCTGTGAATGACAAAAAGTCTTAAAAAGGCAAGGTTAAAGATCTGATTACAATGTTTTTGACAAAGAAGCTTAACCAAGTTTCTGTCACGTACAACATTTTAAGATAACTAATATTATAACAATACCAGGACATATCCAAATTTCAGAAACTTTATATAATTTCTAGAATGTGTATATTAATAATATTTATCCATACAGTATATTCTAAGTAGGTTTATCACTAGTGTGATAATGCTCTCCATGTAATTTAACATACCAAATAATACTAGTTAAATATTTCTCTCTGAAATGCCTCAGAGACCTTCTAAAGTGTCCCAAAGTTAGCTGGAGGTCAAAAGAACTTTAATTAAAATTTGGTATTTGGGAAGTTTGTCAAAAGGTCTCAAAACACTTGGTCAAATAAGATCATAGGTCACTGTGAGATAATGCTTATTCCTTAACCAAAGTTACAAGAGATCTCAAAAGCAAATACAGATCACTTAAAGGCACGGAAACTCACACAATCTGTTATCAAAAGCAGCATTCCAAGGAATCTTTGTCCTCTTACTAAAGAGAGAAAACCAGATCCAGTCTTGTACCAGCCTGCTTTTAACAACAAAATTCACTTAATTAACTGTACTCTACACCTAGCCAATCCTGACCATCCACAAACCCTCCATCACTTTGTGTATCCATATTAGTCTGCCCCCCATTCTCTTCTCCATTGAGAAACAACCAGCTCTAAGACAGACTCACTTTCTTTTCCTTTAATAAAATGCAATTCCATTCTCATAACTTCTTCACTGCAAACACACATCCTACTTTCCTGCTGTACACTGAAATGCTTCCTTTATTATTTCTATTAGCTTTAATTACATGTTTAAAAATTAGAGCCCTCAACTCTTAAAAACCTTAATTTCTAGTGAAAACTAAGAGGTAAGCAATTATGAACTTTTTTTTTTTGGTTGCACTGGGTCTTAGTTGCAGCAGGCAGGCTCCTTAGTTGTGGCATGCTGGCTCCTTAGTTGTGGCATGTGAACTCTTAGTGGTGGCTTGCATGTGGGATCTAGTTCCCTGATCAGGGATCGAACCCGGGCCCACTGCATTAAGAACGCAGCATCCTAACCACTGCACCACCAGGGAAGTCCCAGCAATTATGAACTTTTACATTAGCATTCTGTAGATTGGTAAACATAAACACTAGTTATAATTTCTAAAAACATTTGCTTTCTTATACAGAACATCTCAGGGTGGCACCAATGGTGAATATTCCAGGGTGGCATATTCATTAATAGTCCTAAATACCTTTAGTTTCTCTGTTTAGTAATTGATGTCTCAGTATGTTGTTTTATTTGGGAATCACCTAGCTATTCAATAAACTTCCATCACTTAATTTAGAACAACTCTAAATTTCAAGTATATTTCCAAGTATCTGGAGAGATTATTCTCAAGTAGACATTCCTAAAATATAATTATTCCTAAAAAGTTCACCCAAAAGCTCTGATCTCACTTGTATTTAATTCACTTAAAAAATTTCATCATACCAAGTTATTTTCCTTGCTGACAAATTTCACACAGATATAATAAGATCTTATTTGACTTCTATTAAACCTAGGTTCAATAAAGGTATTATACTTAATGTTGATGACAAAGACATGTCTATTTAAATTAACAAACTTAAACTAAGTTTAATACCAGATATTGATTTAATACTGAATATTTCCCAGTTTACATGAACCTGAAATTAATTCTGGCCAGTTACCTTCTGTATTTTTGAAAATTTATATAAGTGCTAAATTTCCCTTAAGCCAATTAAATAGAGTTCATTAAAAAATTAGTTTTGGTAATAACATCCAAAGGTAAGAACATATATATAACGCACACAGATATATAGACAAACACAACCAGAGATCTCAAAGCTTCATTTTCTAAACTTAGTTATGAATCAGGTATTATAAAACTCACTAGTTTATAAATAATGGTTGGAATAAGTAAAATTTAGAAAGCTTTCCTTCCACATTTTTTTTTTCCCCTCAATCTCAGGAATTATAGATGATCTAGATAAGATAAGTGATCCTGAGAGCCCTGGTCTCAAGGCACAGGGCGAGAAAAGCAAGTTCTCCCGGAGAAGTTGTTCCCTCAGGGTCAGAATTCTGAAAAGACGTTTTATCAAGCTTGCCTTTTCTAACTGTATATGCAAAAACAACCAGTTTTGGAATTTTCAAGAGTTTCACCTAAACCAGTTTTCTCTGGAGTCTAAAGAATATTCTGGCCACACAGTGTTATAATAGAATATCATCTTTTTCTTAGTCATAGGCTCATAGCTAAAATCTTTCCAGTCAGACAGAATTCTCCCAAGAGGGCTCTGCAGTGGAACAGAACCAGAATTTCCCATTTCATGAGGCAGAATGGCCATCACAAATCGCAACACAGAACAGAGTACAAAACACACAGAGGCACGGCTGTCCTGATCAGACACTGCCTTAAATACAAGATTGCAGTCTCTCAGAAAACCTCCTACAGAGACAGAGAACTTCAGATCTGAGTACTGACAAACAGAGTAAATGGAAATATCTCAGGTCGTCAGAGATTTCAAAGGGAGGAAAGGAGGGCAGGTTGAAAGAAGAGGGGAAGGAGGGGGGACAAAAGGGGTGGCCTTACGGACATCTCCTGCCACCTGCAGACGCCCAGGCGTTATGGGACTTTTCTCTGGGCTTCCAGGAAGGGAGGACAGGAACTCGGCCCTACCAGGAACCAGAGACCAGATAATTCAAGTTCTCTGCCCACCGGAGGTGATCAGGCTCTGGCGCTCAGATAACTGAGGCCCTTCAACCAGACTCCTGCATCCAGAAGAAAGGAGGGTAGGATAGGAAGCGTTGAGAAGAGGAGGGGGAGAGGGAAGGGCAAAGAGGTCAGCAACGTCTCTTGTTCCTTACCTGGGCGGGGCACTCTGGCCAGTCATCTGTGTCAGGAGGATATCAGGGACAAGAGAGTCCCAGTGGTGGCCTCTGGGTCTGGTCTGTCGGTAGGTGAGCTGGTGCCTGAGCAGTCAGGATGTCAGTCGTAGTGAAGAAGAGATTCCACCAGAGTCGCCAGCTGTTGCAGGAAGGGAGACCCCTTCCAGGGCCCGAGAGTGGGCTCTCGAGTTGTTAGGGAACCCTTAACCAAAACCACCCGCCTTGGCCAGGCACGATGATAGCCTCTTGCCTGAGGTGTCTCACAACAGGAGGTCCTGAAAAAGAACATGGTGCTGCTGGTGAAAACTAACCGGGAGGATTTGGGAGGGGCCAAAAGAGGGCAGAGACGACCAGCCTCCCAGAATCCTTCGTGCTGGGATCCATCTTGGCTGAGAGATGGCGCGTGCCACCAGGAAGGACCCTGAGTCAGACGATGGGCCAAGCAAGATGCTTGGCCAGAGACAACCTGGAAACTAACCCCATCACTGTAAAACCTGAGACTGTGAGCCACATGGCAGAGCAGTTCTCCTGGGTTTCCTTACTCTCCTGCTCTCTGCCCAGGGCGCCCCTTCCCAATAAAGTCTTTTGCTTTGTCAGCACGTGTGCCTCCTCGGGCAATTCATTTCCGAGTGTTAGAGAAGAGCCCACTCTTGGGCCCTGGAAGGGGTTCCCCTTCCTGCAACAGTGGGAGGTTGGATGGAAGAGGGCCTTGACCTTGATCACAGCCTGTGTGTGAAGGGTGGGCTGCAGTAGGTTTGGGATGCCCATAGGACATCAGGTCCCACAGTCCAGTTGGCAGTGGTGGAGTCAGGGGAAGGGGCAAAGCTGAAGCCCCTTGGCATGGAGCTGATATCGAAAACCATGGTGTTGGGTGAGCCCACCTGGGGGAAGGAGGACAGAGTCGAGGACTTGGGTCCAGGCACTAGAATATAGGCCAGGAAGAGGAGGAGGAAGTGCCCAGGAGGAGGCTGGCCCACCTGCCATGCCCAGACTTGCTCTTCTGCCTCATCGTCTTCTCATCCTCAGGGGATGGAGCCACGTCCCATCTGGAAACAGGTGGGTTCATCCGGAGCCAGCCTGGGGTCCCCCACCCGGACATCCAGTTCCACTTCCTCCCTTCCCAGGTGATCGACCATGGGCGGGTCCCCCCACAGCAGGAGGCTTACCAGGTGAGCAGGTCGTCTCCCCACTGCAGCAGCGCCTCCAGGGTGGGCGGCCCAGAAGGCGATGCCCTGCTCTCCAGCTGCTCAGAGCGTCTGAGGGGAGGGAAGGGGGGTGGGGAGCCAGAGGTAGAGTGAAGCAGACTGCGTGGTGCACAGCAAGGCCACACCCGCACCCAGCTCGGGGCAGAGGCACCGGGTCCTGAGTACTAGAAATGGACAATGAAGCCGGCTCTGCCAGCCCCTGAACATCTGAGCCATCAGGTATAAAGCCAGGGAGCAGGAGAGAGTGATTGAGGTGGTTTGATGCCTTTTGTGTGTGTTGGGGGTGGGATTGGTAAGATGCGGGTAGATTTTAAAATGTATCTGCTCTTAATTGACTCTGGGTGTTGAGTCCCACGGAGCACAGGAAACCCGAGGCCTCTCTAAATGACTAAGCTGGGGGGGTTAACAGGGGTCACCGCCTCTCTGGGCTCTTCCAGGTGCATGTGGGGACCATGCGGGGCACGAGCGTGGGCTGGCTCAAACTGAGAAGTGCCAACCCCCATGACCACCCTGTGATCCAACCCAACTACTTGTCAACAGGTAATTCAGCCACTGCTGTCTCTCCCAGACCTGGGCTTGTTGGGTCATTGATGGATTGATTGAATGAATGAATGCCTTTATGGGGTTCATATTTGTCCCTGAATCTCACCCCTGGACCCCATTTTTGAGACTCAAGTCACATTCTGTCCTCCCTCCACCCCATTATCCCGGGCTGTAAACTTGCACGTGTTGCTATGTGGTGCCCTCGGTCACTTGAACTAACGCTGACACACCATTTTACACAGTAGGCAGGATTTGCAGCTTCCAGAACAATCTACCAAGAGACGCAAGGAGATCTGGCTGTGTATAGATAGCTCACAGAACATTTTTCTTACTGTTCCTGTGAGTATCTTCTAAAAGCAAATTACACTCCTGGGCCTGCCTCTTTATGCACAGCAAAACCGCACGGTCCCCACTGGGCAGGTTTTGCCCAATAATACTCACGCTGTGGCAGAGGCAGGACGTGTAGTCTTCTATTTTATAGATAAGAAAATTCAGATCCCCGATTTAAACGTAGGGCCTCTGGGGCAAGCTGTGTCCGTCTAGGATGCTGTCTGTTTGGGCTTCGTGGGACTCTGCTTGGTTGCACTGCAACTGCTGATGGGTAGGTGACAAAGCAACCTGGTGGCTCGGACCTCCATGTCCCTCAACTGTCCCCTTGGGCAGCTTCTCGAGCCTCTCCCAGTGGAGAATCTTCCAGCGAGGCCAGCATGGTAAGAGGAGGCATCTAACCTGTTTCTTCTCCTTGACAGAAACTGACATCAATGACTTCCGTCGGTGTGTGAGGCTGACCAGAGAAATTTTTGCACAGAAAGCTCTGGCACCGTTCCGGGGGAAGGAGCTCCAGCCAGGAAGCCACGTCCAGTCGGATAAGGAGATAGACGCCTTTGTGCGGGCAAAGGCAGACAGCGCCTACCACCCATCGTGCACCTGCAAGATGGGCCAGCCCTCCGACCCCATGGCAGTGGTGGACCCGCAGACCAGGGTCCTCGGGGTGGAAAACCTCAGGGTGGTCGACGCCTCCATCATGCCCAGTGTGGTCAGCGGCAACCTAAACGCCCCCACCATCATGATCGCAGAGAAGGCAGCCGACATCATCAAGGGGCGGCCAGCTCTCTGGGATGAGGCTGTCCCTGTCTACAAGCCCAGGACCCTGGCCACCCAGCGCTGAGGCTGTCCCTGAGAAAGAAGGCTCAGCACAGCCCTTGCGCCAAATGTGCTTTCCTGGATCTCTCTAGAATGTTACAATTTGATGGCCAAGAATTGGATAATTTCTTAAGAAATGAAACCAGTATTGGTCAGTGAATCGGGTTCTTTCTTCCCAGCATGTCCCTGGGGGCCCTGTGGGGAAGGCCGGCATTCTGGCTGGGGCCCCTCCTCCCTGCCTCCTGGTAGGACAGCAAAGGGGACGGGAGGCCGGTGGAGAATGGGTAACTCTGGCCAGGTCCTTGTCTTGTGTTCCGCGGCGCTCTCCAACCCAGAGTCCTGCTGTGTTCCTGGGTCCTGATAGGACTTGAGGAAAGTGGTTCTCTCCCAGGCTCCCTCTGGAGGCAAGCCCGTCCAAGAGCAGGGTGCTTGCACCGAGGCCGGGGCACCCTCCCCCTCAGGCTGAAAGCTGCAGCGGAGGCCGAGAGTCCCACAGGAGTTAGGGAGCGTGGAGCTCAGCTGGGATGTGTGCACAAGCCTCCAGTGTCCAGAGGGAAAGCTGCCTGCTGGAAGAAACAGGCTTCTCCTTTCTCTGCCGCTTCCTGATTTCACTCCCAGAGTGAGGCAGGAACTGGTGCTCAGTTGGGTCCCTCTGAGGGGCTTGCAGCCCTCCTCTCTGATGCTCTGGTTCTTATTAACACCATCAGCCCGATGAGAGGAATTCTGGGACTTTTTCCAGGACTCAGGAGTCTGCAGGGCCTTTTCACTACCATGGGTTTCAGGGTTTAGCATTTTTAAAGATTTTCCTGTTGCCAGGAAACCTAGAAACCCAGAGCAGACCTGCATCCCTGGCCCACTCCATGCAAAGCCTCCCTCTCAGCCTGGGGAGATGGATGGCTCAGCAGTGGCCACGGCTGGCTAATTCTCATTCTTCAGACGTCCACAGCAACAGACCAGGCGGGAGGCAGACTGACGGGAAAAGCAGTCAAGTAAAACTATGATCCTGATCCTGTAAAAAAACACAGTTGAGTGAAAGAAGAATAAATTGGCAAAGATTTGAGTTTGGGGAGTGGGGGGGGAACAGATACAAAGTAACATTTAAGACAGCTCTCTGATCTTTAAACTTCTTATAATTCAATAACGCAATCCCGTAACTTATTTTTGAACTGAGACTGTCATTATCCAGACTGTCTTTACAAGGTAATGAAAAGTTGAATGCATTTTGGATTGATTTTTCTGACGATATCCAAAAGCCACTGTCTACGGTGAGAAAGAATGGAAGTGCTATATGGAAACCTGTCATGCTGGACCCAGAATCAGGAGGGGAGGAAAATGGAACATTCCTGGCTTCACCCTGGATCACAGTGGATTGAAGTGCCTTGGAGGCCCGACAGCTGCAACTTACGTTTCTGAGAAAGATCTCCAGAAGGGTGGAAAGAAGAAAGCCATCACACCATCCTTCCTTTAAAAATCTTTAAGCAAATCTTGTTTAATCTTACCTGTATCTTGCTTTATTTTCGGTTCCAACGGAGGGTCAAGAAAGAAAATTCTACATCTGCCAAGAGATGTCTTTCTCCTAGAGAGGTCCCCACCTGCCCACAGGCCTCCTCTGGGTCTTGGAGCTGCCTGCAGGGGCGAAGGAACAGTAGGAGTGCGGGCGCCAGCCCCCTGCTCTGAGGGCCACGAAGTGACACATCAGGTGTGCGGGGGGTCCCAGCCCTGAGTGTGACTGCGCTGACCTTCTCTGGCGCCGGTATGGCAGGTGACAGGGCCATTCAGTTCGGTCACCTCTGCGTACCGTGGTGCCCTCGGCCTCTGAGACAGTGGCTGACGCGCTGGTGTGCGTGTGTCGATGGGCAAAGCAAAGTGCCTAAGGGGAACCTGTACGGTGGATGGCACCCAGGCCCCTCTCCCACCCTGGCTACGGGGCCTCGTCCCATGCGATCACATGACACTGCCACACACACACACATTTCAAAGGAGAAGAGCATGAGTGTCGTATATCCAGGACCCAACAGAAAACTGCTATTGGAGTTCAGACCCAGGACAGAATATTCTGAGGCGGTTCGTCCCTCGAGCCCCGACAGCTGAGTGCTGTGGCCACCTGGGCAGAGTGGAGCAGTGGCCCGTGTCCTGACCTGAAGGCTCTGAAGGGTCCACCACCACGAAGGAGGCTCCGATCTCAGAAAGAGAGGGCTGTTGGCCCAGGAAGCCAGAGAGGGGAGGAAAGCGCGAACTGGAACTGGGGAGGATGAGCCACAGGCTGGCAGCCCAAGGGGCGTGGAGACTGGCCGGCGCTCAGCCTCTGCAAGAACCAGGAAGACGTCGTTTAAGTCCCTTAGCGAAAAGCCTGCAGTACTCCACAAAAGGAAAAACGCACACTTCCAAAAATGGTTGAAAAAGCCTAACAAACAGAAAGCTGCAAATGTGGCTAGTGGTCAGAACACTGACCCCTCTGAAGAAGCCAGTGTTGGAGCTGCTGCATCAGCAGAGGGTTCTTCCTGGTAGAATAAGAGCCAGAACACATAGCTAGAGGAGCAGCCTGCCCGCAGGTGACCAGGAAAGGGCAGGTCCCGGAGGTGGGACTCTGGCGCCTTAACGTACGGCCTTGTGCGGCCCTTGTGCATGCTGCAGGCGCCATTTCCACAAGTTCAAATAGAGTCTTCTCACCAGCCAAACCGTGTGCCTCCGCCCAAAGGTCATTTCAGATTTCCACCGCACGACTTACCATCAGATCAAATACCTAGGCGCCTTTCTCTTAAAAACCAGAAAAAACACACACCCTTCTCCGCTGGCCCCGTCTTGAGACCCAGTCTCCCATCGCATCTCCTGCCACTGTCCCCGCAGGGCGCCCTCACAACCATTCTCGCTCTCGTCCTCTGGTTAGAAGCAAGGGCCCCAGGCCTGCTCCTCTTTCTCGCCTGCCCTCCTAGGTCCCCAGTAGGGAAGGAATATCAGAGAAGTAAAAACTTTTGAAGGCCATAGCTGGAGTCTGGTTTTGAGTCGGGGAGGCTAGTAAAGGAGTTGGAACTGTGTGTGTGGTGCTAACCAGTTTTCAGGACAAACTGACCACCCAGCCTAACAGTAAAAACCTTTGCAGGAAAACAGGCAACGGGCAAAGACACTCAGGACTGCAAAACATAAACAACACAGAATAAACTGCTCTGGTTTCTCTCACAAGCGTGGCATCAGCCGTAAAGTGGGTTCATCAGGCAGGTTAAGCCCATCCTGTACTGGAGAAGCTTCTGGGGCCTTCACAACCAACCCCTCCCAGCCACTGGCTGATTCTGGAACATCTCAGAATCAGGCTGGGAGGTGCTGCGTGGCCCAGCCGTCTGGATGGAAATCACAGAGACCATTTTAACGAGGTTCTTGCTGCCATTTCTGTTTTGTGATATTATGGAAAACACAAGATGAAAGAAACTAAATGTACTATTCCTGGGGACACAACAAAATGACTTTTTTTAGGGAGTGGGAGGGGAACTAAAAAGGAGAGACATTTAATCTTAAAAGATTCCTGAAAGAAAAAAACCACGCTCTACAACTTCAAATTTTTCTTCCAAAGAAGCAGGCTTAAAGCAGACAGGTATTAGGAGTGGTGCAGCCTGTAAAAATGCCAGTTAAGTGCTGACTAGAAAAGATCACCGACTATACCAGAAAACTCAGTCCTGTTACGGCAGTTTTGGACTGATGATGGTAAGCCAAGCCACACAGTAAGAAAGACCAATGCTCGGTGGAGAGACACAGAGTCTGAGATGACGGTGACAGTGGGTTAGCCCTTTAGGAGAAACGGTGCTCTCTGCAGCTGGAATTAAGTTACCATCAGCATGAAGATAAGAAAAAAGGAGAAGGCACCAAGAGGATAAGAAAAAAATCTACATAATTACAGAAGTGCCCTCACAGAGTACCTGCCCCTCCCGAAGCTCTCACTAGCAAACACCAGGTCTTTGCAAGGAGAGCTCCCAAGTACAATAAAATTATTACACAGTTTTATTCTGAAGATCATTTTGCATTTTAATAAAAAAGAATTTACGTCAGGAAATAGTCATTTACAAACCTTGAAGTGTTTTTGCCTGGATCTGGAGTAAGAATGTCTTAAGAAGAGGTGTGTAAGGTCTTCATAACAAAGTGTTATTTACAAAAAAAAAAAAAAACATTAACAGGTTACGTAATATTTAAAAACTTTGAACCAAAAATCGCTACCAGTCTTTTTGACTGCAGGGAATCCCTGCCAAGGTAACTTGACAAAGTCGGCATAATTCTGTGAACAGAAAAGGAAGCCTTGATGGGTCTAATGATCCAAAAGTGGGTTTTCATCGAGAAGTACAATTGGAGTGTGAGTGCATTCTAATGAAAACTTCAGCCCTCATTCAGTTGCATATAAAAGCCCTCAAAGAGAACACACAGTACAGCAATGTTTTGTAAAAAGGCAACAATACGATTTGTACAGAGCCCGACGTCTAGTCCTATAGATCATCCTTTGCCCCCTCTGTCCCCAGCACTCCTTATTTCTCTCCTAAGACAAGCAGCCTTACCAGTCCCCAGGGGACAACAGCAGAAGGACTTCATTCACCTGTGCGATTATTTCTGCGCCGGAAATATCCTGTGGGGGGCAGCTGAGAAAACCACAACTATGAATGCCACCGGGTCAGAGTAACCAGCTCGACCTAGGCTGCAGTGTGCTCATCGGAGAGTTACTAAAGCAAAACAAAAGACAGCTGCAACCCATGGTGGATGGGAAGGTACAACATCAAGTCACAGAACCCCTGCCCCAAAAAAAGACCGCAGACAGTCATCTGGCATCTCCTGTGTAAAGACAGATGTATAGTGACTCAAAATAGTTTAGAAAAATCTCTGTAGTGCCAAGTTCTTTTGAACTTAAAATTTCACCCCCAAAAGATTTCCACTGGATAGATGAGAATCGGCTCTATTTCTTCTACTTCTGTATAGCCCGAGTAAAAATACTAATAGTTTCTAGATTTGAGTGGGGAACTACAATTATTAGGACCCATGGATATTGCTGCATTTCAAATACGGTACAATAATTACAAAATATAGACCATCTCTTTACAAATACAAATTATAGTATATTACAAGTCATATACAGTAAATCTAGAATTTTTAAACAAACTAGCATATCTAAGTTTACCTGGTTGCGAGTGCATTATTTATTCCAGTTTACAGTTGCCCTTTGCCTGACAGTCAGAAACCGACCGTCGGAGTGATGCTCTCTCCTGTAAACTGGCGTCACATCACAGAAAACCCCATTACAGGGTCCCGCTCCCCTCTCAGGATGACGGCTGGTAGGTAGGTCCTGACTTACACACTGTATTTCAGAAGAGCCGAACAGGAATCAGGAAGCAGTGTGTTTTGGGGGGAAAGGGGTTTAAAAATGGATACGCTGGGCCCAGTGAACGTCTGATATGCTAGACCGATGGCTGAGGTAATGACATAGGTATGGTGATCGTCATCACCTTTAAACCTTCCCCCCGTGCCCGCGGGTGGCGGGCCAGCGCTCTGGACAAGCGGGCAGGGCTTGTCCGACCTCCTCGCTGGTCCTCTCCAGGAGGGCTGGACCTGCTCTTGCCCACAGCTGGGGCTGAGCGTGTGGGCGCGGCTGTCCCTTACCAGATTTATGGCTTCCTTGAGGCATGACATCACTTGTACAAAAGTCTAATTGAATAGGGACTCCACACTAGTGCCTAAATTTTCCTAACTACGAGGCACTTTTCCCCCGGCCCTCCGGCACCCCACCTGAGGCCAGAGCCAGTCGGCCGCTCCCTGGGGGCTACAGGGTGGTGATGCAAATCATTTCATCTGCCAGGTCCTCCTCATCCCTCCCGGGGTCCGGCTCCTCGTCGCTGTAGCCGGGCCCGAAGTCCTGGAGCTCGTAGTCCTGCCGGTGTGAGACGGGCCCCACGTCCCCATTGGCCCGGGGATGCACATTCCCGTTCAGCAGGTTGCTGGCTGCACTCTCCATCTCGTCGATGGTTAGGTCACAGGCATCGGCGATTTCGTGTTTTGTCGCTGACACGAATTTTGGGTCCCTCGCATACCGTCCTAAGCCTTCGGATATCAGAACCTGTACAGGAAAGAGGATCGGTGGCATGAATGCAAAAGGACAGAAAAAGCACCTCAAGCACTGACTGCACGATGTGATCTTGGGACTCAGCCAGTTATGTCTGCTAGACCCCATACATGGTAACTAAGAGGGAAGGTGAATGGCTTTGAAAATCTGAAGGAGCTCAAACACTGCACGTGGCCCAACGAGAGTGCAACCCACTGCGGACAGATGTTTCAGTACAAGCTACTCATATTTGCAGGAACAGCACACACAATCCTAGGTACAGCTAGCTGATGAAACCCGGCAGGGGTGCTGTTTTTATATTCATGCTTTAAGTACCATCCTTGCTGCTAAGAAGTGGGCGGAGTCCAGGTTCAGAAGCCCGGCATCCGGGCTCCAGAGCCCACCTCAGAACCACCACCCGCTCCTGCTGCACGCGGTTCTCCCCAGTTCCGCCTCCCGTGCAGACTCTGCGGCCACACTCACCGCCTCCACCAAGCTGTCTGCGCTCCTCTGCTTGTCGCTGTTTTTGTTGTGGAAGCTGCTGGGGACGGTCAGGCTGGCTGGTGTGAACGTCCGATAGGAGACGCCGGGCTCATCCGTGTACCACGAGCTGCGGTGCAGGGACGGTAGGCTGCCGTTGACCTGGTCCGGGGCCTCCGACCGCTCGACCTGGATCAGTGGGGTGTAGCACGGCGTCCAGTCCCTGTACGACGGGGTTGCTGGCGGGGTGGCCCACGACCGGGTGGAGTGGCTCGGCGAGTACTTTTGGGCTTTGCTGGAATCTAGGCCGGCGACTGCCATGATCTGAGGAGAAAGAGGAAGTGGGGAGACCAGAGGTCCTCAGAGGTCCCGGCCTCAGGCCCCCTCAAAACAGACCAGGCTGGAGGCGCTGTTTTACAGGGGCTTCAGAAGGACACAGCACACTGAGTAATTCAATGAAATGGCCGTAAAAACTTGGTTTTCTAGCAGACCGTGTTTTCTTTTCCCCCAAATGCATAATATATTTCCTGTGACTGTTCCCAGGTAGGAATCAGTTATTGGTGAAATTGCTTAGAAGCATGAAGAAACAGGGAAGACACACAAGCTGTGGGGTATAAACATGGCTCCCGGTTCACTCCGGGTTTGAATAGGGAAGTGCGTTCAGGGCAAGCTGACGGCGCCCAGCGCTCGTAGGGAAACAGGCCGGTTCTCTTTAGGGCAACTCATCCCGCAGCCAGCACTCTGCTCAGAAGCACGAGGTACAAGCCTGCTTCTTCCACCTCCAGAGGCGCCACGGCAGGTCTGCCCTGGCATCCCGCCTGCAGAGGGGGACGGTGAGGCCGGGTTTATGAACAGCACAGGCCTGTGGCCAAATCGGAAGCCAGGACCGCCTGGGGGAGGCAGGGCGGGCCAGCAGGGGACAGGGCACTGTCACGCACAAGCCCACATAGACCTCCATGCCTACTTGGTGTGTGGCATGCGATGGCCAGGGCCTTCCAGAGGTTCGTCCTCCGTCCACGACAAAGCAACACACAAAACTTAACATAAAAAATGGAAGGCAGTGGACTTCCCTGATGGTCCAGTGGTTAAGACCCTGCGTTCCAAACGCAGGGGGCCCGGGTTTGATCCCTGATCAGGGAACTAGATCCCGCCTGCCACAACTAAGATCCAGCATGCTGCAACTATAACCCGGCACAGCCAAATAAATAAATAATTTTTTTTAAAAAAGGAAGGCAGAAAGGCAAAAGGTTGGCAGACCTGAACAGAAACTCTGAAATGGACGCTCAGGGTAAGAAGCAAACCATACCGTGTGTGCTCCCACCTGACCCAGACACACACGGACACAAGAGGACAGCATCTCTGATGTGCTCTTT
This sequence comes from Balaenoptera borealis, assembly GCF_965194805.1. Lineage (NCBI taxonomy): Eukaryota > Metazoa > Chordata > Mammalia > Artiodactyla > Balaenopteridae > Balaenoptera > Balaenoptera borealis. The sequence goes on from NC_138869.1 coordinate 39,147,552, forward strand.
TCAGGAAGACAAAGTACCATACTCTTGTCCTGGAGCCAAAGCCCCGCAGGCCCTGCAGGCCCTGGGCTCCCTCCTGTCCGGCCGCCCTGACAGGCCGGTCTCCCTGGATTACACCCCCCTTGCAGGCAGGTCGGAGGCTCACACACCCTCGTGACCCCAGGGCCCGACCCCCAGAGGGCTCCGTAAATGACAGGGCAACCTCTCAGAGCAAAGGGCAGCACCGATTGTTCAGGGTCAGTCAAGCGGCCGCCACTCCCTGCAGTGTGGCTTGTCCCAGGCCCTGCCTTCAGTGCCGAGGAAGGGTGTGTGCAGCTAGGCTGAGAGCCTGGCTCTGGAAGCTGGCAGCCTGGGACTCAAATGCCAACTCGGCCACTCACCTCCTGTGTGAGCTCAGGGATGTCACCTTCCCTCTGTGATGCTTGCTCTCCGTAGAACAGGGTTCATGATAGTTTCTATTTGGCGAGGTTGTCGCAGGACTGAACCAGAGTGTTTGTGAAGGGTCCCCCTTCCCTCCAGTGCTGGCAGCCAAGGGGGACGGGGTGCCCATCGGCCCTGGGGGCAGGGCCAGGTGTGCCGGCTCACCTGTTGCTGCATCAGGTGCAGAGGCAGGGCCGTGCGGTGGGGGAAGGTGGGGGATGGCGGGACCTCCTCCTGGCTGCTGTGCCGGCGCAGGCACTCGAAGTTGAAGGAGGATCTCCGGGGGGCTGAGAAGTTAAAGCACACCGTGCAGCTGTGAAACCGGCCGTCAGGGCCCCGGGGCTCTGGGGTCAGAGCAGCCCCCTGGACATTCAGCAGGGGGCCCAGGAGGAAGCAAGCAAGGCATCCAAGAAAAAGCATTGGGCACGGGGGGCGGGGGTGGTGTCTCAGAACTTTGGGAGGGAGGAAGCAGCAGCCCAACTAAGGGATGTTTTCAAAAGAGCAAGTCAATTTCTCCTCCCTGCCACACCTGTTCTCAGGGGGAGGAGCTAGAGGCAGCCAGAGGGTGGCTGTTCTGACCCTAGGCCCCTGTCCCTGCACGTGGTGGGGACACAGCATTCCGGGTCAAGTACACAACGTCGTTCTAGAATCCCAGAGACGCTTGCTGACTGCCCGTTCTCACCTTCCAGACATCCTGAGTGTCTCTGGGGGCTGGAGCATCCTGCTGTGCTCCTGTGTTGTGTTTACACTTCTGTTTGCTACCTGCCCTAATAGCTCAACCAGGTAATTAGCAGAGCCTTTTGTGGGGAAAGACCCAGCTTCCCTAGCCCTGAAGACAGAATAAACAAGAAAGGATACCTTGAACTTTAAAAAATGCGGTTGGCTGCCCTGTTAACAGCCACTTTGAATAGAGGCTTATAAACAGGTCGAGTGATGACAAGATGATCCAGAACTCGTGGCTTCACAGGGCGCCAGGCCCGGGAGATCAGTCTGAATTCTGGGCCCCGAGCACAGGCCAGAGGCCTCCCCAGGACACGTCCCCTCAGGCGCTACCGCCGTGGAGCTGCCTCGGCAGCCTTACTGGTGGCCTGCGAGGCAGCGCTGAGTCACCTCAACAGTCCTTTCTTGCATTGGGAACCTTGAGCTCATAGGGCATTTCTCATGCCCTGGCAACACTCCACACCCCCCTAATTCCTGCACTGGAAAACTGCAGGGACCAGCCTGGGGAGGCCCCCGGCATCCTGGGACCGCACGCGAAGCTGCAGAGCCCCTTCTCTGGGGTCCAGGCTCCAAAAGCGCACGGAGACCAGACCGAGCCCTTGCCGGCCACTGCCCAACAGGGAGGGACCAGACAGACAACGAGCCCTGTTTCGTGGGCCCGACGCACACCGTGGGGCCTGCTGGGCCTCCTCATCCAGTTGCCGACATGGGACACGGACACCTGCCATCCGCATCAGACAGCCTTCCCTCCACGCGCCACGCGGGACCAAACTTAAGTGTTCTAAGAGGAGGACGGGCCTCCCTGGTCAGCACCACCTCTCGGACCCTCCTAGGGTCAGATGGTGGGGCCAGAGGATGGAGCCAGGAAAGGAAAACTACCACCGCTGTCATTCAGGTAGCACCTTTCAGCTTTGAAAGTGGATCCTCTCTTTTGCTCTGCACCACCGTCTCTAATGGGGGAAGTAATCCCGCTGTGGCTGAGAACACAGGGGCTCTGTGGTCTCCCTGCCTGAGGTCTGAATGGATGGGCAGCAAAGCAAATAAGATGCGCTTAATTTATTCACTCTTAAAAATAAAGAGGGCAGCCACTCTTGCCCGCTCAGGGTCCTTGATTCACAGAGGCGGCGCCTGCGAATGGTGATTATCGTGGCCACCAAAGGGAGGAAGGGAGGTCACAGGAGGGCAGTGGAACTCACAGGGCCAGGGGCCTCTGTCCAGCCTCGCCTGCGTGTGTGTCACCTGGTACTGATGGACCCCAGAACTGCTCTGTTTAGCAGCTTGTGTTTGGGGCTGTGGAATTAAACATTAACCATGGAAACGGGTCTGATTACACTTCCCAGCAGGGCTATGACAGCTGGAGAGAGATAGGACCTGGGCACCACCCAACTGCACTTGTTACCGTGCACTAGATGGCGGACGCAGAGCCGCTGTGTCTTGGTTATTTTTGGTTACTGATTAGAGTCCTACCCCAAAATATGCCTCATTCTTCAGAAACGCCAGAAGTAGATATTCTTTAACCAGCATCAAAATGTCCACGTGTCCAAAATCAAACTACCCAGCCAGGAACTGGCAGGGGCCACTGCTGTGTTTCCTTCCTCCGCTCAAGTTCCTCACTGGGGGTGACCCAGATCTCCCGGTGGCACCACTGATGCCACCTGCACACGAAAACCAGGTCAGGGAGCAGCCAGCCCCTGCCCCTTCTCTGCGGGACGGGATTCCTTGGCCCCAGGATGGGAGCGCCTACCCTGGAGGTCACCAGCAAGGCCACAACCTACCATGAGCAGAGAGCACCGGCAGACCAAGGCAAAGGTGGAAGAGAGGAGGAAGGGTGGACACCAAGAACCCCCGGCTGCTCCTCAGAGGCCTGGGCTCAAGTCCACTCTGTGCGTGGGCCCATCCTCCGCCCTCTAAGGGGTCACTGCCCCATCTGGGGAGTGGACCTATCAACACCGTGGTGCATGTCTCGCCTACCTGTCAGGGCAGATCCCAAGCTCAAAGGCAGTGATGAGGCGCACAGAAAATCCCTCATCAGGTGCTACATACCGTGCAACTCTGGGCCCTCACACTGTCTCTCTCTGTTCTCAGCAGGAAGCGCTTTAAGCCCTACTACATGGCACACAGATGAGAAAGAAAGCCAACAGCATCTCCAACTAGGGGGCGGGTCTCGAGGACTGGAGGCCCCCAACATGGCAGGACCACGTCCGTCACCACCCCCGGGCTGGGGCAGGGGAAGAGGCACACTGCTCTCTGTGAGCCTCGCTCCCAAACAAAAAATCTGGCCTCACATGTTGGGGTGGGAGGGAGCAGGCGTCTCCTTGGAGACCTCCGGGAATCATAGCAGACAGGCGAGTCATCATCCTCCGAGAAGCTTTGGGGGTGATGGTAGCCTCGAGGCCGCTCGAAGTCCAAGCTGCTGCCTGGGTATCGGGTGTAGTAGCCACAGCTGTAGCTTTGCCTGGTGATCGAAAAGGCCAGAAGAGAGAGCAAGGGACACGTGAGAGCCTAATTAACAAGCCCACGTCACAGTCCTCTCCCCACCACCTTGGACACAGTAGAACAAGGCAGCCCTCAGCTCCATGGAAAATTCTAGATGGAGGGCAAGGGCTGCTACAGGAAGGTTCAGGACGGCAGACCTGCGATGAGTGAGGTGCTGGTGTTTTCCCTCCCTGGGGCAGCCTCAGACCCCGGTCAGATGTGGACTGCAGATGCCCTGCAAGCTTGACTATCACCCGCTCGCTTCTTCCCGAGGGTCTGCCCTCGGCCAGGTGCTGGGCGGGGCGCCTGGGACACGAAGATGCATGAAGCGCGGTCAAGGAGCTTAGCAAATACCTCATGCACACGGAATTCTAACGCAGGCTGGCGAAGGTGGGCGCTGGAAGAGAGGGGCTCAGGGTGGGGCTCTGTGGGTTCTCGGGGTCGGGGGGGGGGCGCATTTCAATTCCAGTCAGAGGAGGGAGGGGCAGGCCCTTGAAGGGAAGGTGGGATTAGGTGAGCACAGGTGGGGAAAGGGCATCCAAGGGGTGGTCGTGGTTTGACCAAAGGCCCTGAAGACGGAAACTCAGAATGCAGCTGGCTCAGAACCAGTGGCTCTGCAAGTCAGGCATCCAGCGAGGCCTGCGGAAGGCCGTGGCGCAGAGCAGGGTGAGGGAGGCTCGGCTGTGGCTGGCCTGAAAGATGAGGCTGATGTTTAACAACATCTCAGACGCCACAAGTGACCTCACCACAGAACCACGTCCACTTCAATGGGCCACCGGGCACAGTGGGATGCAGTTTACAGAGAAGAGGGTGGTGGGTGGCCTTTGTCCCCCTGCACTGCCTGCTACATGTCCTAAAGCAAAGTGTCCACTTTCTCCTCATACCTGCCTTCTTCAGGACAGGAGCCTAGAGAGGCACATCTGCTGAGTGGTGGCACTCTGACCTCTTGTCCCCTCACCTCTAGGAGGGACCACCTGATGGGAGCGGGAAGCAGGCGCGGTCCAATAAGACCAACCAAGCTCCGGGCCGACGAGCCACTACACGGCGAGAGCCCCCAGGCCAGAGCGCTCAGCATTTAGCAAAAGCTCTCATTTCTAGAGCCCATACTAAAGCCTCATGGGTGGGCCCCTGGTGGAAATAAGTCAACAGGCCTGAAAAACCAGCCTCCACTCTGCCTCTCTCCAGTCCTATTTCTCCTGCCCTGGCTTCTCCCGTGGCCTGGAGGCTGTGCTCCTGCTTTGCTTCCCAGGACAGTCCCAAGGGCAGCAGCAGGTGGCCCGTGGCTTCGTGAGCAGGCGGAGCCCCAGGGCCAGGAGACAGCAAGGCCCCCTAAGGGCATCCCGAGCCACAGAGCCCTCACCTGCTCCCGGTGGGCGAGCTGTCATCCTCGTAGCACTCCTCACTGCTGAAGTACTCCTGCTCCCCCAAGCAGCAGGGCTCCCTGAAGTAGCCGTGTATCTCGGGGTCTTCCCGGCAAATAGCTGGGAACTGCTCGTCTCCTGAGTCAGACCTGCAGTTGGGAGGGAGGGCCTGAGCGGCTGGGCGGGCGGCAGACGCTCCTCGGGCCGTGCCTCGGCGGTGGCCACAGCGGCCCTGCCCGAGGTGCCCTGGCATCTCCCTGCGTGCTCCTGCCTCAAGTGGGGCTGGACTGTTAATGCCTCTGGCAACGGGGCTGTGTGTGTGTGTCTATGTGTGTGCGCACGCACGTACCAGGAAGGGGTTTCTCTCTCAGTGCCTTGACGATGCTAGTGCCACACCACTACCCCCAGAGGCCTGAGAACCGGAAGAGTAGATGTAGTTTGGGAATAGAGCGAGAAAATGGACCTAGAGACCTGCAGTGATGGGCTCCCAGGCCACCTGGTCGGATCCCTGCTCCTCCTTACCCCGGCCCAAGGTGCCTTCAGAGCCTGGAGCAAAGAGGGTCCCAACTTCACACTGCATCTGACCCAGGAAAGGTGACAGGAGTTTTGAGTACAGGGTCCCAGGGGAGGGAGACTCTCCTGGACAATGTCCACCACGTTTTCAAAGACAGCCCTGCCCCAGGACTGTCGTGATGCCTCCCTGAAACCCAGATGTCCTGGCCTCAGCCCTCAGGAAAGCCGGCCAGGCCCTGTGGCATCACTGCTCTCCACACGGAGGACTGTGCTTCCTCCAAGCTCTTCACTCTCTCCCACCCTCCTCCAGCTCAAGTAACTTCTAACTTGAGGCCATTAAAGCAGGACATCTATCCCCCCTGTGCCCAACACCATGACCATCCCACCCACAGTTCAACTGGGTTCACCAAACAGGGAGCAGGGTATACTGCCCGTGGGTAGGGGGCTGCCCAGGAGACAAAGGAGAAGGCCTGGCTCCCGGTCTTCAGGAGGTGGGGGGTCACGCTTTTACAAAGCCTCCACAAGAGGCCTGACCCCAGAGACCAGCACGACTGCCCAGCTCCACAGGCCAGGGGCTCTCCCAGCACCGCACTGAGGCCTGCGGGGCTATAGCTGTGGGCACGCTGCATGTGAACTTAGGTCCTTGGATGGTAACACAGTCTGTGCAGATATGGACCTGAAAGCTCTGCGTCCACAGCCCTGGGCTGTAACGCCCTGCACTAGGCTAGCTGGCTCCCAGGCCTTTCTCATCTCTCAGCACTCAGAGAGGCCATCTGGTCCCACTTAGAACACACAGTATTTAACACATAAATACAGGCAATGAGCACATACCTAATGTAAGTTTCATAATAGCGGGTTCTATCCAGGAAAGGCGTAACAGGGGAGGGAGGGAGAAGATAAAAGTTAAATATTTCTAGCAAAATTTAAAAAGCAAATATATCAAGCTACTCCCTAGAGCAGGGGTTGGCAAACTATGGTTCATGGGCTGAATACAGGCCGTCACCTGTTTTTGCATGGCCCACAAGCTACAAACAGTTTTTATTCTTTTAAAGGATTGAAGCAAAATCAAAGGAAGAAAAATATTTCATCGCACGTGAGTGCATGAAGTTCACATTTCAGTGTCCACAAATAAAGGTTTATCGGGACACAGCTGCACCCGTACGCTTACATATGATTTATGGCTGGCTTCTTGCTACGATAACAGAGGTGACTAGCTACAATAGAGACTGTATGAGGCTCCAACCCTAAAATATTTACTCTCTGGCCCTTTACAGGAAAAGTCTGCCAGTCCCTAAGTATGCGGTACAGTCGGGGAAGGTAGAGTTTGCGGCTGCTCCTGTGTTAAGGGGCGTCGCGTAGAACAGGAGGCAGGGTGGCAGGTGGCCCTTTATCCTTTGGGTTCATCCCATGGCCAGTGCCTGAAGAAGCTGTGACCTGGAGGCACTCACAGGTCCCAACACCAATGCCCGCAGAGAGCCTCCCACCTGTGCCAGAGACGGGAGAAAGACCCGCCTCGGGCCGACACTACATTACCAAGTGTAAACACATCTTAAACGTTACCTTTTAATACTGGACCTTCTTTGAGGCTCACGGCCATGCTTGTGGAAGGAATGATGCCCATTTTCAGACACATGCTCAAGGTTCCCAATGCTGGGCCGTTTTCCAGGGGCAGCTTTGGACATATTGGCATTATTGAGATTGGCATTTGTTGAGCTGGGAACTTGCTTTCCTATGGAATTATGGTTATGATGGTTATGACACACCGAATTTCCTGCTGGAGGAAACAGCGGTTTCTCAGTATCGCTTGCAGGTGGAATTGAAGGCCTTTGGACATGCAGGGGACGGTGGGTGGTATTGGTCTGCTGAAGGGAATCTCTCCTATCACTATTAACATGATTGACATGGTTTCCAAGCAGGGCACCATTTCTCTGCAAAATAATGGGAGACAACACCAGGTAATTTAACAAATATTTGATGCAGGCTAGCTATGTTAGGTAATTTTTTTTCTACACGGAAAACAAATCCTAGGTAAGCTCCATAGACTCCCTGTACAACAGTCTGAGTGTCTCAGTGACCAGGGTGACTGTGTGCGTCAGCTGGTCCCCCTGAGATGAGGAAGGTTACCGATTCCTGAGCTGGGGAGCAAGCGCTCGGCTGTCATTCAAGTGCACTCTTCCGGTTGCTCCAAGGTGAGCTGACTTTCGCCCAGCAGGGCTGTCGGCAGCCCCAGTGGCTGAGGTTGGGCGGCAGGCAGGTCTCTGGGCCGGGGGCTGGGAAGTGGAGGGCCCGCTGGCAGATCAAAGAGCCGGCCCGGGGAAGAAGGGGTAGGGAGGGCCAGCAGCTGCTAGGAGGACCCAGGATGCTCATCCACGCCGGCCAGTGGTTGTGACCGAGCTCCTCCGAAGTGGCCGGTGTGGGGCAGAGGAGCAAAAGCTCAGGGAAGGAGCAGGCCTGGCCCTAGAAGGGGTGCTGCCGAACGGGGAGGGTCTGCAGGGGGGAGGGCATGGTCCACAAGCCCCTCTAGGCCCTGGGGCTGGTGTGCATTCTCCAGGCTCTTTGGCAGATCGTTAACTGCCCCAACTGGACTCCTGCCCCGCTATTTCCAAGTGGCCAGTGTGTAGCTAGGCGTGGAATAATTACTTTGAACACATCTTCTTCTTCGTCGCCTTTTGTTTCCTCCGGCTCATCATCTTGCAAATCACATGATATAGCACGCCGGATTTCTGGCCCAATGTCGTGCAGTGTCCTTAATCCCGCCTAGATCAATGAAAATGGCAAAACAGGTTAGACAACACGGGTGGCCTGGGCCCAGCCTGGGTCCTGGCTTTGCTCCTGCCTGATTCAGTTGTGGGAGGGGAAGGTTTCTCCAAAGGACAATCCAGGGAACTGACCACTTGTTTGAATGTAACTGATGGTGTCCCTGCAGCCTCAGGGTTGTAGGGTGTGGTCAGGAGTTCAAGATGGTCCTGGGCTGGGATGCTTGAGGCCAGTGACCGCCTTTTCAAATACCCCCACTCGCAGGGAACAGTGCTTGCTTACTAGCACTAGGGTCTGCCATGGCCAGGAGCCCAGGCCCATGTCTAAATGACCGTCTACAGAAGGACGGCCTGCAGAGCGCCATCTCCCGGAGCCTCGGACGGGGCGAGGAGCACGGCGCGGCTGTTTTACAGGGAGGGTGGCAGGCGCTCGCTGGCTGTGTCCAGGATGAGAAGCCTAGTGCAGGTGCCAGAGGGCAAGCAGACCAGGCAGCCAACTGGGCCACTGGTTCTGCTTCAAAGCCATGGGAACGAGGGAGGGACACAACACACTGCAGCCACCAGCACACTCAGGACCAGAACGCGATGGACGGACACGCACAGACCTGGGCTGCTGTGCTGGGCCAGGCTCCGTGGCCACCTGCTGGCACCTGGGCCCGCAGCCTGTGCTCCGGCGGAGAACTCGCCAATGGTTGGGTCATCCTCTTGAAGACCACAACACACTGAAAGGGGCTCCAGCCTCTGGAGGCGGTGCCAGACCCGCCAGGTGACCCCTTCAGGCCCCTCACGGACATTATGCATTTCCCTGAGGCCCTCACGGCCGCCGGCCTTCCTCACCCTGGGCCCCGGGTTCCAGTGGGACAGGGCCTGGGAGAAGCCCTCCCATTGTACTTAATTTCTCTAGGGAAATATTCGAGATGCTTATGGACTACCTATGGGGGAGGGGTGGTTGCTGGCTCTGAGAAAATTATGATGTTTTGACCAACAATTTGAAGAAAAATGGCATGCTAATAGGGAGAGTACAGTTACTCTATCCTTGGACACAAAAAGACTGGCATCGGAAAGAGGCATTCCCTCCCTGTCCCCGGTCTAAGTTCACCCGTCCTGTACCCGGGTGGTACCCCCTCACCTGCCGGCCGTCTGTCTGCACCTCAGTAGTCACTAAAGGTGTGGAGAACGTCTGAGGCCCTGGCTGTGCGGGTCTCCATCTGCAGCTAACACCCCCCAGTGTGAGGGGGGAACCACTCCCTGTCCTTCCTCCACAAGCCCCAGCAGCGGGTGGTACAGGGCACAGACAAAGCATGATGACCACGTTTGAGACATGCCCGGCAGTGGAGGGGGAGGGGTGGGGAGGAGGGGGGAGGGGAGGGTGGCCCCCATCTTGCCAGATCCGGCAGGACCGAGCCCACGAGTGTGGGAACGCTCAGACCGGTCTCCTGCAGTCATATGGAACCGCCCAAGGGGCTCCTGTGAAAATGGCTTCGTTCGTAATAGCCCTCAGCCTACGAGAGGATCCTTTCAAAGATGGCACACCAGGCTGCGTCTGGTTTGAACCATTCTTTGCATACAGGAGCCCCAGACCTTTCCATTTTATGAACTGTGGGGGTGAGCGAGCTGCCTGGAGTCAAAGCCTTAAGGTTCCCGCCTAAGAGGGCTGTGGTCTCGCAGGGGAAGGACACACGGGTCCCAGGGCCAAACCCAGAACAGTTTGTGGTGTGGTCAGTGAGGCTGCCCCTCACTCACCTGTCCCTCTGATCACAGGCACCAGACACACGCACTCAGACGTGCACACACGTACACCTACATGCACACACATGTACACGCGCGCGCACACACACACACACACGCTCACTCTTTTCCTCTCTCAGGACCCTGCTTCCAGCACATCTGAGCCTGGGAAATCATCTGTCTTAGAGGCAGACCCACACCATTCTCAGGGAAACATCAAGAAGGCAACTCTAATGCCAAGTGGATGAAAGCTCTTGCACAGCAGAGCTGCAGGCAAAGTTGAACCCAGTAGTACTGAACAGCCTGCAATTCATCCAGGCAGTGTTCTGTAGGGCACAGTTATCAAGGGAAGATAAACGAAGCCAGAGTTTCACCATCTGATTTTGGATCACTGGAAAGAAAGAGCTGTTACATATCTGAGGCTCCCAAACAAGAGACCAGGTTTGAGACACCCGCTTCCGTTGCCACAAAACACACACAGGTGACAATGCACCGAGTCAACATCCCCAGGTAAATTATGTACCTTAATCCATGTCCCAAGGCAGTGTGGGCCAGGAAAACTGTTTAAATAACGACAGATAATCCTATTCACTGCCATGCAACTGACTGGACTAGGTCTGATTAGAAGAAATAGAAAACTATTTATTTGGATAATTTTTAACATCATCCTCTGTTGACGGGTTGACATTTCACTGAAATACACATATGACATAATTGCATAATAAAAACAAAAACTGTCTCCAGCATGTCTTCAATGATACACAAGATTAGGAGAGAGCAGTGAACAAACACAGGACAGAGAATTTGTTTGCAACATAAATCATGGAGGAAATTGAGAGGTGGCCCAAGAGGCCACGTCCAAAGACAAATAAGGACAACACATTTATTAAAGAGACATCAAAGGAGGAGATAAAGCATCACTCTTCCCAGACAGGAAAGCAGAGGCTCAGAAATCATGATTATATTTTGCTTGCTCCACGCAGGAAGGAACACACCTTCTATGAGTCAGAGACTGACTTTACTCTTTTACAGGGGATCTGAGGAAGGACAGACGGGGAGGGAGTGGGGAGGTACTATGGGAAGTAGGGGTGTCTGCCAGGGTTGGGAATGAGGGAAACAGAAGTTCCCAAACTTGAATTGAAACGAAGCTTAAGCACAGCACCCTGAATTTATTACATATCACAAAACATGATAATGAAAAATTTTCTGGCACACATATCAAGCTAAAAGGTAGTTTGGGCTGCTCCAAAAATTCCATAGGCACAAGTTCCAATTCCCAAAGTGCAGAAATCTATCTTAAACCCTTGAAAAAATTACCTTTTTCTCACAGCCCTTTAAAAAAAAAGAACATTTTTTTTCTTGAAATAAACACTTTACAATCAGTAAAATTATCTATTCTTTCATATGGCATATCTGTGTCTACCTCTATCAGCAAAATACTATTTTAATTTGAAATGTGGTCATTAGCATTTAAACCAACACAATTAAAGCCATATAAAGTAATTCCATTAACATCACAGTAGAATTATGGTTCTGAATAAACACAGAATTGCTATAAAATATAAACATTATTGATTTGTTTTAAGATGTCCAATCATATAAAATATTAAACAGAATCAAGCCTAGTTTCTGGTTGATTTTTAAATGCTAGATGTTCTCATAAATATTTTTGTTAAAAAAAGAAATATTGGCGCTTTGCCTGTAGACTGCTGCTTTAAATTTTAGACACCATTTAATTGGAATTTTATAGATATTTACTCTAGTGAATGATTAAGTCACCAAAAAAAAAAAAACCCCAAACTATAAATCTCTGTAAATATCTCTGAAGCAATAGCATAAATGTATGATATTTTAACCTCAAGTAGGAACATTCATTTACCTTCCTTTCTCTTGCCCACTTTCAGGGTTAAGTTTTTCCTACCTGGTGCATCTGAAATGCTTTCACTGCCTGTCTCCCTAAGCTAGCGCCATCACTCACACCGCTCGTCTGCCAGCTCTCAGCACGTAGAAACGCCCAGGAACCCCTCCTGAACCTACACTGTAACAGTGCAGATAAGAGATGTGAGTCTCCAGTCGGGACTGGGCCAGGCCATCCATCTTCGGGTATGAGTGCCAGGCTTTCAGGCTCCAGCCAAAGAGCAGAGCCCGGTCTCTATCACAGACAGGTCTCCCGCAGCCAAGGCCGGCCCTGCTCGGTCATCTTGTTAAAGGCGAGTTCTGGTTAACCCTTTAGCAGGCTTCTGCCCCCACCCAATTAGAAGGGCTCATTTTAGACTAGCTCCCTCGGCAGAAAGAACTGGAGATTAAATTCTCATAGCCTACACCTGCTCATCCATAAGCCATCCCACCTCCCCTGCACCCCCACATGCACACACATCACACACAGGCACACCCCTTCTTTTGTCACTGCTCGCCACCAGGGAAAATGTGATGGCGTGGCCTTTGCGTCCATTTATATAAACACAAAGGGCTAGAATTACGAGGAAGGCACGCCCGTGAGTCGTGCACAGTGATTCCGACCCTCGCTGCAAAGTCAGCTGTAACATTACCATGTAAGTTACCCTGGGGGTGGCACTCAGCTGTGTACATCGAGTTTGTTACCTTCATTTTGAAAGATAAAGGAAACTTTTTAAAAATTACCTAAAGTGATCTATGACATTTCCCTGTGACTTAAAAAAAAAATTATCTAAAGCAATCTGTGACATTTCCTCTGATCTGACAGAGCTATCTGTTTTAGTTCCACCTTAATTCTTGGTTGTAGTTTTAACACCAACATTGGAGAAATGCTTGCCAGTTTCCTGATAACAGAGAGAGTTTTACTTAAAATGTGGGCTTAGCAGAAGTCACAGATCGAGACCTATTCTGCTAGCATCTTTCTCACTGCAATGTAACATACTTTATCCCAATACATCTTGGGAGGGAGGGCCGGGGAGGGGAGAGCCAAGATTATTCCCATTTGGTTAAGTGACCTGCCCACACTAGTGAAGGATCAGCTAGGAATCTCGATGCGCAGTTCTGCTGTTCCAATGACACCACGCCACGCCACCTTTTTGGGTCTACGGGGAAGAGTGCCAGGATCCAGTCCCCACCATGCGCTCACTCACGACTGCAACCCCACATGGCTGTGGCTGCCACTCAATCAAGGTGAAACTTCTTACAACTAACTCAGCAGCACTCTTGTATCACGGCAATGACAGAAATCACCAGGGATCACGAAAACTGGTCCTACACTCAGCACATATCCTTGTCTCCGCCGTGCCACTCTCAGGAGCTGAGATCCTTACAGACACTTCTCTCTCACACACTAATTCATACCACCATTCCTCCAGATCAGCACAGGCAGTGAGACATGGCATGTGGGGCACAACTCTCAGCCTGAACGTGGGCTGGACGCTGGGGGCCCAGGCAGCTCCGTGTACAGGTGAGTGGGCTGGGATTGGGGTCGGGCCTGGGAGTTAGGGAACAGTTCAAGGTAGGGGCGGGAGATTGGAAAAAGGCTCCAGCACCGTTTTCCTTTAGGGGGGGATATGGGATCAATCCCCCAGAGCAGCAGTTCTCAAAGTGTGGCCCAAGGACCCTGGGGCCCCCTGAGACACCTTCAGGGGTCCAAGAGGTCATTGTGTTTTGCATAATAAGACAAGGATGCCCTCGGCCTTGTACGCTCTCATCCTCTCCCGAGAGCACAGTGGGGTTTTTCAAAGGCTGCATGAACCTTGGGGATCTCATCTCTCCGGCATCTTTGTGCTTGCATATTCTGCACTTTAAAAATCTCTGTTTTAATTCCTAATGTACTAAATATTGATACATAAGGGTCCTCAATAATTCTTAAGAGCATAAAAGGTTCCTGAGACCAAAAAGTTTGAGAACTTGATGATAACCCGCCCTCAGACAGGCAACACCATCTTTTCCTGGCATTGGGCTCTTCCCCCATCCAGGATTCCTGTGATTTCCCCCGACCTTTCTCTACTTTGGGAAGAAACGTCCTTCTCGTGACTTCTCTGAGTTAGCCTTTGGCATGGGTTGCCTTCACTGTGCCTTAGAATGATGTGCCCTCCCATTACCCCAAACAGCCACCTCTCTCAGGGCTACGGTGTGCCAGGGAGAATGAATTCGTGCAGGTACCTACCCAACCAAGGAACCATGAGTGTTCGCAAGCTCCTGCCTGCGGATAACCAAATCGTGATACGTTTGGGCTAAAGAGGGCTACTAGGTGGGTGTTAGTCAATAACATGCCACAGTAATTAAGACCGTTTGCGATGACATAATGTAACTTTCCTTATTTTTAGTAATTCTATCGTCTCAAAGACTTTTGAAAATAATAATTACTATTCTTAGAGAGGAACGATCTCCTGCCTTTAAGAATAGAGAATCCAGTACCCAATAATCCTGTGGATCAACTGAATTTTTAATTAGGTCACACCATAGAATAAGCTATCGAAGGGGAGCCTGAGGCCTGATCCTACATCTGTGTCCCTACGATGGATTCTGGCCTGCATTGTGTCTTCCATCCAGGAGCTTAAGAGTTTAGCACCATGGATTCTGGTGTTGGGCACCGAGTCTGCTGAGTCTGTCAATCTGATGTATTAAACTTGACTTGTCTTTTACAACTTTTCTACGTTTAAAGCTACACTCTTCTTTTAAGGTCTTAGGAAAAAGGACAGAGGTGTCTGCAGTTGGACTGTAAACCAGGTTCCAGGGAAGCCTTGTTTCCCTTTCGAGCGAGGCGGGAGGTGGCCCCCGCAACGTCTGGCTGTCCTTCACCAACTGGTCTCAGCCACCAGCCACCACCAGGGCCGTCACTCAGCACACAGCCAGGCCCACGTGGGGCAAGATTCTCACGTTCCATTTAGACCGCTCCGTAAATCCCACCTAGAAAGTTACTGTTTTCCAGTTTCTGCTTATTTGCAAGGACTGTGCAGAAAGGCATGTGGAGACACCAGCCACATGGATTGCTTAGAGCTGTTCTGCTGAGGCTCTGGTGTATAGAGACTTAGATCTAGAAGACAGCTGGTCACTGTGGGCCTCTGAGATGGGGTGACACAGACGGGGGTGGGGGTGAGCACATACACTCCCTTTAGTGTTTAATAAACGACATCAGAGTCGGTCAGGGACAGAGGGATCGTTTGTGATGGTGGATAAACTCCTTACCTGTGCCCATAGAGCTGACCAGCTTCTTTTTCAGGGATGCTACACCACATACTTCATAACTGGTTTATCCCAGGCACGACCCAGTCAGAGCACAGGTGGGCCTTCAGACCAGAATAAGCTCCCAGAGGTCCCCACTACACCAGGCATTCGCCCTTTAGTTACTGAATCACAGAGGGGTTTGGTGCAGGGCTCGGATGTTAGCAGGGGGTGAGGAGACTCAAAGTGCTGGGGGCCACAGCTGTCAACTAGCAGGTACAGCTGTGCTTCAACATTTTCACAGGGGTCACCCCCATGCCCACGTCACCACCCATGGTGCTGTGTGAAGAGGTCAACCCTGTTCTCTGGCCCCATGGACTCTGCTGTGAGAACCCAGAAAACCCACCACGAGCTCCTAGACTTAAGACAGTCTGCACACATGGGAACAGAATCGGGGGTAAGGCCTGTTTCCTAAGTGGAACAAAGGTCACAGCACAGAAGACATCACGGGAGCAGACCTCCAGGCTGGGAGGGACCCTCTCAGTCATGCATAGGACGGGCCTGGGGGACTTCTGCTAGCACCACTCTTCCCACTGGCTACACGGCTCCCCCACCCTGCCTGGCTGTGGATGAGCACAGCCAGGAGCTGGGCTTCCCCACATCCTGGGGCTCTCCACGCCCTGCACACACGCACACATGCACACAGCCTCCAGTCTGCACAGACCAGGGCTTGTAACCCTTCTCTTCTCTAGACATTTCAGGAACTTCAAGGTTTTGCACTAAGGTTACTTTTGAATACCTCTGGGTATCTTGGGCTCAGCATCAGGTGTACTGACTCCTCGACTACTGCTTGGAATCAGCTGAGAATTTCAGAGGGGACCCCCCCCCCCCCAAAGCAACTTCTTGTGCAAAAAATCTACTTTTTGTAAGATGTGAGAAAACAACCTGAAGAGTTACTTCTGTTTACATCTTTATGCATTTCCTAGATATCTCAAAAAGGGGAGAATTCTCTTTCTCGATGGATCACTACAGAACAGAGAAGAGGTCAAAGAAAAACAAGATTTCTTAAAGTTCTGGTAGTAAACAGGCATATGATATTATTATTGTTGTAGTCTTAATAATAAGCAATTATACGTTCAAAGTGCTTTACAATCACTTAGCTATTCCTCACAACAGCCCTGTGAGGTAGGTCGACATTATTACCCCCATTTTACAGATGGGGGAAACTGAGGCACAGAGAGGTTAGGTGTCTTGCCCAAGGTCACACAGCAAGTGAACGCTGGAACTGGGACTAGAACCCAGGTTCCCTGACTCCCAGTGTCCTTGAAACTGGACCACACTGCTTCCAAAGAGGCATCCCCGGACTGGCTTTGAATTAAAGACGGACAATGTCGGATGAGGTTTGGGTGTGGTGGTATTTCCTGCGGACGCGTTAAGATGGAACCTGAGGTGTCGCCTGGGTTGGTTTGGGCATGCAGGTGTATGTGTTAGTTTAAATGGGGGTGTCTGAGCTTCCTGTCCTGTCCACATCTCTCTGCATCCTGCACTGGTCACTGCAGAGAGCGGAGCTGGATGGTCAGGAGGTCATGACGGACTGGCGTATATAAAAGGAACTTTGTCAGCCCAGTGCCAAGGGGCCTGCCAGTCTTTGGTAGTTCAGGTAAACTAGGGATGCAGGACTTTGGAATGGAGTCAGCTGCCCACCTTAGGCAGGTCTGCTTAATCTTTTTAATTTTTTTTTTTTTTTTTTTTTTAACTGGCCAGCATCAGGAAGTTGTGTTCATTTCATTTCTCTGTGGGGCGGCTGCCCCCCTCCTTTGCTCTCTCTCACTCTTTCCCTTTCTCTGAGTCTCTGCTTGGAAGGGAAAACTGTTAAGCCTTGCTCGTTCCCTTTCATGAAAAGGAGCCACCACGAGCAGCGTCCACGACAGGAGACCACGGCTCCGCAGTTGAGCCACGGCCCTGCTTCCACCTTCCGGAGGAGTGCTTTGCTTGGAAGGGGTCTCTCTGGGGCCTTGGGTTTGCTTTTTCCTGCATTTCTCCCGAAATGCTGTTTCAGTAGAAATAAGCCCACTTGAGACTTTTCCCTTTCAAGGCCTTAGCCACAAACGCCTTCCGACTAACGAGCTTGGTGCTGTAGCTCAGGCAGAAAATTCTAAAGCATCCGTTCAAGCATCTGAAACAAATGAATCAGCCAGTGAAATCTCATCTGTTAGCATCTGTTCTTCTCTTAGATTAAAAAAGAAAAAAAAAAAGCCTTTTTATGGCTTTAGATGGAATCATGCTTTTAAAAAAAAGACAAAAAAATCTTGCTAATTTTTAGACTAGATAACAGGTGTGGGATATTCTACAGGTTCAATGTTTGTGGAGTATCCCATTTTCCTCTATCTTTATGCCCGAGCCTCTCCGAGGGGGCCACATCAGGGACTGAGAGTCATTTGATTCTGGTCCACCACCCACATTTCTACTGGGCCACCTACACCACCACCTGCCAGCTGGGGCTCAGGCTTTCACATTATAAAACCTAACCACCTAATTCTTTACAAGCTGGAAATGACAGTCTCCTCCTTAAACCCAACTTCCAAACAGGTAAGAAAAAAGAAAAGAAAAGAAAAGAAAAATCTATCCCTCTCAAGTCCTCCTGTCCTGAGTCGACAGGCAGGCTCCCATCTGGGGTGAGTGGGGGACAGTCTCCCCTCAGTCCATCGGAGTGTCTTTTGCAAAAATGAAATCCTCGAACGTTGAAAGAAAAAGAAATGAACAAAACTTTCCCCACTCTGGGATCTTTTTTCTTTTTCTAATCCATGAGATACTGGACTAATTAGCGTCTGTATATTGCAGTCCTCATCTGGAAGATCTGATGAGGCATTACTATTTGCTGGGAAGGGGACAGAGTTTTCGTGGCTGCAGAGCTGTGTTCCTTTATTTACTTGCTCCTTGTGGAAATTTGCAGGTCACTGGGATGCAGCAACAATGGATGACGAGCAAAGGCTGAGTCAAACTAAAGTGAATATGGCATGTGGGGGATGAGTGAGAGAAAAAAAGCAAAGCCTGATGCAGCTTCTCTCTGCTTCCCTCTGGAGAGGGGCTGGAGAGAAGGCTGGCTTTAATGATGAAGATGGATGGACGGATGGAAACTGCACACTCATTCAGACCACAGAGGCCAGAGGACACCAGGTGCCAAGCTCCTACCCACACGTGGATCCAGGAGCTCCTCAAGCCACCCCCCTTCATGTAGAAGGGGCCCTGCAGTTGGTCTGAACAGAGGGAGACCAGATGGAGCCCACAGAGTTGATAACCAGAGCGCATCTGTGTGCCCTCTGAAACCATTCCAATGCGGGGGGGGGGCGGGGGGGGGGACAGAGAACGTGGACCAGCTCTGACCCTGCTCAGACAGACTGCACCCTACGCAGCACAAGCACGCACTGGCCTATGTCTTGACTGCTGTGCTCACCTGACGCCCACACTCCACTTTTCATTAGTAATTGGGCTTTCAGCCTCCCAGCACCCCTGGCACAGGGAGAAGCAACTCATCCCACTTCTCGACAGGCCGTGCCCACCTTGGGGAGCTTTCTTGAGGATCTGTGTACTCATCCTAGAGCCACGGTTGATCCATTTCTCCTCCCACTGCCACCTGACCCCGCTTCCCTAACTGCCACATCGTCACGTAATATTTCCTCGATGCAGAAAGGAAGTGCCTCATAGTGCTAATTAAATGTAGAGTGACAAATCACATCTGAAGCCCTTTCTAGAGCACAGGAAGCCAAAAATGTGATGAGAACTATCCTTCAGGGAAACAAAAATTTTCTGTTTTTAATGTTTGCTGCAGAATCAAATGCATTTTCAGAATGTATCTGTCAAGATTATGAACACAATTTACTAGGCTGGGTACTCAACATAAATTATAGTCACAGCCTCAACTCCCAATGGAACCATGTGGAAATGTGTTGATATTGGCATCTAACCGGAGATATTTGAATTTCACCAAGGAAATGAAACTTTCTACAAACAATGAAATGAGAAAATGTCCAGGGGAAAAACATTATTGTGACACAATGTAACAGAGTCTTTTTAACCCATGATGTATAATGTAGCTTCAGCATCATTTGAACTTTCAACTTAAAGACCCAGTGAAACCCACCCATGAAATGTGATTATTAATTACGTAGCCATGTGTTGTTGTTCAGGTTTTTAAAACATCCAAACACTATACCCAGCCACCAGAGCAAGCACTGAAGCCATCTAATTGGGAAGCCTTGGGGACTCAGTAAAGGTATAACCCTGTATCCAGATGGTCATTGTATATGCCTTCCGCAGAAAACAGAAGGGTCTCAGCACAGCGCTACCTTGGTTACTGTAAATTGCGACACAGCCATCCATGAAAGAGTATGTTTCCCCCTCCAGAAAAGTCATCAAGCCCCACGAACTAGAATCTGAGAACAGCAAGCAGTTCCCTACAAGGAGGGGATCACAACACTCTGGAATCTGACCCCCTAGTCGTCCAGGCCCAGCGCTGCTCTAGGGAAGAGCCTGCAGAAACATGATCATCACTCCCTGCCCTTGCACCCAGTCTGGCCACACCGCCCTCTAGAACGTATGGACCAGACCCGTTCAAAGTTTGCAAACACACCTCTTCAGTTTGCTTCTCTCTAAGGCTACTTGTGAGCTGTGATCGGGAGAAAGGCTGCCACTTTTGTAAACTGGATGGGTCAGAGGTGAAAGCTTTACTCAAATTCTGCAGGCTGAGATGGCAATCAGCTATTCAAGCCCGTGATTCACTGAACTCCCTTTAGGAGATGTGATCAGAGGAAGAAAGATCAGAAATTGTCTTTGGTCAGATTCAGCATCCATCCTTCCCCACCCCAGCCCCCATCACTGTCTGGGCAGAGCCCAGGTTGCATGATGAATCAACAGGTCACTGTCACACAAGGTCATCTCCTAACCCGCCATATGCACACACCCCACCCTCCTTCCTTCACGCGTTCACTGTCATTCATGTTCATTCTCTCTCAGCGAGATCACAGACAAGCCTTCACTTTGGTAATTACCATCACTGAGAACACAAGACAATGCAGGGCATTTTCCCCCAGAAAAAAAGCAAAAGACTATTCCATGTTGAACCATACCCATACCGACAAGGCCCAGTTTAAGACAAATGGTGATAACAGGGACATAAAGGAAAAAGTTCTTTATCTTATGCATAATGGACTCAACATGCTCCGGACAGCAGAGATGACAGGGCTTTTGATTAATTTGGACAGTTGTTTCTGACAGCTTGCCAACCTCTGTAGTTCCATTTTTGTAGTCCTTAGCATCTTTTCCTCATTCCTTCTCTGCTCTGCTTTCTCAGTCACAGCACTCACAGACTTCCCTTCCTAGCCCCTCTTCGTGCAGGTCTCCACTGGGACTCCCTTTCCCCACACACCTGCTTCCCACCAGGGCTTTGGGCTCACCTAGGATTCTACACCCTTGAATGCATGGACCCGAGTTAGAACCAGAGGTTCCTGAAACCACATCCCCCCTCCAGAAGCCTGGGCGGGGCCCGGGCGGGTGAAGGGACCAGAGGCTGGCTGGGTCGAGAGAGAACAGCATTTGCACAGCAAGCCTCACGGCCATCAGGAGACAACACGCAGAGACAGACACACCGCATGCACACACACACGCGCGCATACACACTCACACACACGCGCACACACGCACACATGCACTAGGAGGTGATGGATGTTACTGAGATGGACCGAAAACCAACAAGCAGTGGGGTAAGAAACAAACAGAAACAAAACAAAGCACTTGCGTTCAGATGGAAAGCTGTTTCGTGGGCGGCTAGGGCCCGAGCCCGAGGCTGGGGGAAGGTGGGTGCCTGCTCGGAGGACGCTGCCTTTGGAGAAGCCTGGGGGAGACAAGGCATGAGGGCAGCTGTGGCTCCCCTCCCGCCAAGGATGTGTGCCTCGGCCACTGTCCTGGGGGCCCTGCCCCACGGGCCGGGCCACAGTGGACGCGGATGCAGGGGCACGCCAGAGAAAGCAGGGAGGGGGAGGCACTTACCTGGTGGCCCAGAAATGGCTAGTCCACATTTGGGGGAGTGTGCAGTATCTCAGTTTAAACAAAATCCTGGCGGTACTGTTCAACCATGAATAGTCAGCTCTCTAGTATTTCAAATAAGCTCGTAAAATCGTTAGTGAAAAGGAGAAAAAGACAAAACAACAATTCACCTGTAGGGCAATTGTGCTGTTCTTCGCGGGGTATTTTCCCACCAGTCCTTGTTCTTTCCGTTTCTTGAATTTCCTAAAGTAGTCCTGTATCAGGAAAGTGGCATAGAACTTCCCCACGGTTACCTCATCATCTAAACGGAGAGACCAGACAGAGCTCTCCCGAATCAGCATATTTGCAGCAAGAGCCTAAACACTCACTTCTGGCTGGGGCTGGGGGCAGGGCAAGACGGGGCATGAGGCACTGAGCTCTCGCTTAGGACACGGGAGACTAAATCTAGCAAAAAGCAAGGTTGTGCAAAGCAGTTAAGGCTCAAAATTAGAGTCAGTTAAATAAACTGATGCTCAAAATTGCAGAAAATAATACACTTGTCATGAGTTTAATAGAGCAGCATATTAGTAACACTATGAAGTGCTGTCTTGGTTACTGATTCAAAATAAAAATTACAAAACAAAAAAAGGCTTCATAGGTCATATTTTCACCCCTACGCATAGGGATTTGCATGTGTAATTACCACGAACACCCAGGACAATTAACCATCCAAATCCCAATGCCCGGAGATAAAGATAGAGACCTCAGAAAGGTGACAGACAGGCTTGGAAGGAGAGGACGTTTCTGAAAAGTGACTACAGACCCAGATTTTCATGTGCCCCCTTAATTCTCTGCCAATAGCCTCCACATGTCATTTCTTGGTTTGTAATTCAGAACTGCTTGTTTTCGATACTGCAAGTGACAGCTCCAACTAACCTCAAAGTTGAGCTGACTTATTTCTGCTTTATTCAGAAACAACCCCATCGTGTGTGGCTGGGGAGCTGGAACTCCGCCGAGCGTGATTAAAGGTGATGCATGAGGCAGAATAGGGGCTCTGGCTGTCTCCTGGGAAACCACCCTGGCAGTGCCCGCGTGCCCGGGGGTCTCCACAAGGCCTGCTCACCCCCACATCCGTCCAGGGCCCCCGGGGGCTACTGACCACGGTTCACAGAGGCTGGGAGGAGGAACGGCTGCTGCCCTCAGGCTTTAGCACAGCTCCACTTGTGGCCAGGCTGCCCTTGCAACTTACGTGCCATCTTGGGTAAGGGGCTCGGCCTCTCTGGGCTTGCGTTCTCACCCGTAAACAGGCCTAAGCCTCTCGGAGGAGGAGCTGTGAGGATATCGGGAGAAGAGGCCTGTAGAGCACCCTGGGTGGTCCTAAGTGCCAGCGGGCGGGGGCTGGTGAGCCATCAGAGTCACTGTTATTTTACAACCTGCCAACAGTGGCATCCACTGAAATGGATCATAGAGCATGACAGGGTGGGGGACACTGGGACCCTCCTGGGTGGGGTGCATTCTGTGGCCGTGAGGGGGGTATCCCTGTCTGGACACTGCTGGGACATTCTGGGCTTCCCCCGGCCCCCAATTTCCTTGTCAGAAGCTACTCAGTGTTACTGTGTAAGAAGATGCCTGGTGGTGGTCAGCCTTGAGAAGCGTGTAGCATACCTTCTAAACCCAAGCCCGGCAAGTCTGGGAACGGTGTAGGGGCCACCAAAGTGAGCCTAGGGCTTTGGATAGATGTGAAACCAGGTCCCTCATCAGTCTCGGGCTGGTCCAAATGGTCCAACAACGCACTGTCCAGAGGCAGGAAGGCGAGAGGGGAGTGGACAGAGGTTCCATGACTTGCCCCAGGCCAGGTGAGTTGGGATGTGGGACCCCTGGGCCTGGGCTCTCCTTCTTTACCCCACCACCTCCCTGCTCCACCACAAGGGCCACCTGCTCCTTTGGGGCCGCCTCTCCCAGAGTACAAGTCTACCTCCCCACCGGGCTACATGCAGGAGGTGGACCGACTGCGGCCTGAGAATCCCAGGGGCAGCCAGCCTCTGCCGGCCAGGGTTTCCAGTCTTCTCTGTGGGCTCCCACGAAAAACACTGGTTGTACTCACAGAAGGCCCACCTCATCCCATGCTGGGATGCTTCCAGCAAAAGCAGGCCTAACCTTTCTCTCCCTTCCACCTGGATGGTGCTAACCTAGAGGGGCCAAGGGGGCTCCTGTGGGAGGGTCTCAGCTCTCCCTGGCCCAGAACCTGGGGGGTGGTGTACTCAGTGAAGAGGGCAGATCAGGTTTCCGCCCAAGGGGCAGCTCCAGGGCAGAGGGGCCCACCTGGGGCTCTACAGGGCAGGCCTCTCAAGGGTCACTTGGCCTTTTGCACTGAGATGCTGAGCAACTGAAACTGGGCCCAGGAAGAGTCTTAAGAACAGGAAAAGTCAAAGCTACCGCAGGTCAGAAAAGGAAGGAAGAGGAGTGAGTGCAGTGAGGCCGTCTGGGCTCAGGACTGCGGAGCGCGACGGGGTCGGCTCTGAGCGCTCCTCAGGGCAAAAGAGCCAAAGATCCAGGTCAGGGGCGAAGGCCCAAAGACAAAGAAGAGCCCCTGGGAGGAGGAGGGACTTCTAAAGGAGGGGGGAAGATCCACGAAACGGCAGGAGACTCGAGAGTGGAGGTGAGAACACGAGCAAGAGCCAGATGGGAAATGAGACAGCCCAGCATGGAGAAAGCAGAGAGGCTGTCACCACGGCCAAAGGCGCTGCGAGAGCCCGGAATTCTGGCCTGGGTTCCGGGCTCATTCCTGAGTATCGCCTCATCAAGCTCATGATGACCTCGGCGGGGAGTGGGGTTCACATCACCCCTGTGCTGGCAAAGCCTTCTAAGATGGGCACCTACTCTGCTCTGTCACCAGGGCTGTAAGGGGCCCCCGAGCGACCCACGTCGACCAGTCACAGGTTCAGGGCTGGCCTGGCTCAGTTTTCTGCCCTCTGACCAGGTTACAGTGGGCGGGACACTGAGCCCCTCAGCCGTGGGAGCTACCCGTCCGCTGGCCCAGAGGGTCGTAAATATGCTCTCCTTTTCTAAGTGCTCCACGGTGTGGGAAAGGCTGGGACCCAGTGGTCTACTGGAAGGTAAAAGAGGAAAAACAAAGAGGCAAAGGGTGAATGCAGATGTTACAACCCTGTGCAGCAACTCAACCAGAGTCTGTCCACCGAAGCCTGAAGTTACCACCTATGGAAGTTCAGTGACGAGAGCACTTATTTGAGATTCAACCTGGATAAGCTCCAGCACATCCACAACCCATGCCATGGAACTTCTGGAGTGTTCCATCCCTTACTGAGGCACTGTTTTTGTCCCAGGTTTCTCAGTGGTCTTACTGCCATTTTGGAAGAGATTAACCCTTGTCAGCCTAACCCCCCAATCCATGCTAAGAAATAACAGAGAGAAAACCAGGGCCCGCTATTGGACCAAGAAAGCGGAAGACTACGTAGCCTTCGTGAGAAGGCCAGTAGGGCTAAAAGCTGATCAGCTTTTCCAAGGAAGGGAGCCAAATTCTGGACTTTGTTTCTGGTGAAATGAAAAGAAAGGAAGTTTCACAGTAATGCGAATGACTCTCTCCAGGCGAGACTTGCCAGGATGGGCGCTGATGTGAGAGAGACTGGGCTGTAACGAAGCTGGCGTTTCAAGAGAGACGGGAGGTGCGGGTGCCATTGAGGCAGGTCCCCCCGGACAGGTGGGGCCCGCTACTCTGAAGCATGCGTCTGCATCGTGAGAAACATGTAGGGGAATACAACTGGCAAGAGATAACTCCGATTCCATGCCACCACCCTAAAACAGAATTGCTTCAGAATATTCTGAAAGACTGAGACTTGAAAGGAATGGAGGCTGCAGAAAAAGCTCAAGCACATTGTTACAACGATTGGAAAAAGCAATTCGTCTCAGCCATGCGAGCACCTGGGTGTGCAGCTAAAAAGAAAAGAACGAAAACCAAAGGGTCGTTTTAAGCGTGCAGTATCCGTTCTCCTGTGGAGAGCCAGGGTTCTCTCTCTAGGCGGGAGTTTCCGTTTTGGTTTTGTTCTTTCAGTGTTTTGTTTTGCACTCTATCCCCTTATCATTTCTTTGTGGGCCATCTTTCCCAGCTTTGAGCCGGTGGCCCTGCCAGCTCTGGGTGGCTCCCTCCAGCCACAAAAAGCTCATCCTGCTGCTGGATTCATGCCGGGGAGCAGAGCTGGCCAGCGTGCTGCTCTCTCTGCCCCCAAGAGCCAGAGGTTGTCACCTTCTCAAAAGGAGAGGCCACCGTCCGGGCTCAGCTTCTGGACCTGAGCCAGCCCGATCTGGAGGCTGCGGGAGCAGTGACACTATAAAATTTCAGTCGGTTACAAAACACACCAAACACTTGTAACGTGCCCAGGGCTAGGGGTTAAAGTGCGGGCATGGTGGCACCGAGAGAACGGATCCTGCACCTTTAAAACTCGAAAATAAAAGTCAAAACACAATCACCTCCACTTGTAAGTCCATGTATACTTAGACAAAAATGGAAATACAGTATCTGTATTATATATATATATATATATATATATGTGTTTTTTATATATATATATATATATAAATCTGAGAAAAGTTTAGTCAGTTATTTTATGATAACAAAGGGAAATAAGCATGCCTGTTAGTTCCGTCTCTACTCTAAATTCCAAACAAAGGGATGTTTTTGGTAATTATGGTAGCAGATCCAGTCTTAAGAACATTTCAGAAACACCATTTTCTGAAAGCTTTTTTGTGTGTGTGAGAAGTTTCAACAGTATGTTGAAGGATATAGGAAAACTAGTTTTAAACACTTCATTTTGGGCAAAAGAACAAAAAAACAGGCTTTTGGTTTTGAGGCAGCAAGCTTGTTCTCCTAACATTAATTCCTCCACCCGCAAGAGAACCCTGGCTTCAACCATGTGGGTCTTGATTTCCTTCTCACTGAAGCCTCTCCTTTGTGTGCAATGGTCTTCACGTTACCCCAAATCATTACACCAATCGCTGAAGGGCCTTTAGCTGTTGGCCTCAGTGCTCTGGCTGGTACCTTAAGCATTCTGCAAACACGCTGGGCTTCCTAGAGACTAGCATTGAAACCAACGTGCTGGTCAAGAACTACTTAGGAAATAAATTGCACTGACCACCAGCTGGAGGGACAACTTGGTCAAGTAGTTTCATGCTGGTTTTCTTCCAGATTTTCTTGATCACAGCTCGGAGTTCTTCATTAGCTTGTTCCAGGTTCCCTGAATTCAAAAAGCAAGAGGGGGGAACAAGCCTTGTTTCTTTTGCCCAGCAATGCCTCTCTGTTCTCACCGGGGCTGCTGGTGGCCCGAGTCACCTCTCAACCTTCCAGGATAAGGTGAAGCACGGAGGGAGGGGAGAAGGGTTGAGGGAAGCAGGTCCAGCCAGTGGGGCCAGCAAGGATGTTCTCACTTCACATACCGCCCCATTCCCTGGGCAGGGGAGTGTCCCCCGCCCCGCACCCCACCTTTGACAAGAAGAGGCCCAGATGGGAATCAAGGTGGGATACGGCCTTCCCTTCCTCTTCTCCCACCTGTCCTGCTTCCAGGGAGGGCTCACCTTCCGTCTTGATTTTAAGAGCCGTTCGGACCAAAGCAAACAGAGTTGCATTAAACATGACTGTCCCATCACTGTTGAGCGGCATGTTCATGGCAACTAGTCTCTGTAAAAAGAAAGAAAAGTCCCTTAATAGAACGCAAACGAATGATGACAGCTGCAGCCCTTTTCCTCGTTTGTTCTCTGTTTATCCCTCATCTCCTTTCTAATCAACCCTCGATTCAACTCAACAGCCATTTGCGGGGGCATCTACCATCTGAGGAGCTCTGAGCTGACAAAGATCAAAGCTTGAGTCATGAAGCGCAAACGTGGGCACTCAGAAGGTGCATTTTGTTTGTTTTTTAGACTCCCTACTTACTGTGCATGCATTCCTCTCCCTTTCTCATTAACCGGCTCTCCCTGTGTCTTGGGGTCAGGCCTCCATTCTGGGCACATCCTTAAGGCTGTTTGGGGGTAAAGTGATGTACCAGGTATGATGGGCCAGGCACAGAGCCTGGGACAAAGGTCCTCCACCAACAGGGTCCATTACTTTTCCTAACGCAGGGAGTGTCCTTCAAGGACCCTGCCCTGGTGAGACCACTGTGGAGTGTTTTGTACAAGTCCACGCGGTTCTATGAGTCCAGTGTTTGGTCTCTCAGAGCTGGATCCCCACATCCTGCTACTCTTTTCTCTCTCTTCGCCCCTGTAACACCACCACTGAGAGTTGGAGAGGACCTGGGTGAGTGAAACTCTCTGTGGCCCCAGTTACTGCAGATGCCATGCCCACAGCAAAGGGCTGTGCAAGGGTTAAAGGAGCTCACAGACACTTAAGACTCCAGCCAGGTGCCTGGCACATGGTAAGTGCTAAATAAGTGGTACTTAGAACTTCTAATAGTTTCAAATTTCTTACTTTTGGCTGACAAGGCGTACCAAGAGAAAGATTTTAAAGCACTTTTCCTCCTCCCTACTAAGGGACTGGAGTCTTGTGTACACATGATTCATCCCACCCAAATGCCTAGTCCTAGGAGAGCCTGCACAGTCACTTGCTTTTCCTGGCAAGTTCCTGAATCAGCAAAATGGACTACTTTGTGCCCGAAGGACACGTAGATCCTTTACATAAAAGGGTCTGGAAATGCAAACACAAAATAACAGCCATGAGCCAGAACCCATCTTGTTCTTGGAAACAGAAAAGAGGCTGATACTGGGAAATTTATGGGAAAAAAGTCAATGTCTGTGGCTTATACTCTGCCTACATCCAGAGTCCAGGATGAGGAGAAGCAAAGACTCAGGCAAAGACCCCAAGGACTTGCCAACTGGACTTCCAGCCCAGGGAACGAGTTTTGGCTCAGATTTCTCTGAAAGCCTGAAATACATTGTAGACTCCACTCTTTACTGTGGGTTCTGTCTAGAGCTAGTCCAGCATCTCTTTGGGGGTAGGGTGAACCCCTGACCCCGAATCCCCTTATATCTGTGGGGAGAGGGGACCGGTTGTTGCACAGACTGGCTGGATTTCTATGGGGTAGAGTTTCAACAGGCAAATCTTGCATTTCTCCTTTAAAAAGGGGGATCTTTTTCTATTGCTACAGCTGACTCAAGGTGGTTCGATGTGAGTTCTATGAAAGGAAAACAAATCTCAATGAGAGCTCACAGAGAGCATGGTCTGATGTGAAAACTTCAGGAATGGGGTGAGGTGGTGACAGGGATAGAGTAGGATAATTAAATAGATAGCTTAAAAATCCCACTGGGGGGGGGGACTTCCCTGGTGGTCCAGTGGTTAAGAATCTGCTTTCCAATGCAGAGGATGTGGGTTTGATCCCTGGTCGGGGAACCAAGATCCCACATGCAACAGGCCAACTAAGCCCGTGTGCTGCAACTACTGAGCCCGTGCGTTCTGGAGCCTGTGTGCCGCAACTACTGAGCCCACGTGCCACAACTAGAGAAGCCCACACGCTGCAACGAAGAGCCCACACACCGCAACGAAAGAGCCCGCATGCCACAATGAAGACCCGACGCAACCAAATAAATTAATAAAAAAAAAAAAATCCCACTAGGGGATTAAAGTCAGAAAGGGAATTCTAAGGGAGTTTAGGAGACTGTTTAAGCAGTGGGAGACAACTCAAGAAAAGAATCCAGTAACCAAGCAACAATCTACATATGTAGTTAAAGTACAAGACAATAGATATGAGATCTGAATCTTGTTATATGAAGTCAGGGAATTAATGGTCCTTGAAGAGTTGCATTTCTGCGTGTAGCCAAGACAGGAATATAGATGAAAGGGGAAAGAAACTAGGTGAAAGGGGACATTATACCAAAACCTGAGATGAATTACCATGTTTTAGTATATGTTACCACCCTTTTGCTAATATACATGTCATGTAAAGAGCGCCATGACAGTCCTGGTTAGACCATCAAGGGTTAAAAGAGGAACTAAGGATACAAGCCTTGACGTCTAGCCAAAAATGAGGAAGAGGGCGATCTTCTCCCCTACCCCCTTTTCCTTTGATTATGAAAATGTAGCCCTCTTTGTTCTCGGGGCTGCGCTCCCTTGCCTGCCCGCCTGTATCTCTCACAAGCATCCTATGCTAAGAAACTCACTCTTTGCCGGCCACTTTGCCTCACGCTGAATTCTTTCTGCATCGAGACAAAAGAACCTGAGTTTCAGTAAGTCCTGACACCAGGTGAGTGGTTTTAACTAAGAGACAGTGGGTTCAAGTCCCCTCCTAAGTCAGGAGTTGTGGGTTCAAGTCTCAATCTGAGGTGTGGACGGGTTCGAGTCCCGTCCGAGGAGGAGTGCGGTTTCAGCAGGAGATCTGAATCCATCCCTGAGACGCCACCGCCGGATGCACACGAGGGGCACGTCACTGTGTGCACCATCACACAAGTTAGGAAATGTCCAGGCCACCAAGTCCTCTCCACTCTACTCCCTAAGTAGATCCCTAAGCCATCCCCTCCTCTCCATGCCCACTTCCCTCTGGCTCTCGGTACTTCACAGGGAGATAATGCAACAGCTCTCCTGGGTGTTCTCCTGTCCCTAGTTCACTTCTCCACTGCCAAGAGTCAACCTTCTAGAATGGACGTCTACTCCTGTTTCTTCCATGGGACTCAGCATAGCACAGAAGGCTCCTCGCAGCTACACTCAGCTTGGGCCTGAGGCCTTCTGCCACCTCCTCTTGCGTTCCAGCCACACCGACTCCCCATTCTCTTGCCTCCACGTCTGGGCTCCCTTTCTGCAATGCCCTTCCCCCTCTGACAAACTCCTACTTCTCTCCTGCTGGACCTGATGCAGATGTCACCATCCCCTCCTTCTACCCAGTGACAAATTACACAATTCCCTTCCTATTCTTCTTGTTGGCTGACAGGGTGACCTAAGAGTTACACAGCTGAGAACTCCTCAAGGGCAGCAACCACAGGTCATTCATCTCGGCATCTCCAGTGCCTCCACAGAACGTCACTCAGTAAGGGTTTGTTGACTAAAGCAGGGAGTCCCTGCAAGAGAGGCCGTCAGGGATGCCAACAGGACACTTACCTTGCAGGCTACCCTGTGTGGACACAATTTCCCAAACCCCAGGGGGGGCTGGATGCGGCGGAGCAGAGTGACCACGTCCAGGTGCTTGATTCTTCCCCTGGAGACAAAGTACGGCATGAGGTGCAGGGTAGCAGCAGCAGGCCTGGGCTTTCGGTCCATCCCACCTTCCACAGAAAAGCACACCCAACATCCAGAAACAGCCCACACAAGCCAGATGGAATTCTTTTCAACCTACTTTGCCTCGGGGTCATATTCGGACCATATTCTTTTGAATTCGTCTAAATGGTGAGGCCCCAGAATAGACCAGTCCCGGGTCAGATAATCGAAATTGTCCATGATGACAGCCACAAACAGGTTGATGATCTGTAAAAGCCAATCGAGAGGGAGTTTCAGCTGTACTGGGATGAGCTGGGTTCAACCCTAGTGAGTGCTTCCTAGTTATAAGGGTCACAAGACATTTGGACCCATTTCTCCTAGAGAGGCTGAAAATCTTTCATTCTGGAGAATGTTTAAGAAAAAGGCAGACTTCTAGCTTTCCAAAATGGTTTGGGTATAGGCCCAGGGGAGGGCAGGGGGGAATGTACTGTCTGTCCTTTTGAAACACACTGCAGTGTTATAATTTGCCACCAAATAACTCACTCTCGTAAGTCGCTACTATGTGCAGTGGCTTTGAGATTTTTATAAAGGGACCAGCAGCCCTAAGAAGCTGGGGTGGTGAAGCCTGTTAGCGAGCACCCAACCCCTGCTCACACCAAAGCTGCTAGTAACACAGGCCTTGCTCAGCAAAACCTTGACGGCCCAGTGGAGTCTAGACTGCTCATCAGCATAAAACACCCCACAGCTATTTGACGGGGCAACGTCATTGGTCTGAATCCCAAATGCTACATGAATAGGTGTCCATTGGTGGTGGGGTGGCTATTCTGATCACTTACCAGAAATGCGCAGAGCATGTAAAAACTGATGAAATAAACAATGGCGAAGTTGCTCCCACAGGTGTACTCCTCCCCGGGGTTGTAATCGGACTCGGGGTCACAGAGCTTTCCCGGGAGGCAGGCCAGCATGATTTCCTGCCAGGCCTCCCCCGTCGCACACCTTTTTTAGATTAAGCAAAGAAACGAAGAAGGCATTTGAGGCTTAGATCTTTAAGAAATTTTAAGAAAAAAAAATTTTTTTAATTAGACCAAAACCTAAGTACTTTGGGGGGAAAGCCAGTTGGATTTAGTGAAAATTCCTACACTGAAATTCCTACTTATTTTCAAATGCAACTTACGTATCATTAAGGGAGGCCCTGTTGCAACTCCCTTTGATTTATATCAGTCACTTGATACAAGCACATCAATTCTTTTTGTATAAAGGGATGTTTGTTTTGTTGTCTTCTCTCCTTTAAACGCTTATGCTACGATTTTTAAACAATTATTATTTTTAATGACCTAACATCTGACAACTTGATTAGATCCCCATTCATTCTGTTGAAAGCAAAGAACTGGAAACTATCTAACTTACAAAGAACTTGCTCTCCAGTCGTTAGGACTTGCTTGTATGGTTTCTAGAAAGTTCTCTCACTTTAAGGCGCTTTGTTTACAAAGCTATTAAATGGAGTTAAAAACAATCCCATAAAGTTTGAAATTGCACATCTCAGGATGCTCCCCACTGACTGTGCAAAAGGCCTCTACATTCCTGCTAAATTTTCATTTTCCTGGTTGTTTAAGCACACGCGCCCATGTGTAAGCATATACCCCATACCTTCTCGGCGGCTCAGTAGACCTACTCACTCCCAAGAGGAAAACCTTAAGCCAATCACAATGGGAATGACCAAAAGCCTGCAAAATTCCTCTGTGACTAAAATGCTACCGTGTCTGTTTAATAGTACAAAACCAACAAATACAAAAGGCCACCATGACCAACTGCTTTAAGAACCCGGGTCCTCTGCTGCTCTAGAGCCCAGAACCAGAGAGACTTGCTCCGGGCTGGACTCAGTCACCTGAAAAGCAGCAGCACAGCCTGGGGAAAGGTCTGGAAATTGTTGTTCCTGTTGATCTGGTTGTTATCTCTCATGGCAACTTTCCCAAACATCTAGAGAGAGAAATTATTAGGGGAAAAAAGAAAAGATTTTGTCATACCGAAAAAAAAAAAAGAAAAAAAAAACCCCTCCATATGTGAATTTAGAACTCAAGTTTGGTCAATACCCAGAGTGCCTGACACTTTATTCATCCCACTAAGATATGCTGGGCTCTGTGCTAACCGCTGGGCACATTCTCAGCTCAAGGAGTTCCTACCCTGCGGAAGGGATGCAAAAAGTAACCAGACAGGCAGCCTCTCCAGATGGGAGCTGGGCTGGTCCAGCCCAACAGGGAAGCACAGAATAGGCTCACAGGATCCCCGAGGCTGGGGGCTGGGGTCAGGGAAGGCCTCCAGGCCTTCAGAGAGGTTAAGGCCCAGAACTGAAGGGGAAGGAGAAGCCAGTCAGGTGACAAGGAGGGTGAAGAATGCTCCAGGCAGAGGGAGCACGACCTGCAAAGGAGCAGAGGCGACATGGCCCGGGGGCTCCAGGAAATGAAAAGAACGTGAGTGTGACGAACAGCCCGAAGACCAGGCTGCAGACAAGCATGGGGGGCCGGTGGGCCATGGGAAGGAGGGTGGGCTTTGCCTTAAGGGCCAGGAGAAGTCAGTAAATTCTTCACTTGTGGGGATCACAGAAGCAGACTGACATTTTCGAAGACCCTGATGGCCGGCAAAGACTCTTGAGTGAACACGGGCGTGGTGTGCGAGATGCGGTTTCCAGTTCTCTGCGACCACTTAAGTTTTATATGAGGACGTTATGGCATAAAAGACCCTGTGAGGCCCATGGCGTCACAAGCTGCTAAATTACAGGGGCTCAAGCACACTGCCTCTTCGTTCAAACCCCCTGGTAAAAGTCCTAGTCACTTGCAAATGCTTCTCTGGCTTCAGAATTAAAAAGCACGTACCACCATTTCTCTGCTGCGGGAATGCTTCACCTCTTTTTCACTCACAGCCCTCCCTTACCTGAAAGGCTGCACCTGAACCAGCAGAGAGCGTGGCAGAGGGACCCTGGGGAGGTCCAGGGCCACAGGCCCCTCCACCTCCCTCTCCTCCAGGAGGCGCTGCCCCCTCCCCGCCCACTCTGTGTTAGGGCTCAGCTGTTAGGGAAGCTCCTATCCCCCCTTCCCCACCTCAGGAGGAGCTGGGGAGCATCCCACAGCCCCTCCGCCAGGACCAGGCCACAGAAGAGCCTGGTTTCACGCTTCTTTTTAGAGGGGCGCTTCTGAGGCAAGATAATGGTTCCAGTTCAGCCCCAACATCTAGAAATAGTTTGTAATGCTTTCAGATGATAAACAGACTTTTGTATCACTCAGTATCTTCTTAGCAACTTTGATGTAGAAAATAGGACAATTATGGCTTTTTTCAGTACAGCATTTGCTGTTGCTACAATCAACGATGGGTTTCCTCAATCAGTTGGCTCCCCTCAGACCCAGACTGGGGGTGGGGAGTGCCCTAAACCCAGCTTCCTCTGACATATTCCAACCTCCCCCTGCCCTTCTGAGCCCGGCTCTCGCTGGCACAGGCTCTCTCCTGCAGGGCCACGTCTTTTTCATCTTTATAGCTCTTTAGCAGCCAAGGCGTCTGGCTGAAAAATCATGACCTGTCTTTCCAGTCGACCTGGCCGAGGTACAGCCTGCCACAGATCTGGGGCGACGTAGCAAAGGAGACCCGGGGGAGAGGTGCTGGGGCATACCTGCATGCCGATAACCGCGTAGATGAAGAACAGCATGGCGATGAGAAGGGCGACATACGGGAGCGCCTGGAAGAGAAGCAGCGCTTGGCTCAGCGCGCGCATCCTGTGCCCCCGGATGGCTTGGGGGCAGACTGAAGGCCCGCGTGGGGCACACACTCTATTCTTTTCCACGTTATATTGAAAGGACATCAATAGTGAGGAAGAGCTTTTTAAACCCCAGCCCAGCAGCACGGCTTCAGCCCTGAGGACGGCAGCCCACGCGCACCTCGGGTTACGAAGCTGCAGGCACGACGTGCTTTCCACAGTTGTTAACAGTGCGTCCTAATCCTAAACAGTGTCGCTCTCAGAAACTACTGTACTTGATGAAACAATTCCAACATGCTAGACAATTAGATAGCTTCCGCTTTCTTTTGTGGGCGTGTTTGAGGTGGGGGCAAGGGGCTCTTTTGCAAAGGAACATCTTTATGCAAAATCACCTTGCATCTGCTTAAGTACTTCCTTAGGGTGAAGCCTTAGGAGTGGAATTACTGGGTCAGAGGGGAAGAACCACTTTCTGGCTGTGGCTGTAGAAAGCAAGACACCTTTCTTAAAATGCACTCTTTCTGAAAGAACCGCGGAGCTGGGGGCTGGGCCAGGGAAGAAAAGGAGCTAGCTGTGTGGTCACCAAGC
Organism: Balaenoptera borealis; assembly: GCF_965194805.1. NCBI lineage: Eukaryota > Metazoa > Chordata > Mammalia > Artiodactyla > Balaenopteridae > Balaenoptera > Balaenoptera borealis. The sequence goes on from NC_138869.1 coordinate 39,182,178, forward strand.
CTGGGCTCTCCTTAGGAACATCAAATATAAGCACATGTGTCGGATCAGACCACTTGTCTTTTTTTTTTTTTTTTTAATTTATTCATTTTTGGCTGCGTTGGGTCTTCGTTGCTGCGCGCGGGCTTTCTCTAGTTGCGGCTAGTGGGGGCTCCTCTTCGTTGCGGTGCACAGGCTCTAAGTGCGTGGGCCTCAGTGGCTCTAGAGCGCAGGCACAGCAGCTGTGGCGCACGGGCCTAGTTGCTCCGTGGCATGCGGGATCTTCCTGGACCAGGACTCGAACCCGCATCCCCTGCAATGGCAGGTGGATTCTCAACCACTGCGCCACCACGGAGGCCCACCACTGGTCTTTTAATCCAAGGCTCCTCAACTGCTTGTCTCCCTCATCTCAAGTGACAGAAGATTTCTGTGTGCTTGGCACGCCTCCAGGGAGTGCCCAGATTGTTAAACTTAAGGCCAAGCTCACATGCATAAAGCCTCCACTTGCTCTCCTATCTGAGAAAGGTCATCAGAAACCCAGTGGCTAAAAAGCCTTCCGACTTGTGCCAGCTCTGGATCTGTGACTGCCAGCTTGGCCCAGTGCAGTAGCACCATCCTGACAACTGGACTGGTTAACAGAGTCCCACAGGGTTAGTTTCAGGCTGTCCTTGCCATACCAGTATGCGTTTTCTCCCTAGACGAGCAAATGTTTAAGAATTCTCTTGGCATAGTTTCTCAATTTTTATGGACATGAATGGTCATGTATGGTCATGTCTCTGTGACATGAATTCATCTTATAGTGACCAAAACTTTTAAAACAAAGTTTAATGTAAGAATGACATTATTGCCTGAATCATTCTATTTTTATAGCGGTTCATTCACAAATGTTGGTACTTTGTATTAATAGCAACCGTCTAGGATTTAATCCCTTTCCAGGACCGAGGCTCACCTGCTCGAGGCCCCCACCTGCCCTGCCTCTCTCAGAGCTGCATCCCGGCTCCCCCTACAGTCTCATTTTCCCCAACAGGACTTGCGATTTCCCTTCTTTGAGTTTCTGGATCTACCTCCTTCCCCAGATGCCAACCCTTCTCCTCTTTACCTGTTAAAATTCTACCCACTGTGGAAAAATGTTTCCTGGGATATTAACACCAGTTTCCTCAGAGCCGATGGGGTTGTTCTTTGTGTATCTTCGAATAACTTAATTTGTTAATGTGAGCATTTACTACTTTTGAATTAAAAAGTCAAAAGATAAAGAAACGAAGATCCATGACTCATTTTCTAAAGTTCGTGCACATCTACAAACTCCCCCATGCAGTGCACCTCTTAATAAGAATCTGTGCCCCCCTCCCCAACGGAGTAAGTCCAGAAGACCAGAACATCTAGGGTGGGATGCTGGAAGGTACAGGAGAAGCTGGGTTCTGTTTGGAACAGCCAAGAACCAGCCTGCACCAGGCTGGAAAGCCATAGATGACAAGGGGGACCTGGCTTATACCTAGGTGCCCTTCACTCTGTAATCTTCCCAGGCACTGGATAACCCAGGACGGAGGATGGTGTGCTGGCCAAGGCCAAGTAGTCTCTGATTTGTATCTAGATTAGCCAACGGACAGGACTGCCGCAGCCTTATGAGGCTTCCAGGGGTCGGCTGGGACCCTCCCTCTCTCAGACATCAGCATTCATCCCGGGCATCCTGGGGAGGACTGAGTGCGGGGAGCCCCGTATATCTACCCATCTCAGAAATGCTGCAGATTTCTCAGCTGCAGGCCTTACTGCTTTCTCTTCTGCTTCCTTAAGCAAGTAATCCTATTTGATTTATCCAAGCAATGCTGGGCCCGTCTCCTCAGCATTGCAGGTCCTCTCTGGACCTAGGTGGTCACAGTGGTCCTGCAGAAGGGAGTCTGGATCCTCCACAGCAGGGGACAAGCACTAACTTACATATGCTCTTTGAAGACAAAGAAGCCCTTGGCATGGCTCTTACCTGGAAGGACTTAATAAAAGTCCACAGCAGTGTCCGGATGCCTTCCCCCCTGCTGAGAAGCTTCACCAATCGCATCACTCGGAAAAGACGGAAAAAGGTGATGGAGATTCTATTGCTCTCTTCAGAGTTCTGAAGGGTTATCACGGAGAGGTCAAACCCAATGGAAAGTAGAACATGCAACACTTTCAGAAAAACAGCAACAGATGCAAACAGAGGTGGCAGAGGTAAGAATTAAAGATGTGTTTCTAGGGCCTTTTCACCTTAAAAAGCATGATATGAAAGGGAAAGTTACATGCTAACAACACAGGGCTTGGGAAACCCTGTGTCCACACAGCACATGCATGTCCACGTGGTCTAGTGTGTTAAGAGGACACTGGGCTGGTCAAGAGTACTGGACACTGGTGATGAATGCAAACCACTGCAGACACTGTTCTGGAAGGACAATCATGGAGAATACAGAACAACTAGCGGAGAACTCGACATGGCCAAATAGAGTCAAGGAAAAGGCCCAGCCCCTGGAGACTAGTCACTGATCTTACCCCAGGTGTAGCAGTTGGGACAGGGACATTTTCACTTTCAGTTGGCTTTAAGAAATCAAAGATTGAAAATGTATTAATGAACTGGGAAGGAAGCAAGGGTTCAGGAGGGTGTCCCCCCCTTTTTTTAAAAAAAAATCTGTGGTTCATGTCTGAGGATAACACATCTGCTCCCTCCCTGAGGAAATGCCACAGGAACTGCTTGCAACTGGACTTGTGGGTGGGCAGCCACTGATGCAGGCTCAGACACGACCACTTTCTAATTCACACCCCAGGACATGATGTTTCAAGACTGCAAGACATCCAGTAAAAGACAACGCTGCAAGGCCTCAGTTGTCCCCAAGCACAGAAATGCAGAGTGGGATTCTGCTTCTCGTGGGAAGACTGGTCCTCTTTTTTCAGTCAGGGTTGTGGGTCTGAGCAGCTAACTGCTCCGAGGCGGGCCATTCCTAACCCCGAGGAACGGGATGACTACCAAACAGGGCAGAGCGGCAGCCGCCTGCGGTCCACAGACCTCCCCCGCCCCACTCTACTCCTGGGGCCGCGCAGCCGGGCGGCGGGCGTCCGATGGGCCCTCACTGGCGGGGCTGCCGAGGAGCTGGGCAGGCTGAGTCAGGGCAAGCGGGAGAGGGGCTGGTTTCCCTCCAGAAGCCTTCGCTGCCCCACCAAGAAGGCTCAGCTCTGGGTGACTCTTGGGAAGAAGCAGCTCAGCACCAGCGTTCCCTGAGCTTCCGCAGTGCTGTCTCACCCGAGGTCTGGCTGGGCTCCTGTCACTTGGGCCCCAGGGTGCAGAATCCCAGCCCTTGTCGCCCTGTGGTCACCGGCCTCCCCACTCAGTCTGTGAGCCCCCAGGGGGCAGGGACCTTGCCTCACTCCACTCGGTGCCCAGCATGGTGTCTGGCACTTATTAGAGGTTCAGTAAGTGTTTATGAGAATGCAAAGAGGTTGTAAGCCAACTCACAAATATCAGGAGGCATCTTTAAATTAAACAGTAAAGGCTGAACAAGAGTCAGGAAATGACGGCCTTTTTTTTTTTCCCCTTCAGTGGGGTCACCTCTGCTGAAGCAGCTGGTCGACCCAGAAGGCAACAAAGGAAGGAGGCTCTTCTGACTGGGGACCCAGAACTGCTGGGTGCTCTCCAGGGCTCTAGGGAGCCTCTCTGCACGGTGGGCCTGTACAGCTAAGGGATGTGTGTGCACGCACGGATGCACACCCTAATCTGATGGGTTCTCCTCCCGGGAGACACAGGGAAAGGAAACACTCCGCCCTGGAGTCTCACTCTCGTCAATGGCTGCCTCCTGAGATCAAACCTAAAACTCTATAAAATTCATAAAATAGAAGGAGTTTGGGCACATCAAATCACAGCTGAAATTCAACGAGATTACTAAGCCAGGACTAACGGGTTCTGATGGGGTTAAAAAGGAGTCCCTGCTTCGCCTGGGATGCTCGGAATGTGACCTCTGCAAGGGGTTGGTCAAAGCCTGGTCACTCTTTTTACATTCCTTCTATCATCTCATCTCAAAAGGGATCACATCTCCTTAAAAGGACAGATTATGGTTTTTAACTCATGACTTTAGCAAATGAAGGAATTCGTTTTCCCAAGTTCTCATGCTTGCCCACACCAACTCCCTAAGGGCTGTGTGCAGGAGGCTCCAGTCTCACCCATACAGCTGGAGTGTGAGGGGGCATCTGTGTGTGTGTGTGTGTGTGCGCACTTGCCTATGCTCAAGGGGACCAGAGTGTGCATAAGACAGAACACTCTATAGTATATTTCTGCAAAGTCCATAACTTGTGTGTTGGACTTACAAGAGAATAAGGAGGCCGGGTGGTCAGGGAAGACACTCTTTCTGGCCATGACCTGGCCCAAGCCTCTTCTGCTGGCCCCTCCCTAGCCCACGCCAAGTCTGACAGACCTTTTACACTCCCCTTATGACATGAGAAAGTTAGCAGCCAAACTGACTTTTGAAGGGCACATCTCTTTTTCAACTGCTATCTTTGAAGTATGACAAATCTTGGCCTATGAACTTGAAACCGTGGGTAGTCTTTTGCTCAAAAAAAACAAAGAAGAGGAAAAGACAGCATTTGTGGAGGGACAAGGCAGCACAACACGCAAGAAAGGAAGGACAGAGCAAATGGCACACCAGGCTGCGTGCACCCCCAGTGCAGCCTGTGACACCCCCCCACGTGCCTCACTGGGCAGGGAGGACTGGGCAGGGGAGAGTGTCACTGGTAGCACTGGGGGAAAGTGCAAGTTGCCAAAATATCTTACAAATGGAGGGACCCTGAGGATGGCTTTGCCTAAACTACAAACGCCAGCCTGATGAAAAGGGCAGGCCAGCTCTCACCCTGGGCTACCAACTGGAACTGCTTGGGGATCTTTAACAACTCTGATGCCTGGCTCTCACCCCAAAGCTTCTTATTTAACTGATCTGGGGTGGCCCCAAGCTTTCCCAGGTGGTTCCAACATACAGCCAGAGCCGAGAGCAGCAGCCCAAGGCCAGGGTAAAGCTGGGCCATGTCTTCAGCTGGTCACCCCTACCAGCTCATTCCCTTTAGGTCTGGAGGGGCCACACAGAATGCGACCACCAGAAAAGCCCATGCAGGCTGTTACAGCTAAGCAATGGGTTCTTCTGGAGTTGATGAGGTTTCAGTACTCAGATGGATGCAAAGAGAGCAGCTGCCATCCCCATCTTCCTTACAAGGGGTGGAGGAGGCTCAGATACACAGGGAGCTGGTGAAGGCTGGAGATGGACCAGGAGCCAGCTGCCACTCCTGGGATCAACCGCAGGACCCCCCCAGAGGCTGTGAGACTAGGGAAGGTCTCACTCCCCAGGGAGTTTTCCAACAACAGCACTAGGGGCCGAATGAATGATGTTTCAATAGATGGAATTCCAGTGTCATCCCAGGGTCTGGACTAGATGACCTCGTTAACTCCTTCCCGAGATGCCACAGTCTTCATCTGGAAATCCTACAGGGAAATGGACCCTCAGCCTTAGGAAGCCAAACTATGTGCCAGAGTCTGGAAAGCTCCTTCCCACAGGGCTCCCAAGCAGGCTTTTGCAATGTAGGCTCTGGGCCAACCCCCTGCAACTACAGAAGGCAAATGAGCCCTGAGTTTCCCAAGTGCAAAGGGATCAGTCTGCATTTATGCATTAATTCCCATCTTTTCCTAGAAAAGCTGAAAGGATACAGTTTTCCAATTCAGACAGGAAGCAAACCAGTTACCCTGAGGCATCCTGGAGAGTTCTTGTTGGGGAGCCTCTCTCTGACTACTTCTGACCTGGTATGTAACACCTCTGGGATGGAAGGCTTCTGTATTTGGGATTGCTGAGTTTGTCTCCAGAAACCAGAGACCTGGTCCCTAGAAAAGGGTTAGCATACAGCATGGAGGGCTGAACAACCTGACCGTGGATTTAGAACAAGAGGCTGAGTGTAGCTGCGGGCCACCTGGTCCACCCCGGGTACACAAGTCAGGGACAATTCTTAGGTCCCTGGGAGTGACCTCCCTACTGACTTTGTACGTGCTCTTAAGTAATAACAATGCAGACATTGCTTCTAAACAAGTGTTTTGCCTCCCCGCCAATAATGATAATCGGAAAGACTAAATGTCAGCAACAGCCATTTCCCAGGTTAGGGAGAATATGATGCTGGATCATTTCTCCATTAAAGGAACAAACAGGCATCGAAGAAGGAGCAAAACGGAGCCTGTCAGTCCTCATCTGACATTTTAGCAGCTTGATGACATTATGACCAACTGTGATGAAGACAAGTCCACGAGAGCTATCAAACCATGACCGTGGCAGGGCAGGGGTCATGGGAGGGGGCGGCAGGATGGAGAGGGCCGGGTGAGCATGCAAGCAGGACAACAGAGAGGGCCATCCAAAATGTTTTCGCAAAGAATACAAACGCAAGCTCGATTTCTCATTTCCAGGCCACATCGTTCATTCTTGAAGACTATGCTGCCATGTCACAGAGCCAAGCGTGACTGACCAAGATGGCCCCAGCTCAGGCCCCAGGCTGGAGACAACAAAATAGGGCACAGCAAACAATTTAGATGACCACGACCCACAGCACTCCTGTGAAACTCAGCGAAAACCAAAGGTGGGGAAGCCAAAGACAAGTATACAGTCTTTCGAGTGCTTTTGCTTTAACAACGACTTCACCGTATATATGTTTATATATACTTGCCGCTACAATTTTCTAAAAACAAAACCAACATGAAAATCAATTAGGCAACAGAAAAGAAAGAGCAACAGAGGTTGGGAGAGACAGCACAGCAAGTTAAACATTGCAAAAAATGATGACTTATGGCAGCTAAAAACAGCCAACAATGGACCAAGAGTATTCATGCTCAGCTGAGTCAGGAGTGCGGGGGACAGGGCCACCAAGGGAAATGATGTGTGCCGCTTCCCGGGGAACTCGGCATGGGGGTGTGTAGAGGAACCACCGGCTACACTCAGAGAGTTATGTCACCAGAGGTTAAGGACATCCAGTCTCTCCTGTCTTTGTGCCGTGGCCTGAGGGTCGCAGATGCCCAATAAAGATGTGATGAAGGACTGAATAAATCAGAAGGTGGCCTTGAGCATCCCCTCTTCATTGAGGCCAGCACAGAAATGCTGAGGTCCCCTAAGGTGGTTTTCTACTGGGCCAGGGCCTTGAACTCGCGTTGCTCCCGGCTCAGGAAGGTTTGGTCTCAGGCTCCATCTGACCAGGGGAAAGGTCACGTACTGAAAAACAGTACGAGGATGTTGACTGGTAGGATATTTGAGTCTGACTGAATGCCAGTGAAAGCCTGTATTACACAGAAACCCCAAAGTCAAATGCTAACTAAAAAATTTCGTGTGGGCTTTTATAGACCTGTGGCTTTCCTGACTGATGGAAGGTGAAGGCGGACGTGTCTGAGACACTGCTGGGCAGGGCTGAACCAGAGGGAAGGCACAGTGGGCTCAGCCCCAGCACGCGGCGAGGCAGCCAGGAAGCCGCGCGTACTGTCGGCGGTGCACCAGCGCGGGGGGTCAGGCATTAGAGAGCTGGGCTGTCCGCTTGGTAAGCAAACCCTGGCCACATCCTGGTGCCCAGAAACTAAGCATGGACCCCACCACCTGCACACCACGTGAAGCACGGAGCGCTCCAGGGAGACCTGCTCAAATTGTCACTTACGATATTTTCACTTCCATTATAGACCACCTCTGACTTACATGAGGGTCTGGTTCCAGAATGTTCACGTAAGTGTACTTTGATGGAGGCTGTAAGTGCTTTATGTGGTGAGATGATTAAGCAGGCAGATGTCTGGTCATAAACTCAGGAGGGAGCCCCTGGCAGCCCAGGGAGGGCCCTATGTTCTCCCATTCGCATCAGGTTATTTTATAACCAAGCATAATTCACACATTATGAATGGTAATTTTATACCTGACTTGTGGAATATTTCACATAACGTGGAATTTACATAAGTCTGGGCTTAAGGAGGTTGGCAGATCTATGTACCTAAGTCTAGTAAAATACCATTTCAGTACCTGGTCTTGGCATGAATTTGAGTGTCATGAGGCTTAACTCACACCCTCATGGACATGGTAATGTCTTACAGTTCATTTCGCTTATTATTACAAGGAAAATCTATACTTAAAATACCATTGTATCTCCCTAACACTTTGGGAGCTTAAGCAAGTATTTTCACAAATATGCCTATCATTTTATCATTGCAACATACCTATGAAGCAGGGAGGGCAGACATCATTCATCCCAGTGGTTCACGAGGGAACTGAGGCCCAGGTCCAGGCTACCACTGTCCTGCTACTCTACACTCCACAGTCAGCCTGGCCCCCAAAGTGGTGGCATACAGAGATCTCATCATTGTTATTTGGTACAGGCTGTCTGGGCACCAGGATGGACCATATGAGCCCGCAGGTGTCAGCCAGGCAGAGCGTGGCAACCCCTTCCCAGCCAGGCATGGGGGGCGGAGGGCCAGGTTGGCACCGTGGAGCAGGAAGCCAGCACAGCACGGCAGCCCACCCCATGCTCCACCTGTCCCTGCGAAGGGCTCCACACAACCTGGGCACCCACGGAGGCCTGCTGATGAACTGGGGACGGACCAGGTGGGCAGGGCCAGTTCTGCCCGCATCAGGCCCTCCCGGTCTGGGCATGGGTCAGATCTGAGAGGGGCCAGTGGCAGGCGGTGCTCCCCTCTCTGCAGCCTCTGAATTTTGAGGAAGGTTCTCAGGATGCTTCCTAAAGGTTGGGCAGGGTGGTCACCCCACCTACCACGCTGCTCCTCAACAAAGGATTCAACTGGGTGCAACAAAGGATCGCTGACACCCTCTCCTAATACACACGAGGCCCTCCTTCCCCTGGCCCAGGGTAGCCTTCAATCTGCGTCACTATTTGGGGAGCTAGGATAGGCATGTTCCCCAGTGTCACCAGTAGGGCTCAGCAGACACAGGGTACAGGTGAGGACACCCGCAGCGGTGGCCACGTGCTCAGGGCACGGCTGTGGGGTTTCCCTCCTGTGCCTTCACAGACCCACAGTGGGTACCAGGGCACACGTTATGAGCTCTGCTTTCCAGCTCAAAAAACTGAGGCACGAAGCAGCCAGGGGCCCTGCCAAGGTCACCCAGCTACTGAGCGATAATGTTCACATACCCACACAATTAACTCCTAGCCCTTAACATTTTAATTTTAAAGATAATGTTTTCCTTCCAAAATGGCAATTCTACATTTACTTCCCCACTCTCATTCAGGGGAAGGGGATGGGGGGCCGGGCGGGGGAGGGAGGAAAGATGACAAAATGTTCTTAGTCTTTTGAAGCAAATGTGTGCTTGAATTTCTAAAGTGTACAGAGGTCCGTGGGGAGGGTTTCTGGTCTCCTCCGTGTTAGACTTAACGAGGTTATAGGACACAAAATTTGCTACTTACATTCACTTCAGTTATAGCAATATCAACGACGCTACCAACAACAATTAAGGCATCAAAAGTGTTCCATGCATCAGTGAAATAGTGCTGTTAGAGCAAGCATTCAGAAGCCACAGAAGAGAGGAAGCACAACAGGAAAAAAAGAAGAAAAGGACAGTGTTATAAAAGGGGAACATTCTAGCATCAAGCCACCTGGCTACTTGAAAAATCACCCTAAAACAAACATGTTATAGGTACATCACTTCGGGTATTGCTTCTGACACAGCAGATAAAAACAGTTAGAGACGCCTATCTTGCCCTGCCTACCGCTGACTCGGCTTAACTCTGCAAAACAGTCAGTCCTCCAAAAGGCGATGTGTGTCTAAAGGCCTGGGGATCAAGCTCTACGCTAAAAGGCCTCTTTTCTGCAGCTCTCATTAGAAAACTCCTGGTTTTCAATCAAGTACGACTGGGCTCTGTGACTTGTCCAGGTGATGCAGTGCAGGGCCGGGCGGGTGTGCAGACAGAGACAGGATGGGAGGTGGCCCCGGGCGGGCACATACTCACGTCGGCTTCGCTGAGCGCCACGTCTACAATGCTGCCGATTACGATGAGGGAGTCAAACGTGTTCCAGGCATCACTAAAGTACCCCTGGACAGAGCGGGCGGGGGCAGACGTTTATGAGCACGTAGGAAGGAGAAGCCACGCCGACCACGTGGGGACACACCCGGGCCCCGCAGCAACCACGGCAACCAGGGGGTGTGGGAGGGCCAAAGGGAAGTGACCATACCGTCCACCGGTGCAGAGGGACATGGGGCAGGGGCACCTGCATGTGTGAGAGAGGCCACGGGTGCATGGGCCAACACACACACACACACACACACACACCACACACACACCCCACACACACATACCTGCAGGACAGAGCGAGGCACTTGGCGACCCTGCCCTGGCACACAAGGTCACAACCTCAACCCCTTACTAGCTGAGGGAGGAGAAGGCCCTCCTACTCCTCGCATGGGGTCCCCAATCACCTCCTTCTCTTCTTCCACGTCAAGACCACTATGACCGGCGTTTCACACATTCTCACTGCTGTGCCCTTGAAATAAACCAGTATCCCTGCCCCACCTCGACAGTCCAAGTACTGCAAAGGGTGTGCCCCACGGCAGGATGTCCTCACAGAGCTCTCGGTCTAAAGGGACATGAAGGCTTACAGGGAGACAGGCCAGCGATGCACGCCGTGTAAGGCAGAGGTGTGGCTTGTGGGGCTGCGGGATCAGTGCACAGAAGGTCTCACAGGGGAAGGGGCGCTCAGCGCTCCCACTGTCCCCCAGAGCAGCCCCTATCTCCTGACAGGCTCCTTCCTCCTCTCCAGCTCTGGCTTCCCTCCCCTCCCTCTGCATCCTCCAGGCTCAGCGGACTCCTTTCCATCCCTCAAACCAACACCAGGGTTCTTGCCCACCTCCTGAGGCCTCTGCGATCCCGGCCTCCCCACCCCAACTCTACCTGCCCACGACCACTTCCTCCTTCACACTCAGCTCAAATGCCAACGCCCTGATGGCACGTTTTCAGATCCTCCTGACATATACCTCCCATCCTGGGGACTCCGAATGTCTCTCAGGTCTTGATCACTGAATCTGGGGCCTCTGCCCGCAGGTCCACCCCATGGAAAACCCTCTGAGGATGAGGACTGTGCTGCCTGCTCTGCCCCCTCCTCCACTAATCCCACCACCCAGCCCAGAGCCGCGAGCCTGGATAGCGCTTGGCACGCGGCAAGCCTCCTCCTTCCACCAACTTGCACCCTCCTGGTCATGCAGCTCTGTCCTATTCTTGTTATTTCAGGTCCTTGGATCTTGTGGAAGGTACAACATCCCTACGACTGTGACTTACAAATCTGTACATACATGGCACACATTTTGCATCCTCTTCTGGGCTCAGCACAGTAGGTGCTAAATTACTGCCTGTTGTCTCCTGATACCCCCCAGGAAGCCCTCAATCGGAGGGGGTGGTGGGGAGAGCAGTGCACGGAGGCTTCTGGTTGCAAGGTCTGCAAATCAACTGCATCTTTTCAACAAGTCAGGACGTGTTGTGGAAATAAAAATTCAGGTCTGAAGCATATAAAAAGGGGCCCAGTGTGCTTACAACGGGGTACACTTAGTGCTGGATCAAGAACACCGGAACAGAAGGTACTTTGAAGTGTCAGGTCCCATGAATTGGTGATCAAGTGCAGGCCCAGAGGAAGCCACTGCACAGCCCCAGACTTTTATGACGCTATGGAGAATGTGGGCACGCTGGCTGTTCTAACAACCGGAGGAGGGATGTTTGTTCTAATCACTGTTAATCACCCCAGGTGCATTTATGGGGGACCTGTAACGCTGACTTAGGGTTTGAGATTTTTTTAAAATTTCATCTTAAATAATGTAAGATTTTCCCAACCAACTGCCATGACTTCTGACCCCGCCCCGCCCCCTCCCCTGCCATCTCCTCTCTCCTCCTCTCCCACAATCCCAGCACCTCTCTCATAGTTACTTACCCTCACGGACTGACTGCCACCCTCCCAGACCCTCCTGTCAGCCCTCTAACAAGTAAACAAAAGCTCGCCTGCACCAGCTCTGATGATCTGTGATAAACGTCTAATGGGAGCGTCTGCTTAACAAAGACAACGTCTTGTTCCTTACAGCTTCTCTTCTCAAGATGCGGGACTCTTGGCTGGCAAAACAGGAGAGGCGGGCCACGGTGAGGATAGGACTGGTGCCCCTCAGGAAGCCAGCTGTGCTGGTCAGAGACGAGACCCAGAGCCTGCGCCGGGACATAAAGCCACATCCTGCTTCCCTCCCCGAGGACAACGCCAAACCAGAAAGTCAGCTGGATCACATGGTGCGCTGAGCGCCGCCGCTGTACCCGGGTTGTGAGAACACAGGGTTTGCTCTTAAATTATTTGCATCACTGCGGATGGTAACACACAGTGGGCTGACTGGCGGCCTGGCCACAGAGCACGCTCTGAGGTGCACAGCCTGTCCTTTTCTTCATGGATTTAACAGCAACCCAGAACTGAACTGCAGAGAGCATGGTGAGCCTTTCCCTCTCCTCTAGGGAGGAACTGGTGCCTTAGAAACACGTGGTCATCAGTAACAACTGGGGCTCTAGGGCACAGAGAGCAGTGAAGACCCACTGTCCCCCCTGTCCTGTCCCACACCACGGGCCCTGCCCCCCTCTTGCTACAGTACATCCTTTACCGGAGGCCGAGCCCACCACTTGTGCACTGAATGCCCCTCTTACCTACTTGAGACTTTATTCCTGAATAGCTCCTCTCTCTCTGTATGTCTCTGTGTCTCTGTCTCTCCAGAATGATCAGTATTCACCTTTGGATCATTCCTATCAGCCGGCAAACTATTCTCCAACTGGCCCATCCTGGCCCACTGTGATATAAAGTCACTTTAAATCAACACAACAGGGGCTTGATGTTTGGGGTCTTGGAACTCTTTGGTAATCTCATCAACACCCTCTCTGGAGGGTCCACTGCACTCACAGAGTTGTGCCCAAATTCTAAAGGGTTCCTGGACTGACACCCTCATCTAGGCGACAGGAGGCTTGAGTTGCTGCAGGCGGCTGGAATCACAGGCTCTGGCCAGATGGCTTGCTAGGGGTCCCGGGGAGGCAGAAAATGCCAGCCCCGCCCCCCCTTCTTCCCACATCCTGTTTCCCTGTTTAGTAGCCTCCTAGGTAATAAAATCACTGTCAAAGTGAGTATGACTCAGCCCCACCCCTTTCCCATCAAAGCCGCCGCAGTGTCTGGGTGACCAGAAGGTCAGGGCTTCTAGCACGGCGCCCACCTGCATGCTCTCTCCTCTTGGCCAGTCACAAGAGGGTCTCCTACAACTGAATGCGGAGGCCAGGGCCCCTCAGGTGGAATCAGCAGTCCCTACCAGTCTGGTCACAGTTGGCCCTTATTATTTTTTGTCCAGCCTCACCCATCTGAAAGGATCAAGCAAGTCAGCCACACGTAATAACATTTATTACTCAGAAACACTTCTGACTCCAGGAATTTAAAATCATAACCCAGACTAACGTGGGCTTAGGGCCAGGAAGCTCCCTTGTTTCTAAGAACTCTATCTTGATTGTCCATTAACATCATCTCCAGCTAGACTATAGGCTCCTGGAAGGAGAGCTGGACCCCCAGCCAGGATAGAGCATGGGCTTGGCACATGGTGCGTGGCAAGGTCTATGCAATGGAAACAAGAGAAGCAGCCCAAGTCCAGGATCTTTTCGCTGCCCGGCCTTTTGGGGTTTACTGAGGCAGCCAGATCACTTACCAATTTCTGCCAGGGACTGTCTGGGAAGCATTCGACCCAAGGGATGACCCACAGTGCCAACTTTGGGTAGAAACTGTAATTGACAGCTTTCTAACCAGCATAAGCCTTTCCAAAGGTCAAGTGGAGGCTTAAAGAAAAATACATTCACATTTGGCCACTCTGCTCTGCCCACATCTCCTGTGATAGAAAAGCCAGTAATGCCTGATGGCAAGAGGCTCGTCCATCCGTTCCTTTCTTCCTTCCACCACTTCCCACGGAGTAACCAGCATGTAGCAGGCGTCGCGTGAGACAAACACAACCCAGCCCTGAGCAGCTGCTCATCAGCTAATGGAGAGAGAGACGTGGCGGGTACTGATGTTGACAACGCACAGTGAGCATCTAACAGAAGCACATGTGAGGGGGAGAGCTGAACCTGGCTGGGCTGGGGGGACACTGTGACGGAGGAGCCCACATTCCAGACAGGCCTTAAAAGATAACAAGGTGGAAAAAGGGCTTCCAGACACAGAAGCACGTGCCACGGAAAGGTCCCACATGGTAACAGTGGGGATGGGGTGCAGAGGAGGAATGGCTAGGAGCGCGTGGCCGGAAATGAGGCAGAAATGTAAGTGCGCTAGTGTTTGGTGCAGAATATTCGACTATGAAATTACCTTTTTTTTTTTTCATACAACAGGTGGCATGGTCAGCTTTCGGTTTACAAAGGGAGTGTGTGGAAGATGAAGGGAGGGGGCTGAGGCCAGAGGCAGGAGATGGTTCGGCAGTCAAGGAATGCAAGAGGGAGGAGGGCAGCGGAGGCTGGGGTGAGATGAGCTGGCCACTGAGGCCCTGGGCGTGGACGCATCTTACCAAGGGAGAAGGGGACCAGGAGGGAGCTCGGGAAGCCCCGGCCTTGAAGGGATAGGCTGAGCCCATGAAGGAGTCTGACATCAAGTTCTAGTTAAGGAGAGTTAATATTTCCTCTCAAGCATTATTTGGCATTAAAATAAATCACTGAGATATATTTATGTGATATATATATATGTGATCACTGAAGAACTGAAAAGATAGTGTCAGGGTTTCTTCCCAGGAGGTGCAGAATGTGCTCCAGGAAAATTGCTGGGGCTGATTAAGCAGCCTTATTCCTGCCAGGGACCCTGGGGGAAGGAGTGCTGTCCTGGGAGGCATTTGGGACCAGGTGACCCAGTGTCCACGACACACCCGCTCTGCACAAAAGCACGAGGACAGCACTAAAGCACTTTCTTCTTTCCCCAAACCCAGTAACTCTTGACGTTTTCCAAGCTCAAGTGGCTGGGCAGGTAAATTAGACATTTTCAAGGTAGAGTTGACGCTTGAACAACGTGGCTTTGAACTGTGAGTGTCCACATACACATGGATGTTTTTCAAGAGTAAATACCACAGCCCTACGTGGTTCGTGGTTGGATGAATCAATGGGTGCAGAGGAACCTCGGATAGGGAGCGGCGGCTCCAAGTAATACTCAGATTAACCCGCATGTTGTTCAAGGGTCAAGTGTAGAACCAAGATCAAAATGCTTCGAGGTCTAAGACTTGGGAACAAAGTGTGGCTCCCTGAGGAAAAGCCCACATGGAGGCAGGTAACGTACTTGAACAGGTGCTGCACAAAACACCAGATGGGCAGCCTCTGGAAGCACAAAGAAGGAACCTTGGACAAATCAGAAGTGCTCTTTAGACCTATGGGAGTCAGTACTGTGGACAAAGCCCTTCTTCTTCAATCTCCCTCCTTGCAGCAAGAGAATTCCCTTGAGAAGTCCAGTGGCTGCCCCTTGGGAGTACTGGAGGGGAAGGCCAGGGGAACAGGACTTGGTTCTTATCTACATCATGGCCCACCTTTCAAAACCCTAGGGCGCTCAGTCGCTCCAAGTGCACGAGGTCGATGCCCGATGGGTGGGTCTTCCCTGGGGAGCCGACATATCCCACTGAGCAGCCTGCTTGCTCGGTCCTCATTCCTTGGCTCTTTGGCGTCTCACCACCTTCCATGCTTGCCTAACCCACACTCAAAACAACTTTTCCCCTGGAGTGATCCCACCTCCCCACCAGGGAAGCTCCCAGCTCGGACCACATCCCTCTAAATGTGCTCTCACTCAAGAAGCCCCCTTTACCAGTCAGGCCCTTGAGTACAAAAGGAGTCAGGTTCCCCCACTTGTTTGAACCTTTCCTCCTATGATGCCTTCTCACCTCCCAGGAAGGATTCTAACTTCACCCTCTGTATTTCTATTACAAAACAGCTGCAACCCTGTCTCTCCTGACAGATGCTGACAAGTTCTCCCAGAATATGTGCCCCTCACTGTGGAGAACACAGCCCCAAAGGACCCCGCGACAAAGCTCCCCAGGAGAGACAAAGACTTTCTGAGATGAAGCTGATGGGCCAGGTTCCCAGCCCTCTGTCCCTCTGGCCATCTCCTCACAGAGATGCTTCCCTCTGCCACCTTTGCAACACGGCTCCTCAGCCCCACTGCCCCTCTGATGGGTAGGAGGGCCTCGCTGACTTCTTTGTGGAAGACTACCCTCCTGGCCCTGCTTTGCTAACATCAAAGAGGAGATAGGAGAGTCAGGAAGCGTTTTAAGAAGAGCTTTGCTTCTTGGTGAAATGACTCCCTCCGGCTCCTCCAGACACACCGTCACAACACCAAAGCCACCTGCTTCGCAAATGCAGCGACAGTGCCCCTCAAGCGTAGAGGTGCTGCTATTGCTGTTTTAAAATTTCTCTCACTTGTGATCTGAGGTTGTCTTCTGCTGTGAACACACCTTGCGGAGGAAAACTACGAAGCGGCACAATTTCTAGCGGAAATCACTCATTTAAAAACTCTGATCGATCAGTACTGATTATAAATTAGCTACTCATTTCCCCTCGGCCTCACCAGCCTGTTCACACGCCACTGAACTCTCCTCCCAGGTTTGGTATCAGTGGTTCACTGGACACAGCCGCTGACAGTGCACACGCAGACACACACGGACTCACACACATGCCGTGGGCAAATGTGCCTTCTCAGAGCTTAATCACCAGGCAGGGCAAGACACGGCGAGGGCATCTAGGAAATGTTGCATAGATATGTGCCATGTTGCCTTGATCACGTGCTTTTGGAGTCCTTACTCTGCAACCCTTCCATCAGTCCAGACAAATGTTGATCAAAGACGGAAAGGGGAAAGGGAAGCAAACCAAAAACCTCAAAGGAAGTTCAGAAGAGTTTGGTGGGGCGGGGAAGAATGTGCGTGTGTGGAGATATGGACAAGTCACAGTAACTAGCATCTGGCCATGCAAAAATGCCAAGTTTGACCCCACTGCAATCACCCCGATCAATCACTTACAAGCGTCCTTTCTTTTTGGTCCACAAAGATCTGATAAAGATTGCATAGGAATTAATTCAAATTAAAGAAAGGAACAGTTCTGAATTAGAATTCCACTTACGGATGGAGTATGTGAAACCGTCATTTCATAATCCGAGTCTTACTTAAATTAGTGTTGTCAGATACCTTACACCCTGATGAACAGACACTGGGGTCACTGAACTCATTCTCTAACTCTGATGGGTGGAGGCTTTGCTAGAAAAAAACTGAGGGTCAAATGTCTCACAGCTCGGCCAGGATCTGCTCCTCCGTCTAGGGTTTTAGGATGAGGGAACATCACCACTTGATGATGGGGATGGTGGTCGTCATAGTAACAGTCCTGACATGTCTACAGCATGAGGCTACATGTCGAGCACTCTTATAAGCATGGCACACAGAGTGATTCTTGCTCCTCCAAACTGCCCTATGAAGTAGGACTACTAGCGCCCTCATTTCATGGGTGAGGAAATGGAGGCACAGAGCATTGAAGTATCGACAACTTGCTCGGGGATTTGAATCCAGTCTGGTCCCAGAATGGTGCGTGCTCTTCGACACTATACTATCTGTCTCTTATGCTACAGACGTTGACAACTGTGGACTGGAGTCACTCTGTCCTAAAGGAGACATAATACGCGAGCACTCCAACACAGTTTAAAATGCTCATGTCTTGTTTTGTCTTAAAGTCAAGTGAAATTTTTCTAAATTAAACAAACGAAAGATGGTATGGCTGTGAGAGGTCTGCAGCTGGTAGAATTTTCCATAAAAGGGGAAAAAGACGCTGTAGACCAAGAACAAAGAAAACTAGTCTTTATGCTGGAAATGTAAAAGTAAAATCAGGGCCGAATTATTTCTGATGGGTTACGTGAAAACAATGTCTCCAATGCTCAAGTAATGAGGCGAGTTTCCCTGAGACAGTCTGACACACACTTTTCTAGAAACAGAAAATCAGGTTTCAAAACAATCTCCATTCTGCAAATTCCTAATTCTCTCTTCTTCTTTTTCTCAGAATTGTTTTTGTGAGGTTTCGTTTTCGCAGATTTATTTTCCCATATGTACACAGATGCCCTAATCAGATTTTAACGTTCTCAGGTGATAACCTAGTTAACGGCCAGAACAATTCAGCATAATCCAATAACACAAGACTAACAGGAAGTGGGTGATTCTTTGGAGTGATTCAGCTACAGCCTTTGACAAGTGGGTTCAGCAACTCACCTTAGGTTTAAACGCAATGACTTTCAAAACCATCTCGACAGTGAACACCCCGGTGAAGACCATGTTCAGGATGTCCATGGCGTCATTAAACATCTTGGACTGCTCGTAGTGCTGTGGATGGAAGCAGAGGCACAGTTCTCAGGGGTCCACTCCAGACTCGCAAAAGGAGGCTCCCCAGCCCACCACCCCCTGCAGGCGTCCGTCCGCCTGCCACGTGGACAGGCAGGCAACCTCCCCGGTCCAGCACCCCCTCCCAGTGATTCCACTGACGCTGCGAGGGCACATGGTTGGCCCCCCACAAAGCGCAGGGGGCCCTGACAAGATGAGGGTGACCGAACGATGAAGGGGAAAGACATCCACTTCCTCTGCTCGGAATAAAGGGAATCCACCCTTTCTCCCAGCAGGGTTTCTACTCAGGGCCTTGACCCAGGCACAATGCAGAACACACCCACAGGTCTATGGACGAAGGTAGGATTCGGTTAGGATATATTATATGCCATTTAGGCCTATATTCAATCAAAGGCACTGTTATCTTGCCTCCCTGCTTTTCCCTACATCAGCAGAGGGTCCTCATTCATAAGGAATTCTTATATTTGAGGAAAGGGCCAGAAAACGTACCCTTGGCTGTCTTTACACTCATCTTCCAGACAGCACTGGGAGTTGGTTTGATTTGCTCAAGTTCTTAGAGCCAGTGGGAAACTGAATCTAGACCTTGGCCACTCTTGTCCTAGTGCAATATCCACTAGACAACGCAAGTGCTGGAAACGCTCACTATCAATACCGCCCTGTAATCCAACGTGGCCAATTGAAGTGAGCTGCACTCCTTGCTCCCAGAGTGAGCAAAGAGTCGCTGTCAGGCAGGTCAAACTCAGTACTCCACGGACCAGAAGACTCCCCACTGCCACGCTGAGAGTGACTTGAGGACAGGAATGACACTCTGTGACAGGCCCAGAGCAAAGTGCCTGACACAAATTACCCAGCATAAACTTTGTTTCCCACTTTACCAATCGACAAAGCCAGGCTCAGGGGATTTAAATAACTTTCCCCGGGTCACCCAGCTGCTAAGGAGTCAAGTCAGGATTGAAGACCCTGCCTGTTCATTTCCACACAGACAGAGCTTTCAGTCCACAACCACTCCCTGGCCACAGAAGCCCACAGTAAAGGTTTACAGGCCTGCAAGCCATGGTAGGGCTCCACAGAAATGTCACTTATGCTCACGCTGTACAGTCTCTTACGCAGAAGAGTGACTGTAAACTCCTGCCATGGCAACTGTTAGCCAGAATGGGAGTCTGGCCAAACTACAGCCCAGACTCATCAGATAATCAAACCCTTCTTCCTGTGAGGGGGCGGCATTCCACCCTCAGAATTTGGGGCATGGGGCTGCACCAAAGGCCCAGACGTGATCCACGCGGCTGTCTCCATGTTTACCTGCATGGCCAAGCAGAGTGTGTTGAGCATGATGAGGACAAACATCATGTATTCGAAAGGCGAGGAGTTCACCACGTACCAGAACTTGTACTGGTAGGGGTTTTTGGGGATGTATCTCCGCAAGGGACGTGCTTTCAAGGCGTATTCAACACACTGACGCTGCAACGGCAGAAAAGAGCAACGGGGATCCTGAGCACATCTATGGAAGAAGGACACAGTTCTCGTCTGCCCTGAAAAGCTGGTGCACACCTACTGGGAGGGAGCGAGAACGAGGGGAAACCGCCAGCACAACCCGCACAGGTACCACTCAGCATCACTGACAAAGGGCCCCCAGCTCCATCACCTCATCTGGTCCTCACAGCAGCCTTTGAGGGTAAAAGCAGAGCACCCAGTTTGCTTCCATTTCGCTTATTAAAAGACTGAGGTCCTGCGGTGCATTAAGCAGAGATGCAAAGCCTTGACCCACGTCTTATCCCTGCCTTTCCTTGATGCTGGTGGAATACATCCGTAGTTCTCCTGCCCAGGGAAGGAAGCCAAGTAACGAGAGGCAAGGAAATCCTCAAGAACCAGAGGCGCTGGGCTGACTCCCTGAGATTGGAGGTCCCATGGCTGCTCCAGGATGGACCCACACAAGACGCCTACCAGAAGCCAGAACGAGCGTGTTAACCCTAAGTGTCTAGTGGTGAGTGAGCTGTGTGTCTGTCTGAGAGCTTTTGAGGCTCAGGAGCTTGTCGTGTTCATCTTAGAACCCCCAGGACGTGGTCCGTGATGATGGCCAGAGCACTGCCCCGCCCACTGATGCTGGGGCCGAGACCGGTCCGCCCTTTGCAGCAAGCCCGGAGGGAGCCTCCAGCCCCGAAAGCCATTTCAGCATCATACCCTACTTGCTCCTAGGCCCAGACCGACCACAGGCTCTCTCTGTCCAGGACCTGGCCCTGCTGTGACCTCACATGCTGACTCTTGGGACCCCCGACTGGAGCCTATCCTGGACCTCGTGGTGACCTAGTTTCAGCTCTGGTTCTGCCTGGGTCTTGCCCTGACACTCTTCTTCCTTGGCGGGGGTCGGGAGGGGTGAAGAGCTGGGCCAGGCCTCCCTCAGACAGTCACTGATAAAATCTGCAGGGACGCCCTGACAACTCACAGCAACGTCTTCCTATAAACCAAGCTGTCCTCGTGTTTCCCCCAGTGGAGATGCTGCAGCCTGAGACAGACGGCCTCACCATGCACGGCGACTTCCCGCCAGGAAGCTCAGGCTGGCAGATGATTCTTGCTCTCTATGTAATCATCAAACAGAGAGGGCTACTGATAGAGGGCCTGGGGGAAACTCCCATAACAGAATCTCGATCTCACAGACTATCTTTTAGGGCTGAAAAAGACCTTTAAAAGTAACTCCTTAATGCCCTCAATTTAGAGAGAAGGGAGACAGCCCAGACAGGAGGTGGAGGCACCCACAGTCACAGAGCACGCGCAGGTAGAACAGGACCAGACAGGCCTCCCGGCTCCCTCGCATCAGCACACGATCAGAGCCAAAGGCCCCTGCACCTAACAGACTGGTTAAAACAACGTGCTAGATCAAGAGAGTGATGCCAGTGCAATCTGAGTCCCAAGTTTAAAGTTAGCGACTTTCCCGGTGGCGTGATAGGGTACTTCCTCCTAAGTCAATGGTTCTCAACCAGGGCACATTTGACAATGTCTGGAGATGTTTTTGGTTGTCACCAAAAATGGAGCGGGAATGAGGGTGGGGGGCAGAAGGTGCTACTGGAATCTAGTGGGTAGAGGCCAGGGAGGCTTCTCAACCACGCACAGCAAGCATAACAAAGAATTACCCAGCCTCAAATGTCAATAGTCTCGAGGTTGAGGAGATAAAAGGCTATCCCTTGGGAGGGACTGTACGACTGTCACTGGGTGCTTTCTGGCCCCAGGCCACACCATCCTACATGACTCTGAGCTGTCACTAGTGGGTCATGACCACAGAAGGTGGCCTAGGTATCCTGACTTCTCACTCACATGGCTGGGGGTAAATTTCAAAATTGCAGCCTAATCTGCATCTGGGAAACTAACTCTCCACACTGATGACTCACAATGGCTGAGAGTGTGCTCTGAGCAGGGCCCAAGCCCCAGGGACAGAGAGCAGGTGGGCACCTTTCTCTGTACGTGCGGGAAGCCGTCAAAAGAGAAATCAGTCCTCTTTGGCTCAAGGGACAGAAGCCCAAACAGTGTGTGACTTTAACCTGATTTTTGTCCAGCTCACAGTTCTTATACTCTTTCTCCCCCTGCTCCTGAAACGTGACGATGACGAAGCCCACAAAGAT
This sequence comes from Balaenoptera borealis, assembly GCF_965194805.1. Lineage (NCBI taxonomy): Eukaryota > Metazoa > Chordata > Mammalia > Artiodactyla > Balaenopteridae > Balaenoptera > Balaenoptera borealis. The sequence continues at coordinate 39,204,154 of NC_138869.1, forward strand.
GTTCATCATGAAGAACGCTACGATGATGATGTAGATGATGAAGAAGATGGAGATCTCCACGCGGTAGTTGTAGATGGGGCCGACATTCTCTCCGTTCGAGTCAATGGCTTTGTACAGCAACCTGGAGAGCAGAGGATCCAGTGAGCGCCAGCGCCCTCGGCCAGCAGCCCAGCCCCGCTGGCTTCTGACCGCCTCTGCGGGCACTGATGGCCGGACCCCTCACTGGGAGCCCACCCCAAGGCCCCGGGACACGCGGAGGTCCCTCAGGAAGCCTCTTGAGCATTAGGCCCATCAGCCCGGCACCTGGTGGAGGGAACACCTGGGATATATTTGTTGACTGATTGCTTTGAAGACCGGAAAAGATTTTACAAATATCCAATAAGGCTCCTTTCTAGTCACAGACAGAAGAGAGGAAGGACATCACATGGAAGACACTGGTGGAAATGAAAGCTGTAAACGCAAGACAATGAGCGAGCGGCCAGGGCATTTCCAAAGAACTACGAGAGGTTCCCCAAACTGAAACAGGCACTAAAATTAAGTATGTGCCGGGCAGAACTCTGAGCAGAAAGAGGGGCAACTACTGCAACAGCCTCCAATTCAATGTGCGCTCGTTCTGATGCAGATTCGGCCCTTCCAGGCACCCCCCCGAGGCATGCACCGTGCTAGGTGCTTTCACGTCCATCTGGAAAGGCGGACATACTGTCGTCCCTGTCTTATGGAAGCTCAGAGAGGGATCTAAGTGCCAAGGTCACAGTCCCGGGGGCAGAGCAGGAGTTGAGTCCACCTCCCCTGAGCCCCAAGCCCCAAGTCTGTTCATTTCCCTGCCATCCCTGGTGGCAGCTGCCACCCAGATTTCCTAAAGCGCCGTGTGTAAAACCTGAGACCACAGCTAGTGCCTCTGTAGAGTGCAGGCTCTCACTCCATGCTCCTCTTCTCGCAGGACCAATCCACCAATGAGCAAGCCCCACCCAACAGTCTTTCTACATCGCAGACACTCCACACATCCAGAGAGTCCGGCCAGCCTGACCACCCTCCTCTGGGCATGAGAACTTGACATTCAGAACACTATCAACATATATATGTTCTGGTGGCAGGAGCTGGGGGGCCATCAGAGAGCAGAGAACAACAAAGGTACAAGAGCTCTCCTTTTGTATTCTACCTTCTTCCTTCTTTCCACTTATCTTACCTCACCCATCAAAATCCTAGCCATTCCTCAGGACCCTATGCTGCATGTCTCTGCCACACCAGGACCCTCCTGCTTGGCTTGGCTGAGGACACTGACTAAACGTGGGCTGTGAAAGGGGGAACCACATCTAGACAGCTCTGTTTCTTCCACAGGGCTTAGCACAGCATGTTGCATGGAGCTGGTATCAAGAGCACACTTTATGAATGAGCCAGCGAGCGTGGCAGTGAAAGACGTGGCACAATGGCACGTGTTAGTACATGACTAGGAGTGAATGAACAAATGAATGAATGGTCTGGGACACTAACAAGGGCCTCTTTAGGAACAGTGTAGTGGCAGCTTTACTGATGAGGTGACACAGGAGCTGGCCTGAAAAATGCCTCTGGGGACTCCCCATCCACATCCAGCGATGTCCCCCAGGAGCCCGCTGAGAGATACCCCCCTTCCACCACCCCAGCTTCCCAAATCCAAGAGTCCTGGCTGCCCACAGGGGTTAATCCTTTGCCTAATCAGACAGAGGAGCCCTGTGGGCCAGGAAGTGTGTGATAAGTGGCCCAAAGTTAAAAAGTCATAGAAAAGGCCTACAAAACTGGAGAAAAGCAGCAGGACTCGCTCTCCAGGAGAGCCGGCTCAGCCCAGAGTGCCCACGAAGTAGCAGGAGCGCCCCTGGGAGACACACGATCTCGGTACTCACGCGGGCCAGCCCTCGAACGTGGAGACCGTGAACAGGGCCATCATAGCTGAGAGGACGTTGTCAAAGTTGAAATCGCTGTTTTGCCAGATCCTCTCACGGACCACAGGGTTATCGACATCCCCATCCTTGTAGAGGATGAAGAGCCCCCTAGAGGGGAAAGGAAGTGGGCGGTCACCCTGGCAGGATGTGGAATCGGTCACACTGCCCGATCCCTCCCCCGGCCAGGCCACTGTTCTGAGCATGGCACAGCCTGCGTTTCTCCATATCTTGCCCTGCATTTAGCCTACTCTACGGTTCAAATAACCGTGCAGCAATGACTAAATGAGTATTCTCCAGAGTGACCAGGCAGACACCCAGCCTGATCACAAATGAAAACTACCAAACAAGAACCGTCCCTCATATAATGGCCTCAAAGTGTGCAATGAAGAACCGAAAGTTTTGGCCATGCAGAATTCCACAAGCTCTGGGAAACAAGCCCAGGCATCCTCTAATCTACATTTTAGTTTTAATCAAATTCCTTCTCTTACACTAACAGTATTCCCAGTTTTCTTTCCAAAACAATTCTATAATCGCTGGCACATAGTATTTCTCCTAGAATGTCTCTATTTCACAGATGAGGAGGCCGACTTAGCGAGGGAAGGGAAAGCGTCTTCGCGCGGCTGCTACGCTGTCACCTCCATGGGCGCCCCACCCCCACCCCAGAGCACGAACGGGGTGACCGGGGCCCCTGAGGTGCACTGCCACAGTCACACGGCCTTTGGTGCTCTCTGACTGCACCTTCTGCTGAAAAGAAACCCTCAATGAACACAGTGCAAGCAGGCCAGCCTTGCCTGGTGACATCTCAAAAGGACAGGGACACGGGGACGTCTATGCTTCTAAGGTCTCAGAACTTCAGGCAATGGTCTCCGTGTCTACCTTCATAGTCTTCTGGATGCATTGGGATAAGAGGAATGAGTATATGCCACCTGCTCTCTCCTCTGCCCATTATTGTGAGTGAACATATGGCCAAAATGTGGACGATGGGAGCAAGGAGAAAGAAGCATCCTGGGACCTGTCAGAAGAGGGTGGCCAGATCCTGAACTCCAGGAAGTTAAGCTTCAAGTTCTGGTTTGAGGAAAAAATTGGATACGTGGCTGTAGGGGGAGCTTTTGGGGGGCATTTCATAACTGTTATTTTAGGTTTTAGTGACCACTCCCACCCCCAGTTTACTGATTCTATACCAAACATCAGAAGTCATCTGTCCATGCCTTAAGGGTGATGAAAAGCTTTGGAACTAGACAGAGTTGGTGCTCCCTCCACAATGTGATTGTATGAAATGTCACTGAACTGTACAGTTTGAAATGGTTGATTTTACGTTATGTGAGTTTCACCTCAAAACAAAACCCTTCCATCTCTCCAGCCATGAGCTGAGCTCTCAGGCCTCTTGTCCTCCACAACAAAAAACTTCTGAAATGCTAGCACGAGCGGATTCTTGAAGCTTTTTATCTGTTCTTCCAAATTCCCCACTCCCACGTTCAGGACACTCACCTGCATTCTTCGGGGTTACTTTTGGCTTCATCTGTGCATCGGTAAAACTTTCCCTGGATACAAAACAGACAGACAGTCAAATGTGGGCTCCGCCTGGAGAAGATGGGCTGGGCTCCATGCTTGAAGGCCCTTCCCTGTACCTTGAAGAGCTGCACCCCGATGCAGGCAAACATGAACTGGAGGAGGGTGGTGACGATCATGATGTTGCCAATTGTCCGGATGGCCACAAAGACGCACTGGACCACGTGCTAGGGAGAGGGGGTGGGGAGGCGACAGGGGAGCGTTACTTCCCTGTGTTATTTTAGCCACGGGGTGAACTAATACCAGCCAAGATTTTCTAGGATTGTATGCATTTTTATATTATTTGCCTACCTGACAGTCCCTTATGCTTCGTTTTTCAGGTAGTTATCTATGGAGTTACCCCCAGTGCATTATGGCCACGTGGGAGGAACGCCCTGTAAGCAGGTCCCTCCTTGGCTTCCTCCAAAGCAGTGAGCTCAGTCAGAAGAAATGCCATGGGGTACAGCACTGCCTGGCACACAGGCCCACAGGGCCCTGTACCCCGTAAGACGACTGAGGAAAATGTAAACCCTCTGGCCTTTTGTACACACTGCACAAGAATAGATTTAAAGACTAAAAGAAACCCAAAGGAATACTATTAATAATCAAAAAAATAGTGAAGTGTGAACAGTAATCAAATAAAGAAAAACATGTTAAATTAACAAAAAATTTTAAAAATAGTAACTTTTTTTCATGGAAAGGCATTTTATTTTATATATAGCAGTGTGTGCATGTCAATCCCAAACTCCCAATCTATCCCTCCCCTTACCCTTCCCCCCCTGGTAACCATAAGATCGTTCTCTAAGTCTGTGAGTAAAATAATAACTTGAAAAACACTACCAGCACTTAGCAGAGGCAGCTTCATTGGTTAGAAATGTTCTTTTCAAAGGCAAAGCCCACTGGAAAATCCATCAGGCCTCAACTCAGTCCCGGCCCAGAAAAATCAGTGATGACAGCTAACCCCAACCGAAGCCAGCCCAGCCTGGAGAGGAATCCAAACCTTAAGTCCTTTTGCTCTGTTGATTGCCCTGAGCGGTCTCAGGACCCGTAAGACTCTCAGGATCTTCACAACAGAGATGGCACTGGATCTAAGGGAGAGAGCAGAGGAAAGCAAGCCAGCAGAGTGCATTACAGCGAGTAAAATACTGCGAGATGATTTCACTTTAGTACAACTATGGTGGGTCCACGTGCAGCAGGGCTAATCTCTCCCCACGGCCCACACACGAGGATGCGTCTCCTCCTCCCGGTCCACGCTCCATGGCACCTCCTAAGCCAGGCCCCCCGCACTCTCAGAGACCCTGACAGGCACACAACTAATGCAGCAGAGACACAACTTAGGAGTTTGCTTTATTCTTTCTACCTGATGTAAACGCTAGGCAGTACTTGGCTGAGTTGCGTTGGTTTGGTTGGTTTTCTAAGTTTGGAGGCCTGCTGCAGTGCCCTGGTGCTGGGCTTCTCTGGCCTTCAAGGAGTCCGCTGTTGGGCGGGAGAGATGGGCAACCGCAAGCCAGCGTGTAGGTGTGACAACAGAGGGAAGGCAGCCAGGGGAACACACCTTGGGGAGTCTGGGAAGGCCCCATAGAGGTGATATCAGGTGAGTCCCAAGTGGGTATGGGGTTAGCATATGGGGGGGGGGCAGCTGGAGAGCGCAGGCACAGCTGCGAGCTTACAGGCGTTACAAAGATACTCATGAGAATGCCCTTCCAAGTTGTGACTACATGGTTCCCTCTCACTGGGTACTGATGGGAGGTGAGGAAGAGGATTTTAACACAGGGCAGTTTCAGGCAGGGGTCCTCCCCCTTCTGAGGGGGATAGAGCCTCTCATTTCCCTTTAGTTCAGAGGCCATGTGCACACACGTGCTCTCATATGGGGGGCACTGATGGTCAGCACCTGAGCAGAGGTGCTTCAGAGTCAGCAGGAAAGCAAGGCCACCCCTGGACGCTCCCACTGGAGCCTCTGCCCCAAACCCCCAGGTACAGCAGGCAGGCAGTGTACAGCTGGAGCTGTTCCCCACCAGAAATCTCTCAATGCCATGGAAAGGTCCTGGGGCTCTGACTTGCAGCTTTGGCCCCTTCTAGCTAAAAATTTTAGATGCCGAAAGAAAAGGGTCGTAGCAGCTGATTTATCCTGGAGAGGAAGGGAAGCCTTCAATATCCAAGCTGGAAAGGCCTGAGAGGTCACCTCGTCCAACCCCTCCTGTATAGAGGGGGAACCGAGATCCTGGGAGAGGAGCCCCCGCCGGCCCCGGGCCCTGGACCAGCCCCTGGAGAACCCAGACTAGAGTCCAGCTGCCCTCCCTCCTAGTCTAGACTTCTTTCACCCTCTTTTGAAAAAAATATCACAGAGAATAATGAGCACAACCCAGCAGAGGGCATAAAAAGAAAAACAGAAACACAAGAAAGCATGAGTTGTCCCAATGCTTTCTGGCATGGGCACAAATTAAGCTTTCCCAGATAACCGAATGCCATAATTAAAATGACGCCTAGGCTTTATGAATTATGTTAAGATTCCTCACATAGAACTTCCTGCCCAACAGTCCTGTACACACACGTTCACACACGCCCCAGAATACTTACTGGATCCCAAATGACACCAGAGACACCCCAACAACCAGCATATCCAGTAAGTTGAAGTAGTTCCTGCAGAAAGCCCCTTTGTGGAGGAAAGCTCCAAAAGTCGTCATCTATAAGCAGAATCATGAGTGATTTAGTGTTTTGTTTTGTTTTTTCTCTCTACAGAGGAAAAGAAACCTGGGCTCTTTACAAAAGCTTGAGCAAAGTATGACTCTATGAACAAGTGTGCATTAGGAAGCCAGAAATGTAAACCAACAGGGCAGAGCAACTGAATGCTTTGTTCAAAAATGGAAAAGGGGCAGCTGATTTCCTATACATTTTAAAAGAAGAGAGCAATTATTTCACTGGACATTATTACAGTGAAAACAAATTTCAATTATGAATATATCGTTGGCATGTCCAAAGGCTCTGTCTCAGCAGAGAGTCCACTTGACCAAGCTTGTCAGGATGTAATCGCTGCCCAGACAACCTGGCTTCCCCACAAAACGCCATTCCGGCCCTTCTGAGACCCCAGCAGAGCCCACATTGCTCCAACCCAGACTTCCCAAGTGGGGCTAGAAGTGCCCGAGCCCCGGGCTCACATGCTCCGTTGATATAGAAACTTGCATGGTTTTCCCAGGCCCCATATTGCTCCTAACAGCCCTTAGTGATGCACCCATTTTAGAGGCTCCTCCAAGTCCAGCTACTCTAGCATGTGCCAGGTGTGGCTCAGAAGCCGTCACCTGCTAAGTCACGTCACCTAAGTCACGTCACCTGCTAAGTCACGGCCCTGAGTGCCCGGAGCCCACACCGCAGGTTCCCCACTGAGCTTCTTGAATACGGAGCTTAGTGAGGAAGTGCTCCAGAATAAAAACTGCAAAATACATGGAGTTACTGCTTCTTTAAAAAAACAGATGGGAGAAGTTTCAGATAAGTACAGGAGAGCAGAGGCAGAGCTGGGAGCTAATTATACTGGCCCATATGGAACTGCCAATAATTAACCCTCTTTAACCTACCAAAAAAAGGCCACTTCAAATGGTTTAACCCAGTATCCAAACAGCCTTCCAAATCCTCCCCAGGCCACCAGGAACCACCCTTTCGATGTCAGCTGCTTCTCAAAGATTCTGCATTTTCTGAATCTTTCTTGTTTTAGCTCATTTTCCACTCTATGAGATACTTTCAAAACGAGGATTGATTTGGAAGATTTAAGTCACTGAGGCAAATATATAGAAATTGAAAAGCAATAATTGTGGGTTTTTTTTTCTTTTAAATAAACCTGTGTCTCTTTGCCCTGAAGCCCAAGAGGAACTAAATGCATTGAACAACTTAAAAATGTGGAAAGTAAAACCTCAATTAACCAGGCTAACAGGCTAAAGATAACATTTTCCTGTTCAGTTTGAGGAGAAGGCAAATTGCCAAAAAAAAAAAAAGCAGCTCAGGATGAAGCAGAGGCCAGGTGAGCGTCCTTGCACCCCACGCCCTGTGCCTTTTGCACCAATGCCCATCACCGCGGAGACAGAGGTAGAATCTGCTCTCTGACCCAGGCAGCATCTCACTTAGGACAACCGTCAACCAAATTTACTGGCCTAAAGGCAGGAAAATGAACTCAAATGCCTAGAAGATTTTTAACAAGGGTTTAAACAGAGGTTGGTTGGTTGGTTTTTTGGTTTTCATTAACCAAAAAAAAAAAAAGAGAGAGAGAGAAAATAACTAAGTACCCTATTGCCTGGAATGTTAACTGAGGTTTCATTTGACAGAAGATTTTGTGAAGAGCCCAAGTTCCACGGTACATTAAAATACATTTTTTTTTCTTTGTTTGTCCTGAGATGCACACACAAAAACCCCAACATGGTTTAAAGAAACTGTGGTTCCAAGACCTCATTCCCCAGCTTGTCTCTCCACTAGCAGATGACTGCCCTGACAGTTGTCCCAGGCCACGTTGTCCCAGTACTGCGAGGACGCATGCCCCTCAGCAAGTCTGGGGTTCTGGGCTCTCTGCTGTGGCTCTCCAGACCTCTGAGTACATAGGAACGAGCTCTCCCCAGGGTGGCCTTCACAACCAGTACACAAACCACATGCAGCAATGGCAACTGGCAACTCATGCATGGGCAGCACATTCCGGGCCCCCTGTCCAGGGGGTGCTCTGTTCGTTTGTGTAAATGTAAGCCCATCCATTAAAACAGATATATCTTAACACAAAGAGACCCACATTATCTTGCAAATCCTGTTGCAAGAAAATAGTGTGTTACTCTTTTAGGGCACTGAAAACACAATGCAGTCAAAGAAATGAGAAGAGAGACATTCCCTTCGCAGGAGAAATGCTTTTCCTCTGACTTTGATGTCAAGAAGGGTGGAAGAAAGTTCACACACAGTGTTGTATCTGTTATCAGTTGACACATTTCAGAGGACATTAAAAAAGGAGCAAAATATAATTTCCAATCACTATTAGGAAGCCAAAGTAGCTCCTACATGCATTCAAAGGTTAAAAAGAAACAGCAAAAACAAGTTGAATGGTTACAGGAAAAAAATCCTTTGGTTAAAAAAAAAAAAAAAAGCGGAGCTTGATCACAGAGGACAAAAACTGAAAATAGCCAAAAGCACGTCACGCGTCTTGGCCGTGTGTCACACACAGGAGCAGGCCCCTGAAACACACTCCTGTGGCACCTGTTACCTTCAAAACGATCTCAAATGCAAAAGTACCAGTGAAGACATAATCTGCATAACCTAGCATCTGGAAGGTAAACAAAGAATTGCCACCGTTATTGCTACCGCTGCTTTAGAGTATGCGAGGATCAATGAAAAAGCCATTACCTTTAACAGGATTTCAACAGTAAAGATGGCTGTGAAAGCATAGTCAAAGTAACCCAGTATCTGCAAGGCACAACACGTGGAGATGAGAAAAAGGCATCCGGACAAACCCCGACAGCTACACGCCCACAAGCGGTCAGAGACCCGTTCTCCCGGGATATGCCTGCCACCCTGGAGGAAAGTGCAGAGATGCTCAAAGGGCCCCACCTTGGTCCAACCAAGAGCTTTGGGGATACTTACCTCCTGTAACCACTCCTGCTGACACCTCTCCACACCCCCCCCACCCCAGCCTCGTGTTCTGGGCAGACAGAGGCTCACTTATGAAAGCACTATGCTGGTAAGTAACTTGTGGCACCAGATAAATCAGTCTCACACACATTTTAGATTTTTAACTGCCTTTTTGGTAGAATGAAATATGCTGTCATTCAGCTGAACTTTGGATTGGAGGGAAAATGTAAACAAAGGTATTAGTGGCACCAAATGGGGCCACGTGTCCCCTCCAATTCCAGCCCATTCAATCAGGGAGCAAACACCCTTCCCCCACCGATGTGCCGGACTGGAGAAATCTGCAAGGAAGAGTTTCACTTATCATCTTCCTCCTGCCCGCTGCTCTGAATCTAACACCGCTCTCTCTCTCAAGGCAGGTGTTTTCCTTGCTGGGCCCATTCAAAGAACGGACTGACTTGGCCTCTGAATGATGGTCCAGCCCACTTTATCAGCATTCCTGAGAATACTGTCTACTTTCCAACCAGTGGAGTCCTGCTAACCCTTTCTGGGGTCCCTGCTTCTCCTCAGGGCGGACAGGTGGGCAGCAGTGGGCCTGACTAAGGCTGCCCACAGGGAATCCTCAGCCACAAACACAGCAGCCGAGACTCTGCCACTGGAAGAGGCCGTCTTGGCTGCTTATCTGCATGACAACTGGGCTCTGTGGTTTGGGGGAACTGAAGAGAGCGGCCCTGGAAGATAACCCATGGAGCCCACCCAGGCCAACTCCGTTCATTTCACAGATGTGGATGCTGAGAACAGGGGCAGCTGCTCAGGCCACGCGGCCAGTCTCTGCGTCGCTGAGCGGGAAGCCAGGTCTCCGATATGCCAGTCAAGAGCCACGGGCCCTGCTGTGTCCGTGTGGGACCCACCCCAGGGGAGTCCTTACTACTGTTACACTAAGGCGAGGACCTCTGTTTCAAAGGCAGCCCTCCTCGCTGAAGTTCTCTCTCTTCAGACAGTATTATTCGTTTTCCAAACTGTTTCCATTTGGGGATGTATAAATTTTGCTGGAACCCTTCTGTGTATCTGTGCTTCTGGCCAGGCAATGAAAGGTCTTTCTCAGTACACTACCAAGGCTGCCCACGGGGGACCCTGCCCCCCCTCCTTAGCCCCTCCGAGGTCGCAGCAGGGCTGTGCCTGCTGAAAGCACATGGGTAGCCAAGAATGACACAGCTGCCGACAAGCCAACAGCTCAGCCTGGTACCCGGGGTCAAAGCTCTTGGACTCAGGTTGTTCTTTCCTCACTCTGCCTCCTTTCTCTTTTTCACTAATGAATCAGCTAAGGTTTAAAGAAAAAAAAAAAAAGCACTGCATGATATTAGTTATATGACGTATCTAAAGTAGTGAAACTCGCAGAGAGAAAGCAGAATGGCGGCTGTCAGGGGCTGGGGGAGGTGGACATGGGTAAAGTTTCTGTCACACAAGGTGAGTGAGTTCCAGAGATCTGCCATCCAACATGGTGCCCAAGGTTAAGGATACTGTCTTGTATCCTTAAAATTTTGTCAAGGAAAATCTCACGTTAAGTGTTCTGACTACGGTCAAATAAAAACACTGTGGTATTTTAAAAGCAAGACACACATACATATGTACATCTATTAAAAAAGAACAATAACATTCTTGGGAAAAGTGGCAGGGAAATAAACCCATGGGGAAGTAATTACAATAAAAAATTAGAACATGAGGCCCGCATGTAAATTAACTCTTTGTCTATCTGTGTTCTAGGACTAGCTTCTGACCTAGTCCATCACATAATGGTATTTGTTTCCCAAACAGCTTTTCCCCCTTGTGTCTCATCTTTAGGATGGAACCAGTGACACTGAGGGCCTTGTTCCATCTGAGTGTTGAGACAGCCTCGAGAATCTTAACAAAAGCCCTAACCTCTGAGTACAGACTGAGACAGGCTCAGGGCCTTCATCTTTACAACACCCACACATGTTTTGAGGGGAAGATCTTTTAATCTTCGTATCAGGGTGCCCGAGTTTCAGCAATCTGATAGATTGGGTTTGCCAGGCTTCAAACCAAGAGCACTGGAAATGAAAAGACAGCACAGGGCTTGGTTGTCACAACTGAAATCGTGGGACACTGATCTGGTGATTTGTCTAAATACACAAATCTCTAAAAATCTGTTGTACAGAAAGAGGTACCAACCAGGCAAGGCAGCGACCCCTGACGGCCTCGCACACTTGCGGGCCTCCCTCCCCGGGCAGCTTTCTGGGCGATCATCTGAAACTGCGCTATGGTATTGAGGCCGGGCGGTCAACAGGCTACCGTCCTCTGAAGCTGTCTCGCCTCTGGACTGTTCTCAGTGCTGACAGCTGACCTGCTGAGACTGAACTGCTCAGGCAGGAACTGATTTAGGTACCAGTCTCTGCCCAACATCGATGCTGGGGAAGGGAGCCAGCCCTAAATTATGAAACTGATTACAAAAACGAGACTAAACCCTCTGCTTGTCTTCTTTGTAAAGCCACCTCCTGCCCCAAACTAACCAAAACTTAGTTCTTCTCCACTGAACCCTTCAGGTCCACATCTGTCATCTCCCTAACTTGTATTTCTTGTCAGTAACAGAACCAAGTAGCTTTGTGCATTTAAGTCTTCCTGCCAACCCTACATAAGAGCTCCCGGGCACGTGACACACCTGGTTTCAATTTTCCTTTCTCTCCTGCTGGATGCTGCCACCAGGTGGGAATCTCAAAATAGGTGTGCATGTGAATTGGACCAGGGAGGGGGAAAGAGGGACCAAAATGTTGGCAGCGAGGAACGGAGAAGTAGAGAAGCGGAGCCCCTGAAAATACTCAGTTATTGCAGAATATTTGAAACGAGGTGTAAAATATACGATTCAATAAAGGTTTGTGCCCGTAAAACAAAACCCCTCTGGCACTGACAAACCTGAAAGAAAATGCCTACAGGTGAACAAGAGGCCCACTTGAGCTTTTACCCTCACGGCCCCTGCGGACCCTGCGCGGACGCGGCCTCTGCCCGAGAGCTCAGCGCCGACCCGGGGAGCCCCGCCCTGCCGTCCTCGCTGGGGGCTTACAGTGTTCCGGAAGGAGTGGCTGCGGATGGGGTCCTCGGCGGCGAGGGCAGCGCTGCTCAGCATGATGAAGACGAGGATAAGGTTGGTGAAGATGTGGTGGTTGATGAGCTTGTGGCAGCCCACGCGGATCCTGCAGGGAAAGCCGCCGCATGGACGCAGCCCCAGAAGGGCCCGGGCCCTCGGCACACTAGGGCCACTCCGCGGCGACGAACCAGGTGGAGGACAGCTGTCCCTGTGCCGCCCAAGCCCCCACCCAGCAAACGGACCCACCGGACCATCAGCCCCTGGAAACCCCAGGACGGCAGACCCCAAGTGCTCTGTATGAACACGCCGCAGAGACCATTCACTGAGTCCTTAAAAGTGTGGACACCGTCCTTCTGAAGGTGAAGAAACTGAGGCTTCAGCCTGTGAAAGAACTTTCTTAAGGCGACCCAGCTATGGGAATTGCCCGGCGGTCCGGTGGTTAGGACTCTATGCTCTCACTGCCGAGGGCCCAGGTGTGATCCCTGGTCAGGGACCTAAAATCCCACAAGCCGAGCGGTGTGGCCAAAAAAAAAAAAAAAGGTGACCCAGACAGTAGGGACTAGGGGCAGAATTCCAATCCAGGTCTGAGGGTGACATAGCCCCACCATAACGTGAAGCCCAGCTGCTCCCTTTCCCTGCCTTGGAACAGAGACCGAGGTCAGAGCTCATCCCAACAGCTCACAAAGAATGGGAGCAATCCCAGCAGTTGGGCTGTATCAAAACATGACCACAGTAAGTGAGGCTTGGTGGAATCTCCTGTTACGTGGAGATTCTGTCATAAGTGCTATTTTTGCGGGGAGGAGGGGGAGTCGACCCACAACAAGTACTTCTGAGAAAGTCAAGTGGAAGTTACACCATCACGCAAGAATCTTAGAAGGATGCCACTGCACGTGCTCAGCGCCCCCAGCCCTGGCTCTCACGACGGCGCCACAGGCCATCAGAGCCTTTCCTGATGCCCCTGATGTCCCACGGGCTAGTTAGTGCAGTTAGTGCCTGACTTCCCTTAGCCTCGATATTTGACTTCAGAATTTAAAGTTGGTTTTTTTTTTTTTTTTTTTGGTCTATAGAATACATGTAGGTTTTCCTTTGAAATGTTTTTTTCACTTTAAAAACTGGAGTCCACTTTATATGAAGGTGACCCCTTGCTTCAAATCTTCCCTTTTGGGGCTGCTTAATGCTGGGATGTGGTCCCTGGAGGGCCTGCAAGCCATCAGCAGCTAGGGAAGGCCTTCCAGTGCTGTGAGGGCAAGAGTGCTCAAAGCTTTGGGGGAAAATCAATCCATTCCTCCAATACAGGCAGACGCAATGAGCTGCAGATGTCAGTGAGTCGGCTGAATAACTTTTTAAAAGAGATACCCAAACTGTCAACGGTGATGAGTGATAAAGACTACCATCCAGTCTTCAAGTCTGTAAGACTGCAGCCCCCCTTGCTTCCCACCTATGTCTCCCTGGAGCCTGTGAATTTATGGAGTTCTTCGCTGACAGCCCAGAACTGCTTCTGCAATTCTAGAAACCTTTCCAGGAGCCATCGATTCCGCCCCGGCATTTCACTCCCTCCCAGATCATTTAAAACCTAGAAACCAGCTAGTAAATACACATCTTCCTCTTACAGTACTTGTGAGTAATTACCATGTTCCTGGTGAGCACCTGATCATTTTAACAAGAGAAATGCATTTTAAGCAGGATATCAGGGAGCTGAACTGAATAGCTACCATCTATACAATATCACTGAGCGATTATTACTTTATCACCATCAAACTCAATAGGGAAAAGTAATCAACTAAACTGGATCTCTGGGTGAAGATACGCTGCAGAAGTTGGTCAAAATCCTCATCCCCCACAGCATCTTAACAGAAGGCCCCCTCGTGAAGAAAGGGTCCTTTGGATGGAACACACTTCACAGGTGACGACTCACGGCACACCAGAGCTGTGGGCTCTGACCGAGCCACAGTGTTGCACCACTGCTGCCCCAGTGCAGGGGTTGGGGGGAGGAGAACCTGGAACAGCACTTCTCCCAGGACCTGGTCACACCCCTAAGCCCCTGGTCCAGGCACAGGAAGGCTAGGAAGAGATGAACAGAGGGCAAAGGCAAGGCTGGAGCAGGACAGGGGTCCGAGGGGGCCTGGGGGCTCTGACGCTCAGGTGCAGAAAGGGACTGAGAACCATCTTCCCTCACCCCATCCCCAGCCACCCCTCAAGCAACCTGTAGGGTCCCTGGGGGAGACGGGGCAGCCGCGCAACTAGAAAGGGGATATTTACGGGTTGGTCTTGCTAAGAATGAAGAAAGCGCTCCCTTCGGGGATGGGGGTGATTTTCTCTTTCATGTTCAACTCAGAGATTCTGCGAGGACGGGGGCCAGCAGGAACCTCGGGTTCATCCTCTTCCTCCTCCTCTTCCTCTTCACCTACTTTAAAGGAGACACTTTTTTTTAGGCATGAAATAAACAAAGACTGCATTTGGGTTTCGATGGTCATCCTCAATTTCACATGAATATTTGGCTTAAACTTTAACATCATCTATCAGCTTACATTAATCAAAACCCTTCCAAATCCGAACGGAGAGTATGTGGGGGTGGAGAGAGGCTGAGAAGCGGCCCGTCTGGTGAGCATGCATAGCTGTGGGAATGAGGCCCCAGCAGTTTAAGATCTGAGCGAAGGTGAAGGTGGCAGCTGTGGGATTCTCACTGCCCATCCCCCCAGCACCTTGCTGCTTCCCCGGCAAGCCCCATGCTCTGCTTCAGCCTGAAAAACTGTGTGGGGTTTCAAATCACACAAAGGCCCCCAGGCTCCCTGACTCCACGGTCCCTCCCATGCCAGCCAGTGAAGGCCCCAGTCGAGGTGGAAGTATCAGGTGAGTGTTGATAACTGGCCGTCTCCTAGAGAGACGTCCCAGCCCAGTGTGGGCTTGCCCTGCTCCACCTACGCGTTCTCTCCCCGCCCCCTGGAGCCTAGGTTACATAAGCCGCCTGCAACCACGAGAAAAACAGAGCTAACCGGCCCACGAGGGGACTGCACCCGTGGCCTCGGCGGCCTCGGCAGCCCCACGTGTGCCCAGCTGGGCCAGCCAGCCGCAGACTCAGCCGCTGATCAGAGTGAGAGCAAAGACACATGGCTCATGCGCTGAGAGCCTGTCTCTGGCCTCCGCCACATACCTGGCACATCACAAGGTGGGTAGGGGTCCTTGTCCTCATCCTCTTCTCGGTAGTCATCGATGGTGACCTGGGAAGACAGAGAGGTCTTGGGAGGAACGGAGACTGACTTAAATGTACTTGAGAGGGGCAAGTAAAGGCTCAACCCTGCGGTTCAGCACGGGGCAGAGGAGTTGTCTCCAGAGCGTGCGCTGTATGTAAGTGTGTCGGGACAGCAGGTGCCCCCAGCTGGTGACTCTGCCGAAAACAGAAGGTCTGAGGGCAGATGAGGAGCAAACTGGTGTGACCCCTGCCCAGCCATGGACAGCCAGCCCCACCCATGCCTCTTCCTCTCCCAACACTGGCACCCACGCTACGTGAGAACTGCCTTACAGATTCCTGCCGCCCCGCCAGACTGAGAGCCCCACGCATGCAGGGACCTCGCTGGTCTTGGCCATTTCCGATCCCCAGTAGCTGACACACAGTCACCACTCAAAAAGTCTTTACTGACTCACTGAATAAATGAACAAATTAATGAAAAATCCAGAGCTGACACGGTGCACGAAGTTTCACAGTAGGGCCCTGAGCGCCCAGACCCTCTGATCCTGAGACACCCACGCACTGGGGACAGACATCTTTCAGCAATCCTTGATTTTAATCCCCACTGAGAAGATACTGACGCAGGTCAGGCCTGACCACATCATTCCAATCAAGAAAAAATAAGCGGTCAGACCAGTTCAGTATGCATCATACCAGCTCTCTGGTGAAATACTGTTAACAACCAGCTAAGTGCCTTAATTCACTCAGACACCCCTGGAAAGCCAGTGTCTATGACGGGGCGCCACACTTTCACTACTCCAAAATATCACACACAACGCTGTCACGGTGTAAAGGGTACATTTATGGTGATATCAACAGAATCATTTTGAAACAAAGTGGAGAATGTAACATCTACCTTGTTGTCACTGTTGGCTATCTGGTTGACTTCTGGTTTGTTGTTCTTTTTATTTTCCAGGCTTTCTTTTCTACAGAGAAGAGAAGAGAACAAAAAAAAACCAAGTAACCATACTGCTTTGTATAAAAAAGCTAATCAGGATTCTGAATCAACAGTGGCCCAGTGAAGGACAGAAATTAATTGGAAACAACCCTAATAGCAAGAACATAGCACGACCCACACCCAGAGCTTCCTGTTCACCTCACTGCACTGGATTCATTACACAGATCATCTTATTAAAATTCTCGTCCAAGAGCTAATCAGCATGGAATGCATCATTTATTTTATGACGCCAAAATTAACTGCAGTGATTCGTTAAGCATGGGGACGTGTGACTCCTACTCTCAGCTCCGAGGGGATGAGAGCCAAGGGCCTGGGTTCTGCCCAAGAGTCCAGCCTCTTTGGTCGGCCCCACAGGACCAGCCAGGATCCCCACAAAGCAGCAGCACAGGAGCTGCAGCTACTGTGCAGCCGGGTGCCCCCCAGGCCCCACCTGCGGATGGCTCCCCAGGTCAAACCCCTCCGCCAGCCGCCCAGGTGAAAATGGGGTTACCTGGCAATCTTCTTCCTTTCCTTTTCTTCAGCTTCCTCTTTCTGAGCGGTATTCAAACTTTCAGCATCAGCCAAATTGTCTACAGCAATGGCCAAGAAGACATTCAGTAGAATATCTAATTTGAAAATGTTAAGGATGCAACACGGTTCTAAGTGCAGCTACACATGGTCAGTAATGGCAATGAAACACCCCCGTGTTCAGGAGGCTGGTGACAGGTAACTGTCCCCTAGTGCTATGTTCACTTGGTAAAGCTAGGAGACCAGAGTCCCATTTTTTATCAAAAAGAACTAGAACCTGTAGAAGATAAGCTGGCCAAAAACAAAATTAAGATTCACCAAAACCCATGAAAACCTACGAACGCCAACATTCCCCTTCGTGTGTGTGCATGTATGTGCTTGTGCACATGTGTCTACACATCTAGGTGTCTATGGCTATGACACACATTGCATAAAACAATCTATAACATAAGGGTGTTATTTTTATGCATTTTGCATTTCGCTTTATGCATTTTGTTTTCTTTTAAAACACTCACACCCACAACATATCTATCTGGGGCGTCCTTTCCAAATAAGACCCTGTAAAGGCTACACATTATTCAAATGATGATCCCATCGCACAAGGCAGCCTGAGCCTTTCTTATTTGAAATGACCTTCTGAGTCTGTGAATACCTCGTGCATTCATTCATTCCACAAACACTGACTGACTCCAGCACGCCTGCCTTATTGCCCGATGGCTCTGGACTGCTGCTCTGCATTGTCCCCCGGTGGCTGTTATCTTAGACTATTGTGGTTGAATTTCATTTTTGCAAATAGTAAAAAGTTAGGTGACTGAACAAGTTATCAGGTTTTTGGCTCTTACTATAATGTTCTATGTGTGGTTTCCTTGAATGACTGAAAAAAATATCCTGAATAAGGCTCCCAAATCAGACGATGCCTGTTTCTTACTTGTTAGCAGTTAAGTACATTTTGGAGAAGCACAGGGATCAGAGGGCAATAAATAGGTCAAGACGACTCCCTTCTCTGACTGATGCTTCCCTCTGACATACCGCCACCTGCATGCAAGACAACGGGAGCCCAGGGACCCCGGCACAGGAGAGGCACAGCACGGTCCCACATGCCCTCCACAATCTGAACTCTCAGGCGGATTGCTGAACATGTCAACAAACATAACCTAACAAGGCGCTGATAATGAGCAGGCTTCCAGGGGATGTCATGCTTGACCTATTCAAGTCTTTAAGGAGGATAGAAATGTGAGTGGATTCTGTGAAGACTTTCAAAACACCTTTGATACAGTAGGATTATTTTTTAAACAGAGTGGCAAGGAGCCTGGGGAAGCAGTCTGTCCTGGGCTGGGCGATGGCTTGGCAACACGAGCTCTCCTCTGACGGACGTGGGGTAATCATGGCTCAGAAAACGATTAGTGCTGGGAATAACTGCACTGAGAATCCCTACTAATGATTGCAACTAAGAAATACTGCATCTCTAGTCTTACAATGACACTAGATTCTTTTAGGTAGTAGAAAGAAAATGCAGAGTAATAAACCACAGGAAAATCTTACAAGTTTGTAACAGCTGGTTTCCAAGAGCAAATACCCGTTATCTGTTTTTAGAAGCATTACCCACCAGACCCTCCTAAACAGTGGTGTGCTGTGGAATCTATTTGAAAACGTCTGTCAAGCACCTCTGACGTGCCAGGCACCGTTCTGGGTGCTGGGGACATGGGAGGAAACAGGACAGACTGGAGTCCAAGCTCCCAAGTAGCATCTATTCTAGTTGGGGGGGGGGGACAGAACATAAACTACTTAAGGATTTCAGAGAGTGAGACATGTACTACAAAGAAAACACAATATCTAACTGGAAAGTGGCCAGGGAATACTTCTCTGCAGATTAGGGCCAGTATATGGCTGTGGCCTAAAGAATTAATCACGAGGAGAGCAGAAAAAGAAAATACTGATCATTCATTTAACAAACACTGACCAAGGGCTGTGTGTGCATGACCCTGTGGTGTAAGCCACGAGACATGTGAATACAAAAAGAGATCGCTGACTCAAGAAGCTTCTCATCTAGTTGAGAAGATGGAGAAATGCCACCCTAAACTCCAGCAGGACCCACAGGCAGTAGGAGGCATATGCAGAGAGCCTGGCAGGAGAGCTGCCCTCTGGGCAGGGGGGACAGGGTGGTTCTCTGCAGCAGGGCTGTTGGAGCTGCATGAGAGACTCCTAGGATTTCTATGTGTTGAGAGAGGGACTTCCGTAGAATACACTGAAGAACAAAGCACTGTCCCCATAGGTTTGCACTGGGGTTTCCACCCTGAAGAAAATTCACTAACAAGCCAGAGAAGATGAAGGGGAAAACAGCTCAAGGGATGTTGTATGAAATTAAATTTGTTTTCCTCCTCTTAATCTGTCTTACCTCAATTTGATTACTAGCCAGCCAAAAGAACCTGGAAGCTAGAGGGACATTTTTCTTCCCTACACCCTCAAGGGTGATGGCACGGAGAACAACAGGGCTTTGCCCTAAGCCATCCCTTGGGACCTGTACAGGAGACGGGACGTCATGCCGAGTGGGTGACCACTGGTGCAGCCTACGTGCCGTCTCAGGCTCCCTCCCGTGGCTGCTGTCATTCCTCAAAGCCTAACTGAGACTCTGCTTCTCCTGTGCTGCCCTAGCAACAGCGAAAGAGGGCACAGGAGTGAGGTGAGGGCACTCACCTCCCCACCACAACGGATACCACCATCGCCACGGGGAAACTCAGAGAGGAAGACAGCAAACACGACACGGTCAACAAGGCGGCCCGGGTCAGCCTGAAGGCTGAAGGATACAGTTACCGCAAATGAAGAGGATGATGAAGTAGATGCAGACGATCATTCCCGAAGACGACGGGCCCCCATACGCCATAATGCCATCGTACATCACAGCATTCCAGTCTTCACCTGTCAGAATCTAAGAAGCCAAAACTGGGATCAGCGGGCAGGTGGATTCACAGTTCCCACGGTTCTCCCAGAGCTCCTGGGGGCTGCCCATGTCCGGTGTAACCTGCCTTTCACAGTTCAGTTTGCACTGAACAAATGCACCTGTTATCCTATAGTTTTTAAAATGTTATGCTTAATCACATAAATACATGAGTTAACTCTTCTGGTGAAAATAAAAGAGCATTCCATGTAAGACTTGTGTACCCTCTAACTACACCCCAGGCCACTCGGTCCCCTCCCCAGAAGCATGCTGTTGGTGTGTCTCTCCAGGACCTTTGTGCATTTAAACACGTGTATACATACCCAGAGAAAACAGGCTGTACAACCAAATAGAAATTTGGCAAATGGTTTGAAAAGGTAAAGCAATTCACAGAAAACGAACTATAAATGGCTCTTGCTCACATGAGAAGACATTCAACATCACTCCTGACAAGAGTAATATCAATTAAAACCACAATGAGATACCATTTCCATCTACCAGACTGGCAGTAATCAAAACGTCTGAACACTCACTACGGTGAAAGGGAGTTAGGCAACGGGCAGTCGCCACACCCCATCACTGGAGGATGAACTACCACAGCCTTGAAGAGAATACTTGGGCAAGAGTGTCAAAGTTAAAAATGGACACACACCCTTTAAACCAGCAGTTCCACTCGGGGGAATTTATCCTACAGACCTACTGTCACACATGTGCCCCATGGTGTATCTTCAAGGTCATTCACTCAGCCAAGACGAGACACAGTGGAATATTCATCAGCAGGGGACTAGACCCATGAATTCTGACACACCCACACCACAAAACATAGCAGCATTGAAAAGGAGGCAGCAGCTTTTTACGGACCAATAAAGAAGGTTCTTAAGGACACGTTAGGTGTTAAAAGGAAAGATGAAAAAAAGCACGTAGGATGAGCTACCATCTGTGCAAATTCATCTGTAGGTAGACAGGCAGGTAGGTATGTTTATTTACATCTGAGCGAATACACTGGGAGAATACCAAAGAATCTGCTTAATGGTGGTTGCCTCCGACAACGGGAAATTGGTGGCTGGGTGGGAGGGAGACTTGTCACTTTATATGCTTTTCTAACATTTGAATTTTGTGCCATGCACACGTACTACAAAAACAACCACCACCATGCAGGTTTCTCTGAAAGTACCAAAAAAAAAAAAAAAAATATATGACTCATCCACGGCCAAAAATTAAAACTGAGTTATATTACACTTTATTGCTATAGGCCAGGTCTAGAGCAGTGACAGTAATTCCATTCACTTCAAAATGTCCAAGTAGGAAAGAACCTTAGAGATCATTCCCTAGGCTCTCATTTTTCAGAAAATAGTGACTTTCCAAGGTCACAGAGCTGAGCACTGGAGGAGCCACCGTGGGACGTCCATGGCCACTGCCCCTCCTGCCAGGCCTCCCCCCTCTCCCGCAGGACTCGCTGCTGGCATCGCATGTGAAAAGCAACAAGGGCAGATGAGGGCAACAAGGGCGCTGCGTGGCTTGTGGGATCTCAGTTTCCCGACCAGGGATGGAACCCACGCCCCCTGCAGTGGAAGCACGGAGTCCTAACCACTGGACCGCCAGGGAAGTCCCAGGCAGATGGGTCTTTTTTTTTTTATAAATTTATTTATTTATTTTTGGCTGTGTTGGGTCTTCGTTTCTGTGCGAGGGCTTTCTCTAGTTGCGGCAAGCGGGGGCCACTCTTCATCGCGGTGCGCGGGCCTCTCACTATCGCGGCCTCTCTTGTTGCAGGGCACAGGCTCCAGACGCGCAGGCTCAGTAGTTGTGGCTCACGGGCCTAGTTGCTCCGCGGGATGTGGGATCTTCCCAGACCAGGGCTCGAACCTGTGTCCCCTGCATTGGCAGGCAGATTCTCAACCACTGTGCTACCAGGGAAGCCCCCAGATGGGTCTTTTAAATCTACCTGCCAGGCTCTAAGGAAGGGCTTCAGCTCACAACACACAAGGTGGGGGTGTGGGACGCCGCAGCGTACAGCCAGGTGGGGTGGAGAGGCTGGGCCTCTGAGCGCGGGGCCACCTGTGAACCTCTGACACCGCTGCTCCCTTCTCAGCCCGGTGCCCGCAAAGGCCCCCGCAGCAGAGACGTCCTCAGAGTCTGTGTGTCCCCGTTACATCACACGAGGGAGGACAACACAGGGCCAGAAAGCTGTCACAACTCCTTAATCACCCTGATTCCTCTGACTATACACCAAGGCATCAGGGCTTTAGAAGTCACTTCTCTGCATAAATCCATTATAACCAGGATTACAAAACTTGCCTGCCGTCAAAAATTAGCAAACGACAAGAAGAGGATTTTAGAGCCTATGTCACAGGAACCTCAGAAACCTCACACAATCAAACACAAATTTTGGGTTGATTATTTCATAATACAACTAGTGGTCTCACAAAAATGTGAAATCACAGCACATAGATCTGGAGTGAGATGCAAAACAAATGACTTAAATGGCACAAAATTAATCAGAGTGTTATTAGGGCAGAGATTACTAATATAATAACAATGGAGTGTTTTGTCTTATTGATTCGTGGACAGATGAGAAGGCAACCCCTAAGGTGCAGCCCAGGGAAAGGATGGAGGGGGACCCACCTGGAACACTGTTAGAAGCGCTTGAGGGAAATTATCAAAGGTGCTCCGCTTGGTTTGCGTTTCGTCAAAATTAAACTTGCCGCCGAACAGCTGCATCCCCAGCAAGGAAAAGATGATGATGAAGAGAAAAAGCAGAAGCAGCAGCGAAGCGATGGACTTCATGGAGTTTAACAAGGATGCCACCAAGTTGCTCAGGGAGGTCCAGTGCCTGCAAGTCAAGACAAGGGGGTGAGCCCAGAGCGCCACCTGGGATGGGGCAGAAGGTCCCCCAGGCGGGGACAGGGCTGACCACCACCCACGTTCAGAAAACACCTGCAGTGAGATGCGCACGTCCTCACCTGGTCACTTTGAAAATTCTCAAGAGCCGAACACAGCGAAACACAGAGATGCCCAGAGGAGACATGATTTCCAGTTCCACCAAGATCGTTTCAGTAATTCCTCCACACACCACGAAGCAATCAAACCGATTGAAAAGAGAGACGAAATATGCCTGGAGACCCAAGCTGTACATCTTTACAAGCATCTCGCAGGTGAACAGAGCCAAGAGGACTTTGTTGGCAATATCTAGAAAGACAAGGGGGCACACGTCCTCGGGATCTCATCATGGGAGTGGCTCTGACCTCCCCCCCCCCCACCTCCCTCTCACCAGCCACTGCCAGAAGTGCCCCAAGAACCTCTGCCCTTGTCTCTGCTCTTGCCCCAACTACAGAAATGCGGCATGAACACTCATGGTCTGCTTGTCTGTCAGGCTCTAGTCCTGCTTCTGGCTACTACCCAGACATGTGCCCCTTGGAGAAGTTCCTGGGTTTCTTTGGGCCTCAGTTTCACTGACTGTAAAATGGGGAGGGGCGTCTTACCACATAATCTCTGATACGTTCGAGCCCTGAAAGCCTACAATTCTGCATTTAGGCCATCATGTTGTTTTTGTTTGTTTGTTTCAATCAGTAACAGAAAAAAATCTGTCGGATCTTCCTTACAGCACCATGATCTAAGGAGCAGTTGCCTATCAAGGTCACTTCAGAAAATACCACCCAGCAGGCTGGAGAGTCAAACAGAAACAGGTTTGATTTGATGTCAGGCAGGGCTTCACAATGGCTCGAAACTGTTGAACTCAGAATGGGATGAGCTCCCGTACCACCCAGCTGGGGCATTCGAGGTAGATGAACAGCCACCGCTTGCCAAGAAAACTACAGAGGAAAATAAAGCTTCCAGTGGAGACGGGGAGAAGGGATTACGAGGTCCCTTCCAGCTGCCTGATTCCTTGATCCCAGGTTGTCACAGGGTTAAGACAATGAGCTGCTCTGGAATTATCAGCTTCAAGGTGCTTCACGCACCACACGGCACAGACCGCACGCCCTCTCCAGGTGCGCCCTGTGCTTGGTTCTGCCGCCTTCCAAGCTACTGCTCACTGGAAATGGTCCTGAATGCTACCCTATGTCCATCAGAGAAGACTAGACTGCAGTCAGCCAGCCTCAGGGATCCCCTACTCGGAACAAAGAGAGAACGGCTTCTGCTTATACCTTGAATCTGTGTCAACCAGTCGGGCTGGTCGTAGTGCTCGGAGGAAATGGTCAAGGTGTTGAGAAACACCAGGACAATCACCAGCCAGTAAAACGTGACGGACTTCACGGCGGCCCTGCACCTCCTGCGACTGAAGCGGTTCCAGCGGCGCCAGCGGCGGCTGCAAGAGAAGCAAGCGTCACTCCCTGGACGACAGATGCAGCACCTCATCAACATCACTGAGGAGTAACTGCACTCTGGAGGTCCCAGCTGGGGTCAGGGTGCAGGGAGGAAAGATGAGAACAAATGGCAGAGAAATGACCAGACCTCGTAAGACAAATTACTTTGGTTTTAAAATACAACTTTTGAAAGCACAGTCTTGACTTGATCATGCTATCAGTTTCCTTCCTATGGCTTTAGATAACCCCATAATCTGCCATATGCAGTCCTCAAACCAGTTGGGAAATCTAGATATTCACAGAATCATGAGTTCGTACACATATGCAGTTCATGTGCCCACCTCGAGGCACATGGATCTGTCCGAGCTCTCAGGGCAGAGAGACCAGCTTATCATACACATCTCTCAAAGCACCTCAATCATCATGCGGAATTTACCAGGCAGCGAAGTGCTCCCAAACCTGAGTTTTCCTTTTACGGAAACTTTCAGTCCTTTCTTAAATCTGGAGGTTCCTCTGGAGCTGGAGAGAGCTGTCGACGTTGAGTACTCCTGAGTCATCAGGTGCCCTTTCTAACTAGGGATGCTCAAAATATACCTTCAGGAGAAAAGCTAATATTGAATCATGTTTCCATACAAATAGAATGAGCTGAGCCAAACAGACAAGTAGCATGTCCTCTACCAATTCGCAGTTGCAGTATGTAATTAGAGAAAGTATTCTTTCCCTTAGCCCGTCTCCCTATAGGAAACGTTCCCTGCCACAGGATGGCTTGGTGAAGGGGGTCCCAGGGAAGGGCCGGCCGAGTGGCAGTGTCAGCTCTGTCCAGGCTGTGCTCAGTGACGGGGGTGGTGGGCGCTTCCTCTAGGTGCTTGAGTCAGAAGAATCTCCAGGCTGTGTCCAGGGCTGCAGCCCTGGCCGACTCAGCTGCACTGATCTGCTAAGAACACTGTAACCCAGGGGCCAAAGAAAGAGTTGTGTCAGCTCTTTGGCAAGACCTGGAACAAGCAAGGTGCATTTGGTTACTGCTCTTGCTATGTGGTTTCTGATGGTAATGGCAGCTGGAAACATGATAACCAGCATAGAAGTCCACTGAGGACACTAAAAACTTTCCCCACAAGACTGGGTTTCTCCTGTGATGCATAACTCAGTACACATAAGCAAGGTGGCCTGGACAAGATCCAGCCTTGGTGGGTCTATTCATGCTGCAGTGACAAGTCACAGGTGTCTCCCAAATCTAGGGGACTGTCTCATCCCCGCAAACCCTGCACTAGGCACGTGGAGATGAAGGCATGGTCCACGGCCCCTGTCCTTGAATAGTATACCGGGCTGTGGCAGGTAATTATAAATCCACACCAAGTGTTACACCCAGGGTACTGTGTACAGGAGCAAAGAGAAGGGAGCTGCAAGGGATCTTTGGAAGAGTCGGGGAAGGCTTCTCCAAAAAGCTGAGGTCTGGGCTGGCTCTCGATAGCTGAGTAAGAGTTAGCCAGCGGCGAGAGGGCAGGGCACTCCACTCAGCTCCCCCAAAGAGACTTGGATGGGAAGAACCTGAGTGTGTGGTACATTTGATGGCTTGAAAGCAGTCCAGAATAACAAAGTGCAGAGTCTGGGAAGGGTGTCAAAACATGAGACCATGTTTTGGTGAGCTGGGGGCCAAATTATGAAGGAATTTAAATACCCTCTGGCAACAGGAAGTCCATGAAAGGGGGCTTTTAATTTTTTTTTTGGCCATGCCCCACAGCATGCGGGATCTTAGTTCCCTGACCAGGGATTGAACCCGTGTCCCCTGCATTGGGAGTGCAGAGTCTTAACCGCTGGACCGCCAGGGAAGTCCTCTTTTTTTTAAGTCAGGTTTACTGAGATCTAATTTACATATGGTAAAATTTACTCTATTTAGTTCTACAGTTTGTAATCACAATCTAGATGTAGAATATTTCCATCACTCAATAAAGTTCCTTCATGGCACTTTGTAGTTAATCCACTCTGCTCACCCCAGCCCCAGAAACTACTGATTCGTTCTCTTTATTATTTTGCTTCATCCGGAATCCTATGAACAGAATCATACAATATATAGCTTTTTAAGACTGGCTTCCTTCACTTAGTAAAAATTCGTTTGTGATTCATTTGTGTTGTTGATCTCTCAGTAGTTTTTTCCTTTCTTGTTGCTGAGTTTTAGTCCATCATATGGATGAATTATAATTTGTCTACCCTTTACCATTTGATGGACATTTGAGTTATTTACAGCTTTTGGCAATTTTAAATAAACATGTAAATGTTATATTTATAAATTATATATATATAATGCTTATGAATATAAACATTCATGAAAAAATTTTCCTGTGTAGATACCTATCTTCATTTCTCTTATATAAATACCTTAGAAGTGGGATTGCTGGGTCATATGGTAAATATCTTTGCTTTATTATTTTTACCAAGACAGAGAAGTATGGTATTGAGAGATATCTATTTTCATAATCAATATGTGCCTAAATTATATTTAAATCATTTCACTCTGTACTATATTTTCAATAATTATAGAATGTGTTGTTCAGCCACTTAAGGGTACATCTGTAGACATAACCTAAGACTGCAGAAGAATCTGAAAGATCCAAACACAGTATGCTTAGAAAATGCAGATTTTGCATCTAATGTATACTGCATTAATAAACGATGTGAAATGTTAAAAAAAAAATTACTGTTTGACTTTATAAGAAACTGCCAACTTGCTTTTAAAATGGCTATGTCATTTGACATGTAGCAATGCATAAGAATTTTCATTGATCTGCATCCTTGTCAAATGTGGGATTGCCAGATTTTTTAATTTGATCCATTCTATAGATGTGTCGTGGTATCTCACTGTGATTTTAATTCTCATTTTCCTAATGACCAATGGTCATTTCATGTGCTTATTTGCCATCTGTATCTCTTCTTTGGCTACTTGCCTATTAAAAATCTATTGTCTATTTTTTATTGGGTTGTTTTCTTATTACTGACATTATTCTTTATATATACTGGGTATTAGTCCTTTATTAATTATGTTTTGCAAATATTTTCTCTTCCAGTCTACAGCTGATCTTTTTCTTTCAAAGAGCAGTAGTTTTAATTTTGATGAAGTCCAATTTATCAGTTTTTCCTGTTACGGCCAGTGCTTTGGGTGTTGTACCCAAGAAACTTTTGTCTAACCCAGGGTCACTAAGGTTTTCTCCTATGTTTTCTTACAGAATATTTACAGTTTTAAGTTTTACATGTAGTTGTACTCCATTTCAAGTTAAGTTTTGTATATAGTGGTAAAACACTGTTTCTAACTGAAAAATAATATTTATATGGAAAAGTATCAAACCATTGGTATACAGTTCAATGAGTTTTTACCAACTGACTGTGTAACCTGCACCCAGAACAAGAAAGAGAACATTACGAGCAACTCAGAAGACCTCTTGAGCTTCCTTCCATGGAAAAGCTTTAAGCAGAGAAGTGACAGGAATTATCTCTCTCAGAGAAAGGACTCTGGGAGGGGATATAAAGGGTTGATTAGTAGGCACAATGTTGGTCATTGTTGCATCTTATTGGTCTGTCTGTTTTGGAGGGGGGGATCTTTGGCACCTACTACACTGTTCTCCAAGGCAGGTACTTACTGTTTACTGGGCAGATTGACCTTCTACACGAATGTTAGCGCCCACAGAGCAAAAAACCAAGTCTAGAGCAACTCTATGTAAAATTCAGAAGTTTGAACATAAAAAACCCACACAGGCTTAAGAAAAAGTACAGAAAGAAGATACTGACCTGAGCTTGGATTTTGAGATGGCTTGACTGAAAGAAAGACAAAAAGAATATGATTCCTGTTAGGAAGTCTTCAGAATACGCTCCCCCCACATTTCAGCAGAGATATCATAAAAGCCATGCATGGAAGCCTGGACCCAGCACCCCCGGCTCCCACAGCGGGCCAGCTGGGGTGAGCGCGGAGCAGGGGGCCAAGCGAGAGAAGACTCTTAGCTGCCTGAGCAGCCCTGGCACAGGTGGTGATGCCAGGGGTTCTTCTCCCCTCACCCAAATGCCTCACACTGCAGCCAGCAGGCCCTCTCCTGCCCACAGCTCAGCCTCACATCTCAACAGCAGCACATGCTGCTGCTGCTACAGCAAAAGGAGCCCTGGGCTCGGAGTCCTAGCTCTGCTCTTCCCTCACTGCGAGAGCTGGGCAAGCAGCGCACCTTCTTGAGCCTCAGTGTGCTCATCTGTAAAATGGCAAGACAAACCCATTCCCTGCCTATTTCATGCTATTGTAGGAGGGAAGAGCAAGAGAGAGGAGGCAAATTTACTTCATAAACTGTTGAGTTTCCTGCTCCTAACACATCATTTTTATGAACCTCTGCCAAGGAGATCAGATTCTCTTAAAAACAACACCTGTACTCAACAGACATAAGACCCACAGGACACCAGCAGAAAGCAAACAAAACCGCATGGGCCTCCCCCAAAAGCAGGCGATGCTCTGCACGCTGCTGGCGCACCCGCTGCTGCAGCCCAGCTCGTCTAGAAAAAAGCCAGTGGGTGTTAAAGTGATGGCATCCTCCACGGTTAGGAGAGGGTGGTGCAGGGTTCCAGACAAAGTGCGTGAGCCGAGGAGGGCACGGTCTCGTTATCCAGCCACTATACATGAGGTCGGGAGACCCCGTGAGTGAAGGAAACTTAAATATGTAGCACATTCTATCAGCAATTCTGCCATACAAGCCCTTCAAAGCACTGACGCCAGCACCAGGCTCAGAGAATCGGGCCTTTTACCCCCACCGCCGACACCCAGAGGGCCCGGCCTTGGTGGCGCCTCTTCTTCTCCACCAGCACCTAGTGGACACAGGGGAATTGCCGGGTTACCTGGCTCAGCCCGCGGCAGGCTCCACCTCAGCGGGACAGACCGCTTTGAGGGAAGAGGCAGGTGAAATGCTGGGGGTCTGGGGGATCTGGGCTAGGGGGAGGACCAAGGGGTCCAGGGTGAGCCCGCCCGCCCCTCTTGCACCTGAGGCCATGGCTCCAGGGCTCCCCTGAAATCTGGGTGTCTTCTTCATATCTGCTTCTCTAAGAAGCCAGAAGGAGCCGAGAGTTCAGGGCACCCCCCCTCCCCCCCCTCCCCCTCCCCCCCCACTCACCAGAGGCTCCCACAGCAGCCTTGGTTCTCGCCTTCCCCACTCACGTTCTCCGTGTTCACAGACTCCGTCTCACTGGTGGGCATGCTGGCTGTGGGGAGAAGAAACGCTTTAAATGGTGCCACGGATGCACTGTGCGCCCGGGGATGGGACAGATGTGATCTCTGCCTCCAGGCTGACCCCTGGGGAATCGGGCAAGAGGGCGAGGAGGGTGATGAAGGGTCCTCAGGGGCTAGACCGGCAAAAGGAAATGCCAAGAAGCCAGGCGCCTCCACAGCGGGAAGCCCTCATTTCCGTGATCTGCTCAGGAAGCCCACAAAGTCCCCCGACAGGAAGAGATCCTGTCCATCCAACTTCCCAAGAAAAGAAGCCTGGGCACCAAACTGATTCCTGCCTCTGTGCCTGGCGCCAGCTTATTCTTCTGATTTCCAGGTTTGCGCTGAGAGGCCATCAAAACATCTCAGTTACAGCTACGTCTTTTCTTGTCCCAACAAGAAGTACTCTAGAAAATCTGTGAACAAACCTAATATTTCACAAACAGATTCTTATTTTAAATATACTGAAGGAGAGGAGGTATTATAGAGGGAGGAGTGCATGAAGGTACCAAGCGTAAGCTCTTTTTAAAAATTTAAGAATTTGACTCATTTTCCGTTAATCTATCTGATGTTCTTCTGCCCAGCTTGTGAAGCCAAGATGCAGACGGTGCTGACCAAAGGCACCGGCACTAGAGCACCAAGAAGTAGTCTTATGGGGAGAAGAAGGTTTTCTCCCAACCAGCGGCCAGAAGGCAAAGCTGCCTGTGGTCCCAGTGCTACCAGGGTCTCTGGGCACATCTCCCTCCCCCATAGCAGGATCCTGAGCAGAAGTGGAAGAAATGTTGAAATGCACCTGCTAGTGTCAGGAGGCCCTGGGACCCACCCAGAGCCACCATCTGGCACACGGGTGTTTTTTCTCCTCCACTTGATTCAACCCTAGAAACATCACGGACGTGTGCTGGAGACCAGGCAGCAAAGGAGATGTGGGACGCAGAGAGGGAGTGGGCTCTGCACCTGCCCTGGAGGACCCGTGGGAGAGGCAGCCCCCTGGCTGGACTTCAATCTACTGTGACAAGAGCTACCGCAGGGGTCTGAGCAAGTGCAGTAACGACTCATTCTGCTCTGGGGTTAGGAGAGGTCGTCAAAGGTTGAAACACAGGAGAATCACCCAAACCCATGCACTTCTATTCCTTGATGCATAACTTTGAACTGCAGTGACCTTATGGTTTTTATAGACCTAACGGCGCCAACAGGAAAGCCTTTCCCCCTGCAAGCTCTGCCCATATGGCTCCTCTTAGGAAGGACGCCTTGGTTTCAGCTGTAAAACCCGGCAGTGGTGCCTGGAGTGCTGTGGGGCGGAGTCTGAGACCAGCTCAGGCACACAGGGCGAAGGCGTGGGACCAGCGAGCTCTGTCTGTGCAGTGAACGCCTGCGGACCCTGCTCAGGGGAGAGACAGGGTGTGAATGACAAGGATGGACGCAGACCTGACTCGAAGGGCCCAGAGAGCTGAGAAACATCTTTTCTGAGGCACCAAAGAAGACCCCTTCCCTTCTGTGAGCACCCAGGGAACTGAGCCTGCTTGCGAGGGGTGGGGCTCAATAGCCACCTCCAGGCACATTTAGGCAAAGGTTTCAAAAGTGAAGACAAAATGATCATTACAGACCCATATAATAATACAGCTGGTATTCTCACAGAATAACCTTTTTCTTCCTTAGTTAAGTCAAAAGAAATCAGCTACAAACTTTGATTCACTCTTTCACCATTCCATGCAAAAAAAACAGACAAAAACACCACCCACCCGCAAAAAAAAAAAAAAAAAAAAAGCCCACAATCCAATCACAGGAAAACCTTTAACAAAAAGCTCCATCAAGAGATAGAAACACACATACACAGGAGGCTGCTCATGCAATTCACTTCTCCATGACTGTTCCATGCTCTGACTTCAGCAGAAAGACTGAAAAATCATAAGAGTCAGCCAAGTTCATTGTTAGAGGTTCCTCCTATAGGTCACCCTTATCTTCAGGAACAGCACAAAGAAAATCACGGTGGGAGACCCTTACAAATATGAGCATGAGTCGTCTTTGTGGAATGTTTTTCTTGGTGCTTAGTGCCACCACTAAGAGGACAGAAGTTGAGAGCAGCATGGGGCGGGGGTGGGGTGGGTGGGTGAGGGTCCTCGGCCTCCGTTAGGTCCTGGCTCTGCCCTGGGCAGTCCCACCTCTCTTCAGGCTTCAGTGTCCTGCCTGTAAAGTGGGGACACTATCTCTAGACTCCTGAGGGTCACTTCCATCTCTAACAGTTTACTACTTCACGGTTCTAATATTAACCACTATTAATCATAGTGTAACTTCAGTCACTATTTCCGAAAGAGCAAACTTCTTCTGAATGGGCTAAAGCTTTGTGGCTTTTTACTCTCTGGGGCCATGTCCCATGATGACATCAATAGAGTTGCTGCATTTCATTCCTAAAGCTCGTTTTTCAAATGATCTGATCCAAACAGATAAATTACACCACCCTGCCTATGGGAAGGGGGGCAGGGGGGATGGACATCATTTTGCATTTCTGGCTCTATGCCAACTACTAGTGAATGAAATGTACAAGCTGCTCCCTGGACTAGGGTGGGGGTGGGGAGATAAGAGATAAAACTGAACTCCCCAAGCAGAAACTGAGGCTGCACTGGTGGAGAGAATCCCCCTGCTCGCCAAGTGGGCTCCATCCTTCAGGTGGGATGGGACAGTGGTTAAAGCGGGCTCTCAGGTTGGCCAGATCTAAGTTTAACCCCACACTTGGGACCGAACATCTCCAAGGCTTCATTTTCTCTTCTGTAATCTGGGGAGTACTTAACCTCATAGGGCTGTTGGCAGAACTGTAAGAGATGAGATACAGAGTGGGTCTGCAGTGTCGGGCCATCGGTGAGGCCCATATATGATGAATCCATCATCTCAGAAAAGCTTTCCTGGAGCTCCCTGGAAGCAAGGCGACACTCTCTAGATGGTCCAAATCCAGTGTCACTTCGCCCTGCCCACTTCTACTACCGCACAGAGGACTGTCTTTTGAACAGTCTTCCGCACTTCTGAACCAGCCTCGGCCAACACCCCTGGTTTGTATCTTTTCTGTCTTAAACTGAGTTATTTCTAATTTAGCCTCTTGTACGGAAAGCAACTTTTCTGGCATCACTGTTTGACACCTACAGAGCCATAGGTCCCTAATAAATAAATCTGTTCCAGAATCATGTCCCTAGGGCTCAGGAGGAGGGGGAGAAGGGGCAGGTGGAGGAAGAGAGCAGTGACCACGCTAGAACGCGGTGACCTCATTTGGTCCCGGAAATGGATCTGGATCCAGTCCCTCCCCCCAGGCCGAGGAGCCAGGCTCTGGCCGGGGCCCTGGCACCCTTCCCGTCCACTCCAGCCTCTCCCTGCGGCCAAAGGAGTGTTTCCTTTTCCAGACGTGTAGAAGACACAGGGCCCAGTGGGCATAACCAAGGAGCTTGTTTGTACATTAAAACATTTCACCCTTCACTTGCACCAGGCATTCATTTTTTTAATGTTCATAAATTGATATGGATTTCACTTCACTTAGCCCCAATAGGATCCCATCTACATTTTAAAAAATCAAGACAGGAGAATCACAGACTGTTAGAACTGGAAGGGGCTTCTGAGATGACACGAACAAACGCTGTGATTTCACAGATGACAGAACTGACCCACTTGCCTTGGGACACGCAGCTCACACGTGTGAGGAGAAAGCTCTCCTGAGTCCCTGCCACTGTGCCACACCACCCGTGTGGCTTTGGTACATCCTTAAATATACTGGTGTAGGTTTCAGTATTGGTACATGTTGGTATGTGTATGGGTATATACTTAAAACTCCATACATCAAAAAGTTCCAAAAACCAAGCAAGCGTGTTACCCACCAGCCTTGGTGTCTGGTCCTAATTAGCCAGACCACTTCCAGGAGATCAGCCCAGCAAATGTGGGGAGTACAAAAATCCAGGTGGGACGGGGAATACTGGGACTTCATAAAAATGCAAACAGAAAGAATTATAAAAACCCAACTAAGTAAACCCAAGGACGAATTATCAGAACATGTGCCCTTCTCCCTAACCGGCTGCCGCAGCATCAGAACTGCCCCATTCAGGGTGACCTCTCTGTCCCCCTGAGCAGGGATTCAGCGTTCACTGCTGACCAGTGGCTAGGCCTAATTAGGGCTGCAACAGAGAGACCCCCTCAGACCTACAGGCACCAGACCCTCCTGCAGAAGCCGGGGCCATCTGCATGCAGAGAGGCTATTAGTCCTTTTCCTTTACACGTCGTTTCAGGAAACTTTAGAGCTTTGTTGAGGAAGTTTTCATTTTTAAAATATGAATTTGAAAACACTTTTCAATGACTCCAGCTGAAACCAGGCACTAGAACAAGCCTGTCGCCTGTGCCAGGATGCTGACTTGCCCTGCAATCTGCCTGCGGAAAATCTGGGGTAGCTCAGGGCCTATGCTTTGCAGTCGATTCCAGGCCACTGGGATCTCTGGGGAGAGCTCCAAGGCAGACCCTCAGGCTTCGAGTGTGTGCGCGCTGAGAAGGGGCCCAGAGTTGCTGCTGTCGGCGAGGGGATGGTGCCAGCCAGCCAGGAGCCCAGCACACCCTGGACTGCAAGTGAGCGTCGCCAGGGCCACCCAGGCAGCCTGGGCTCGGCCCCCGCTCGGAGCGCTCTCTATGGATAGCGGGTCACACTATTTCTCTTTAGGATCTAACTGTAGGGCCTGGACGCCATCGTGGGTAATGCCACACAAGATAAGCCAGGGAAACACGCTGTTTCTCAGGCTAGCACAACATCATCTTCACCAACGCGTAAACATTCCTCTATCTACCTTCTCTCTGAAGGACGACGTAATTCTCAACTATATCTGCCTGGCTTGTGAATTCAGAGGGAAATCAACACACAAATACACGCACGCACACGTGCATGGGTACGCACGCCCGGGGGTCTGAATGAGTCTCTGTGTGGGTCCAAATAGGCAGCCCCCAAATTATGTTCACCACTAACAGGCACAGCAAAATCTCAGACTAACTTCCTACAGTGATGGAGGCTACTGAGCCCAAAGCGTCTAGGACAGATGTCAGAGCAGCTTGGTCTCTGTCATCGGTGGTACGGGGACAAGTCCCCTTTCCTCCCGGGGCTTAGTTACCGAATCTATAGATGAGCTGTTTGGCAGTTGCACCTCTAAGACCAATTTACCTCTGACCTGACAGAACTGCTGTAAAGAGGAAACACCCACAGGCTGTCTGATTTTACTGCCAGCATCAAGGGGGTTCCCCTCGCATGCCCCCACAGCTCGGCAAGGGGAGCAAGACACGAGCAGCACCGCGAAGCTCCTGCCCACCCCTCAGGAGGGTGGCCAGGAGGCCAGCAGCTGGCCCATGAGAACCGGGTCCAAGTCGCGTCCTGGCAGAGCGCCCTGGAGAGTGGAGCGGCACAGGAAGGAGAGGCCTCTGCCAGCCGCGGGGCCAGGGACCACGGGGACCCTTGCCAAGTGAGCCTGGAGCTCGCCGGCCTCCTCCTGCGACAGCCTCGCTCACAGATGTCCTGGGCCTCTAGGACCCTCGCTCCCCTGTTCTCCACGGGACAGGCTTCCTTGCACTCTCACGGCTCTCTTCCAGCACTTCCCTCCACGCCCCAGCAGCCTAAACCTTCTCACTCTTTCCTTTCAAAGGCAGGGGGGCTGGTGAGGTTAGACAGCTGAGCAGTGGCAGGACCATGGCTGCCTTCCTTGGGGACAGGGGCTCCGAAGCCAAGATCTCGTGTTTTTCTCTTATTTTCATGACAAGCACGAGCAGTGCCACGACACCCCCCGGAGGAATCTGCCTGTGCTTTTGCTAGTGGTGACACGCTCAGCCGTCACAGGGTAACGGACTCCCGTTGTTGTAAAGAAGCCAGGCTCGTGTTGGAGAATGTGGGTCAAGGCCAGACCAAGGTTTCTGTGTCGAAAGCAAGAATCATGCCCCAATAGTAACTATTTCTGTATGACCAGTGACATGGGGAGCACAGCATCCCGACAAGGGCCCCAACCCCACTAGCACCACCAGTGATGTCAGGGGCCTTCTTTAGGGTCCCTAGGTAGCTCAGCCAATAAAAGGCCCCCCGACCCCAACAAAATACAGTAAGTTTCCTGAAAACATTAGGCGGCTTCCTCTTCCTGCAGATCTCAAGGCTCACCCAGAAGCCTCAAGAATCCCTGAAAAGCCATGAGGCCCAAGCCCCCGCTTGGGGGGTGGGCACCTATGTGCCCAAGGAGGGGTCTCTGCTCCCCTAGGACGGGAACCACTCATCTGCTCGTGATAACCCCCTGGAGCTGTAGGCGCCAGCCTTTGAAAACTTATTTCTCACGGCCATCACAGTATTTCCTGCTTAGCCGAAGCCCATTTCTCCTGCGGAGGCCTTCAGAGCTGCACCAAGCTTCTTCGCAAACCTCTGCAGGCACTAAAGCTGTGAGAGTCAGCTCTGTCTCTGCCCCCAGACCTGCTCCCAATCTCAGGCAAGTTCCTCCTCTCATGGGGCCACCACATGCTCTCAGAGCGACGAAGGGCTTATATCTCATACTCAGTGTCCCTTTCCACTTTCGGGCCTTCTGAAGAGAGTAGGAATCTAATACAACCTTCATTCGGACCATCCAGGACTTGCTCAAGTCCAGTTCCCATCACCGCTGTGCTCGGCATTCCCACGAATGGCTGAGACCACTCTTCAGCAAACGGGGCAACGTGAACCCTCTGCTCTCCTGGCGGCTGGCTTTGTGTCCCTAAGTCTGAATCTTCTCACGCAGACTCCTCCAAACTCGTCTGGCCAGGGCCGACCTCGGTGACACTAACCAGGTGTGCACAGGCAAAGCCCTGTGCTGCTGTGGGACCACAGGGGTGGCTCGGGCAGGCAGGGCAGGACACCAGTTGTTTGCATAGCTGCCCTGCATGGGGATGGTCCTGACGCCAACCCCAGGGCTTCTGATGAGGGACCATGTTCAGCATTAGTCTAGAGCATAGATTGATACTCAACTGATTCCCACATAAGCCCTTTCCCCATTCCCACTTGTAAATGCAAGGGCCCCCAAATTGTAGCATCCTAGAAGTCTGCTTTTAACTTCATTCTCGAAACTGACACTACTAGCTTTAGCCTGGTCCTGGGCAAACCAGCCAGAGATTGGAAGACCCAGAGGCCATGTGAAACATGTAACCTGGAAAAGAAAAAAATCAATCAAATAACATCATTGGAATTTCCAAACAGTTTAGATTAAAAAGCCTCATTTGGGGGAAAGTGTTTAAAAAGTCTGTCTTCCAGTCTAAGAATATTCGTGCGGAATTAAATAAATTTTCTGAGTTGGTTCAGCTGCTTCTTTAAAAGGTACAGTTCAAACAGAGGAAACTGCAATGCTATGTTGGCTAAGACACACATCTGGGGGAAAGACAAGAGGAAGACAACGCGGCCAAGTTTCAAAGAAATCAAATGAAAACACAGGCATCTTACAAACATAGCACACAGCACATGCACCTCACACCATGCCCGTGTGTAAGGAAAAGGCGTCAGAAGTCTGGGGAGAAGAGTCTCCCAAAGAGAAAGTTCAATCTCAGCAGTTTACCGTGATCTTTAGCCCTGTGTTGGCGAAAGCAGCAAAACCTCCTTTTCTTCTTATCCTCTTTTAGTAAGTCGGCCACTGTGACCCCTTGGGTGGAACACAGGCAATTCCATTATGCTTCAGTAGAGGGCAGCAACAGCAACGTCAGCAGGCCCGAGGACGCCAGAGGTGGCCCCATCCACGGGCTCTGATACACAAACCCCAAAACTACCCTCCTTGCACGGAGAAACCTACAGTTCGGGATCTGACGGGGAGAGCAGACGTGCACCTTCTGTAGCTAGTATACATAACGCCGGTCTTCGAAAACCTGTCCTAAATAAACAACCAACTAACCCACTCTGGACAAAGGTTTCCAAGGTCTGGCTTCCCCTGTAGGAAGGGCGTTAGGGAGAGGGCACTTCAGCAGGAGTCTTGGGTACTGACCGGCTCTGTGAGTCTAGCCAGCATCGCTATATGAGGCAGGACACTTGGGGTTCAAGTGGTGGCCTCTGGACCTGGACAGACCAGGTCTAATCCCAGCCCTGCCACTTACTGGCTGAATGACTGTGGACATGGTACCTGATGGTGTTAAACCTTAGTTTCCTCACTTGTAAGATGTTAATAACAGTTGGACCTGCACTTCACAGAGTTGTTCTAAGAGGTGAATTGTAAGTATGGTGAAATATAGTGATACAAGCATTGGCGAGGCGTAGTCAACCATGACAACTCCCCTGTGGCCACTGGGTCACAAGAAAATGATTCTAGGGTCTCCAGCCCCATCCAGCTCTGTGATACGATGGCCACTCTGGAGTAGAGGCCACACGCCCCTGGGCAGTGCAAGGGCAGTGGAAGGAATGGCGGGTGGGCAAGGGCATGGGGGAAACTTGCACACACGACTGGTGGGAAGGGGAAGTGGTGCCACTCGGCATAACACGTACATTTCTGACGTGGGCCTCCTCTGGGACCCAGCAAAACCCTTCCTGGTAATCGCTCCCATGGGACGAAGGGCACGGGTGGTCACACAACTGCTGCATTTGGGGGGATGAGTGGCGGCGAACATGCAGACTGTGGCAAAAGCTTGGCTGGAATCCCAGCTCTGCCACTTAGCAGGCATGCGGCCCTGAGAGGCTGCTTACTCCCTTGTGCTTCGCCTTCCCCCTCTGTCAA
This sequence comes from Balaenoptera borealis, assembly GCF_965194805.1. Classification (NCBI taxonomy): domain Eukaryota; kingdom Metazoa; phylum Chordata; class Mammalia; order Artiodactyla; family Balaenopteridae; genus Balaenoptera; species Balaenoptera borealis. The sequence goes on from NC_138869.1 coordinate 39,242,160, forward strand.
GTTCTGGTCTCGGAGCTGTGTGAGGAATAACAGACTCACGTACCCACTGCCTTTACAACAGTGTCTGGCACAAAGGAAGCATGTGATGGAGATTATCTGGTGCTATTTCATTCAACAAGTAACCACTACGAGCTTGTACGTGTGACAAAGACTGTGCCAGGGGCCAGCCACCCCGTGCAGAACAGAAGCAGACCCTATTCCTGCCCCCACGGAGTCTCGTCCCAGTCTCGTGGCAGAGGAAGAGAGCTACCAGACAATCACACAAACAAGCGTAAAACTGTAACTCTGACAACTGCTGTAGACTCCATGTGCTCTATAGACTACCCAGTCCATTGCGGCAGATTTAAACTGGCCACTTATTGAAAAGAGCCAAAATGTTGTTTACAAAAACACAGAAAGATGTCTACGGCACACGGTTCAGTGAAAAAGGCAAGTTACAGGACCATCTGTGCTGGGCGATCTAACGGTTGGGACCAGTGAGCGTGCTGTGTGTGCAAATGCAGGTTCTCATGTGCACAGGTGAGGCCGGAAAGAACAGGCCCCCATTGCCACACCTGCTTCCCTCTAAGAAGAGGGATGAGAGAATGGTCTTATTTTCTAAACTTTGATACTGTATGAATTCCTTACAGTGGGCAAATATTGCTTACGTAATCCAAGTATATTAAAAACAACCACCACCCTGAGTCGGGACTCTACAAACCTGGCTGGAGTGCCCGCCTTCCTCATCATGGTGGGGCAACCATCCCCAAGTCCATCTCCCACCAGCTCCCGTGAGGCCAGCCCCAGGCAGACGACGGCTCCCAGTACCACCCAGGGGAGGGGGTGTCTCCCGTAACTCCAGCACTGGGCCCTCTCCAGAGAGGGCAGGTGTCCTGGGTGCATGTTTACCATATGCAGCTCTAACTGCTGCTGTTTGCTTTACAGCTTCTACTTGAACGTTTTCCATTTTGAACTTACACCCTGAGGTGGTTTAACTGTGATGAAAGCAGTTTCATAAATCAAAATTTGAAGACACAGCCTTTTACACAGGACCAACAAATTCCCACGCCTTGTGCTTGCAAACAGCTATGCCATCTCTGGTTTTCTGCCCACCCCCGCAAATCAAACATTGTAAAAGGCATCAAGGGGGCATGTGCAGAAGGGAGGTGCCAGCTATGACAACCTTGTACACTGAGGGGGCAGCTTCCCAGTGCGAGGCGGGCAGGAACAATGCTCACAGCCTCCAGGACAGCTGATCTGATGAAGAGAAGACAGAGGCCCTCCCCAGTGGTCAGAGTTGGAGTTTCAGGTATCCTCCCCTCTCTTTCTTTGGGCATCAAATACTCCCACTTACAGGGATTACTGATCATTCATAGTTCCCACAGTAAAATGCCTTGCCTTTCTGGCCAGAATTTTAGAATGAGCTTCCTTGAAAAGGATTTCATTGTTTTTAATGCTATTTTTTTAAAAAACTAATCGCTGACAATGAGAAGAGTTTAAAATAGAATTTTAGGCTTTCAGATTTTAATGGCCCCAGCAAAACTCCATTGTTAACTCAGAAACAGCTGCATACGTCTGAAAAAATCACTTTGAGATTTGGCAGAGTTTCTTAAGAAACTTGAAGCTCTGCACAAAGTTAAGTAAATTATCCTTGAAAATTTCCCAAATGCTTAGGAACTAACTTCCAAGGGAATCTTGTCCATTCAGTTAATTGTGTAACACCAGCTTTCTATCAGGAAATTTAGGGAAATGGTGTTGTACATAATCTGTGGACGCACAAAGCCAGAGCTACCTGTCACCGTAGCTACCAGATAGGCATAAAGGAAGGAATGTCTCTCCTTCTGTCTTCTTCCAAGTATGATATTCAGCGTGCTGGCATTCAGGCGTCCCCAACCCTGGTGTCGCACTGGAACCTCCAGGGAGCCATGCGTGGGTGCCATCACAGACCAGTGAATCAGCGTGGGGTGGGGCACGGCACCAGGATGCATCCTCACTCCCCAGGTGACTGTCACGTATTGGGTTGGCCAAAAAGTGCCTTTGGTTTTTAAGTAAAAATAAAAGACACATTGTTCATTTTCACCAAGAACTTTATTGAACAATGTATTCAGCCTTTTGTTCCACTACCTTCTGCCATTTTTCAGGCAACTTCATAATTCCATCTTCCCAAAACTTTTTATCTTTTCGAGCAAAGAACTGTTCCAGGTGCCTTTTAACAGTCTTCCAGGGAATTGAAATTTTTTCCATTAAGAGAATTTTGTAAAGACCTAAATGAACGGAAATCCGAAGGTGCAATGTCTGCTGAATACGGTGGATGAATCAGAACTTCCCAGCCAAGCTGTAACAGTTTTTGCCTGGTCATCAAAGAAACATGCGGTCTTGCATTATCCTGATGGAAGATTATGCGTTTTCTGTTGATTAATTCTGGATGCTTTTCATCAAGTGCTGCTTTCTTTTCAGTTGGTCTAATTCGGAGCAGTACTTGTTGGAATTAACCGTTTGGTTTTCCAGAAGAGGCTCATAACAGAGGACTCCCTTCCAATCCCACCATGTACACAACATCACATTCTTTGGATGAAGACCAGCCTTTGGTTGGTTGGTGGTGGTTCATTTAGCTTGCCCCACGATCTCTTCCGTTCCACATTATTGTACAGTATCCACTCTTCATCGCCGGTCACAATTTGTTTAAAAACAGAATGTTTTCATTACGTTTAAGTAGAGAATCGCATGTGGAAATACGGTCAAGAAGGTTTTTTTCGCTTAACTTATGTGGAACCCAAACATCAGAGCAATTAACATAACCAAGCTGGTGCAAATGATTTTCAATGTTTGATTTGGATATTTTGAGTATGTTGGCTATCTCCCGGGTGGTATAACGTTGATCGTTCTCAATTAATGTCTCGATTTGATCACTACCAACTTCAACTGGTCTACCTGACCGTGGAGCATCGTCCACTAGGAAATCTCCATCGTGAAACTTCACAAACCACTTTTGACACATTCGATCGGTCACAGCACCTTCTCCATACACTGCACAAATCTTTTTTTTGCATTTCGGTTGCATTTTTACCTTTCTTGAAATAATAAAGCATAATACGTCGAAAATGTTGCTTTTTTCTTCCATCTTCGATATTAAAATGGCTACACAAAAATTCACCAATTTTGATGTCTTTTTTTAAATGCACACTGATATGACAGCTGTCACATACAATCTAACAAAATTGTTTTGAATGAAGTTGAAGACAACTAAGTGCTACCAGAGCGATCTTACAGAAAAAACCGAAAGAACCTTTTGGCCAACCCAGTACAGCCAGAGTTGGGTACTGCAGATGCAGACAGTGACATTTAGTGGATCAGAGAGAAAAGATAATGTGAGTGCATCTCCAAGCACCTGATTTGACATCTGTTCTCTGACACCAAGCATCACCACACTAGAAATGGACTTCAAGGGCCAGAAGGCTGTGCTACCATATCTCGAAAGTGACCGAGTCGACAGATTTGTTTTCCATCAATACTTGAGAACCTTATAGTTCTTCAACACGAAAGTACAGGGATGATCCTAAAAGGGGTCCTCACCCTGAGGTTGAGTAGAGATCTAGTAATTCTCCAAAAAGAATTCTGTTTAAGTCAAGTTTTCTTGGAGTTTAATGACAACAGCAGCAGCAAGTACTGTGACAGCTATGACGACTCTCGCCGGTTATCGAACATTTAAAACCCTCATGACAACTCTGTGGGCAAATAGCTTTTGCCCCTTCCTGCAGGCAAGGAAACTGGGGCTCAGAGATGTTGGGTGATGTGCCTAATACTCCAGTCCAAATTCCAAGTCACCAAACTCAACTGCAGCCAACTCCAGAGAAGGGACATCAACATGCCCCCTGGCCCCGCCCCTGCCTTCGTTGGGATTATGACACCTGCTGTTATTAATGGCTTCCAAGAGTCCCCTTTGTCTAGGCTGAGTCTCAGCCATCAGGGAGGCTTCTTCTCACACTGTCACTTAATTCCTCCATGTCTGGGAGGAAACTGTCCCAGTGCATCCAGGACCCAACTGGAAAGGACAGTCGATGGAGTCAGCATCCTGAGGCACTGTGGACACAGTCGGGAGCCCGAGGGAGTGCCCCACCCGTTTTCCAGAGAGAATGCAGGGCAGGGCTGGGGTCGGGGGTGAGTCTCACACACTCGGGGAGGACAGTGGCAATGCCCACACTTCACTGCCTGCCAACAGGTGACAGAGACCAGACCTGGTGTGTGCAGGTGGAAAGTCAGCCACTGTTTGCTGGTGAGGAGGACCACGTGGGCCGGGGTGAACCATTCTCCCCTGTGTTTCTGGCTGTGGCAAGGAGGAAATGGCTGGCAGCCATGGGAGGCCCCAGGGAAACCCTGACAGCACTGCTCCTCCAGGAGGTCTGGGCTGCGGGGAATGTGCTCCTGGGGAGGAGGCTTGGGGTCTCTTCTCAAATCAGTTAAAACTCAACATGGTTCCCACAGCCTGGGATTTACATCTTCATTTCCAACCATCATCCGTCAAGGCTCTGGGACTCTGACGACTAGGGGAATACTGTAAGCCTCGCTCCACAGGACACCCCAGCACCTGGCAAAGGAGCCACTGAAAAGCCAGGGGGCACTGGAAGGAGGCGCCATTCTGGACCAAGCACCCAGCTGGTCCTGCATGTTCACCTGTACATCACTGCGCAGAGCAGAAGCCACGATGCTGACGTCCCTGAGACACGGCGCAGCTTTCTGGGCACTGGAGCACCGGTCGCACAGTGAATTCTGAGGCTCTGCAACTTTTAAGGGGGCTTTATTTCCTTCCTTGATTACTCTACTAAGTAATGCACTTAAGGGTTTTGAACATGTGTACCTCTGCACCTTGTTTATGCCATTTCCTCAGCCCGAAAAGCACTCCCCCGCCAACCTTCCACAGCCAAAGGCTGCTCATCCCTCAGAGCGCAGCAGGGACACGGCCTCTCCGCGGGGCCTTTCCTGCTTCCCCCACAGCCCGCACCCCCGTGCCCTTCTGGGCTCCCACAGTGGACAGCAGGCCCTGGGTTAAGACGCCAGTTTCTCCACTCTGTCTCACACTAAGTTACCACGGCAAGGTCTCCAAAGGCAGAGGCACTGATTTTGCCATTAGACGTTCCCTTACAGGCAGTGGCAGGACACAGGAAATGGGCTAGGACACAAGAGTGGACCCTCAGGACGACTGGGAGACAATGGCTCAAGTCCAGCAAAAATCCCTACTCCTCAAATCACGGGCCATAGAAACAGTTCTAGCACAACTGATGTTGGCTCCGCTAAGGTAGACAGCTGTCTGTTTCTAGAGGTGGAGCAATGAGGAGACGAAAGGACATCCACCTACAAAAGAGGGCCCTGCTCAGCCCCTACAGGACACACCTACGCTGGCAGAGCAAGGTGCTCTGCTCCAGAGAAAGGACAAGACATTTGCCCGTTTACACATAACAGGTGACGGGCTGGGCTTAGGAGAGCAGGGCAGGGGGCTGGTGGTCCTCTGCGGGGCAGCGTCAACACCGCAGCTTGGGAACGAAGAGGGAAAGTGGGGGGCAGGCAGCCCTGAGCTGCAGGCTTGTGCTGGCCATGCTGCAGGGGCAGAAGCTCTGCGAAGGCCATGGGATTCTGGTGCGAACGCCGCAGGCAGAGCTGCGCCGAAGACACGCAGACACTCCACACACCTCATCACAAAGCGGGCATGTCACGGGTGTGGAACTCACATGAACGTCCACTTAGAAACTCTCATCCCATAGTCGACAAACCTAGTCTAGAGATCTCCCCAGTTCCCTCGGCCTCAGGGGGCGACCCCCAGGCTTTCCTTGAGGAGGCAGTCGTGCAGCCTGGGAAGCAGGGGGCCTGCACGCACCGGCCTCTCCCCACCATTAGCATACAGGACTGAGTCAAGTGCGTATCCCTGATGACAGGAAATACTCTCCACGGAAGCACAGACTCACAGAGTCCCAGGCTTGGAGAATTGCGAAGGCGGTCTTGGTCAAGAATCCCCTCCACCCTGGGTCTCAGCCTCAGCTTCCACTCGGCCACCCTCCCTGCTTCGTCCCACCCTCACCTGCACACCCTCGGGGCTCCAGCTGAAGGAAGAGCCCATCACAGCCTCCCTGAGCCTTTGTCTGCCCACCTCCACGTCCTTCTCACACCACTGCCTCAATTCAGATTGCTTTTCCTGACATATCTCAGGTCCATTTGTCCTTCAAGGCCCAGGTCCCGCGAGCCCACAGCTATGCCCTAGACCCCTAGGCCATCCCTTCCTCCTCTGGGCACACTGCCTGCCTCCTCGCCCGACCCACATCTCCGTCTCCTCGTGCCGCATTCACCTGTGTGCGGGCCCGCCCTCCCCAGAAGGAGCAAATCCCGTCCCCCCAACCCCCCCATCACGAGCCCACCCGGCATCCCGCACCCAGCCTTGCTGAACGAAGGGCTGACTGCATGAAGTTGGAGGGGCTCCGCTCCGGGGGGGCCTACCCAGCCATCTTCCACGGGGCGGGGCCTAACCTGCGTCCCCAGGCCTCTCAATGGACCAGCCCCCTCGGTCTTTACTATCAACTAGTCTAGATTTGAAACACATCACAAACACCTTAGTCAACTCCACTGCTGAACTTCAATTTCCACTTTTACCTGAGGCACAGATGGCCTCAGGAAGAGTAAGAGCAAGAAAAGCATATGATGAAAGAGATGCTTCGGTTGACAATGACAATGAATTCCAGGGGTGGACCGAGCAATGCCTGGTGTCCCCATGTCGGGTACCGGCTGGGTGGGCTCCGGAGCGGCCCCGCTGACTCACATGCCTCCTAACACCGCCCTAAACAGCAAATTGTTGTCTTCCTGGCCGGTGATGGGCTAAGCATTTGGCGTCCCCTGGCTGGTGCAGGTGGGAGCCACTTCAAGGAGCAGAAGGGACGAAGGCGTCCTGCTCTTCAAGATCCCTTCCAATAACTCGCTCTGAATTGGAGGAACCACAACTTCGTCTCCTCTGGTGCAAGGGTGTCTTACTGCACCCCTGCCCCAGAGAAGGGGCTTACTCCATTCCAGAGGGGCAACCGGCACATCCGGCTGACCCTCCCCGACCATAAAGCCACAAGACGAGATACGTATCTAAAGCCCACACCCCAGGCAGAAATCCAGAGTCGGTGTAAATGCACGGCTCTCGCTGATGTGCAGACCCAGGAACCGGAGGGCTGGGAGGAGGCCTCAGTCTCAGACCGGGTCAGAGGGAGAGACACCTGCGTGGGCGGGCGTCTGAAGGGCACACGGGCTCTGTCTGGTCCCGAGCAGGAGGGGCGCCACCTACTATTTCGTTTGCTCTCCTCTCCTCCTTCTTCTTCGTTCTCGGGATCAATGTCTTCTGCTTGGGTGATCCAATCCAAGTAGCCCCTGAGATCCTCTTCCAGCTGCTGCTTCTCCCGCAGCTTCTGGAAGTCTCCCCGTGCTTTCGCCTTCTCCCTTTCCTTTGAGAATTCTCTGGGGGAGGCAAAGAGAACAGGCACAGGTCAGGACATCGCCGGGTACCCATGCCGAGAGCCGTCTGCCCTGCTGCACAACAGTGTTGCAGCAGGACACACGGCACCGAGCACAGCCACATGAGCACAGCAATGGGGGCCACACACGTGGACAGGACACACGACAGTGCCTTCCCAAGCAAGACTGTGGGGGTCAGAGTTGCAGAGACCACACCAACGCACATGCACCGTCCCTCAGAAAACGAACTCCCTTCAGGAGCTCTGTGCTCCCAACAAGCCGAGTCCCAAAACACCACGAGCTGCCCGTCACGGCAGGCCCGTGACCCCCCACCAGGGGCCTGGACTCAGAGATGTCCCACCTCCCCAGAGCCTCCTCAGATAGCCGGCATCACGCTTGAGAGAGAAAGGATTCACGAGGGCCAAGCTGTGGTCACAGACGGCTTCTTCCATATTTTGAGGGAACACTCAGCGTTCCTAATGTGTATCGGCCCCTTTGTCCAAACCAAGAGTCCTGAGACCCCAGCTCCCCACCCGCTGCAGTTCTGGCCAGAGCAGAGGACAGGGTCAGAGCAGACCCACCTCACAGCCCCGTTCCCCCTTCCCAGACAGGAAATGGAGCACCCATGAAGCACTGCTATCTTTCTTAACCCTCACTTCTTGCCATGATCTTTTCCCCAGAAGTCCTCCCTATAGAAGGGGAAAAGGCAGTATGATTTGTTGCCCATTTATGGGAACACCTGCCCTGCAAAGGCTCTGGCAGACATGGAAACGTTCCCAACTGTTCGTTGTTTACTCTACCTTTCCTGTCTGCAAGCCTGGATCTCTGCGTATATACAGAATCCCACATTTGCTCAGGCAAGTCAGGAAGTCAGGTGGATGATTACCCAATTCTCATATACAAGGAACCATCTGCGTTTCCAACCGTGAACTGTTCCAGGAGCCAAGTTATGCGTGTTATGGATTTAGGAAGTACGATTAAAAAGCAGCTAAGAAAGCAGATGAGACGACAGGCAGTGCAGCTTCTGCCCACAGAGCCCTGAATGCTGACGGACCCTACGTCTGCCTTCCTTCCAGCCCAAAGCCAGCACATCTCCCTTGCAGGGACCTCATTAACCCAACCCAGCCCAAGCCAAGGGACGAAGTGGAGGTGGCCTGCTTACCTAAAAAGCCAACCTCTACTATCTCTCCCCACCCCCCCCCCCAACTCTGGACTGTCGATGAGCTGAACAGACACTTGAACACCCAGTGACACTGATGCTTCAGGTAAGAAACCGGAATCCTCACCAAGCTGCCACCCTCTCCCCCCGCCCCATGAGAAAGGACAACCTCATCGCCCTTATATCACCCAGTTTTCAGATGCCCTGGGATCTGTCCTTGGCTCTGTTAGGGCTGGTCTGTCCCACCTTCACTCACTGGCAAGTGAGGAGGCGGCGAGGCTGTGGGGCATCCCGAGCCCGGCTCGCGGCTCCAGGGGGTTTGCGTGGGGAGCCGAAGCCCATCAAGGACCAGAGAAGCTTTCTGCACTCTCAGCCCAGGACCTTTCCTCCTGGGGAGAACACCTTCCCTCTCAAAATAGAAAGGCCTTTGCAGGCAGCATCTTGCTGCTCACGCGAACCATACCCTGAGAATGATGTGGGGCTTCTCAGCCCTGGCTTCCTGAGATACCGGCCATGCATAACTCAGTCCGGGGTAGGTCCGCCAAATGAATCTGAACTTTGAAAATGTCACACCTGAACCAGAATCTCATTCTTGAACAAGTGGAGGCCTTGGAGTGTCACGTGTCAATATGAAAATGCATCATGTAATCTGTTCTCTTAAATACGCTATAAAGACCAAGTCTGTGGGCCTTCAATTCTATTGCTTACCAAAAGTATCCCAGCACAAATCTTTCTGCATGTTTTGACTCTGAACTGAGAGTATTCAATTCACATGATTATATACAAACAGGGTATTCTTATTTTGGTTACATATATCATCTGAGTTCTTGAAAAAGAAAATTACTACGATAGCAAAAGAGTCACCCTTAAGTTTCACAGGGGATTTTGCTTTAATATCATATTTCATTAAGTTTTTTTACATTAGAAATACAAAACCCCTCTCTCTAACAAGCTGCATCACTGTTGCACATTCTTGGTTGTTGGGACACAGCAAAGCGTGCAGAGGTAAAATCCTACTGTGACTAAAATTTCTGAGAATAAAAAACACTGCCAATGGGACTTCCCTGGTGGTTCAGTGGTTAAGAATCTGCCTTCCAATGCAGCGGATGTGGGTTCGATCCCTGGTCGGGGAACTAAGATCCCACATGCCGCAGGGCAACTAAGCTCATGCACTCTGGAGCCCACGTGAACAACTAGAGAGCCTGCACACCACAACTACTGAGCCCGCACGCTCTGGAGCCCACACGCCACAATGGAAGATCCCACGTGTCACAACTAAGATCCGATGCAGCCAAATAAATAAATAAATATATTTTTAAAAATGTTTAAAACAAAAAAACGCTGCGAAGTCCTGGCTTGTAGCCCATTTATTTTAAATAGTAATCACTATTATAACTGTTCATGTAACAAAACTGTTAATATAAATGCTCTGAACTGATTTTAGACAGTTCTGAATGGCCTAATACTTAGCAGGTGCGTAACATTTACTGATTTGGACAGAACTGAAACTGACAAGGCATAAATCTCCTTCTGCTGGCTCTGAGACAGGGTGGAGGTGAAGGGAGGTGGGCTCTTTGTGATAAACTCAGCTGTCCCATCGGTCCTCCCAGACCACGCTGGGCTCTAAGTCAGAAGACCTGGACTCTAGTCCCCACTCTGTCACTTTCCTTTTCTGAGCTTCAGTTTCTTCACCTGCAAAACAGACATGCTACCTGTTCTCCTGTCTCACAGGGATTAAGTCAGACATTCAATAAGTTGCTATTGTGAACATCACAAAGCACTGTACAATTGTGAAGTTCAAATGTATAACATTTAGTTGTTGAATCTGGGAATAATAAAAGGCAATTGGAGGAGGTTTCTCAAGTACCAAAAGGAGAAAAATTGCAAACCGCTATGAATGGGCTCTAAGCTGCATGATGCCAGCGGAATTGAGGGAAGCACAAAAGGACACATGGGATCAAAGTGGGCTCAGAGTGACCCTGATAAGCCAGCAAGTGCCCCATCAACCCTGTATCACTATCTGCTCAGTGGAAAATAACTCGTTCCCATCACAACAAACCTTGCATCCCAAGAAATCTCACCTGAGTCCACTGAATCTTTATCAACCTCAGTGGATGATGAAAAAACCAGTTTTCCATTTCACTTAAGAATTTATCATTCTAGAAGCCTATTACTAAGGGATTAAATAACAGTCACTATTATAAAAGTTAATTTAACAAAGCTATTGGTAGAAAACCGCCAGACTTTCACAAGTGACTAGAAATCTGACAACTCACATGTGATAGAAGCCTACCTGTTCCAGATCAGAAGGGGAAAAAAAAAGAAAAAAGATTTTAAGAAGTGCTTGGACAAAAAAGCACATATATTGTGCTACCCTTTGGATGCAAAAGAAGAGGAAATAAGGAAACAAACACTACTGTAGGATGTATCTGAAAGATAAAGCACAAAATAAGGGATGGGGACAAAGGGAGCAGATGGGATGAAGTAGGAGTGACACTTTCTATAATTTTGACGTTTAGAATCATGTTAACATTTTACACATTAAATTTTTAATTAAATCAACAAGGACGGGAAGGAGGAAAAGTACCCTTAAAGTGGAAGTGAACTGAAACACATGAATCTGATTGTACTTCAAATGAATACCATAACCACCCTGAAGGAGAAAGACAAAACTAGTTCAAGTAGTTCATGAACATTTGACTTCATCCTCTCCATCTTGGACAGGACTGGGGGAAGGGCAGAACCACAGACGAATGCTCAACTCTTTTTAGTCAGTTTGGTTTTTTGTAGTGATATGGATGAAACCATGCTGAAACTATTTCAGACGTATTACAGGATTTCACAAATGAGTTAATGCGTAAATGCAGTTGGGAGCCAGTGTTCTCTCTGTGGAAGGATGGATATAGAAAGACGGGAAGGGGACCATTAGAAAGAGCCCTCTGGGGATGGAATGCAACTGGGATACTGATGTGAACTCATGATTTCTAAAGATGTATGCATATGACTACACGTATAAAGGTAGGTACGTGTATGTAAATGCATATACCTCCTAGCTCTGCTGGAAAGATCTAGAAACAAAGATACCCCCATACCCGGTAGTTATGAGCATACCTGGCACCCAGATCTCGGTCTCTATTACCATTTCCCATTAAAAGGACCAGTAGTCTTCAGAGAAATGGCTGATTCCAGGACTGGGGCAGGGTAGACACAGTACTAAGAGAGTAAGAAAGTGCTTAAAAAACAAAACAAAACAAAACAAAACATGATGGGGGCATGAGAAGCACCTCACGGGCCAAATCTGGGATAATGTGAGCCCCCGAATAACTAAAAACAGTAAGGAATTTTAAAATATTTTTAAAAACCTGTTCACACACCTTACAGATAAATTAAAAAGCAAACAAGATAAAATATTAATAGAATATTAAGTGAATTGGAGTAAAGGGTACCTGGATTGTTTACTAAGATATTCTTATTCTTGCAACTTTTCTGTATATCTGAAATTACTTCCAAATAAAAAATTTGTTAAAATGTGTGGAAAACGTAACTGTTCTAATCAAATGCAAATTTATGTTGTTTTACATTCATTTCCGCTTACCGGGTAGACTGCAGGCTCCTTGTGGGAATGGACAATGCTGTCCATTTCTTTCTTTCCACATCTCTCTCCTCCAAGAGAGCCCCTCTTCAAGCAGGCACACAGGAGACGAGGTATATAAAGACATAACACAAACAAAACGAGCCCTCCTCCTTAAAGAGGCCAGAAAGCACCAGTACAGAAAGCCCACGGTTCCTGGGACTGGCCAGAAGCCTGAAACGAATGCGTCTGAGCCTGTGGACACCATCAGGAGCAGTCTCCACCACCAGCCTGCCATTTTCCCTAATCACAGGCTTACGGGGTGGAGTTTCTGTCTCAGGTCGTTAGATTCCCTCCAGGTCTATGTCCCGTAAGGAGCGATTTCTCAGGGAGGAATCTCCCTGCCAGCTGGACCTGACAACTCCCCAGGGTCTCACGCTGGCCAGTCTGCACACACCTCACCCATCGAGGCAGCCGGAGGGGCTGGAGCTGGAGCGTTTCCTCAGGGCCTGCCTCCCTCTTGGCTGGTCACCAGCCCTGCACACCTGGACTCCACCATGGTGTCGTCCTGCTCAGAATGCCTCAGGGCTCCTCACTGGTGCCCTCGGGAATCAAGGTCAAACACCCTGGCCCGGCGCTCACCTGCTTCCCGACCTGCTATTCCAGCTTTATCTCCCCTTCTCATAAATGCACACCTTGCACTTTGGCTACACTCCTCTTTGCTTCCCCAACCCTGTGAGCCTCTGTCCACAGAACTCTGTCCACCTGAGCAGCCTTCTCCCGTCTTTGAACTCCAGCTCACCTGTCGAGACCCAGCTTTCCCTGGCTACCCCAGCCGAAGAGCTCTGCCCGCCTTGGAGTCACCACAGCGCTCTCCTCACCGACACCAGCCGTGGGTCTGCACGCGTGCCCTCCCCCTGCAGCCTCCTCAGCGGTGTCCTTAACGGAGCCCAGCGCAATTCCTTACACGTCATCCTCACTGGATGGAGAGTGTGAACGGCGAGGCAAGGGTGGCATCACCCTCATTACACAGCAACTGAGGTCAGGGAGGTTGGTCCCACAAGCCCATCCAGCTCCTAAATCCACCCTCCTAAGGACCTCCACATGGGCACACAGGAGGCCGAGGAGGAAGAGAGTTAAACATAGGAATGGATAAGGATAAAAAAAAAAAAAATCAGCTTATAGTCAGTCCAGGAAGGGCCTTAAATCCCAAACTAAGGGACGTGCTTCCCTGTAGGCAACGGGAAACCAACAGAAGTTCGATAAGAGAGAGTCACCACCAGCTTTGTTTTCTAGGAGTGGAGTGTGAAAATGAGATCATATAAGGAGAAAATCTGGTGAGGAGGTCAGAAGGTATTCAGTAAACCCTGCGTGATGGACTAGATTTAACATCAATAAAAATGCGAGTAAAAAAATAACAGGGTCCTGATACAATTCCCAACTTTCTTACACCATTTGGAAAAGCAACTATGAAGCCTGACACTGCTGTCCCTCCAACCACCCTCCACTTTACAGTCTGGTCATTTTCACCTCCACCCTTTCCACGTGGTCCCCTAGGTCTGGCACATCCACCGTTGTCTTCTCAGCTAATATGGACCTTCCTGCAGGGCCAGGTGATACACCACCTACCAGGTGAATATTGCCTGCCTAAGCGTTCAGGAAAGAAAGGCAGGGTGGGCAGGGGGCAGAGGAAGGGCAAACAGGAGGTCAGACAGAGAAGAGATGCCACAGAAGAGCCACGTCCCTGGTCCTCAACCTCTGGAAGGGAAACCTCTGCCATGGGAAAGAGGAAGCAGACCCGCTGTGTGCCCCAGGGAGTGGATGGACGTTTCAGAAGATTGCTTTCAGCACAACAGAAGGAAAAAATTTCTAATAGTCCAAGTCCAACAAAAATGGGAAGTGGGAGCCTTGGAAGCAGCAGCTCCCTCGAGGGGTACAACGGGGACCTTTGGTAGAAGGACTAAGCCCTCGGCGGAGAAGCTGGCGCACAGGATGTGGTGAAGACCTCGCCGTCTGTCTTCCCCAGGCCCCACCTCATCACCCCGCCCCCCCTCAGGACAGCACTTGCCCCGCGCTGCGTCTGACCGTAGCTGTGACTCGAGTCTCCCCAGGCTCCGCAATGGCACAGAGGGATGCAGGACACCCCACTGCTGTGAAGTGGTCCCTTCCTCATTTTCTGTTCCTCTCCCTGGGCAGCAGCCTGGAGCCCCCTCTTAGTGCTGGCAGCTGAGAAGCAGAAGGGCTGAGAGCATTCAGAAGAAAGGGTCACCAGGGGTGCTGCCTGCAGAGCAATGGTGCTGCCCCCGGCTCCCTCCCTGCCCCCACGGGGCTCACACAGATGGAGCGACACAAAGAAGAGGACAAGCGGAAGCTCCGAGACAGGCGCAGCCCGAGCCCTCACCGCCCTGAGCAGCCCGTCACCCACGAGCACGTTGGCCCTGGGCCCCAGCCAACCTCCAGCAGCTCCAGAGGGTCTGCGCCTGCACGGGTGGGGGCTGACTTGGTTTCCCGCGGGGGAGCGCATCAGGCCATGGTCCTCTTCCCCGGCAGGAACGGAGCGAACCCCTTTGGTATCGGGATGTGTGTTTGGAGCCCTCGGAGTGTCTTTACATTCGCTGCCCACAGGCCTCACTGCCTCCTACGGCACAGGCAGGACCAGGATTTTCACTCCCGTCTCACAAAGGCCCAAACCGAGGTTCAACAAGGTGACATTACTGCTCCCACGTCACATGCCGGGTAAACAGGACAAAGGACTCTGAACCAGGCTCCAAACCCAGGGCTCTTTTCAAAGGATTCCCGATCCCTCTGCCTCCTGGCTCAGAAGATGCGTAGGCTTGACACTTACTGGTCAGGACCAGGAAGGGAGGGGCAGGGCAGAAAGCACCGCTTACCCTCGCATCCTGATTTTCTTCCAGAGCCCTAACTCGGGCTTAGAGAAAGGTGACAGCACCCTTTCTGCTCATCTCCCCACATGCTGACCTTCACTTCCCAAAACCAGCCAGCCTCCCTCCCGGGAGCCCCTACATAACTTCCCCCACCCCAGGAGCCAGGCACGTGCCTCACGCTCTGCAGAGAGCTCCCCGAACCCTGACACTGACCAGGGTTTACAGGCCCTGCCATCCCCAGCTCTGGGAGCCCTGGCTCAGTCAACACTCCTGGAGAGAGAGCACTTAGCCTGAAGCAAACCATCGCCCTGAAATGGCAGCGCAGGTCAAACGTGACTGCCACCAGTGCAGAAGGACGACGCACGGTCTGCTCCGGAATCTGTTATTTCTCAAATGCCCCATAAAATAAATGGGCCACTGGAAATCATGTTGATTTAGAGATGGAGCTTTTTCTTGGGTTGTAGTACTGTTTATTTTAACCAAACCCACACAAATAAAATTTAGACAAGCTAAATGCTTTGAAATTTATACACACACGCACAGAGAAAACAAACACAAACAAGCACAAAAACCTCCAGTGAGCAAGGCCAATGGAATCACTAGGACTCAGACTTCCATAGAAAAGACTCAGAAATTCATCAAAAAAGAAAACAAACCCCCCACAAAAAGGCTAAGAGGAGGGGGAAGTTGAAGAAATAAGCCACTGATTTTTATCAGCAGAGGGCAATCTTCTTTAGACCTAAATTATTTCCCCTACACAGACATAAAGGAAATAAAACAGGATGAAAGAGCAGTTTGGTTCAAAAACATTTTTGCTTAAATTTAATTTTTTGGAAAGTACATAAGTTCAGTTTGAGTTTGAGGAAATAGGGTGTTTTATTTAAAAAAAATCAACAATAGTGTGTGATGCTTCACACACAAAAAAATTTTAAATTGTTGGTACTGGTTTAGTTCAAAGTTCATCAAAATCATTGGCTTTGTTCCAGTTTTCCCTCAACTGCAGAAAGCCAGGAGCAGCCAAAATGTGTTCTCTCTGCATGAAATAAATAGGCCAGAATGGGGGGGAGGGCTTTGGACTGCAGCACCCCATTGATAAGATCTGCTCCCTTGCAGGTAACTCCCACCGAGGGGAAGAGGGCTAATGGATGACAGTGCCCTTTAACGGAAGTTAGGCACTGGCCACCAAGAAGTGAAGGGGAACCACCGGCAAGCCAAAGAGACAAGAGCAAATGGAGGACCCTTGTTTACACAGCAAGCAGGTCGAGAAAAATGTTTAACAATCACACTTCCCATCACCCAACTACATCATGACTATTCTTTGTGAGCTCATTCCTGAAACAAACTCCATGGGGAATCCTTGTGTGAAGGGATCCTGTGCCTTCTAATTTTTCTGTTTGTGATGGTTGGGGAATATTAAGAGATTTTCTCAAAGCAATCCTCCCCTTTTCATGTCCTTCGCTGCTTTTATTGACATCAACGTCTGTGAAGATGCTTTATATAGAAAAGAGTTGCCGTCTTTTGGGAAGATGAACCATTTTCAAAGTAGGTGTTTCCTAGCTCTTAATAACTAGGGTGAGTTATCTTCTGTGAACGACGGCAGGGCAGCCAGAACACACCAAAGCTCAGGGACAGGGCGGCACTTATGCTGCCCGAGAGGAAGGGGGGGATGGACGGAGAGAACAAATGCACGATCTGTCCAGTCTTCTCTCTCCCAGTCCTTTCTGACCACTCCCTGGCTTGAACCCTGTGCTCCGGCCATCCTAAAGTTCCCTCATTTTCTCCAAGGCACGGAGAGCTCTTTCAGCTCCAGGCTGTTCCCGAAGTGAGGCTCAACTCACTACTCTTCCAAATACCACCCCACTCAGCTGGGTCAGCCTACAAAAACATTTCTCCAATTTGCCCTGCAATTTGTTATTTAATATTCGCTCTTACACACCAGACTGTAAGCCCTGTGACGGAGGGGCTGTGTCTGTCCTATCTTTGCATGTTGGTTCCTTATCACAAATCCTGGTCATTAGCAGTTGCTCGATAAGATGAGGCTGAATTAAATATATAGTTTTATAGGCTCAGGCCTTACGTTAATGATGATCAGGTCAAAGACGTGATTGTGGGCTCTGCATGGGACGTACCTGTAACCTTCTATCACCTAAAACCGCACCCATCGTTGTCACAAGCAAAAAACAAAAACTAAGCCAGTCAGAGTCCTGGACAAGTCTAAGAAGTCACCCATGGAGAAAAAGCCTCTTAGAATGAAATACACTTTCCTTTCAACACTTTCCACATCCCCTTGTCTGAGGACAGAAGAGCTGCTCTTTCTTTGAAGTTAGTTTCCATGGCTACCAAAGACATTTCCCCAAAAGATAAGAATCCGGGTTGTATGCTGAAAGTTACAGACTTCTTGTTTCAATCTGTTTTCTAAAAAACATGTTTTAAGAGGTGTTCTTCAAAAACATGGGCCTCTTGCTTGACATCACTTTCTCCAAGTGAAATGTATCAATCAAGTGAGCCCTGCCAACTATACCACATCTTCTCATGACGGCTTCAAATACTGCTCCTTAAGAAGTCATCTGAGAACCACACTTCACTAGACTTGTCAGATCCTGGTTTTTAAAGAAAAATGAGAAAAATGTGTACCTGACGTCTGACTTGGGAGGGTGGCAGAACCATTCAAAGTCAACATGTGGGAAGAGACCAGCGAGCCCAGGCCCTGTCCTGCTTCTGCATCAAAACAGTTTGCTGCTAAGGGCCTGGTTAAAGAGCCTGAGATGGACAGAGGGCTGCACCACCTATTCAAAGGGCAGCTGGGGGATCTGACCACAGAGGAGCCACACTGGCCCAGGGAAAAAGCTGGAACAGAGCCCACCAGCTGGGAAGTCCTCAAAGCAATCCCTGTAGGAATTCCAGCCCAAATCCCACTCACTGGTCACGTCAAAGGCAGACCACCTGGAGAGAGGCACTAAGGGAGATAGGGTCCTCCCTCTGCGGAGCGTCTCCTTGAAGGACAGGATGGGTGAAGTGCCCTTTCTGAACCACCAGACTTACTGGAGAACAAGGGAAGAGCATCCTATTATAGGGGAGACTCAGGGACTCAGAGAGATTACCACCCCCCCAGTAACAGAATCCCAAAAGGACCTCTTGAGATAGACTGGGACTTGTTCACAGGAGTTTTCAGAGGTAAAAAACCCCAATTTCTCTGAAGTCTCCATATTCCACGATTCCCCTTTACTTTGAGTAATTAATTTGGGGGAAGAGAAAGAAACTGGCAGAGCATGAAGAATGGAACAGCTCAGGATGTATCAGCACAGAGCCAGTCTGATAGATGGGATCCCCCAGGGGCACCCCCTCATCACACACAGAAAGAGCTTCCAACTGATGAGAAAGCAGCCTGGGCTCTGGAGTCGAGCAGATCCAGATTTCATCCCTAGCTTACCCGGAATTCCTTCCTTACTAGCTGTGTGACTTCGAGAAAAACAAACCCTCTCTGAGCATTGCTTCCCTCATCTGTAAAACTGAGGCAAAAGACACAGCAACTAAAGTAGCTGAGAAGATTGAATGAAATAAACTTTATATAGGCACCTAGCCCAGCGCCGGGCATAGATCTATATATAACTGACATATTAGCAACAATAAGTACTAAAGAAAAATTCCCTCACGTGATCCATACCCCAGAGCTGACAAATCCACAGCTCTCTCCTCACCTGAGAGACACTGACCCTCAACCATCTTCCATGAGGTGTCCTTCATTCCCACCCCAGCCGGAACTCTCACCTCCTCACAGCCCGCTCCCTCTGCCACAGCCCCCAGCCCCAGAGCTCTCCTCACTCCACTCGGCCCAGAGAGGCACAGCTTTACCTTCCAGGCCCGGCCCGCCTCCATCACCTTGCTGCTCAACGCCTCCACAGCTCCCATGAACTAAAGACAAAACCCCGCCTCCGTCACCAGGCACTTCCTTCTGCCCCACGACTCCCAGACAGCACACAGCACCACGACGGCCCCACTGGCCAACTCACTGGCTCCTGAAGTGCGTGCCACACCAGGCCCTGCTCCCCTCCCCGCTTCTGGGGTCTGGCATGCATCCTCCTTTCTTGACATCCTTACAAATGCCCTTCCTTCAACGCCCCACCTGAGTCTGGCTTCCTCAGGAGAGCCCTCTCTGACCTGCCAGCCCTCCACTGCTCTCCCAGGGCACACGGCTCGGTACAGATTGTGCTCAAGTACACTTGACTGAGAGCCGGAGGGGAGAGGGTGCAGGTGCTGGCGTGCACACAGGGAGGGCCCTGGAGTTCCTCCGTATGTCCCCGTAAGCCTATCTGTAAGTACCGGCATATGATTCAAGGACAGGTAGGCCTCTGGGAACAGCACACCTCTGGGCAGGCGGTGTGCCATCACCCACTGGATTAGAATCCTTCAGATTCAGTGAAAGCCTCCCAGACTCAGAAGCCGAAAAGCCCCAAACGCTTGGAGGCTCTGAAGGTGCCGGCAGATAACTTAAACCAAGATTTATTTTAAAGCAGAATTTCAAGGGAATGATCTAGTTCTGAGTGGATTAATATTTTATCCCTAAATCCAAAACAAACTCTTATGACAATCAGACTTAGAGAAATTAGGTTAGGTCTTCAAGTGCCACTCCAGGTCCTGGAAAGATGCAGGGCCCTGGAGACAACAGCTGGCGCGTGAATATTCAGACTGCAAACAAGAAGGCTTTTCAAATTCACAGGAACAGCCTTGTTCCTTATTCACAGGAACAGCCAATGCTGACCACACCTCACCTCACATTTGCAAAGGTCTTTACAGTTTACAAGGTCCCTTCCCATCCATTTCTCTCCTTGGTTCTCAGGACAGCATTGTAAGAGAAACCACACGGGGACTTCCCTGGTGGCACAGTGGTTAAGAATCTGCCTGCCAATGCAGGGGACATGGGTTTGAGCCCTGGTCCGGGAAGATGTAACATGCCGCAGAGCAACTAAGCCCGTGCGCCACAGCTACTGAGCCTGCACTCTAGAGCCCGCAGACCCAACACAGCCAAAAATAAATACATAAATAAACTTATAAAAAAAAAAAGAAAGAAAAGAAAAACTACATGGCAATGGGGCCGTCAACTTTAGGAGCAAGAAGACCCTGACTTGGAGAAGTGAAGTATACTGATGAAAGTCACGTCGCCAGGAAATGTGGCACCAGGACAAGAGCCAGGACTCTGACCTCTGAACTTGAGCTCTTCCCACTACGACATGTGGAAACCAATAACCACAGCAACTAGGAATCCCCTGGGCCAAAGGAGCCACCGCAGGCGGGGCAGCACTCAGGGATCCCAGCCACAGCACTGCCACAACCCTCGGCTGTGGATACACCCGCTGGAGTTAACAGCACCCCCAGGCTGTCTCTGCAGAGACTGAAGCTTCTGGCACACATCTCAGGCCAGGTGAGCCCAGACCACAGTGGCTGGACGACATCGCCCCAGACCAAGTGAGCCAGGGTCTCCATTAGCTGAGGACCCTGCCCCATCGGAAGAGCTCACCACCACTAAGCCTCGGCTCTCTTCACTGATGCCGGCAGTCACCGAGCAAAGCGCAAGGCACATGTCCAAGGCCCAGTCCCCATCACCCAGTGCGTTGTCATCCTGAGGTCCTCTGAACTTCCCCGTCGCTGACTCAGCCTCCTCTCACTCTTCACTCTGGAATTGCTGCTCCAGAGGGTACATTCTCCTGTATCCTCAACCTTTTCAAAGGGACCGCCCCCCCTTCTCCTTTGCTTTGATGGAAACCTGGGTCATCCTCAAGCTTACTGCTTTGCTTCCCTTGTAGCCCTTCCAGACCCCACCTACCTCGGGTTCTCAAGGTGGCGTTGACAGCCTCCTTGCTTTTCTGTTCCTCTTCACATGTAGACCAATACTCCCTCATCCTGCTGTAAAAATCTAATAAACAAAAAACCTTACTCCTTTCAGGACAATGCCAGTAGGCTATGTGACCTTCTCCCCTTCCTCTGTGTTATCTCCTACTTGCCCCCTAGACTGAAGTCTTAGGCTCCCAGCTCCCAGCCTTCCTCCCCATCCCAAGTCCTACCATCTTCCTGGGGGACTCCAGTAGCCCTTGGTTGACCCTGCCAACACCTGGCTTTTCAATCCCTTGACATATTAATCTCCATGACTATCGATCTCCAAATTTTACCACCTCTAATCATGAATTCAAGCTTTCTGCTCTCTGACCACAACCTCCTCTCAGATCAGTTGACTTGTCTCACTCCTCCTACTATAAACAATACTAACCTCTTCGGCACGTCCAGTCCACTGACCGTCCCCATTTTCTCTCAGTCTGTTAGGCTTCTCCTTCCCTCCTAATCTACCTTAGATTTCATGATACATCAGTAATCCATTTAGTGATGTTATTGCTGCTACCCTAAACTCTCTTGCATCCTTTTACTATACAGAGAGAGCAAAACCCTCACCCCAGATGACCTCAGATACTCCCTTTCTCCATACCTGGGTAAGAGCAGTCAAACGTGGCCACAGAAAAGTCATATGATGCGACAGACTGACATCAATATGGATTCGTCATCGCCAGCTTCAAAAAGGACCTCAATGCTACCTATCATCTACGTCAGTTCTCTGGTCCACTCACTCCCCAACTCCCTGCAACCACCATCTTGAACCTCCCCCACTCTCCAGACAGGACTCTGCCACCCACCCCCTTGCCGCCAGCAGTTAACCCTGTCCCCTGCTTCAGAGAAGCTAGGAATCAGGCAGGAACACTCCCAGCTTCCTACGTTCAAACCAAATTTGTATCTGCCCCGTATTCTCTTCCTTTCTTCTCATGACAGAGAAAACCTCCTTTTCTTAATACTACCTGTCTTCTGACATCCTAATAAACTGAGTTTTCCAATCCTTCCATTTTTTGGTCTTCTTTAATTCCCTTCAGCAAAGTTTTTTGTAGACACGATCTTGTACATCTTTCGTTAGATTTATTCCTGGGATCTTGACTTTTTTTTTTTTTTTTTAATTTTTAAGAATTTATTTATTTATTTATTTTTGGCTGTGTTGGGTCTTCGTTTCTGTGTGAGGGCTTTCTCCAGTTGCGGCAAGTGGGGACCACTCTTCATCGCGGTGCGCGGGCCTCTCACCATTGCGGCCTCTCTTGTTGCAGAGCACAGGCTCCAGACGCGCAGGCTCAGTAGTTGTGGCTCACGGGCCCAGTCGCTCCGCGGCATGTGGGATCCTCCCAGACCAGGGCCCGAACCCGCGTCCCCTGCACTGGCAGGCAGACTCCCAACCACTGCTCCACCAGGGAAGCCCCCTGGGATCTTGACTTTTTTAGGCTTTTTTTTTTTTGCATCTCCCATGTCTCTGCTTAACATTTTGAACACATGGAATATAGTTATAATGACTCTTTCATGTCCTTTTCTTCTGATTCTAACATCTGAGTGAGTTCTGGGTTGGTTTCAACTGATTGATTAAATCTTCTAGTTATGGGTCACATTTATCTGCTTCTTTGCATGCCTACTGACTTCTGAATCCCAGACATTTTAAGTTTTATCTTGTTAGATGGTAGATATTTTTGTATTCCTACAAATATGCCAGTGCTTTGTTCTGGGATGCAGTTAAGTAACTTGGACTAAACTGATTGATCGTTTCAGGTCTTGCTTTAATAATCTGTTAGGTCAATCTGGAACACTACTTAGTCTAGGACTAGTAATTCCACTGCTGAGGCAAATCCTTTCTGAGTACTCTACCCAATGTCCTGTGAATTATGAGTTTTTCCAGTCTGGCTGGTGGGAACAGGCAATATTCCTGGCCCTGTGCGAGCACTGAACACCATCCTTTCTAATGCATTCAAATATTCTTTCCCCAGCGTCCTCACACACATGTGCTTAAAAGTACTCTGCTGAATACTTACGGGGGAACTTCTGGAGTTCTCTTTCTGTGAAATTCTCTCCTCTCCAGTACTCTGTCCTGCATACTTTAGCCACCTTAGTTTTTGCAGACTCTTAGCTTCATCTTCTAAACCCAGGGGGACCACAGGGCTCTGCCTGGGTTCCCCCTCCTTGTGCCGTGGCCCAGGAATTCTCTTAAGCCAGTAAACTGGAACAATTATGGAGCTTATTTAGTTTATTTCCTGGTTCTCAGGGATCACTGTCCTTCATTGCCTGACATCCAGTGTCTTGAAAACCGTTGTTTTACATATATTGTCTGTTTTGGGTTTTGTTGTTGTTTCAGGTGGGAGGGTAAATCTGGTATTTGTTACTCCATCTCAACCAGAAGCAGAAAACTCTTTTAAATCTATTTTAATGGTATTTTAAAATCAATTTTATCATGACACAAGTCACGAACAATAAAATGCACACGATTTAAGTTGATGGTTTGGCTAAGGTTGACACCATGTAAAAAACACCCCAATCAAGATAAAGAACATTTATAACACCTCCCAGAAAGGTCTCTCATTGCCTTTCCCAGTAAACTCTTCCTCTTCCCACCCTAGAAAATCAATGACCTGATTTCTACATTATAGACTAATTTTGCCTCTTCCAGAACTTCACCATATGTTATGTTTTGTACCTGGCTTCTTTCCCTCAGCAAAATGTTTTTGAGCATATTGATAATGTTGTACTAGTACTTCATTCTATTTTTACTGCTGAATGGTATTCCAAAGTTTGACTTGGATACCACAATTTGATTATCTATTTTATCTGCTGATAGACCTTTGGGTTTTTCCAATTTGAAGCTACTATGAACAATGCTCTATGAATGCTGACATACAAGTCATTTTGTGGACAGAAGGCTTTCATTTCTCTTCAGTAAACAACTAGGACTGGAACTGCTGAGCCATATGGTAAGTATATGTTTAACTTTATGAGAACTTGACAAGCTTTTCCAAAGTGGTTGTACCATTTTATGTTTCTATGAGCAACATGTGAGCATTATCAGTTGCTCTATACTCTTGTCAACACTTGATACTGTCTTTTTGATTTTAGCTATTCTACTATTCTACATATGTAGTAGAATTTCACTGCAATTTTAGCTTGCATGTCCCAGATGATTAATAATATTAAACATCTTTACATGTACATTGGCTATTTATATATATTCTTTTGCAAAGTATCTGTTCAAGTCTTTTGCCAATTTTAATTATTTTTTGTTTATTGTATTGTTTACTGTTTATCTTATTATTTAAGAGTTCTTGTATATCCTCCATACAAACTCTTTGTCAGATATATGTATTGTGAATATTTTCTCCCATTGTGTGGTTTTCTTTTCAACTTCTTATTTATGAAGGGCAGAAGTATTTTTAGAAAACATTTATATTTTAGCTTTTTACTTAGATCTATGATCCATTTCAAGTTAGTGTTTGTGTCTAGTGTGACCTAAAGGTCAAGGTTCATTTTTTTTTTTCTTTTTTAAAGACATATCTAGTTTTTCCAGCATTTCACTGAAAATAAATTATCCTTTCTCCATTGAATTATTCAGCAGCTTTGTCAAAAAGCAATTGACCATATACACATATTTCTGGATTTTCTATTCCATTCAATTGTTCTGTGTATCTATCTTTATGCCAAAATGATACTGTATTTACTGTAGCCTTATGGAAGTCTTGAAATCAGGTAGTGTAAGTCATCCAACTTTGTTCTTTGTCAAGATTGTTTTAGTTATTATAGGTCCTTTGCAATTTATATAAATATTGAAATCATCTTGTCAGTTTTTTTTAAAAAAGCCATTAGCATTTATGAATGGGACAGCACTTAATAAATAGATAAATTTGAGGAATGCAGATAAATTCAACATCTTAAAAATACTGAATCTTCCAATCCAGACCAAATGATCATGGGCCATCATCATTTACCTAGATCATCTTTAATTTTACTAACCAGTAGTTTTCAGTGCAGAGGTCTTCCGTATCTTTTCTTATCTTTATTCCTAAGGATTTTAATTTGTTAATGCTATTGTAAATCATATTTTCTCAAATTTCATTTTCCACATGCTTGCAGCTTGTGTATAGGAATAAAATTGATTTTTGTATCCTGAGACCTTGCTATATTCACTTATTAATTCTAGTAGGTTTTCCGGCAATTTGTTAGGACCTTCTAAGTAGACAATCATGCTTTCTGTGAACAGAAATAGCTTTTGCTTTCTTTCTAATCTTTCTGCCTTTTATATCCTTTACTTGCCTTAATGTACTGGCCAGTACTTCCAGTATAATGTTGAACAAAAGGGGTGAGAGAGGAATGATTACTTTGTTCTTAATCTCAGGGGAAAAAAGCATCCAGCCTTTCACCATTAAGTATGTTGTCAGTTACAGTTTTTGCGTTTTTTGGTAGATAACCTTTTTCAGGTTGAGGAAGTTCCCATATATTCCTAGTTTGTTAAGAGCTTTTTATGATGAATATTACAGAATACTGTTGGTGGCATTTTCTGCATTTTCTGAGATGATCATATGATTTTTCTCCTTCATTCTGTTAATATGGTAAATTACGTTGTTTGATTTTCCAAAGGTGAACTAACCTTGTGTTTCCTGGATAAACCCCACTTGGTCGTGAGGTACTATTCTTTTAATAATTGCTAGATTTAATTTGCTAGTATTTGAGAATTTTTACATCTATATTAATGAAAACTACTGTTCTTTTCTTATGTCTGTTGGATTTGGTACTGAGGTTATTCTGGCCTCATAAAAATATGTTAGGGAATGTCCATTCCTCCTCTATTATCTGAAAGAGATTTTTTTCTAGAAATGATATTCTTTCTTTCTAAATTGTTTGACAGAATTCACTTTTGACATCACTGAGGCCCCCAGTTTTCTTTGAGAGAAAGTTTATGATTCTGAATTCCATTTGAAAAGCAAATATAGGGCTCTTCATTCTTTTCTGTCTTTTTGAGTCAGTTCTAATAAGCTGTGTTCTTCAAGGCATTTGTCCATTTCTCCTAAGTTACTGAATTTATTGTCGTAAAATTATTTATCCTAGTCTCTTGTTATCATTTTAATGTCTGTAATATTTGTGTTGACATACCCTCCATCATTTCTAATACTGATCGATTTTTCTTTTTTGATTAGTCTTGCTAAAGATTAACTTTATTAAGCTTTTCAAAGAGTCCACTCGTCTTTGTTAACTTTACCTATTTCTTGCATTTTCTCTTCTACTGACTTATGTTCTTATTTCTTTTTTCTACTTTCCTTGGATTTAATTTGCTTTTCTTTTCTAGATTCTTAGATGGGAATGTATAAACCTTTCTTCTTTACTAATATAGGCATTTAAAGCTATAAATTTCTAAGCACTGCTTTAGATGGATAATGCAAATTGAGATGCTGTATTTTTATTATCTTTCCGTTTAAAAAACTTCTCACTTTTATTGTAATGTTTTTTTGAATTTTAAGTTATTTAGAGATGTATCATTTAATTTTCAGTATTTGAAGGACTTTCTAGACAGCATATTGTTACTGGTTTCTATTTCAAATCAATTGCTATTAGAAAAAATGTACTCTGCAAGATTTAAATCTTTTGATACTTAGTGAGACTTTGTTTTTTTAATACAGTCCACACTTGGCCTATCTTGGTGCTCCTGAACAGAATGAGTATTCTGCAGTTATCGGATATAGTGTTCTGTAAGTACCAGTTAGGTCATTCTGGTTGGTAGTGTTCAGATGTTATCTATATTTAGTTTTTTTCATCTCCTTGCTCTTCAGTTATTGAAAGAACTATAAAATTTTCATCTATGTTTGTGGATTTATTGATTTCTCCACTTAATTTTGACAGCTTTCCGTTCATGTATTTCAAAGTCTATTAGGTACAAACTCATGTAGAATCATTGTCTTCTTGATGAATTGACCCTTCCAGGAATATGAAATGTCTCTATCTCTGAAATATCTCTCTCTGCAAATATTCCTTGTATAGAAGTCTATTTTATATATTTGGTATTAATATATTTATCCCTTTTTTTAAAATCTGTGTCTTTATAGTATCTTGCATTTTTATTCACTCTGACAATTTCTGTCTTTTAATTAAAACACTGTGCCCATTTCATTCAACCCAAGTACTGATACAGTTGGGTTTATGTCCACCATCCTGCTATTGGTTTTTTGTTCATCCCATATGTTCTTTGTTCCTTTCCTGCCTTATCTGTCATCTCTCAATTTGTTTCTATTGACGCCCCCACCCCATCTTGATTATGGATCACGTTTTCCTGCTTCTTTTCATGTCCTATAACATTTAATGATGTGGGGAAATATTTGGGGAACATCTGGGTTTTTGGTGTCTTCCTTTAATGGGTGTTGACTTGTTTTGGCAGGTGTTAAGTTAGCCACTTGTCCTGATCCTTTTGAAGCTTGTTTATAAGATTTGCAGGTCTAGACTGGGGTAGGTCTAGAGTGGCTCTTACTCCAGGGCTAAGGTAATCCTACCCGTAATGCCTGGCCTTTCCGAGGTCTCACTTGAATGTCCAATGTATCATCAATGTCAATCTATTCCAGCTGGTCAGAATCCCTCTGTTTCCCAACACTGAGATTTCCAGCGGCTCACAGCTTTGTAGTAGCTGTTCTCTACCAATAAATTCAACTGGCACATAGCGGCTCAGTATATAGTCAAAGATTTCAGAGACTCCCTATTCAGCTTTCTGGAGCCCCTTCTCTGCATACCTCTCTCTCTCCAGTACCCTGCCCTGAAAATCCCAGCTGTCTTGGCCTCTCAAACTCTGCTCTTTGCCTCTCGAGCAAATAGACCACTGTCCTCCTCTGGGCTCTGCCTCCTGTGCCACAATTCTAAAAGCATCTCCAGGCAGACAGCCAGGACAATTGTGGCACTTACTGCATGTGTTTCCCTTCTCCTAAGGAACCCAATCCTGTGTTGCCTATTTCCATCTTCTGAAAAAAAAAAAAAAACTGCTTCATATATTTTCGCCAGTTTTATAGTTGTTTATAGTAAAAGGTCCATTCTGGCACTGTTACTATATTGTGGCTGGAAGAGGATTACAATAGCCTTAAATGGTCTCCCCACATCCAGTCTTGCATCCATCCAATCCATTCATACTACTGCAGCCAGAGTGATTTTTACATGCTGAATTTTTCCAACGTTAAGAAAAAAGTTCAAATGTTCATAAAAGTAGGAAGACTTACACAGTGAACAGCCATATGCCTACCACCTAGTTTCCACAATTAACATTTGCTACATTTTCTTTATCTCCTATCTATCCATCCCTCTATCCATCCAGTTATATTATATTTTTGAAGTATTTTAAGGTAAGTTGAAGACATCAGAAAGCAGAGTAATTTTTATAAAACACAAATATAAATCACATCACTTTGGGCTTGAAATTTATCAGTGGGTTCCTTTACCCTTCAGCTAATGACCAGAATCTGTGATGTGATCTTGAAGGACCTTTGTGATCTGGGCTCTGCTGACCAGTCTGTCTTCTTCTTTTCTTCACCATCCTTTCCCAGCTCCCTGAGTGCCTGCCACCCTGGCTTTCTTCAGTTTCTCCAATGCCCTCTGTTCCTTCCCACTGTCGGGCCTTTGCATGGGTTTCTCCTTGACTGTAATACCCTCCCTGAGCGTCTTCTCCCATCTTGCCTGGATGTGATGGCTATTCGTTCATCCTTCTCTTCCTCCAGGATGCTTCCCTTAGACACTTGTTCTCCCTGTTAAACACTCTCACAGCACCATGCACCTTTCCTTCAAAGAACTTATAAAAGTTTATAATTTTTGTCTCCCTCATGAGATACAAGCTTCATGAAGACAAGACTCTGCTTTGTCTCACCATTGAAACCACTGTGTAGGCACACAAAAAGTATTCATTGAATGAATAAGTCCTTTTTTCTTAAGTAGTCTGAGAGAGAGAGAAAAATATCGAGCAAGATTTTCTGTTTTTTAGTCTGTTGCACTGAACCTGATCCAGTGGTAACAGGGTTAGTCCTAAATATCGCCTCCAAGCCAATTATTATAGTTGCCCTCATCCAGATTCTTGGGAACAAAGTCATTCAGAAAGCCCTCCAAGACGGGAAATTCACCATTTTTTCAGTGCTCTTTTACACAGCCAATCTAAATTCTCGTAACGCTGTGGATCCATATCTTCATTTGATTCTCAGAGATACAGCTCTGAGTCTCAGAGTTTCATTTTGTTTCAGAGAAAATATTTTTAAAATGGTATCTTTAAGGGTTTAACACCAGACAGCGCCTAACACCTCATTCTGTGCCTCTCCACACACACTCTTACCTTACACACCAGGGCAATAATGACAGCTCTCCTTTGCTTTGTGGTACCTGCGAACACTGTCTCATACGGGAGAAGGATACTTTTGCCTTGGGTGCATAATTTGCTTAAATATTAAAATGTTCCAGGAAAGGAACAACTGCTGAACTTTAATAAAGAGGAGCTCCCTATACCACAGACATATGGGTCTTGCTATACTGAGCTGTCCTGCTATACCAATATTTGATTTCTGTAAGCAATTTTACCAGCCTATAAGAGGTATTACACGGAAGGAAAAAAAGACCGGCATAAAGTTGACAGTAGCGCCTTAGGGCAATCACAGAAGTCAAATTATTAAATTCATAAACAACCCTTCACTGCAGAAGTAACAGTGATTGTTAATGCCGCCAACGGAATAGGGAACACAGGAAAATTATGGCTTTAATTTCAACCATCAAGGTACCAGTGGCTTTATGAAGAGCTGAGCTCTGCATGAGAGCACTATGATGAATTCGCTTAGTACAGAGCTCGCCGTCGGCAAAATGGGTGTTCAGGAGGAAACACGTGGCCAGAGATGCCTCCTGGGTCCTCAGAGGTTTTTGCCAAGTGTTATAAAAAAGGATTCGGTTAGGAATAGATGATAGCCACAGCTGACAAGTGAGAGAGCTCTCCTGAATCTGTTGCTAGTGCCTGGCTGCTGTCCACTGCTGTTGCCAGGGAAACAGGCGTCAGCTTGATGGAAACAAGGATCAGCGAAAACTTTCACTTACCTCATTTCCACTGATCCCAACAGCCATTTCCATGGAAACAGTCGCTTCGAGCCAGCGGCGGAGAGGTTACCACTCACTTGTTAATGTCAGGTGTGGCTACCAGCCTATGCGCTTCAGGTACCACCGTACCTACAGCAGCCGCATCCACCTGCCAGCCACCCCCGACAGCATCTTAACTCTGCAACAGGAAAGTTCAGTGCTTAAAAGTATATATAAATGTTTAACACGGTTCTTTATTAGAAAAAGGAAATTTAGCGTTCTTCCACGTAAACCTGAAGTGGGGCTTAATTTCTTGTTCTACCAAAACCAAACCACGTGAAGTTACTAAAGGACCACAGCTCTCTCCCTTAGCTTTCAACCCCACTCCCAACATTACTTCCAAGTTCAAGAAAAGAGACCTCCAACTGTATGGACAACTCTTTCACCTATGAGTCTAGTCAAACCAAAGACAAATCCAGCTAAACGTGTCTGGAATTCTGGCAGCCTGATCATCACTAATTACATACTGGAAAAAAAATTTTTTTTTTAATTGTAAGAACTATCTACAAATACCCTCCACTGTCCCTTTGTTTTTGGACTAGATCTCGGCGTGCTTTCTTAGTCTGTTGGACAAGATATGGAATTAACTAATTAACTCAATATAATTTTATTCTGTAAAACAGTGGTAACCAACCATGCTGAGAGCCTGGTTATCCCATTACCTAACTATACCCCTTTCAACGTTGCAAGCAATTCAACTACTCTTCTAAGATGTAGATATGTTTAGGTACAGGAAGAAATTCTGTTGTTTATTTTTTGTCAGCAGATGCTGGTCAAATATTTAATGAGAGCTAATTCTAATCCCAGTCATGAATAATTTATATGAATGCCTATTCCGAGAAGGTATGTCTCCACAAGCAAACAACCACCATCTACCTGGTATGTTTTGCCCCGAGCCAACGTTCAAGGGGAGGAAATTAGAGGCAATCTCCGATTGACCGTGGCTCATAATGGTGTGAATTTAATGGGCCAGGGTGTAAATTATGATGCCCTCCCAAACCTGAACCTATTCAGTACAGTGCCCCCCCCAACACCACCCCTCTCCACTTCCTCTATACCAACAGTAACACAGGTAGAGTAGCCATGCCTGAACCTTTGTCTAGGTTTTTTATCCCAACACTTTCAACCAATCACCAAGCAACCTTTCCCCCCAGTTATTGTGGATTAAAGAGAAACCAAATGGGTTGAAGAGAAATGGAATGTTCTGGACAAATCTGAATCGAGTCTAAGGATTAGGAGATGAAATTAATCACTTTTTTCCTTTAAAAAAGTGATTAGGATAGAGGTCCATCTCAATATTGGTCATAGTTTGGTAAATAATTCAAAAGCCTTCAGAGTATGATACTGAATTTATAAAAGAAAAGAAAATAGAGTTTTTAAACATTTTTTGGCAAGGAATATCCAGGCACCAAGACAACAGTATTAAAAACAACTGAACAGAAAAAATATTCATAGCATAGGATCCTAAAATTGCCCTTTGGATTTACTATGAAAAATGGCATGTGGGCCCTGACTTCAAAGGCCGACAGAGAACAGATGCATCGAAGTCTGGGTTATATTACACTAATCTCTTAAGGGTCTTCTATCTAATCTCTTTCTGGCCATTGCTAAGTACCAGGGATATGACTGCCACTATAATAAATATCAGAGATTATCTAAACTTCTCAGGAGAAATCCATCTAACAGACATCAAAACCTGTCTAGGCATTGTGGGCCCTTAGTCTTTCTTTGGCAGAAACAAAGACAAAGGCAAATCAAATCCTTCCTCAACAAGGACCTATAATTTACCAGCTTCTAAATATTTTCATCTTCATTGTACCTTCCTGCACCTCTGATAGTATTTTTGAACATTAGATCCGCTAAAAGGAAAGAGCAGTAGAGAATACTTCGTTTATTAACTCCTGAGTAAAATAGTCATGCAAATTAAACCCAATCTATAGGCCTGGTCACAGGGGAAAAAAATTAGCTTAAAAGAACTGACTTGATGAGATTTTTCTTGCATCAAATCCCGTTTTATATACTCTTATTCAAGCTATCATCATAACGATAACCAAGCTCTCTACACCCTTCAGCTCACTGAATCCTCACGCAACTCCACATGGTGAATATTATTAACATCATTTCACAGACAAGGAAAGTGAAGCTCTAAGAGGTAGGTCATTTCACCAAATCTCACAGTTGGTAAAAGGTAGAGCAAAGAGTCAAGTATTGATTACCCGACTCTAAAGCCAGTGTTTAACCATATGTTACAGAAATGCCATGCCCCTCTATTTGTGCAAAGAAATCACTGTCAGACATAACCTCAATCATGATTTACAGCTGCATCATACTTTATAGCTGACAAAGAACCTCCACGGCCTCCTCTCGGGGGGGCACCGAGTATAGTATTACTGTGCATACATAGCTCGTTTCTCTTGGTCACTTCCTGGGAAATCCAGAAAATGGGACACTTCAGATAGTTTCCAAACAGCCCCTCGGCTGTTCCCACCTCACCCAGGGAGGGGACTGGGAGGAGGTCCGTGGATTTAAGAGAAAGACAGATTCAATGAGTAAAATTCTTTATAGTACATATTTTTCAAAGCACTTCTACATTCATGAGCTGACCTAAAGCCAGCTACCCTATGGTGGAGGGGGGGGCGGGGGGCGCAGCACAGCAGCATCTTCCCCATTTGAGGGGCCAAGAGACGGAGGCTCAGGGCTCCTAAGTGACGTCCCAGAGTTAGTGGGTGACGCTGGCAGGACCAGAACCAAGGTCTTCCAGTTTCCTTCTCATCTACCAGGTCCCTTCTTGGGGGTCTGACCCCCACCACAGGGGCTCAGAGGGCCCTCTACCTTACCGCAGGTGGGTCCTGCAGGTGAAGACACAAGCCCAGTGTCCATGACCACCACTTCCCCCCGGGAATCTGGCAGTGATTCTAAAGAAACAAAGCGCGGAAACACCACTGTGTTCTCTTATTTTACCTATCTACGGACAAAATCCTCAATGGGGACAAGGGTTAAGTGAACAATTTTAAAAGTGAAAAACCATCAAAGCCACCATGAGAACAGACACAGTCTGAACTGTAGACTTAATCGAGACAGTCTTTCCAATCCCTGGTCAAAATGGGATCATCTCCTTAATGACGACGTAATGTGAAATCGCAACTCTAGTTACAGATATTCTCCGCTCCTCCCACAGAGCACGAGCACCAGAGAAAAACGTCTTCATCCAGGATCACGCTTGGCTATGCCGGGCGTACAGTTCATGAACCTCGCACTCACCTTGAGAAGAACAGTCTGCGGTAAAACCAAAGATTTTTCCAAAGCATCAGTCTTAATGCTTTAAAAACGTACCAACGCCAAAACAAGTGTGAAAAAAAAAAAAAGGAGGAGCAACAAATATTTCCAAATGGTTAACAGACTTGAAGACACACAGCGTCTTATAATGATTCTTCATTAGAAAGCAGCAGCACGGTCTTAAGTGTCTAAAACAGGAGAACCTTTTAATTCGGGCCTTTCGGAATTACATCTGTGTTGGTCTGATGGTCCCTAAGGGGCTATGCGACATAAGTTGTCTTCCTTTTAACATTTATTTAAAACATTTTTTGTATTCCCTCCAGTGTCCCCTAAAAAAAATTGGGAAGAACCCTAAGACTAAAACTAAAATTTTTTAAAAAATTACATTTCTTTAACAAGAAAATGAATACAAATGACCCATTTTGATTTTGTGTTGCTTTGGGGGAAAGTCAAGGAGGAGTGCCCACCAGAGACACCTTATCATCTTTCAAGATCCAGCTCACAGACATGCAGCTTTCACAGCCCCTCCATCTCCACCTCTGCTCTAGCTTGGCCATCCTGCACTACCTAACAATGGTTTCCCCCTGCCCCGAGACAATGACTGTCTGAGCACAAGGCCCCCATCTGTGTCTTCCACATCTTGGCACCCTGGCTTCTGGCCCAGAGCCGGGCACTCAACAGGAACTCAGGAAAAGCTGACCAATTTAGCGAACGCGGATGCACGACTCTGCTCTGCAGACGTGGCTCTTCCTTTACACAGAGCACGGCTTAGCATTTCCTACCCAAGTGGCCTTACAGGTGGGGCAGAGTCAGCTGCAGCCCCACATCATGGAACGGACTGAAAATTGCTGCGAAATCTCGGATTTTATTGTAAAAATTCACGTGTCATTTGCGCTCTCCTTCATAAGGGATCTAGTTTTGTTCTGATTCAAAACTGTTTTTAAATTACTTACTATTTTCCCCAAAATATATTTTAGTACACTGGTTGTTCCACCATGGCGTGTGCCTGTTTTTGTCCTCCAGCTTTGGGCACCACCCCCCTCGGAGTGCATATTTAACACCCGCCATTGTAACAAGGAGTCCCTCCCTCCCATTTCCCCCTGTTTTCCTTTTTCAGCGGCCTCATCACGCAGGGGTGGTGTTCCTGCTCTGGGAGCGCAGAGATAAGGCACGTCACTGGCACTGTTAAAATCAATCGCTTCCACGGCCTCAGTTTAGTTGGGTTTAGGAGGCACGGGGTGCCAGGAATTCACAACAGAATTGCTGTTACCCTTGTACGGGCCGTTTCTGTGGTAAAGTCAACACGATGCTGCTTCTCCAGGGATACATTCCACCCTTACCATCCTGACACTAACCTAAGGCCATGGCGGGTCACTAGGAGGAAGGCACTTTTCAAGTTTTAAGTGAAAGAACATGAGGCTCGAAGAGCCATTTATCTATAGAAGGAAGCTTTGGTTGAGGTGGGGGGCAGGGGGTAAGCTGTCACACCCCCAACTCAGTCCCTACTCCCCTCACTGTGGGGCACGGACTCCAGGGCCATTTCTAGACAGGGCTTCACAGGACAGTGTACATCCATGGTGTAAAGTGACCACGCTCGGTCAAGGAGAATTCTAAACGTGTTATCCCTGAAAACAGGCAGGGTAAGTTAGAGGGAAGATGAGGAAAGCAAGCAGAGATGGACCACTAGCTCTGCTTTCTGCTCTGGAAAAGGCAGTGTGGAGAAAAATGCGATAAAGGTCTCTCCACTGACTCAGCGTTACACGAAGACATCACTTCCCCCAAGATACAAGCTTGGAAAGGCACAGATAGAGTGAGTGAGGAGTAGATAAACTCACTGGGAATCAAGCCTACCAGCAGTATCTCCTGAGGATGTCTGAGCTCAGGGAGCGACAGAGGCTCCTCTGGGGAGACAGGCACCTCCCGGGCCTCGGTCGCACTCCCAGCCCCGACCCCGCCCCGGCAATGACTATATACTGGCTCTGCTTCTGAGAGTCTGGAGAGCCCTGGTTCCCTTCTCTGGGGTACTCCCCTGTCTGGGGTGTCTGTGGGATGGGGAGGACGCAGAGCTGCCGCGAAGGGCTCTGGGATGGCAACTACAGGCAGGGCGAAGCCCCCCTCCTGACCCAGTCTCCACCGAACCCCCTGTCAATCCACCGAGCCAAGGGGGTCAACAAAATGAAATTTCAAAAATGGTGACTGAGTGACATGGACGATGATAAGGCCATAGGCAATTTAGGTGCAAAAGCTGATTATTACCCTGCATTAAAGACAGATTCTACAAGTTAAGATTAAAAATGAATTGAAGGGAGCATTCTCACAGTGACAGCAGCAGAAAACCAACCTAAGAAACGATCCCGATCTGAAGGATGTGAGAGTCTGAAACTATTCAGTATTTATGTGCTAATCTAGGCTTATTTCTCTTTTACCATGAAATCTGAAACACCACTGGAAATCATCATGATACACTGCAGGTTAAAAGGGCCAGGTTATGTACTAATGGGAAGAAAACCACAAAAGACAAAGGCCCTTTCCTGGGGGAGACCAAGGCTGGGAATCCTTTTACTCACTTTTAATCTACTTCTACACACTGGCATATTAACGTGACTGGCTTCAGGGAAATGGTTCCATTAAATTAATAGTGTTTGGCAAGCATCAGAAACACAGAATCTCACAGACAGATACAAGCAGAAAGAATCACAGTTTAGTCCAAAAGCAACACACAGAGGGGACATCAGAGTCCACATGCATGCAGAGAAAGCCGCAGGGAGCAGCTGGGGGACACGCAGAGCCGCCTGACACATGGCAGCAGCAGAATGTGGAACACGGATCCAACTGCTTACCCACTAAGGACACCAAGAACCAGGTTAAGGACGAAAAATGAGCCAAGGATGATCAGACTAACAAAATACACCCATGGCCATTCCCATCCTATCGCATCATTTACCTGTAAAATGTAAGGAGATTAGTTATCAGTTATCCATTTGCTAAAGAGCAGAGCCCCAAGAACAGCTGCTGGACCACTAGGGCTTTGATTAAAGACTGGTGCTCCTAGAAGGGGATGCTGCCAAGGGCCTTCCATTTTTGTTCTTTCAATAAGGACAGGTTCTGCTGCTGAAGCCTACAAATGTGGCCTACCAAAAGTCATTTAGCTACTGTTTTGTACCAATTAATCTGCATTATATCTGGATCCAGGCCAATAACACAATTATAGATGTATCTCCTTTTAGGACAGACAAATGGGCAAGCAATGCCAACGATTTAAATCCCAAGTGACAACGCTGATTAATTTCTGGTCAACAATTATCCTATAGCTTTCTTTCATGAAGGCTGGTAAAGTTCCAGGAAACATCTTGATTTGGGGAAGCCTCAGCAGAAAAGAAAGCATCTTGGAGGACACATAAAACGCTTGGCACCCACCCAGCGGCCCCCATCTAGCAAAGCCTGTGTGGTCTTGGCAACTGTCCTCGGGACTCTGCTTTCAAGATGAAAGAGGTGTAGCTTACCCGCTCAATACACCAAGTACAAGATTTAGTACGAAAAATGACCCAAAGATGACGAGACTGACAAAATACACCCAGGGCAATTCAAATCCCATAGCATCATTCATCTGTAAGAAATAAGATGGTCTCATAGGAGTGGGTTAATAAGAAAATCTAATAAGGAGAGAGGGTTACATTAGAGACAGCATTCTATACATTTAATTAAACATTTACTTAGCTTCAAATCAGACAACAGTAGCCAATGCACATTCATTATATATTCCCAAAACACACACACACACACACACACACACACACACACACACACACACACACACACACACGCACACACGCACACAGAGTCATCAAAGCTTTCAGGGCAAATAACAGCAAACTTTGGCCACTGCTAGGGCAATCAGCTGGGATTTGGCTCTTTCTCACAGGAAACTGCCTTGGTAAGGGATTTTCAGAAAAGATCTTGATAGAAGACAAAACTAGTGCTTAGCTGGAAACTATTTTCTACTCTGCCCAAGTTGTCAGTACTATTTTTGCTTTCAAAATTTGTGATGGTGGAAAAGTCTTAGTTATAGAGACAAATTTGCAACATTTGACTCTATAAATTCTTTTCTTTAAAAAAAAAAAAACCCTAAAATAATAACTTTCCACTGGAAGCCAACCAATCCAAGGAAACCTAACCCACTTTAAATCTGGATTATCTGCTATCAGTGAGTGCAAGCACAGCTAAATTAATGCAAAGAAGGAAAGTATTCAGAAGTCAACTAGCTGACACATTCAGGGGTGCTTTGGGGAATGACATTTTTTTCCCCAACTGCACCCATAGGAAGGACCCAGGAGAAGGAAAGAAGCCCTTATCCTCCACACCTAGCTTGAACCTACATGACCCACCCTGGGAGAGCTGGCTCCAGCTGTGAGCTGTTCCAGAGGAACCCGGTGTCCCTACTTCTAGGACAAGCTGAAGCAGCACAGTCAGACGTGGCCTCCCGGATACACCTTCCCAGGAGAGGTCTGATCATGAGCAGCTTTCATGATGGAGCAAACAAGTGCTTTCAGGTTCATGGCTGGATGGAACTTTCCAGCAGCACAGGTCATGTTAAATTGGGCAAACACCTCTCCCAGGAAGGAAGTGTTAAGGACTGGTGAGGGGACAGAATGAATGACCCCGGGCCTGACTTTGTTGGAACAGCCAGAATCTTCGGCTAATAGAACAGTATATAGTCCGGGCTGACTCATCGTTCTTGCCTTGCAGGGTCAGGCCCTTAGGCCTTTAAGCATGTGCTTTCCTTTACATTATGTGGCGCTAGATTTTTAGCTTTACAGACCGAAGCTCAAGCATTTCACTGCCTGTCTCATGCAGAAACCAAACGGAAAAAGAGAACATTAAAAAAAAAAATTACCTAACATCTGTTGCTGCAGTCTAGGGAGAGAGCATTAAATCCCTTATGAAACACCTGTTTGGCCACATGAAAATGGATGTGCTTAATAGAACTGCTATCAGTCTGCACATCTTACATCGGCAATTAGAGTAATGAATGAGGCAGGGCCGTGGCTGCAATTGTTGATCTCATTAAGTTGGATAAACTAATTTCAGCAGGAAGGCCAAGGGTAATTCTTCCAAAGCAACTACACCGCTAAACTTATTTAATAATCCAGATGTGGAGGAGAAGAAACAGGCTGCCTGGTGGAGGGACCAGAGCCCAGCCCGGAGTCAGGGCCCTTCCACAGAGAACTCTCTGGGCCTGCTTCCCCTCTGTTGGAGCAAGAAGGGTGCCCATGACAGGGGAGAGTGGGCCCGCTCACGGGGAATAAGGATGTGCATGTCCAGGACTCCCACCGGAGACCCCTCTCTCCCACAACTCTGGCAAAGTGGGCCAGCCGTCAGCCGAGCACCTGCCCCACCCATCCTCTTTGAGGCCTCAGTCCCATGTTCCAGAGAATGGCTCCAGGAACAGCTGTCTGCTCCAACTTGGGAGGGAACATTTTTTTTAAGTAAAGAAACTTTTAATTTCTTAGAAGTAAGCGTGCAACAGACCCCCATTTGCTCAAATCAGAAATACCACCTGGAATAACAGCTAGGGGCCAAGGGGAAAACAAAGGCCACAGGAGACTCTATAAATCTCCAGAGGGTGAGAAAGAGCAAGAAAAATTAAGCTTTAAGGGCCAGTCTTTCTCCCAAAGAAATCTCCTCAACCCAGGTCTCTTTTCAGAGGCTTACCATACACATGGGACAAGTGAGAACTGGCAAGCGGGTCCCCGAAGTACCCATAGGAAAATAGAGACTCTGCTTGGGATTTTGTCTGAGTGGTCTTTGTCAGCAATGGAAAAATCGGGATGAGCTCAAGCATTTCAATTTAGATTTTTAAAATATTTATATCAAAGTCATCATGTGGTATCACCTGGTACTCAGGAAATAACCTAGTTTCAGTTTCCCCTCACTTCAAAGGCTGAGACGCACATCCATGTCTCCGAGGAAAGGCTAACCTAGGCTTTTTGTTTTTTTCTAACTGTTGCAACTACTACTAGAAACTTGATATATTGGTTGTCGTTCCCCTGAGCATGGAATCAGAGAAAGGGGCAGAAAGGCAAGCTGCTGGCTAACTAGAGAGGGATTTCCCAGGTACCTTGAATGAAGAAGACGGTCAGCTTGGCCAAGGGAACTTCCCGTTTGAGTCAAACAGCCAGCACTGCCATAGGCATGCTCACTGAGAAAAGAGCTTGGCACTAAGGCAAAAGGCCACAAATGATTTATATGGATAGCTCTCTTCTGAAATCAATACTCTTTTCATTAATTTCCTACATCTAAAAACATTTCCTCTGAGCTGAAGAAAAAAACAATAGGATCATGTAGGGTTACTCTGCATCTTGTGGACAAAATGAAAGCCCAGAGAGTTTGGGTGACCTACCCAAGGTCACACGCCCAGCCCTTTCCAGCTTTAAGGCTCTTTCCTTGCACTACACCTTTCTGCCTCTGTGGACAACAGATGCATGTGGGTCAGATGGCACCTTAATTATGTTTATGGAATTCACTTCATAAAAGAACACTAAAAAAGTCATTTTTCACCAGAAACTAATAATCCCATTGCCCACACATCCAAATGGTCCTATTCTATGTGTGTCTTTCTGCATATCGGGCCCACCCGCACGTCCCTTTTCAAGACCCTGCCACCACTTGCCAGGCACTCTTGGGAACTGAGGCATCCCTGAACTTGAGAACACTGACTGAATATAAACCTGACCAGATGCAAACTCATCCCTGGCAAAGACTTTGTCCACCATATACAAACGCCTAAAGGATTGAAAATTTTGCTTGCCATCAATATTTAAAATCAAATCTCAGGTCTCTCTCAAGATGTTCCCTTTACACTCTAGCTGCGGATAAAAACAGGCACTTAAACATGGCCCATCTATAGTGAGGCAATGGGATCATGCACTTCAAAAGTAACAGTAACTGGTGTTTGCTGATCGCTTGCTCTGGGCCGGGTGCTGTGCTGGGCAGGGATGTTCTGTTCTGTGCACAGCTATGTGGCCTCCCATTGACTGTGGCCCATAAAGTATGAAGAAGGCTGGGGCCCTGGCTCCTGCCTATCTCCGTGCTGAGATAGTGAGTGAGTGTAATCAACAAGCAATTAAAAGCAACCTGATGTGTTTCAGAGACTAAGGTCTTAGTGAACACTCTGGAAGACATCACTGAGCTGCCCCCTAGTGTTCTGAAGGGCTCGAAAACCTCTGACAGTGGAAAAATGCCAAGGAAAGAGCGCCGGGTTCTAGTCTAGACCAGGGGTCACCAAACTATGACCTGCAGGCCAAACCAGCCCACCACCTGCTTCTGTACAGCCCGTGAGCTAAACATGGCTTTTACATTTTTAAATGGTAGGAAAAAAATCTGGAGTATCTCATGACACAGGAATGTTATACAAAATTCACACTTCAGCGTCCATAAATAAATATTGGAACGAAGCCACATGTTTGTTTACATGTCGTCTATGGCTGCTTCCAAGTGACATGGGCAGAATTGAGTGGTTGTGACAGAGACATTACAGTCTGCAAGGCCAAATATATTTACTCTCTGGCCCCTTATAAAAAAGTCTGTAGACCCCTGTTCTAAATCAAGTGCCACTTGCCCTAGCGGTAGGACCTTGGGGATGTTCAGGAGTCTATATGCCACTGTTTCCCAGACCTTCTATAATGGGATATAGACTGGAATAATGTTGATAAATTACTGGAGTTCCTCCATCAGAATAAAGATGCCAAGTAGTTCACAGAGAATGTAATTATTATGTTGTCAAATTATTAGCTCTGTGATTGTCATATGAAAAATAGAGGTAATAATTATACCATCCTAGGTGATACTTAGAGGTTCTCAGGAAAGCAAGTAGAAACTTTTGTTTCTGGGTATGTGGAGTTTTCTCTCCTTTAATCACACGCTTCCAGAGTTTTCACTAGCTTGGCGATAGGAAGACTGTCATGAGACAATCAGTGTGCAGAAACATAACATAAAGTATAAAATTGTCCATCAGTCAGGGCATGTTGGATGGGCAATGGCAATTCACCGTGAAAATAGGGAGAATAGAGCTGAGAGGAGTCACAGGTTTTTCATTTATTTGTTTTAAATCAAAATGTTGTCTTCTGTACTGTTTTGGGGGGAAGGATCAGAGTTTGG
Organism: Balaenoptera borealis; assembly: GCF_965194805.1. Taxonomy (NCBI): domain Eukaryota; kingdom Metazoa; phylum Chordata; class Mammalia; order Artiodactyla; family Balaenopteridae; genus Balaenoptera; species Balaenoptera borealis. The sequence continues at coordinate 39,283,633 of NC_138869.1, forward strand.
GCTATCTGGATGACGCTTTTTCTATTTATCAGAAACTTCAAGGGAAGACTGGGATTGAGCCCTCTGCTAATCTAACTAGGAGTTACAGCTTAGAAGATAATACTGAAAACAAACCCTTTACCTAATTAGAGGGTCCCCTTGCATGGCCATGGCCTTGGCTCATCCAATATAATCTCCCTCCTTCTTCCTCTTCACAAAAGGCATTGTGTTATGGATATAAATAACAGATGTGCATACCCACACAGACACACACACACACTCCCCTATGACAACAGAAAAAGGAGAGAGAGAGAGAAACAAGATATAACATGTTGGTGATGCTTTAAAAACCTTATTACCAAACTAGACTCACACTTTGGGGATGAAAATAAAAACATGTCTTCTTTGCCTAACACTGAACATATATAGGGACTTCTACAATCTTGCATGCATGGAGTTCACTTGTGAAGGGAAGCAAAAACCTATTTACAACCATTATATGCTATGTTCTCTGAAGTTACAGAGTAATGGGAAATCCTATAAAGTGTCTGAAATTTAGATCCTGTCGGAAGCTACTTCTCAACTTGCAGGCCTTCTAACTAGAGACTGACCATTCAAGAAGTATGTTATTACCCATTGTCTTTTAACAAATCATTATTGGAATCCTGGTTAATCCCATTTGGACTTGGATTTAGGCTCAAAGTCTGCAAGTCAGCTGTTTTTCCCAGCAACTCTGTGTCATGGAAAATAATTTCTAAACTTCTGTGAGCTTTTTCAAATTCTATCAAACACAGAAGTAAACCGACAAACCCAGCTCTGAGAAATGGCTGTTAAAATATGACTGGTCTTCATTGACAGCAAACCTTTCTGGCTCTGTCAGGAACAAGGAGAGCCAGCCCTGAGCCATACAAAGAGTGCCCAACTGTCTTCATGGACAGGTCCACCAGCCCTGGAAGGGCTTATATGCCATTTCTACCCTCTCTGCCAGAGTTCTACAGCTCCAGAGAAAAAGGAAGAGAGAGGTAATAAGGGCTTATGCTGGGCTGAATAGTAGTAATACTGAAGATGCAAGAGGGAAATACTATAACAGGGGAAAAAACCCATTTGGGCTTTAAGGCTGTACTAAGCTATGGAAAGCATGAAAAGAATTCAGTTAATGTTCCCTATCTTCCATTTAGGATCTGGTAGAGCAACCTGCCTTTAGGTATAAAAGGTCAGTTTTACTCCATGGAAGTCCAGGAGGCTCTTAACCTGGGGAATGACCTCTGGCTCTTTAAGAGTTTAATGAGGACAGCCCTGGCCCTCTGGAGTTCCTCCAGCAAAGGGGACTACGGGGCAGGGGCACGCTCAGCAGTAAGTCCCCAGGCGGCACTGGGGATGCGAGGGAGTCCACATCCTATAGCAGCTTTCTAGAGCTGAAACCAAGGCCCCAACGTGGAGAGATGATAGGTCTTACTGAGTGAAGAGAGGGCCTGCTTCCCTTCCCAAAGAACTCACTTCCAGGGGGTCTTTCTCAGCCAGCTCCCCAATGGCTCTAGCTAATGAAACATTTTTATCTGAGGAAAGCATACTCCATCAACTCTCTCCTCAAGCTGCTTACCCAGTAGAGCACGTCTGTCCAGCCCTCCATGGTGATGCACTGAAACACGGTGAGCATGGCAAAGGCAAAGTTATCAAAGTTGGTGATGCCGCCATTGGGGCCAACCCAGCCACTCCTACACTCTGTGCCATTGGCGGTACACTGGCGTCCATTCCCTGAGAACGCACACGGTGCTGGGTCCTCCTCAGCTACGATATCTGCAAACAGCGGAGGAAGGCTTGACCACTCAGGGGAGGAATGAACATCAGGAAACCAAGCTGCAGAAGCCAAGTACCCTGCCCAGAGCCTGGAACACTCCACTTCCCAGCTATGCTATCTTGGATTCCTATTGTCCTTCAAGGTTCAAACTTTCCCTCCTCCATAGAATTTGCCATTTCCTCTACTCAGAATCCACCCCTCTCTCCTCTGTCCCCACTCTAACAGCACCTTTCCTCAGCCTATAGAGCAACACTACTGATTCACCTCACGGTCCGGTTTCAGGGGGTTCCTCCCATCTTGTTTGCCAGAACACATTACATAGGAAATCAAGTTAGAAAAGGGCACTAAATTCTCATTTATTCTGAATATAATTCACACTAAGAACTGTCTTAGATCCACCAGTGTATTCGGCTATCTTTTTTTTTTTTTTCCCTGTCTCTCTCTCTCTCATTTTGTTTTAGATTTTCCCCAAACCACAAAGGTTGTTTTTGGGAAAGCCAAACTTTTAAATAGTTAGGTTAGCTACCATTTTTTATTACTCACCTGAGTCAGCAAAAAAACATGTTCTGTGCATTTTTCCAATAAAAAGTTCCAATCCTATAATAGCATAGATTATGATTACAAATAACACCAAAAGGGCTATGTGAAGGAGGGGAACCATGGCTTTTATGATGGAGTTCAGGACAACTTGTAAACCTAGGAAAGAGAAAAATAAGTTTGTGAGCCAGGAAGACATTTCAGTGATGCACAGATATAATTCCTAATGATGCCTGCTCTGTATAGGACACACAGTAATAAAACTCAAGAGGTATTTCATAGCTTTTAATTAACGTGAAACCTGGATGTGAAGTAAGTCAAAGAGGAACCTTAAAGACCATCTAATCCAACTCCCTCAACTTGAAAGATGGAAAAACTAAGGCCTAGAGAGGGCACTGCCAGATATGAAAGTCATTCATTTATGCATTTGTTCATCCATTCAACAAAATTCCTTGAACATCTAACGTGCAGCAAACATAAGGTTTAGTGCTTTGGGGGATATGAAGATGTATTAAATAATGTGGCTTCTCTCAAAGAGGTTATGCTGCAGAAGGAGACATAAGAATTAAAGACAAATTACTCTAAGGTAGCACACAGATGCTGAATAAGTAATATCACACAGTTAAAATTAAAGAGGGATGAAAGACATCGCTTCTGAGTCGGGGAGAAGAAAGAGGACTGGGCAGTAGCCTCCCTCTCAGGAGGGCCTGAAGCATGAGGAGGATGGATTTCCACAGGCAAGAGGAGAGAGGTTACTCCAGGCAGTGGAAGAAAGTACCAAAAGCACGGAAGTGAGCTAGCGCCACGTGGGCTGGGGGTGGTAAGTCTCGGTTGGCGGTCATGAAGTGGAAAAGGGTAACAAGAAAGAGAAGCAGATTGCAGCTGGGTAGCTCTGGGTTTTGAATTCAGATCACAGGGCCAGAGTTTAGTCCATCGGCAAAAGGCAGCCTCTTTATTTATTTTAAACAGGAGAAAATCAAACAAAAGTTTAATAACATGTATGCATGGGAGAGACCCAGGAATACTCAAAAGGCAGACTTTTTAGAAAGACAAGTGGGGCAGCAATAGACAAGACGGGCAGAGAGGCAGCTGGAGGGTGCTGGGCTCTCCAGGGAGGACAGGGCGAGGAGCTGGATGAGATCAGAACTCAGCAAGTGAGTCTGAGTTAGAGGAAGGTGCCCAGGGAGGCAGGGCAGGGTCAAGAGGCTAATCCTAGTGCCTGAACAAAGACAAGCCTGTCAAAGGAGGCTCCCCTGGAGTGGTGGAGGGAGACGAGGGGCCGAGGAAGGAGAGGGTAAGAGCAACTGTCCACCTGGTGAGTCTGATCACTTAACATGAAGGGGGCAGTGCCCTGAGGTTGAAACGTGGACTTGAGAGATGAGGGAGGGACAAGGAAACCTGGGAGCTACCCACGGAGCAACACTGAGGGCCATGGTACAGGAAGAGAAAAGACCATGGGAACAGGGACAGCGGGGCGATACTCTGGACTGGGTGGAGGGAAGCAGGAGCCGGAGGGAGCGCGGTCGGCAGGAAACCAGAGCCGGACTAGATCCAGGCCACCTGACGCCCCTGCATGTGCCCTGCGCTCCTCCCACCACCGCGACCTACCTCAGCTTCCACTCGACTAGCTCACTCTTTTCCCCCTTTTTTCTTTCTCTTTCCCTTCCTCTCTCTGCTGTCTCTCCCTCCTCCAAACTGCCCTTTTCTAGTATCTTCTCACTTTCCCAATACATATTCAAAGAATGAAAGAACAGAAGAGGCTGAGATGCTAGAATTAAATACGTTAGAAGTCAGAACACACCAAGCAAAAATACTTATCAGCGATAACAGCAAAAGTTCACCTTGATAAGAAGCACATGGGAAGAGGTGGGGGATGGGATGGGGAGGGAAGGGCAATAAGAGGGTTTCAGACTCTCAAAGAATCTCTTTCCAGACTTTCATTAAGACAAAACTCCTACATACTGTCTTCAGATACTTAAATGTTCAAATGGTTTCCTTTGGAGAAAAAATGATCAATAGGATGACTTTCAATGTTTCCGTCTTCTATAAGGAATAGATGGAGGGGAAAATAAACATATGCTCTAACCTACTTGGGCAAGGGGTTTTTTGTTTGTTTTTTCATTTGGGTTTGTTTGTGTTTTTTTTTTTTTAAGACATGGATGGGCCATCCAAAATCATCATCCAGCAGTTAGCTCTTCTCAGCTGTATGGCAGTGAGCCCTATGTTTCATAAATGTGTCTATGTTTATTGTAACTATTATATTTCAGATTGGCCAAATTTATGAAATAATGACATTGTATCTTATTGTGAATGTGTACACTTTCATGACATTAGGCTCCTTTGTATATAACCAATGTGTACAACAGATCTCACAGGCCTCTAACCAGGGAGGCAGTGAAATGCAGCAGAAGGAACACGGGGCCAGGACCTAGGAGGCCACCGGGCTGGTCCTGTTTGGCCACCCACCAGCCATGAGAACCTGCCCAAGGTTTTCGATGACCTTCCTCATCTAAAAGATGGTGACCGTGGACCAGATGATCTTGAGGGTTCTTTCCCATTTGATGGTCTAGGATTCTGATACATATTTATCAGTTACCTGTGTGGGGCTAGTTAAGAGCTTCACAAACATCTGAAGGACTCTATCTGAAACACATGTTAACCTTCCAGTGAATGAACATATATTCACATACACACACGAAATCATGTCTTGTAGGACAGTCTGAGTTCTCTTTAGAAGGGATTAGACAACTCCCAGATAAGTATAAACAGTCACACCTTCCCAGGCATTCTTAACAACTTCAAGTATTTAGGAAATCACTAGTCCACAGCTGCCAACTGCATGGGAAAGAGCATGACCCAGAGCCCCTGACCCGTCTCCCCAAAGCCCAGCTGGCTCTGTTGAGAGACTTGGATGCTCCAGGGCAGTTAATGAACATGAGCTGAGAAAGTCCTCACATATGACTCAGATCCACAAAGCCACCGCACCCACACGTCTGCTCACAGCACATACTGCGGGCAGGCTGGCCTGTCATTTGCTCTTTGGGGGAAAAAAAAGTTGCCGTGGTTACTCTGAAACTAGATTAAGCTGTAACAACTGAATCTGAAACCTCATGTTTGCTCACTGAACTTCTCATTTAATCATGTTAATGTAACAGGGCCAGTCATTTCCAAGGTATTTCTATTTTTCTCAATTGCTTCCAGACGGTTCTGTGGTTTTGACTTGTGCTGATCTTTTTCAATGAAAATAAAGGAACAATCTGGAAAAACAAGTACACATAAAACACCACTTCCTACATTCTAAAATGTTAAATTTGACATTTTTTTTTTCTAGAGAATTTTTGGTGTGTTCTGAGTGCCAACAGGTTTAATAAAATTTCATGAAGAATTTCTGGAGAGGCAAAAACATGATTGTGCTCTTTTGATGGCTTTATGAGCTGTGAGAAAAAGGCACATCCTGCAATCCCATATCTGTCCTGCAGCTGGAAGCAGGCAGCACCTCACAGCCACAGTCCTTGGAGAGGCACTAAAACTTCCACCCTCTGAAGTTCCCCGTAGGGATGTCCTATCATGAGTAGAGCCCAGGGAAGCATATGCCACGCTCCTTATGGAAGTTCCTGGCCAGGGCACAGACGAGGCATCTGTTCCAACTCAGGTGGCACGGAACCTGGCCTGGAGGTCTGGAGCAAGAAGCAAACTAGGGCCTGGCACGGACAGGTAGAGTAGGCTAGCGGGTGATACAGCATCTCTCACACTGGGGGCCCTCTCTGTGCTCCAGCCCTTGCGCTGAAGGCTCTCCCTGCATTACTGCATTCAGACCTCACAACCACCTTCAGGCAGGTGCTACTGTGCCCTACATGCAGGGAGGACACAGAAGCATTCACCTCTTCACCCCCGAGTGAGACGGGCACAGTCCCTCTGTGGGAGAGTTACATAGACTTTCAGGATTCCAGCCCCTTGCTGCTCTCGCTTTGAAAAAAGGCAGTCAGTTGAGGCCTCCAACACCCTCATCCCCATAACCCACCACGTTCAAAGGGACAGGCCTGAGAGTGGGAGGAGTTGATGGCAGCGGATGTCAGGGGACGAAGACCAGACTGCAATCAGGAGGCCTGAACTCAAGGTCTCCTGCCACCACCCACTTGGTCTCTGCACGAGAGAAGATTCTCTCTAATATAAAATCAGGAAGACAACAATCACTACTGCCCCCCTCCACCCCCGGTCGGGGCTGTCACGGGGACCCGAAGTGACAATACAAGCAAAAGTGCTTTGTAAATGGCGAAGGCCTCCATGGTCACCTGCTGAGCCCTTGGCTGGTGCCAGCACTCACCTCATCGCACCCTGTTTCATAATCCCGAGACCCACCCAGAAGGAAAAAGATCAACAAACTCCTGGCTTTAGGAAACGAAACGTGCTTACTGGGCACTCCTGATACTAGTCGAAGTGGTCGTAACACTCGAAAGGCGCGGAGGGCTTTGACATCAAAGCCTCCCGATTTGCCACTGGAGTGGTTACCGCCTTCTGTTTCTTTGGTTAATTGTTCCAAAATTACACTAAACAATCTGAAAGAAGAAGAGAGGAAGAAATGTTAGAGTCTGTCACCCAGGGAAGCAAAACAGGATGGTGAGAGTAGTTATTTCTGAACAAGGGCCAATTCTGTAAGGCTGCTGCTTAAGTAAAGGGAAGGCAAAGCAGACGCAAGAACCAGGCTGTGACTCCTGGCCGTGACGCCTACATCTAGAAGGACTAGGGATGGGGACTGATCTCACCTGTTTTCTTGCCGATGGAGCATCCTAGCATGTCAGCGCCCTGGATCCCTGGTGAATCCCCTCTTCCAATGATGACAGTGGAATTGCCCCAGCAGCTGCCATTTATGAGCACTCACCATGTGCTAAACACTTTACATAAATTATCTCCTTAATCCTCAAAAATGTTAGGCAGTGGGAGTTATCATGAACATCATTTTACACATGAAAAAAAAAACTTGGCGAGAACAAGTAACTTGCCCAAGGCCACAAACTAGTGGCAGAACTAAAACCTGAATCCAGGTATGTTCCCTGCCCTTAGATTCCGTAAGGGCAGGGAACTGTAGTCTGTGTGTTCATTTGTTCATTTAGTCTGTTCCAGCCTAGTGCCTAGAACAGTTCCTGACACACAGGAGGCACTCAAAAAATATCTGATGAATAAACAATGAATGAATGAATGACTCCAAAGTCCCAAATCTTAAACGATATGTTATGCCACTTCCAATACAGTCACTGACACATACACACCCCCACCTCCACCTCCAAAGGGCTGTTCAGGGAATGATGTAAATCACAGATGTTAAGGAGCTGTGCAAAGGCCAAAAGCAGAAACCTAAGAGAAGGTATTAACATCGTCATTTTCTCTTTTGAAATGTGAATAATATTGTATCTGGCAGCCACGACAAATTTTTCCCTACTCTCAGAAGGCTTTTCGGATAAAGCTATTTTCAGGCAATCCGCTCATTTGACAGTTACTTTTGCTCTTTCAAATAAACATTTGTTCTTTGGAATTGTTGCTTGTTTTTCAGAATAAATAGAAATTTGCCCATTTCAAATAGAATCAACTCTGGCCAATCAGATTGTGGAAATGATTGGCCCAGCAACAAAGAAAAGGTTTCCAAAGTTTAATTAGCAGCTAAAGCAGAAACTCTGCACCCACTGGCGTGCCTCTGGATGGCCAAGACCCTAAGTCCATAAAACACAGGGTGGTCTGATTACAGTCCTGATGGGGCACAGTCATGTCATTCTGGGGTGTTTAAAGACCGGTCATTTGTTTTAATAACAGTACCGCAATTAGCAATGAACCTGGCGGGGGGTGGGGAACAGGGAGGGAATAAGTCAGGTCTTTACCTTATCAAAGCTACAGAAGATGGGCTCTTTCTGGTTATGACTGGGGAAATATATCAGATTTATGATAGGTCTCTCTCATTAGCATAGTTTTATAATTACTATAAACCCCTGCAGCAAGGCTAAATAAAGTTAAAAGTCTCCCCTCCAAAACAAGTTCACAGTGTCATAAAAACAAAGCAAAAGGAAGAAAGAAAACCTCAAACTCTTCTGAAATGCAGCAGCCACAGGAATTTTCATCCCAAAGAGTTAGGAAAATAATTTATGCAGGTGGCGACTTAAGATTGCTTTCAAGTATCAGTGTACCTTTGCAATGTACACTTTATGGCCCTTTTATCCGTTCTTTGGTGATGCCCTTGAAAACAGGTTAACAATGTCTCTCCCATCACAGAGGAGCTTGACTCAGAGAGGGAAGCCGGCTGCTGTTTCCAGACAGCTGGAGGGCTCAAGGGGTCAGGGCATGCTTCCATTCCTAAGAGTTAGAAGGCATTAGGAAAGTCCCTCTCCTTCTCTGGGCCTAAGTTTCCTTCTCTGAAAACTGATTAAATGATCCAGAGCCCTGCCCTTCCCATTCTAATATTCTGTGATTCTACTCCTTTCAATGCCCCCACCCAAACAAAATAAGTACCATGTGCCTGAAGAGATGAGGACAAGAGGAGAAAGTATATGATCCTAGACTGTTATTAAAAGTTTACCCCAAGACAGGAAGAAAAAGGCAAGGAGCTACCCAAACTGACACAAATTAGAAGCACCAGAATGAGCCCCCCATGTTCACAAAAGCTTAAGTGATGAGCTTGAATGCTTGAAATACATGTTTATTGAGAAATTTAGAGGAGTGGGATAAAAGTTGACTCAGACCAAACTTTTCTATAAGAGAATTATATGAGCTCCGGTAGACACGCTGAACCTTCCTGTGGTCACATTATTAACAGTTAACATTTTAGAAATATCAATTACTTTCTTGACGTCTCTGTTATTGGGAATCTTGACAAAAGCAATAGGTCATGGTTGACTTGGAACGGAAAATCCATTGGATTAAGATAGAGTTGGCAGGTGGAAACTTCAGTGAGCAGGAGTTTGATTCAAGGGAAGACATAATAATTTTTCTTTTTCTTTTTGAACTTTTCTTCTGCTCTTTGACTACAATTTAGTACATATTTTAGATAAAGGGTAATCTGATGTTCTAAAGTTTTTCATATTTAATAAGAAAAAAAAGACCAAGTCCAGTTCGACTTCAGTTTCCTAGATGATTTTTTACTTTTTAAACCAACTTTATTGCAGCTTAATTTATATATAATAAAATACACCCATTTAAGGTGTACAATGAGACGAGTTTTGATGAATGCATAAGGCCCAGTAACAAACACCACAACCCAGACAGAGAGCCTTCCCAATATCTCAAACAGTTCTCTCATGCCTCCTTACAGCCGTCCTCAGCTCAGCCTGAGGTATACACTGACTTTATCTGGTTTATCACTTTAGGTTGTTTTTTCCTTTTCTAGAATCTTACATAAATGGAGTCATACAACATGTTCTCCTTTTTGTTTATCTTTTTTTGTTCTCCATGGTTTTGAGATTCATCCAAGCTGTTACATTTATCAGCAGTTCATTTCTTTTTATTGTTGACTGATATCCCACTGTATGAACATAACACAATGAGTTTATCCATTCACCTGTTGAGGAATACTTGGGTTGTTACCAGTTTTTCTCTTTTATGAATGAAGTCTCTTTGTGAACATATATTCTCATTTATTTTGGGTAAGTACCCAGGATAGTCCTGGTAATATGGTCATATGGTTAGTGTATGGTTAACATTGTAAGAAACTGGCAAACTTTTCCAAAGTGATAGTACCATTTTCCATTTCTATAAGCAGTGTGTAAGAGTTCCAGTTGCTCCATATTTTGGTTAAAATCTGGTATCTTCTGGTATCTGGTCTTTTTACTAATACTAGTGGGTATGTAGTGCTATGTCACTGTTGTTTTAATTGGCACTTCTCTAATTACCAATGACATTGAACATCTTTTCAGGTGCTTGTTGACCATTTACATATCTTCTTTTGTGAAGACCAATTCAAATTTTTTTCCCATTTATGTTCTGGGTCATCTCCTTATCTTTGAGTTATAAGAGTTCTTTATAAAGTCTGAATACAAGTCCTTGGTATGTATTGGGAATACAAATATATGTATTGGGAATATTATTTCCCAATCTGTGCCTTATCTTTTCATTTTCTTCACAGTGTCTCCTTTGAAGAAAAGTTTTAAATTTTGATAAGGTTCAAAATTTCAATTATTTCTTTTATGCCAAGTGCTTTTTGGGTCCTAAGAAATCTCTGTCTACCCCAAAGTCATAAAGATTTTCTCCTAGAAATGTTATAGTTTTAGTTTTTAAATACAGGGCTATGATTCATTTTAAGGTAATATTTGTATACGGTATGAGGTAAGAATGGAGAGTCTTCTTTTTCATATGGATAAATAGTTGTTCCAGTGTTATTTGTTGAAAACTGTTTCCTCAACCCATTGAGTCATCAAGGCACCTCTGTCTAAAAACAATTGATCACATCCATATGGGTTTATTTCTAGACTCCCTATTCTGTCCCATTGATCTTTATGTCTATTCCTTACTCTAATATCACACTGTCCTGACTACTGTAGCTTTATAAGAAGTCTTAAAATCAGGTTCCAGATTTGTTCTTACAGATTTCTTTGGCTAGTCTAGAGCCTCTCTAATTTCCATATAAATTTTTGAATAAATCTGTCAATCTCTACAACAATCTTACTGGGATTTAGATTAGGATTCAATCTATACCTCAATTTGGAAAGAACTGATATTCCAACAATACCGAGTCTTCCAGTCCATGAACATGGTACATCATTCCATGTATTTAAGTCTTCTTTCATTTCTCTCAGCAGGTTTAGTCATTTTCAGTGCACTATTTATCCCTAAATAGTTCATGGTTTTTGATGCCATAGTAAATAATAATGTCATTAACATTTTATTTTCAAATTGTTCATGACTAATATATAGAAATTCACATGCTTTTTTATACTGACCTTTTATCCAGAAACATTGCTAAATTCATTCAAAACATATAATTTAATATGATTTTAATCTTCTTAAATTCACTGAGACTTGTTTTATGGCCCAAAATATGTCTTTCTTGCTGAATGTTCCATATGCATGAGAAAAGAATGTGTATTCTGCTCTTGTTGGGTACAGTGTTCTAAAAAAGTCAATTAAGTCAAATTGGTTGATGGTATTGTTCAAATCACCCTATATCCGTAGTGATTTTCTGACTAGATGTTCTATCAACACTCCTCAAGAGAGGGGTATTAAAATGTACAACAACTGAAGATTTGTCTATTCCCCCTTTCAGTTCTATCAGGTTCTGCTTCATATATTTTGAAGATCTGCTATTGTGTATATGTATGCATACATGCAGGCACACACACACACGTGTGTGTGTATACACACTTAGGATTATTACATCATCTTCGTGAAATGACACCTTTATCATCATAAAGTGTCTTTCTTTATCCTTGATAATATTCCCTGAAGTCTACTTTGTTGGTTATTAATATAGCTTTCTTTTGATAAGTTTTGCATGATATATATTTTTCTGTTCTTTTACTTTCAAATTGTTTATGTCTTTATAAATTAGGTTTCTTACAGACACTATAGAGTTGAGTGTTGTTTTTATACACATATAAAATCTGATAACCTCTGGATTTTAAGTAAGGGTGGATTTTAAATAATGGTGAGTTTAAATCTACCATCTTGCTATTTGTTTTCTATTTGCCCTGTCCATTGTTCCTGTCTTCCCTGCTTTTTTAAAAAATTAATTGAGCTTTTAAAAAATTCCATTTAATCTCCAATATAGATTTATTAACTATACCGCTTTATTTTTCTAGTGTCTCCTCTAGATCAAGTGTCAGCAAAAGTTTTCTGTAGAGTGCCAGATAGTAACTATTTTAGGATTTGCAGGCCATAGGGTCTCTGTCACAACTAGTCAACTTTTCCATCCTAACACCAAATAGCCATAAACATTAGTGAGTGTGCCTGTCTTCCAATAAAACTTAATCTGCTAAAGCAGACAGTAAAATACTTTGTCAGCGTTGGGGGGCAGGGGAGGCAATAAACCGTTCTTGTTCTGTGGGCTGAAGTTTTCTGGCCTGTGCTCTAGGGTTTACAATATACATCTTTAACTTCTCATGGTCTACCTTCAAATAACTCCACCAACTGCAAAGCACCTTCCTATAGTATATGGCTATTTCCTTGTTTCTGTCCCTTGTGCTACTGCTGTCATATATTTTACTTTTATAGATGCTATAAACCCCCCCAATACATTGCTATTACTTTTGCTTTAAATAATCAATTACTTTTAAAAGATTTTAAAATGAGAAAAATATTTTTATATTTACACATGCACTCATCCTTTCTGGCATTCTTCATTTCTTTTGTATAGATCCATACTTCTATCTATTGTCATTTTCCTTCAGTGTGAAGAAATTCCTTTAACATTTGTTAAGGTGCAGGTCTCCTGATGAATTCTCAGCTGTGGTTTGTCTGAAATTTTTCTTTCTTGCTTCAATTTTTAAAGATATCTTCACTGAATAAGAGTTCTAGGTGGACATCTTCCCCTAGCACTTTAAAAATGTCGATTGTCTTCTGGCTTGCACAGTTGCTTGCATAGTTGCATGGCTTTTTCTCTACTTTTAAGATTTTCTCTTTATCTTTGCTTTTGAGCAACTTATGATCATGATGTGCCTTGATGTAGCTTTCTTCATGCTTACTTTGCTTGGGCTTTGTTGAGCTTCTTGGATTTGTCAGTTTATATTTTTCATCACATTTAGAAAATTTGGACTATTTCTTCAAATATTTTTTTCTGTCTCCCCTCTATCTCCTATCTTCTGGGACTCCAAATATATGTATGTTAGATTACTTGATATTGCCCCACAGGTCACCAAGGTGGTATTCATTTATTTTCCATCATTATTCTTTGTGTTACTCCTGTATCTTCAAATTCCTTGATTATTTTCTTCTATTGAGTCTAATCTGCTGTTAGGCCAATCCAGGAAATTTTTCACTTCAGATATGTTTTCCAGCTCTCAAAGTTCCATTTGGTTCTTTTTTTACATTGTCCCATCTTTTCTCACTGTAGTCATATATTCCTTTTAGGTCCATAAACATATTTATAATAGCAGTTTTAAAAGTCCTGTAAAGGAATTCTCCACTAATCCCATCATGTCTGCCATTTCTAGGCCTGTTTCTATTGATGGAGTTTCCTGCTGATTATGGGTCACAATTCTTCACATGTCTAGTAATATCTGACTGGATACTGAACACTTTAATTATCTGGATTTTGTTGTCTTCCTTTAAAGAGTGTTGACTTTTGCTTTGGCAGGCACTTAAGTTACTTGCATGTCAGTTTGCTCCTTTTCAGGCTTCTTTTCAAATATTATTAGTAAGGGTTTCAGATGGTTTTTACTCTAGAACAAGAGTTGGCAAAATTGTTTTGTAAGGGGCCAGACAGTAAATATTTTAGGCTTTGTGGACCTAAACCACACAACTCAACTATGTAAACAAATGCTTGTGACTGTGTTACAATAAAACTTTACAAAAATTGGTAGCAGGTTGAATTTGGCCCACTGACCACAGTTTGCCAACCCCTGCTCTAGAGTTAGTTAGGCCGTACTACTAATGGCCCTTCTGGGGTCTCTACTGACAGTCCAGGGTGTTCAACGAGGTCTTTCCACTCTGGCTGGTCATAACTTGAACAATTCCCAGACCTATGTGAGTCCTAGTTATTAGTCAGCTATAGCCCCCCCAGATTTTCTTTTTTCCCTAGTCGTAATCTTTGCCTGGCCTTATGGACTGTCATCCCATGTAGGGTAGCTTAGTCTTTAGCCGAAACTCAAGAGGACCCCAAGGCATACTTACGGACCTCTTTCTCTCAATATCTCCCTCGCTGCTCTCATATCATGCCTCTCAAATTTCAGCCACCTCAGCCTCCCTGAACTCTTGTCTCTGTCTCTTCAACTCAATGAGACTACCACACTCTTCTTGGTTCCCTGTCTTTGTGTTGTATGATAATCCAAAAAATGCCTCCAGGCAGAAAGTTGATTGTAGGGTAGGGACAAAAGAAATGGAGCTAAGCAGCTCCATACTCTAGCTGAACAGGAAGTCCAGAGTTAGGAGAGTCACAGCAAGATTATTCCAGAACCAGGAGACCTGTAAGGCTCCTGCTTGCCACTCCTTGTTAAAGTTCATCAAATACAGGAAGGCATGGTACATATCTTCATTTTAGTTCATGCTGCACTACCTTTGCCACAATACCTTAGAGTCCAATGTACTAGGGTGGTTTTTTGCAAAAGTTAACATTTTTCTCCATAAGTCTAATCATCCTGTTGGGCTACCACTCTGGATCCCGCTTTAACTTCCTAGGTTTGAAAGAACAGGCTCAAAATTTATCCCACTCTCCCAATATCCAGCAGTATTAGTCTCCCATGAAAAGCTAAAGGATTCATGATAAAGAATAATCCAAAAGAAAAATCACCTTGCTCAACTGCAGAAGGCATTTGAATGAAGTCATGGAGATGAAAACAGAAAGGCCATTTAACATTCTCTCTCTATAGGAGAAAATATAATTTTAGGAGCAACCCATTTTACAGCTAGGCAACTAAGACTCAGCGAAGGAATAGATCTTATTTTCCTATGTGGGTATTTGGTCCAAAGACCCAGCATTCCTCTGACACTGATTCATTTTCTCTTGCTGGAAACATTTCCAGGTGTTGAAGGACCAGAATAACACAGGCCACTGTTTTTTATTTTAACATTCTCCTTTAACTGAAACTGTTGGTGTCTTCTTCCTGTGACAGGATTCGGGGAGAAGGCTTGCTTCTTTGCATTTTCTGGTTTATTTCATTTCATGTCGGATATCTGACATTTTTCAAACGCTTGTTTTGTTATGTGACATGGGATAGTAGCGTGCCACATCTTTTCTCCCAACTCAGCAGAAAAAAGTAATAGCTTTCCTCAAGGGATGTTAAATAGCAGAGTACCTCACTGCTATGAAGGATTTATTACTTTTTTACTGTTTTATTTTGGTTTTTTAACTTAATGGGGTGTTAAGCATAAGAGCTGTACACGTTGAACTCAAAGCACCAGCAGGGCTGGCCTATTTGTGGAGGCCCAAGGCCCTGTAAGATGAACCCTCTCACATCACAAGCTGAGCTTAAACTTCCTTCCTTAACACGTTACTGAAAGAGGGAGTAACAACAAGAGAATTTCAAATTGGTCTCTGCCCAGAGACCGACAGCAGCATCGGGCTTCAAAGAACTCCTGACAGGTTCTGGCAGCAATCACTGGCACGAAGGACCAACCCTGTTCCTTTAAAATACTGTTTTCTGTTACTCCCCACCTCCCATTTTCCAAAAAAAAAAAAAATTTCCTCAAATAAAAGGGACTTACCCTACTATTACTATAACAAAATCCAGTAAATTCCATCCATTCCTAACATAAGCATTAGGATGTAGCAATAATCCATACGCTATAATCTTCAAAAATGTTTCGACTGTAAAAATAATCAGGAAGGCATATTCTACTTTTTCCTGTGAAGAGAAACAAAGAAATAAAAAAAAGGGGGGGGGGATGGGGAAGAAGAAGAAAAGAAACAGGGATTAGATCAGTATCTCAGAGATATAAGCATTTTTCTCCAAGCAAAGTTTTATTATGAGAAATGGAACAATTAACACTGTACCTGGAGCAAGAAGGCATTTTAATTCTAACTGAATTTCTCATAAGCAACTAAGTGTAAAACACTTTTCATCAGTGGCTATATTACTGCACTTTGCAACCTGCCTTGATGTGTGTGCAGTGACTCTGCCTAGGACACAACAGCACGTTTGTTATTTGCACACATTTGCAAAATGCAGCATGTTTTCCTCCTAAGATTGCCAAATCAGGCCCAGAAAAGCACAAGGATGCAACAAAGATTCCCACAGGGCTTTGAACAGAATGTCCTTTGGAAGAAAGCAAATTGCGTCTGCTTAGACCCTCTCTTCCTCTAGGGTTTCCATCTGACTTCTAAGTCAGGATCATCTTTGTCACTGAGCAGCAAGGTGACCTCGGCAAGTCCCTCCAATCCTTGGGACCTAAGTCTCCTCACCTGCACAGTGAGGGGAGGGGATTCAGGACGGCAAACCCACAGCCTCCTTACTGGCGTGCCGCCTCTCCCGGCCGACACAGCTGATGGGTCACCACACACGTTCCCAGGGAGCCTGGACTCAGCCCCTGAATCCTCCTCCTCTTCCAGACTCAGCAGCCGCTCCCATCTGACTGCCACAGTCCTCCGAGATGCCACCCTCAGGCTAGAGGGCTCTTAGGACCTTTCCAGTTCCAACTCATGCGATTCCATGAGCTGTAGAAAATGCATCCATCAGCAGGTCTAAAAATGTTGGCTCTTTCCTCTTTTACAAAGTTTTTCTTTATACAGCTTTGGTTTCAATAGAAATATGGACCACTGAGATGTGTGCGATTAATTTTACAAGAGGCATTTGCTGGCAAAAAGCTATTGAAATAATAACTAAATGAAAACTCGTAAGTAATTAAAACTGTTCCATACAGGCCATAAAGTCCTCTGCTAATATTACTTCTCCTCTGTGAGGCCTGAGGAAAGTTACCAATGCTTCAGGAAAATGGAAGTCATAGAATTCATTTACTAAGATGCCTGGTGCAAGGGGGCGAATAAATTTGGCTCAGGAAATGCTTAGTGAGCACCTCTTCTGCGCGATGGGTCCCACACCAGGAGCCAAGGTAAGAAAAATGTCTCCACTGTGGTCCTATCTTCGAAAAGTTTAGTCTGGTGCAAGAGGTAGGGGTTCAATTGTGGTACACAGAGGACATCCCAGGAGAGGGGACTGACAAAGAGCAGCTCTGCACCTTCGTAAGCAGTTCTGCCCTCTGACAAGGCCAAAGGGTTAGACCACTTCCCCCCCTGCAAGGACCTGCTTTGTTCCATGTGAGCACTGGTCACACTGAAAGGTCAGTTCATCGGTTCCTCCCCCCCCAGGTCCCTGTCATTCCTAACGTGCCCCCAGAGCACCCTTGATCCTCAGAACACCATCCTAGCGGTCTAATAAATTCCTCTGTGGTGTCAGTTGGCCAGAGTCAATGTGTTTTCAATTTTAAAAGCCTAGCTCATCCCCAACCTCCACACTCACGCTTCCTCCAGCTCTGCCAGCAGGTCCTGCCCTCAGCCGGGCTCACCCCATCCCATGCACCTCGCACCCCTCAGCAGGCTGCGAGGCCTTCTCGGACCACGACCTACTCCCTCCGCACAGCCAGCCACACCCTCCAGGCTGGGGTGTGCAGCTGAAATCTCCCAGAGTAGCAGCGTGCACGCCCCCTCGTGCCACACGCAGACCTCCAAGGACTCCTCTGTTTACTCTCTGCAGTCCTTGTGAGCCTTGTGAGGGCAAGGGCTCGTCTTCCCGTTCACTGCCACATCCCTGGGTGGTGGGTTCCCACGAGAGGTGCACTCAGGCCACTGTGGATATTCTGAGGAATAGCGACTGACTTTGCTACCAGCTACAGAGGAGAGATCCAGGAAAGCTTCAATGAGGCAGTGACGCTAACTTAGAGAGCTAAAAGGAAACGCCACTCTGTTGCTTTAACAAGAAGCAAAAAATCCCTGAATAAACCAATCTGTTGTACTCAAATTAGACCCTGACCACCAAAGGTAGATCGTCAACATGTTTTTGAGAGTTAGAGTTGTAAGGGAACAAGATCAGCTGGAAACAGCACGCGGATTTTACAATTCCTCTTCCCTTTTTATCCTTTCTGCTTTATTTACTGGGCCAGACGGGAAAAAAAAGGCTTTTGCTGCCATCAATATTCATAGCAGTTATATCCCCATATCAACACAGGGCTATACTGCAGAGCAGACAAACAACACAGGGAACAGAGAGTACACCTACCAAACACAGCTTGTTTTTCCTCTTTAGCGTTTACTTACAAGTAATTTTGCCACAATAATACAAGGGCCATTCATGCAACTGAATTGTTTAGGGTTCTTTTATCCCCTTCTCTCGTCCTCCTCTCTCTCCTTTTTGAAGACTTTGGTTTCTCTTTCCAAAATCCTCAGTGCATTACTTGATGGAATTGCTTATAAGAAATATAACCTTGCTATAACACGATTCTTTCTTACAGAGACTCTACCATGGTGCCAGCTGAACAATCACAGCCTGGAGAGCACGACAGACCAGTCTGCTCAGAAGCCAGTGTCATCCTGGTCCCCAATCCTGCCATTTAAAAGGACTCCAGTAAAACTAATACACCTCCACATTTAAGCAAATGTAGTGTTAAAAAAAAATCTTGCAAAACAACAATCATGGGAAGGGGAGGTAATTACTTCACAAGAGGATTGTTCATTTGAGAAAAGAATGTTGGGTTAGTGATCTGAAAGGAAGCCACCAAAAAAGTCAGGTTCCTCGCAGGGTGGGGTGGGAACATGCAACTGGCTGAAGGACCGTGAGACGTCGCACAGAAAAGATACGGAGTCAGCAGCTGGGATGGAAGAAATCACAGAGAGGATGAAGGAATAGGATGGCTGAAAAGAGGTGAGCAACAGCCCTCAAGAACTGAACATGAAATGAGGTGGCCCCTGGGCAGGGACTGCACCTTAAAAGCCCTACCCAAGGCTAAACAAAAAGAGTACATGATTCCTGCATCCCAGTCTCCCTGCATTTGCCAGGCACACTCAACCAGCCACCAGCAGGGATCCGCCTCACTAACAAGGGATCCTGCGTGGGCAGGGCCAGCAAACCATCTTTTAAGAAAGCACCAATTCTTCACCAGAGACCACCCTATTATGTGGATGAAAAGTCCCCCATGAGACTCAAGTCACTAGAGAAATAAAGGCTTAAAATCAAATTCTGCAACCTGATTTATCTTCTTTAAACAGTGAAGTTTCACCAAACAGGAGAGGCTCTAAACCAACAGTCTCTAAACCAGTTAACCCCTCACAGAGCCTTGAGAAACAGAAACTGTCAACTGGCAGGGAATAGGAGATGCCAGGATCTTTAACTGTACTTGGTTGTCAGCTGTCCTATTTTTAAGCATCCCTTTACTGTGCTGTGGTACTAACATCCATCCATCCACCATCAATCTATCCATCCATGCATCCACCATCAATCTATCCATCCGTTCATCCATTCATCCACCCATCCATCATCCACCCATCTATGCCTGAGCACCTGGGTCGTCCTCAGAAAGCCTGACCCCTACCCTCACAGAGCTCCCGGCCTGCTGTCAAAAGATCAACAAAGGCTTGATGAGCCACGTAAGGTTCACCTCTCTGCTTTGCTCATCCACCCACAGGGCCCAAGTCTTTGCAGTGGTCTCCTGGCGTACACCCTGGCAGTAGAAGGTACAGAGTCTCCCCTCCACACACATATCCCTTCTGTGTCCTGCAGTCCCAGGCTCCCCACTGGCAGAGATCATCTCTTACTGTCTTTGTAACCCCAGCATCCAGCACCATACAGGGCACACATAAAGTACTCACAGGTGCTAATAGGAGGTAGAGAAGAAAAAAAGAGAAGGAATTAAGCAACAAAGCCAGACTGAAAGGGGACTATAAAAACATGAGAACTTGGGATTCTACCATATGTACCAAAAAGCAAAACAAGCAGGGTAGGAATCTTTCTAAGTTACCAAAAACCCTTCCTAGAACACACCTGGAATCAACGGTCAGAGTATAGAGACAATAAATAGCTGATCCCAACGTCTCACAGGCCCTCCCTTTCAATCCCAGCCGGAGCCCCTGGTGAACACCCTCACCTTCCACCCTTCTGTACCTTCTGGCTTGCTTGCTTCTCTCCTGCAGGAGTGTCCACTCCAGGTCATGGGCCGAGCTGCTCCCTCCCACTGTATTCCCAAGTCCATGCTTTCCCTTCTCCATGCCTCTGCCCACGCTGCTTCACCCACCTGGTGTGCCTACCCCCGTGTGTGTCCACTCCCCTCTTCGGTGAGCACACAACCCTGACACGGCAGTAGCACGAGCCCAGCACGGGGCTGTGGAGAGAACGCAAGGTTTGGAGCTATATCTGTGTTCTGCTAGCCCCAGCTCAGCCTCTGACTGACTCAGGTCCACATCCAGTTCCCTCGCTGTAGAATGCCTCCCCCCACCCCCATCCCCACCCCCACCCCAATTCCCGCCTTTTCATCAGGCTAAGTTCTACTTGTCCTTCGAGGCTTAGCTTAAATGACACTTTCTCAGCAAAAGCTTTGCTGACCTCCCAGACAAAATTTGGGCCCACTGTCAAAGCTCACCATATTTCTGCATAGCCCTATTCACAATGGAAAATTTTAATTTAAAAAAAAAACTACCTCTTTGATACTTGTCTCTCCCAATAAATGATAATTTCTTATAAAATCAGAGACCATTTCCATTTCATATATCACTGTATTCCCAAGTCTGTCACAAAAATAGATACTCGGTATTTATAAATGAAGAAATAAATGAGCAAAATGAGAAGTTTTGACCAAACATTATTCAATAGCCCTTCCTGCTAAGACGTTCCATAATTGTTTTAGTCAGCTCAGACTGCCATAACAAAATATCATAGACTGGGTGGCTGAAACAAACAGAGGCTTATTTCTCACAGTCTGAAGGCTGGGAAGATCAAGGTGCCAGTTGATCTGATGTCTGGTGACAGCCTTTTCCCTGGCTTGCAGATGGCTGACTTCTCATGATGTCCTCATCTGGCCTCTCCTTGGTGGAAATATACACATTGAGAGAGAGATCTCTCTTCCTCTTCTTCTCAGGGCACTAATCCCAACATGAGGGCCCCACCCTCAAGACCTAATCTAACCCAAATCACTTCCCAAAGGCCCCACTCCCATACAACATCCCACTGGGGTTGAGCTTTTAACACATGAACACGGGCGGGGGGGGGGGGGGGCGGGACACAAACATCCCACCCATAACAATACTGCAGGCCCCGCCCCAGGAAAACACCCACGACTAAACACCTGGGAAGAGCCTCACAGCTCCTGCTCTGCACCCACAGCCTCCCCACCTCTAGTCAGAGGGAGGAGCACCCACAAGGGCAAATCAGTCAAGGGTGATGAGAGGTCCAGGGCTGCAGGAGCACAGGTGTGAGGGGAGGGGGAGGATGAAGGGACCAAGGGACACCATGGACTTGGGGGTGGGAGTGAGAGGAGGTAAGGTTCTAAGGCTGGGTCTCTGTTTCTCACCTGTAAAACAAGAAGCCTGAATGGATGATGTCTTCCAGTGTGAAATTACAATTCTCTATGACCTGATGAGCAATGTCCAGACTCAGGCTTCAGAGGGAAGCCGTGTGAGGGACCAGGGACCCAGGGAGGACAGCCAACCAGGAGCAGCAAGATCCAAGAGCAGCCACTGCCTTGTCAGGTGACCAGGTCACCCGAGGTTGCCCGAGAGACCCTCCCACCTGCTGCCTCACACATTCCAGGAGGTGCCCTCAGGAGCTGCGGCCACTCTTACAGGGTTCTGATGTGTGATTCAACCTCCAGTAAACTCTGCCGGGGATCACGGGAGGGGGGGCAGCAGGCAGCCTCAGCTCAGAGCGCTGGGACGTAAACAGAGGTAATGCTTTCCTCTGCAGGTATTAATGAAGTATGTACTCAGAGGGTCGCCAATGGGTAGCTGACGCCACATTCACATGAAGAGACTGGCTGGAATAGTCAGCATGCCTTCCTTCTTCTTCACCTTTGGTTTCTAAGTACAAATTGTAGAGCACATGCGAGTGAGCCCATTTCTTGTGGCACTCGGCTAAGTCATTTGCCCCTTCTGCTTCTCAGTTTCCTCATCCATAAAACCAGGATACTCACCCTTGCCCACTCAGGTGACGGTGAAAATCAGATTAAGTGAAGCGGGAAAGAGCCCTGTGAACCATCAGAAACTCACCATCAAAGGCCACCCGGGACAGGAAGGGGCAAGGCCGCACTCCCAGGCTCTGGAAGTGGAGTCCCAGTAGGAGGACCAGGAGATGGGACAGAAACCCCATAGGACCGTCGCCAGCCCAGTGACCCCATGACCACCCAGGCCAAGCAGGGCCACTGTCCCGGATGCCGTCCAGAATGTACCCGAGATGACAAATGAAGGTGGTCAGCAGGTGGCCTGGCTGACCGCTCCATGGAGACCAACTTCAAAGACATCTGGTCCATGGGAAGAGGGCAGAGGAAGCTGACAGGCCACTCTCGCTGGATGTGGCCTCACTTATCGGCAGCACAGAGGCAGCTGCTGCTTGGCTGCAGGGGTAAAGCAAGCAGCTGGCAGGGGTGGCTCATTATGGTTCTTGCCACCCAGCAAAACTCGCAGGGTAACAGCACCCTGGCTTTCCTCTGAAAATTGCTCCTTTCCTACTTTCAGTCCAGGGGCCACAAGGGTCGGCATGTGACCCAGGTTACTGGTTCAGGGATAGGCATGTGTCCCAATGCCCACCAACCAGGTCCAGTTAAAGCTAATCCTGGGTTTCACTCAGACACTAGGCCAGTTCTGTCACTGGCTTGACTTAGCTCTCAGAGGCTATAAGCCTAGAGTTACCAGGGGGACATAAAGATGAAAAGCCAACACCTAGGGAAGCCAAGCCAAAAGATGAGGAGAGAGAGAGCCAAACAGAAGGACAGAGAAGCTCAGACAGAGGAAAGCACCTAGCTCTGATGCTATTGTATGAGCCCCTGGATCAAGCTGAACCTGAAGGCAAAATTCTCCTCCCACTTTTGGGCTTTTCAGTTACAAAAGCCAATAAACTGAGCCAGTTTAGGTTCGGTTTTTGGTCAATTGCAAACAAAAGTCCTAACTAGATACCGGGGGCCTACAGGATCACTCTGCTTCTCTGAAAGTTAAAGCATCTAAAGAGAATCTTCAGCAGCTCCTCACTTCTCAAGAGATTCAACTCCTTGGATGATTCCCTTTGACCCACAGGCTTAGGGATGGTTCTCTGTGCACAGGACCCATAAGCCGTGCAAGTCACTGCCTCTGGGAATTCATCTAGGCTCAGTTTTCCAGATTTCCTCCTTCCATCTCATCCATTCTCTGTTGCTGTCTTCAATTCCAACTGGTTTCTGGGACTCTACACACTCCTGAAAACTTGATGCCTCAGACTTGGCTTGCTTCCCATCCCACTTACCCTGGTACCCCATGGTAGTGGGTACATTCTATGGTTGGCAACCATACACTTCCTCACCCAGCTTCACCACGAAGGCACTGCCCACCTCCACCCCACCTTGCTTGGACCTCAGGCACCCTATTTCAATTTAATTCAACCGTATTCACTGGGTATCTACTCCATACCAGGTGCGGTCCTGAGCACTGGAGATAAAAGATGGCTAAGACAGTGTCCACGTCCTGGTGGAAGACAGCAGATATATACATAAACATTTCTAGACATAGCAGATGACAATCAAAGCTAAAGCAGAGTACTGGGAATCTCCTGTGGGGAGATGTGGAATGGAGCAACTAATCGTGTGTGGAGCATTTGGGAAAGCTTCTTGAAAAGCAGAGGACAGTATCACGTCTCAGTTCCTCCATCTGGCATCCCCAAGGACCTCTACACAATCTGTCTGTGCCCTACGTACCAACAAACAACTGATATGTTACCCCGCCGGGCACAGGGCCTCTGTTCCACCCAACTCCCCTTCCTCCTCCACGACTCCCTATGCTCCAGTCTGTCAGCTCCCATAACACCCTGCATATATGTCACGCTCATTGGACCCTCTGGTCTCTGTCACTGCTCTTCTCCAACACTGAAAGCATTTTTTTTTTCTATTGATCTAAATCCTGCTCCACCCTTTCAGAGAAGACTGGGGCATTTCATTTCCTCTGAGCGCTCTTCTGCCCCCTCTTTCAAAGGCATGATGTACTTATCGGGGAAGGCAAATGACCGCTGTGTGCCCACTGCCTCTGCTCCCCAGGCACCCCTGCAGCAGGCACCCCTCGCCGGTCTCCAGCCAGCACCCCTCCGACTGCACCCTAACGCAGCTTCACGCGGTGCCCAATCAGGCATCACCCCCAGACTGGAGTGGGCATGTGAGTCAAAACTATTTGCCACCCGGAGTTAAAAGTTGCACCACTTGCAGTTAATCATGAAAGTAAATCATAACAACAAATGCTTGAGCACCAACTACGTATGAAGCCATGAAAGAAAGCAGAGAGAGGCAAGGCACTGCCCTGCTTTCCAGAGCTCTTGGTCTAAGCTGGGCAGGTGAACCTATGAGGTTTCGTCTTGTATTATTTGTAGATTGTCACTACCTTGAGGGCAAGATCCATTGCATCTACCTCTGCAGACCCTCTCACCGTACAGAGCAGAGAAATGAGCACTTAGCCTCAATAAATACCAAGATGGCATCATCCACAAAACAAAGGAGAAAAAAAGCAGAGCCCGATGCTGCATTTCTGAGCACCTGGGCCGAGACCTTGTCTCACTGTCAGGGAGCCCCACCAGCAGTTCTGACACCCAGGCCCAGATCCATTCGCCTCTCCTAGGTGGAATTACAGAGCTAGGCTTTCTTTCTTAACTGTGTCAGGCCTTTACATCCTCTTCTGACAGCTCAGGTCAAGGTAAACGGCAGTGAGATTATGTGCCCTACGTGGGGCTGATCAAAGTAGCTTGCTGCCTCCCTGGGATCTAATGGGCCCAGGTCATGTGAAAACTGCCAAACCCCATCATTTTATAAAAGAAGTCTTTTCTTAGTATTGCTTCATTTGCCTGACACGAACCAAATGCTCCCACATGTCCACTTCCTTGGCTGAAAAGAAATGAGCAAACATTTCAAAATGGCAGGAACTGAGTAAGTTTAAAGCCAAACATCTTCATTTTGACAAGAAAGCAGTCATTCCTTTTCTCCATTAACAGAGCCTTTCACATCTGTCTATGGTTAAATTTCCTGACATCTGAATTCTAAGTGTAATCTCATTTCACGCCCCCGACGCTCACTTGTACCCCTATAAACACACCATGTGCACACCTGCACACAGTATTTAAGAAAAGAAACATGTTCCTATCTCTCATCTCAGCTGATTCTCCAAGCTACGGAGTAAGACAGGCAAAGACGGGATTACTATTTCCATTCATGTATGAGGGTCACAGTCAACAGGAACAACAAACAGCAGTAACCCTGCCCTCTGGTTTGAAGAGTACCTTACTGCACCCACCTGGTGGGGAAGCATACCTCCTTGCCGGTCCCACGGCTGCCAAGTCTCACCTGGGCTTTCATGCAGCTCCACCAGGCCCTCAGCCTCGGGTCATCCAGACAACTTGGACGGAGCAGCCTGAGGACGCACCTTGGGGGCGGAGCTGCCGACTGTAATAGTGTTGGTACCTGGTGGGCAGTGCTGCCCCCATTTAAGAACATTGCAGTCACGTGTTCACGTGCGCTCTGACCTTGTCCAGAGGACAAAGAGCCTGGGGTCAGCTTCCAGATCTGCCCCTTACTGGCTTCGTGGACTCAAGCAAGTGACTTGACTCCCTCCTTGCTGCTGCTTCTTCATAAAGTGAGAATAAGAAGGGCAGAAGTGGGCCAGGTTTGTTGTTGAATGTGGATGAGGCAACACACGTAAAACACGTGAGCCAGGGTCCGTGTGGCGCACACACCCATGGACGCTGGCTCACTTTACTGGTGCGTCTGTGTTACGCGCTTCCCTGGCCTGGCCACGCCCCAGGAACAGCACAGGGTCTGGCCCAGAGCACCTGCTAACTACTCGCTACGTGGGCACTGGGTCCAGGGCCCAGCTCGCTGCCCACCCTGCAGGTCTGCACACCCCCAGGGCAGGCATCTCCCCCCACGAGGGGGCCAGCCCGGGGTCAGCACCGGCTCCTCTCTGAGGCAGACAGACGCCCATCTAGCCCAGCTCCTACACCGCCTGGACTGTCCAGCGAAGTCTGCCCATCATAGGACAGGACATGCAGGAGGTGAAACAGGGCCCAGCTCCCAGGCCGCGTGTCAACCGTGCCAGCAAAGGCAGGTCGGGGGAGCAGGCGGCATTCAGCTCCCCAGGTGTGTCTCTCCACCGTAAAAACCAGTCTTTGGGATGAACAATCCTCATCCACGGTCAGCTTTTTTCCAGTAAATGTAATGAGACCATAGGAACATAGATCATTTCTTTCTGAATAAATTCATAAAGTCATGAATCAGTGTTTAAAAATACATAAAGTGTGGAGTCTGTAGCTGAGATAAAATATGTGATACATTTACTCAGGAGATTAATTACTCCATGCCTATAATTTATCACTGTTTTAGTATCAGAAAGTAAAATGAAGTTAATTTCAAAGACACTGGGTGGGTTAAAAACCAGGCACCACCTAACTGTGGTCCTGAAGTAGAAATCAATACCCAAGGCCACGACTAAGCAGAACTGAGCGTCTGCAGACCCACTCCGAGCTGGGGAGTATCCCTCGCATTGATCTGGCCTTGCCAGTCAAACCTCTCCCTCTTCTGTCACTTACCAGCTCCCAGAAGCCGGGGCTGGGGTGGCCAGCGAGGGGGTACAGCAGGGCTGTCTGCCACCGTCCCCCAAGCTCAGACCCACACAGGCTTCCTACGAGCAATTCCATTCTCAGGAAAACTGGTGGCTCCAGAAGCAGTCACTAGAGGGGATTCCGTTTGGTCAAGTGGCTAGGGTTAGTTCCTAACCTCTACTGTTCTTTTTAAGGAAACTTTTTATTTAGTATCTGCCTTGCTCCAAAAAAGAACTCTAGGCAGCAAGAGTATAAAAATTTGAAGTAAATAAGTAAATAAGGGAATCCTAGGTGGCTGTTTAAAAGAAGGCGGGAGATCTACATGTAAGGGCGGGGAAGGATGTCTATGATAGATTACTACAGGAATAATAGGAATAACATGATCCCTTTGATGTCTGAGGAGATCTCTTAATAAGCCAGTCTGCAGCACAGACACCTGAAAATGAAAAGGCTTGCCTCTGAGAGCAAGATCATGGGGGACTTTCTGTCTCTACTTTTAGGTATGTCTGATTTGTGGTTTTCTCACTGAGCATCTTTAAAATCAGCTGGAAGTCTAAATACTTAGGACAAATCATAAGATGAGAAATTAAAAGTAACAAGGAAAAGAAAAGAAAATGAAACAGGAATAAGATCATAACAAAGATGTGTACTGTGAACACATTTTTATTAATGTGTCTCTGAGATTTCTAACAGCTAATGTGGAAGGAAAGCAGACCAGTGACACAAGTCACCTTATCTTTTGAATGAAATTGTTTCTCAGAACATAAAAATATTTCTCCAGAGGATTTGCTTAGAAGAATCCGCTGACAATATGAATTGAGCACTAATTACAGGAATTAGATTAATTTTTGCCTGTCTTCATGGAATGTACACCATAATGGAGAAGACATTTAAAGTGGAATGAATATGAAGTTCATTTTGTGGTTTACATCCAGAAATTTTTGAAAAATGAAATAAAATAGAATGGAAACTATCAGAATGCATGGCAAATATGAGAATTTAGTGAGAGTAAGTATATTTTCATCAAAGTCATGTTTTCAGATGATATATACATAGATGTTTGGGAGCTACAATGTAAAATGTATCTACTACCTTTGCCCCACCGTCAAAAAAAAATGTTGACAAACAGAGCTCTGGAAGCCAATAATCTGGACCCACCACTGGACACCAGTGGGGAATAATAACCACTCTCTTACCCTCATGCTTGGTTACACACACTCTCCCCTTCCACACATACACATCCATCCGCAAAACCCCTGAAGTTAAAAGGTATTTAAAGAATCCCTAACTGTGTACAGGGTCAAACACCCAGGAAGCAAACGAAATAGTCAAAAAGAGTCAACCCAGGAAGTGATGGGGATGAGGTACATATCCTAGGTCTGTTTCTGGAGGAAGAACTGAATCTCCACATAAGGAACCAGAGACGTAGGACAAGTTTGGGCAGTGAGTTCCCTGCCTGTCCTAGGAGAAGAAGTGGGGCCATCCTGGAAGTCAGCTGTCTCTAGGGTCACCTGGAGAGGAAGGAAAGGAGAGTGGCTGAGACGAAGAGGGAGTTTTTATGAGAAGGAAGAAGATACAGGCATCTCAGTGGGGCACTGAAGGGAGGACAGGGTGGGGAAGGCTTTGAACCACAGATCCAGAAGGTACTCCAGAGCCCCAATAGCACCGTCCTCCAGTAGATGGAGAAACTGAAACCCAGAGAGGGAAAGGGCAGCACCGGCACGCCGAGCACCGGGGGCAGGAAAAGCAGCAGAGGACACCTGGGCGCTGGACGTAGGAAGGAGGGAAGGTTCTAGCAGACTTGATCTACCCCACAGCCTGCCCACCTTCCCTGATCCACCTCGAGTCCACATGAGGGATGGCTCATAAAAACCAGACCGGGACAGGGAGTGAAATGACACCCATGCTGGGCCCTAAGTGGGGCATCAGGCCACAGAAGCAGGGTAGGGAGCATGGGGGCATGTGAAGACCTGGGCCATGGTCCCCACCCAAGACCGGAGCTCGTAGGCCGACAAGAGTCACATGTATCCCCTGGCAGCCACAGGGCTGCTTGCCGTCAGGCACACACACCTCCTAGGTGGGAACAGGGCGATCGGGGCAGGGGAGTCTATAATTCACACAGGACGGGGGGACACGAGGGAGAAATGGGGTACCTCTTCTCTAGCTGCTTTATGGGAAAGGTGGTTGGCTAGGGTAAAAGGCCCTCTGAGCTGGGCGGGCTCTACAGAGCCTGAGGCTGTTCTTCTGAATCATGTTTTTGTGTCTTCATTCATTGGATGCAATGAAGTCTTTCCCCAGCTTTCTTAAGACTGCAGCAATCTCCCAAAAGAACACTCTTTTAAGGAAGCACAAGACTGTAGATAATGAAGAATAGTTTCAAACCCCGGTTGTGCTGGACCAGCTGTGTGGCCCGAGGGAAAGCACCGAAATTCTCAGGCAGCAGTTTCCTCAGCCTCTCAATGGGGCCACCACCACCCTGGGGGAATTAAGGATTAATACTGATGGCGCAAATGCCTGGCACATGGCTTGCACTCAATAAAGTGGCTGCTGTTATCATGCGGCTGTGTTGTTGAATGTTCACGGAAGGGTCTCCACAAGCGTCTCCCCAGTCAAGGGTGGGGTTCTGGAAAGTTGAGAAGCCACCCTACTCCTTTCACTTTACATGCCACAGTGAGGCCCAAGGGGTTGCACCAAGCACTACCCCTCAACCCCACTGTTTGTTCCCTGTGACAAAAAACAGTACTGCAGGCTCCGAAAACATAGGAAGGAGCCCAAACAAACAGGCACCTTGAAATCACAATCACTAAAGTCCTGTTTGGCTACAACTACAAAACCTACATCCATCCTGTTAATTCAGGCATAGGCAGATGCCTTTTTAATGGTTTCATAATCACTAAGATCAATCATCATTTCAATAATGATTAGTGTTGAAAAAGGCAACAGGCTTACTCATAACTGCCTCAATTCAAAATTCATTAACACTCTGTGACCAACTGAAATCATCGCACTTGAGGCTCTCAATACTTCATAAGCGTACCTCCTAAAAGAACTGTCAAGCTGCTTAATTTCTATACTCTGTATTTTAAAGCTGCCTCTATATGCCGGTATAGTTCACTTTCCATAGTCACTTCCCAGTGAATTCAGTGTTCAGGCAAACTCCTATCTTTAGGGTAACTTTGAGACATATGAACAGAAGATCCCATGAAAGCTTCAACAGCTAAATACATGCTATTTGCTAAATATCTAGGTTCATTATTTATAAAAACATCCTAGTGAGTTAGGATAAAATGGAGCAAACAAATACAGGTTTTTCTTTCATTACAATAGCGTTGGTGAATCAGACCTCAAACGTCTAGAGATTACCACTTTCTACAACTTGCGATTCTGCTCAAATGCCAAACTTTAAAAAATTCCAAATCCAGAACAAAAGTTCAACTGTAACATCCAGTCGTGCATTTTTTCACAGCCTAGACATATGAGAGCACAGAGAGAGGCAAAGATGTGAGATAAGACTACTCCCTCATTACAGCCAGTAAAAGGTAAATAGGTCCTGTATCACCTCTGTAGGGCCTACAATCCACCAGTTTGCTAGTGACTTTTAAACAACCAGACATCCCTCAAGGCAGGATAAGGAAAACTGAAATCTAGCTGGATGACTTCTGACTACCAGTTGTAAGCTGGGTAGCACAGTGAATTTTAGAGTCAGACAGCCTGAGTTCAAAGTTCCTATTTGATCCAGCTGTATAACCTGGGACAAGCACTTCACCCTTCTGAGCCTTGGTTTCCTAATCAGTGACAGTCCTGTCAAAGGAATAAATGAACTAACGTGCAATGCTCAGCGCTTGTTAACAATAAACGGTTATTATTTTACTGGGAATTGAGGGTAGAAGTTCAGGTCTTGACCTCTTTTCTAATACGACAGAAGCTCTCTAAATTGATTTGCTTTTAACCATCTGGTCAGATGAACTGACATTCTTCTGGGTAAAAGATAATGACTAAAGCCCATGCCATACCAAACCCATGTGGCTCCCAAGTTAATTTCTAGAAAGATGATACATTTTTGTCCTCAACGCTTGAGTTGTATGCTTGTTACTGTAACTACCTAACTTAATTGCATGGTGCTTGAAATGATGAAACATGAGTGCAAAAAGAGTCGTTGCTTTCACAAAAACTCAGCTGAATCCCCCGGAAGTACTTGATAAGGAATGTTGCTGAAGGGTTTGTTGTGGAGTCGGATACAAGTGAGATGACAGCAAGGGAAAAGGGAAAACCATACACTTTCAGAATTGCTCTCTGCTTTCTTCTCACGTATCTTTAAGTTCTTACTCTGATTCAAATAAAACACAATCGGATACTGTAAGTATATTACATGTGTCGCTTATGCAAGAAAGAAAATGGGCACCCTGACCAGTAGATGCATGATACTCAAAAAAGCCTTTGGGGACTTCCCTGGTGGTCCAGTGGGTTAAGACTCCACACTCACAAAGCAAGGGGCCCAGGTTCAACCCCTGGTCAGGGAACTAGATTCCACATGCATGCTGCAACAAAGATCCCATGTGCCACGACTAAGACCCAGCGCAGCCAAAAATAAATAAAGAAATATTAAAAAAAAAAAAAAAGCCTTTGGCCCGACTCTAAAATATTGGCAAATAAATGTTCAGTTATATAGTCTAGGTTAAAATTATCTTTAAGTGTTTCTATCTTTTTAAATGAGTCTCCCTATAACTGACTTTTTAGAATAACCAACTTACAGGTCAGATTAAAGGGTAGGAAGAGCAGGAGGCTGGAGAGACTAACCTGGGCTCACCCTGTCCTCAGTTCCCATCTGAGGTCCAGCATTTGACTATGCTCACCATGAGTTTGTCTCTAGAAAGTGCATAATAGGGTGCAAGCGCATCGTCGGTCATTGGTGAGGATATATTTAAATGAATATCTTACTGCTCTGGTGACCTGACCACTTGTGCGATGCACTGAGACAGCACCAAGTACCACCCACTAGGGACTCGGGCTTGATGGCGGCAAACTTTCCAAAGCTGAATCCATGTCATCATCTCTCTCCTCTCGTGTGCCAGAGTATGGGAAGTGTGTGTGTGTGTGTGTGTGTGTGTGTGTGTGTGTGTGTGTGTGTGTGTGTGTGTGTGTGCGCGTGTTGGTAGTGGCATTATGTGCTGGGGCAAGACAAAGGAAAGAAGGGAGGCAATGTGAGTGAGCATGACTGAGAAAGAGAGAAAGCATCTGAGCAAGAAAGACCTGCACAGTATCACACATGGGAAAGGAGGTTGGCAGCCCCTGGTAGAAATTCACAACTGGTGAGAATTGCCCAGAAAATCATCCAGGTGCTGACTGCTAACCCCTCACCTTAACCATGACTTCATTTAAGTGGTCAAGAATTCTTTCACTCTCCTTGTGTTTGATGCACAGTTCCTGAGGTAGAGTGAAGAGGGGAAATGAGGCATTCTCTCGGGAGTCTACATAAATCTCTGCAGGTGTGATCACATCCTCTGGAGAAGACTGAAGCCCAGCCTGGCCTTACGTCCTCATTAACCAACAGCAGGAGACTTGTGTTCCTATAAAGGTCATCAAGCGAGGAGTATTACCTTCTGGGGCTGGATTAGACTCTCAGCGACAACTCAAAACTCATACTTCTCACTACACCAGGGGTTGGTAAGTCGTGCCCCACAGGCCAAGTCTGGTCCACCAGCCACACTTTTCTAACTAAAGTTTCACTGCAACACAGCAGGGCTCATTCATTTCTGTACTGTCTATTGCTGCTTTTGCACTACAACAGCCAAGTTGAGTAGCTGTGACCAAAACTGCATGGCCTGCAAAGCCTAAATTATTTACTATTTGGTTCTTTACAGAAAAAGTTTGCTGACCCATGCTCTGGACCCTTAGTGCCCATGAGATAGAATGCCTTTAGGTTTCGCTTCCCTGCAAGATAAAGAAAAGGAGAATGCTACTGATTATCTAGCCCTGATCCTTCTGCTAAGATGAAGGGTGTAACATTTTTGCTTAATGGCTAAGATACGTGTGAAATACTAGCAAAAATCTTTGCAAACACAAACATTTAAAAAACAGATTCTGACAGTCCTTCCTTACTGTTTCCTGTGAAAACACACGGGCACTAAAATTACAGTGACCACCGAGGCTTTGGAAACACACACATGCACCATGACATATGGTGCTTATCTTCACCTGGAGGCACACACTACAATTCAGAATTGCAGGCACAAAAGAAACTGCTACTTAGGGAATATTTTTTAAAAAGCGTTGAAGGACCTGACTCCCCATTATTCCCCAAGAAGCTTTCAGTGTTTACTCTGTATTTAACCAAAGTTCCTACGAGACTATAAAAAACCCGTAGCCACTGTGAAAATGAGTTAAAATAATAGTTTCTGCCAAATACTTTAAGTGCCATGGCATTCATCCTTTAGAACTGGGTTAGGGAGTACTATAATTTGGTCTCTCAGCACTGATGTCAGCGTACAGCAGACCCAGAACAGCGCATGTTGACTCTCTGAGGTTTAGGGAGCGGGGCCGGGGTGACATTATAAGAGCCTTAAATAAGACTTAACATCCATCCTCTACAAGAAATGGTCCTCAGACTTTGACAAACACCACCATCACAGAGAGAAAACCAGAACCATGAAAAGACAGCCTCACCTAAAGGGTGCAGGTTCTGCATCTGACACTCATGCATGTGTGCAGAGAGGCAGGCAGTGTGCGTGAGGATGAAAGTCTTAACTTTGTACTTAAAAAGGAGTTGGCTGAGATGTGTGCTGTTACCCAGGTATTAGAGGACAGGGCTCCCCGCTGAAAACAAGAAATACTAAGCATCTCATTTTCTAAGTAACCAAGAAATAGGATTCAACACCTCCCCACCCAGGGCTTACTAAGCCAGCCCTCTGCCACCCCAAGGGCTATAGTCTAATAAGGTTTGAGGGGAAGACAGAGAGCCAATTGCAGTATCTGGGAGGAGAAGCTAGAGGGGGGCCCTTTCTTAAATTCAAGAGAGTCATGAAGATGGTCACGCTCAAACGAAGGAAACACTAGCTCCTTATCCCCCGGCGACTCTGCATCACACAGTCCTAAGGGCCACTCCCCTTCCCAGAACAGGGAGAAGCAAAGAGGCAGGGCAGTCACCATGCTGCCTTCCGGCCCGGCAGGGACCTGCGAGCTTCCCATGAGCTTCTCCACGGGGTCTCAGGCTTGAGTTATCTCTGGGGCCTCACCCGAGGGGACTGGTCACCAAAGGAGGTGGGTCAGCCTAGCGACACAGGCCATGCAGTAGGGATCAGGGGGGCTGAGCCAGAGCCGTGAGTACCAGGTCAGGGCCTCTGGGGTGGGGAGGGCTCAGCAAACCCTCCGCAGAACCCCAGAGACCCCTGAGCGTGGATGCCTGCCAGATGGAGGGCCTGCCACCCGGCCAGTTTCAGCTACGGAAGCTGCAAACCAACCAGGAAGAAACCCTCAGTCGAACCCCGTTAGGTGAAAAGGTATCTGTCCTCTTACTGCTTCCTCAAAAGTGGAGCAGTTGGAGCCGATATCGGGGGGTGCAGGCTGGGGGCATGGAGGACAGGAAGGGGAAGAGTAGATCCTGCTCCCTTCCTACAATGGCTGGGGCCGGGGGAAGCCTAAATCAGGCTCTGACACTGAAGTTTCAATAACTGAACGTGACTGGGAAGGTATGGGGTCAGCCCAGGATGTTGTGAAGAAGGGGGGCGAAGGAGCCACCACAGCCCAGGTGAAAGCAGCGACCAGAGACATCAAACCACGTCACGTCCAAATGTGAGATGCCTCGGCTTGTGAAATACAGAGGGGTAAACTGAGGCTCAGAGAGAAGAAAGAATTTATCTGACGTCATAAACCACAACAGCAAATGGCAGTGTTTCCTTAATTTCTCTTTCAGATTTTTCATCATTAGTGTATAGGAATGCAAGAGATTTCTGTGCATTAATTTTGTATCCGGCAACTTTACCAAATTCACTGATTAGCTCTAGTAGTTTTCTGGTGGCATCTTTAGGATTCTCTATGTATAGTATCAGGTCATCTGCAAACAGTGACAGTTTTACTTCTTCTTTTCCAATTTGTATTCCTTCTATTTCTTTTTCTTTTCTGATTGCCGTGGCTAGGACTCCCAAAAAAACTAAAAATAGAATTACCATATGGTCCAGCAATCCCACTACTGGGCATATACCCAGAGAAAACCATAATTCAAAAAGATACATGTACCCCAATGTTCATTGCAGCACTATATACAATACCCAGGTCATGGAAGCAACCAAAATGCCCATCGACAGACGAGTGGATAAAGAAGATTGGCACATATATACAATGGAATATTACTCAGCCATAAAAAGGAATGAAATTGGGTCATTTGTTGAGACATGGATGGATCTAGAGATTGTCATACAGAGTGAAGTAAGTCAGAAAGAGAATATTGTATATTAACGCATATATGTGCAACCTAGAAAAATGGTACAGATGAACCAGTTTGCAGGGCAGAAATTGAGACACAGAAGTAGAGAACAAATGTATGGACACCAAGGGGGGAAAGCAGCAGGGGGAGGGCGGTGGTGTGATGAATTGGGAGATTGGGATTGACATGTGTACACTGATGTGTATAAAATGGATGACTAATAAGAACCTGCTGTATAAAAAAGTAAAACGTAAAACAAAAATTCTTAAAATAAATAAATAAAAATAAACCACAACAGTGGCTACGCTGAAACTTTCCCCTGCAATATGACACTGGAGTGTGATTTTATCCATGTTTGACTTAAAAAAAAAAAAATTAGAGGAACTGGCTCTGGGCCTGGGTAAGGTTACAGCTCTTCCCTCTTTGAGGGCTTTCCTAAGAGCCTCCTTCTCTCTCTCCATGTCACGACTCACCCTTTCCCTCTCTGGTCTCTCTCCCATCTTCCATGCAGATGGCCTTTATCACCTGCCATACGTGCCCCACTTTCCCCTCCACCTGACTGGTTTTGACAATCAGGATCTTACTTTCGGCCAGGTTGTCCCCAAATACTCAGGTCTCGATTACTATTCCAGGCTATTTCTAGATCAGGGTCACCAGGACATGACTCTGCAGCAGGCCCTTCTGGAACCTAGCCATCAGCCACCATGCCCTCTTCACCCCTCTGACCATGAAGGCGTAGGCCCAGGTCAGCACAGACCAACCCAAGCCCACTGCACTAAGCCAGCCAGAGTCCAGACTTGGAAGCATCTCTGATGAGCCCTGCTTTTAATTAGGGGGAATACAGTGAGCTTCAGACTCTTCTGCTCTAGAATTCTACTAATTCTGTATATCTTATTGGTCAATTTCCAGCATTTAAGCTCATCTAGAAAAACCCAAAGCAGCAGCACTAGAAACAAAACTCTTCCCTTCCCTCCACAGTTTGTGAATTTTCTCACTTGGCTCCCCTCCTGCCCCAAAGGCAGGGAGCTGGACCAGGCGACCCCACGTGTCCCCAAGTTCTCTCTGCACTGGGCATCCTGAACCTCTGCACACCCAGTCAGCCACTCCCCCACGACAAGTCAGCAGGGAACCAGCCACCCTACTGTAGGACTCATTTTCTTAATTTGTTGCAAACTCATAAACGGATGTGAAGGTCAAACAGAAATCTGGCGGTCGCAAATTGTCTGTAGTTTTAGCAAATTCCTTTTGTCTATACCTGAGGACAAAATGGGCACTTAATAATTAATGAACAAATAAATGAACAAATGTGCCCACCCTCTTAAAGTTGTTTATTATTAGAAATCAGGGCACCAACCTGGCAGAGATGGGAGTGCTCGGGTCGCGGGAGGTACAGGCTTGATGCAGAGAACACCCCCGAATCCCAGAGCAGTGAACCTTCCTGGAAGCGTGAATGGTGCCACCATGGCCCTCACACAGCTAAAGAATAAAACAACTGTCTTCAAGAGGAGTGCTGGAAATGGGACCTAATCAAACTTACAAGCTTCCATACAGCCAAGGAAATTATAAACAAAACAAAAAGACAACCCACAGGGGAGGGGGAAGGGTAAGCTGTGACAAAGTGAGAGAGTGGCATGGACATATATATACTACCAAACGTAAAATAGATAGCTAGTGGGAAGCAGCCGCATAGCACAGGGAGATCAGCTAGGTGGTTTGTGACCACCTAGAGGGGTGGCATAGGGAGGGTGGGAGGGAGGGAGACGCAAGAGGGAAGAGATATGGGAACATATGTATATGTATAAGTGATTCACTTTGTTATAAAGCAGAAACTAACACACCATTGTAAAGCAATTATACTCCAATAAAGATGTTAATAAAAAAAAAAAAAGACAACCCACAGAATGGGAGGAAATATTTGCAAATGATGCGACCAACAAGAGCTTAATTTCCAAAATATACAAACAGTTCATACAACTCAATAACAAAAAAACAAACAACCCAATCCAAAAATGGGCAGAAGACCTAAATAGACATTTCTCCAAAGAAGACATACAGATGGCCAATAGGCACATGAAAAGATGCTCCACATCACTAATTATCAGAGAAATGCAAATCAAAACTACAATGAGGTATCACCTCACAGCAGTCGGAATGGCCATCATTAAAAAGCCTACAAATAATAAAAGTTGGAGAGGGTGTGGAGTAAAGGGAACCCTCTTACACTTCTTGGTAGGAATGTAAATTGGTGCAGCCATTATGAAGAACAGTATGGAGGTTCCTCAAAAAACTAAAAATAGATATACCATATGATCCAGCAATCCCACTCCTGGGCATATAACCAGACAAAACTATAATTCGAAAAGATACATGCACCCCTACGTTCATAGCAGCACTATTCACAACAGCCAAGACTTGGAAGCAACCTAAATGTCCATCGACAGATGCATGGATAAAGAAGATGTGGTACATATACACAATGGAATATTATTCAGCCCTAAAAAAGAATAAAATCATGCCATTTGCAGCAACATGGGCAGACCCAGAGATTATCATACTAAGCGAAGTAAGTCAGAAAGAGAAAGACAAATACATTTGATATCACTTATTTATGGAATCTAAAATAAGACACAAATGAACCTATCTACAAGACAGAAACAGACTCACAGACAGAGAGAACAGACTTGTGGTTGCCAAGGGGGAGGGAGGTGGGGGAGGGAAGGATTGGGAGTTTGGGATTAGCAGATGCAAACTATTATATACAGGATGGATAAACAACAAGGTCCTACTGCATAACACAGGGAACTATATTCAGTATCCTGTGATAAACCATAATGGAAAACAATATGAAAAAGAATATATATATATATCTATATCTATAACTGAGTCACTCTGCTGTACAGCAGAAATTAACACATTGTAAATCAACTATACTTCAATAAAATTTTAAAAATAAAATAAAAAATAAATATTACTAATGGAGAAAGAACATACTGGAAATAAATTATATATTAGTAAAAAGATAAAAATAAATTTTTGAAAAAGTTCTGGAGATAAGAGACGGATGTAGGGTGCAAGAAAACAGTAAAGCAGCACTTCTAAACCACCAAGAGGAAAGTGCAGGAGACACAGCGGAGACATGGCCGTGGACACATTTATAACCATGTGGCACTGCCAAACGTAGGAGGGGTAGACCGTAGGGTCCATCTCGCCAGCATCAGCAGCAGTGCTCAGATCCAGCCACCCTCACTGCCCTTGGGGCTCCCTCCAGCCACTCTTTCAATGCTGGGACATGGAGACCCAGGCATGAATGAAATGTGGTCTTTGCCTCTTCATGCTCTGTACCCAGAGTCCACTGTACTGAGTTCTGTCCACTGCCCATGATTTGGAGACAAGTTAAGCCCTCTTTCCTCAGGGCTGAGAACAATGGAAGAAACCCACGGGCCACTGTGACACTCCTTTGCACACTGACACACACTCTTTTCTCCCCTTCCCTCTCTATCCCTTTATAAAAATAGTGCTTTATAAAAAATCAGTTGATCAGCTTTCTTACACCCCTATTCTATCAATGCAATTTTCACTGTCACCAGAATGCTTTGACTTTCTTAAAGTTTCTCAATGTACCAATGGAGTGTACATTTCTGAGATGCCCCTACACAATCCCACTGTCACCACCTGGACAAGTCCAGTCTTGGGTCTATCAGCTGAGGACCTCACAGAGGTTCTATTTCTGATGACTGATCCCATGAAAGCCACAGCTCAAGGATTAATAACTAATACCAACTAAAAGCCTGTTGGGAGACAGCAGAGCACCTCACCAGAGCCCTTCCCGGGTGAAGCGCCATATAATGGGAGGCAAACATCAGGAGAACACACCTTGCAGATGGGTGATTACAGCTGGGCTCCAGCTGGCAGGAAGAGGGAGAGCAAAGCCCTGCCAAAAACGTACCTGGGTGGGAAAAGCTCAGCATGGCAGAAGCGGAAGGGGCCAGGAAAGAAGGAGAGTGCACCTGACTGGCCAGAGGGCTTGGGTTCACTTTCTTTTGTTGTTTTCATTATCATGCAAGACCTAACTAGCCAGCGTGCTGACTCCTTTCTTCTAGTTTGTCTTTCCTGTACTTATTATAACACAGATCAGTTCAAAAACTGGGGTCATTGCAAATGACAATGAGAACAACATTGCTCTGACTTCATTCCAGAAAAACAGAAAAAGGAATGAGTGTTGATCTAATCTGTCCTCAGCTCACTCCGTGATTATCTGCGGTGGTTTGTAACTTCCGCTCCCCACTCAACGGCTGGCCTGGTATCGCTAACTTGAACAGCGTCTCAGGCATTTTTGTCTCAGGCCCTGAGAGTTCCAATAGACGGCCATTTCAGCTCTTGCACACGACATTCACCAGGACACTGGAGGTGGGTCACTGGTGACAGAGGGGAAAGAATGACCCAGTTCATCTTTTTATGTAAATCTTTGTTGAAAAGCTAGAACTTTGTTTTGTTCCCTGAGTATCTTTCAAATTACTTAGTGAACTCTGAGTCTCCCCCCATCACTATTTCCCAATCTCCTTCTACTCGTTGGTTTTTTGTTCTCCAAACAGACAGTGAAAAAACGATTGTGAAACTACTCCAAGCCCTTAGTACTGAGGGAAACACACCTTTGGGAGTTTACATTCAAGGCGGGAGAGAGAATCATGTGATGAGAAAACTAACCCAAAGGTATCCAGGTGACACAAATGAATCAGAAACGATGGAAGAATTCTTCTGAATTTGATAAATCAGCTCTATTGCAGAGGCTCCTGTGGCAGATTTTAATGGAATTTTGAAGAAGATAAGCAAAATAGCCCCATGTAACAAAGGGCAATAAATCACAGTTATTTTCCATTCATATTGATGCAAATTGCATCCTCTACTTGAGCAAATTTATTCTAACATTTATTATAAACATTTTCAAATACACAGAAAAGCTGAAAGCATTTTACAGTGAATACCCCTACATCCACTACCTAAATTCTGCAAGTAGGATTTTGCTGTACATGCTTTCTCACATATCTAAGCCACCACTCTACACACCCATAATGCATCTTATTTTTAGATACAATTTAAAATAAGGTACAGACCTCTGCAGAAAAGTTGCGCTGAGCCTCCTCCCACTTCCCACCCCACGTTCCCTAGAGGTGACCACTGTTGACTCTTACCACCATAGATTAGTTCTCGGACAGGCAAACCTCATTTAAATGGACTCAATGTAGTGACGCTTTTATGTAAGGTTTCTTTCATTCAGCATAATGATGCTACAGGGACCAGTAATTCATGCCTTTTTCCTGCCGAGTAGTATTCCACTGTATGAATATACCACAGTTTATCCATTCTCCTACTGATGGACACCTATATAGTATCTAGAATTTTTTTCCATTATGAATAAAGATGCCATAATCATTTGTATATAAATCTTTTTGTGGACATGTTTTCATTTCTCTTGGGTAAACATCCAGGAATAAAACTGCTGTGTCATAGCCCTTTTAAAAAACTGCCTGAGGTTCTTCCAAAGCACTTGTACCACCATCCAATCCCACTAACAATGTGTGAGAGCTCCTAGTTGTTTGACAGCCTCACCGACATTTGGCGTTATCACCTTTTTCATTTGCACACTCTGTGGGGTATGGAATGGCAAATCATTATGGTACGTCTGCATTTGTCTGATGACACTAATGCTGAACATCTCTTCATGGGCCTTTTGGCCATTTGTATCTTCTATTAAAAATATCTGTTAAATCTTTTGCCAATTTTTAAAATGCAAATGTCTGTATGGATGCTTTACACGTCCTGAATACAAGTGCTTCATCCGTTATGTTTTGCAAACGTTTTCTCCCGATGGGGGGCTTGCTTATTCATTTTCCTTACAGCATGTTCTGATGAGCACACGTTTGTCATTTCGATGAAGTCACCATATCAGTGTTTCCTTCT
The DNA here is from genome assembly GCF_965194805.1 of Balaenoptera borealis. Taxonomy (NCBI): domain Eukaryota; kingdom Metazoa; phylum Chordata; class Mammalia; order Artiodactyla; family Balaenopteridae; genus Balaenoptera; species Balaenoptera borealis. The sequence goes on from NC_138869.1 coordinate 39,324,692, forward strand.
AGTTATTGCTTTCTGTGCCCTGTCTTAGAAACCTTTGCTTATGTGAAGAAAATCAAGGACTTGGCATACGTGGATTTAACTGATTTGCTCCTCTCCCTCCTCTCCCAAGGCAACTGCTGAGCAGCACACACCTGACTCTCCTCCTCACCACCATCCCCACCCACCCCCGCCCCAGTCCTCACCCCAGCCCCAAACAGTCAGCATGTGGGGGAGCCGGAAAAGCGGGCTCTGGACACACTCAGGTGATCTCTCCGGAGCTCCCTCCGGCTTAGTTCCAGGGCAGAGATTTTGAAAAGACAGAGACACTTAGTCAAGACCCAGGGTCGCCTAGATTCAGCCTCAAATGGGGGGAGAAGCTGAGGGAGCAGTACCCCCAGTCCCACGCATGTCGCTTTCCATGAATTCCCAGCGGTGGTTCATTCTGTTTTTCTCCTTCACTTGCATTCACAAGTCTCTATCCCAGTGTTTAAGGTGCGTTTGTTTTCATTTGTAATAAAACGGTATCCTCTAAGCTTTTAAGTGTTGGGGTGGGGGAGGGTGCCGTTCAGAAGAGGAAGTGGCGTTTCAGCCTGGCGTCAGAGGCTCTGTGCGCAACTGTATATTCTCGTCCTCATTTAAGAGGTGCCCTTCCTGCTCCTTCCTCCATGTTCTGGGGCCTAGGCTCCTACGACAGGGCAGGGAAAGGACACCTGACTTAGTGCCTGAAGATGAGGGCTTGATCCCCAGCTCCCTGCACAATGAGGACGGAATAGCAGTGACGGCCCCCTCAGCCACCTCTGGCGCCGTGGACCAAGTCAGCAGCGGTGAAGGTCCCTGGAAGACGCACACCCGTCTAAGAATGCAGGTTATCCTCTCCAGCACCTCACGGACCCCAGCACCTTACCAATGCTTCACAAAGGTTTGCCAAAATTAATTAATCCAAGGAAATAACCTGAAACTGTGATCTTCACAGAGAAAGGAAAGGGGAGAGAATGGAGAAATTTCCATAACGAATGCCAATTCTGAATGTTAATTTTCTGAGGGCCCAAAGAGATAAGGTACGAGCAAGTTCAAAATCAAATCCCACCTCTTTCTGCGAAGACCGGGTCCATGAGCAGCCCCGTGAGAGGTGTGGTGGCCATGGGGTCAGGAAGGGGGTGGAAATTAGAGCCACACGGCCCGGTGCCCTGTGTCGGTGTGGTTTCTGCATCCTGACCGGACCTGCTGTCACACTAACACTTCACAGGCATGGTTTCCACATGGAAGAAGGTGGAGTTGGCCAGAGAAACAGGCTCGAACCAACACAGGAGAGATGGTGCTGGTAGGAGCTCCCCTGGGGCCCACTAGCTGTCACTTGCAAAGGGCTACAAATACAGTAGCTCACAAACCCTGTCACATCAGAGTTGTTAACCCCACTTCACCAACGACACTGTGAAGCCCCAAGAAGTTGCATGCTTTTCCCAGGTCACATGGCTAGAGAATGGCAGAACCAGAACTGGAATCCCAGCCTGTTCAAGAGCAACGCCAACATTTGCACCGCTAGAGTGTACTGCCGTGCAGATGAAAAGTGCCAGACGGAGGCAAGGACAGTCCGGGGGCTACAGGGTTATAAACTGGAAGGAAAGAATTCACTCCAACCAAGGGGAGGAGACTCCTCGTGACGGACGACATTTGAGCAGGGAAGGGGAAACTGGAAAAGCGTGGTGTGCACAGGGCAGAGGCAGGCACAATGAATGCCTATGTGGACAAACAGGGCTCTGGGAATATTTGGGGACGAGCAAACAGTTGAGGTGGCCGAAGCATGGGTTTTGGGGCCTGCCAACTGGGAGCGAGCAGGAAGCGACAGGAAAAGCCGGTGGGGCCAGAACACCTCAAGGGCCTTGAATGCCGTGCTCAGAGGTTTTATCCTGTGGCCGACCAGACCCTGGAGGCTTCCGACCACCAGAGAGACAGTGAAGTAGGGCCCGCTGTCAGAACGCTCTTGACTCTGATGAGGCAGTAGCAACAGCAGCAAATCTGGCTGTCAGGGAAGTCCCTCAGTGTCAGCACAAACCAAAGCTGTCCACGAGCTGAGCACTCCTGCGAAGCCCAGCCAGCCCGGCCATCTGAGGACAGCCACACGCTGCCCGCAGCTCTGCCAGCACCTGGCGCCCTCCCTGCCAGCCAGCCCCGTCGGGCCTTCGTGCTCTGGCCTCTCCACCCAGTTCTCCAAAAGCACAACTGAGGTAAGGCGCATGCTGGGTGGAGGGCGGCTGCCAGGAGATCTCAGAGAACTGCATCCCTTAAGACCCAGCCCCTCCTGCACTGGGGGTCCCCATGACTCTGGGGCCACGGGAGCTGTCAGGGTAACCCAGGTCAGGGGGACAGCCAGCGCTGCAGCTCAGGGATCCTAGGCGTTCCTTCCCGGAGGAGGACTGAGTACCTATGATGAGGCTGGCCCTGTCCTGGTGCTGGGGGCACTCTCCTCACGGAGCTTCTGTTCTGTGCTCAGGTCAGGCGCTCTCCCCTCTGCACGCAGATGCCTCCACCCACCTCTCCCAGCATACTGGGTACTCACGGCCAATAGCCTTCCTCCCCACTGTGCCCCGGACTACCAGCCACCGGTCCAGCACAGTGCCCAGGGGCTGGGCTTGGAGGCAGCACTGAAGAATCCAGTGAGGTAACCATCCACAGTCCGTGCTAGGTGGCCATGGCTGACAATGCAACCCGACGAAGTCGCCTACTCCCCTCACTTCCTTTCCCTCAACTACAGAAGTGCACTCCACCACCCAGCATTCAGAAGCTCTGCCTCCGAACCCGCCATTCTGCTGAGTCCTTCACAGCCATTGTGTCATTCAACTGTCATAACCCTACACCCTATGAAATTGCAAGTATCACTCTCAGTGATTTACAAAGGAGGAAAGTGAGGCTTAGAAAGCAAAGTAACTTAACCAGGGTCACAGACAGTAGCAAGGATGCGACTCCAGCATGTGCTTTGAGCCCGAACACTGAACTATTCCTCCCTGCAGCCCCACCCCCACTGGTGTCAGAGGGCCTCTGGGAGAATCCGGGGAGACACGGGGCACACAGTAAACGGTGCACACACGAGCACCACACAGAGCTATGGGGAGGCGGCTGTTTCTCCTGCAGACGGAGAGTACTGAAGGTCGCAGTCGCTATGCATGGTTGGTCCTGACAGCATCAAGTGCGTGCTGGGCCTTGAGGGATGTACAGGATTTGGAGAAGCAGAAAAGAGGACGGGGGCGTTCTAGGCAGCTGCATTGGGGGAGGTAGGCATTGTATAAAAGAAAGGCCCAGAGGCTGGAAGAGATGTTCAAGGCACAGCAGGTCGAACTGCCCAACTATACTCAGTAACACCAGCTCCAAAACTCCCCATGACACCAAGTCCTACCCCCTTTGCCCTCAACCCAGCAGATAGACACAAAATCAGTGTCCAGTGCCTGCCTCCAGGGAAACCTGTCCAGTACATCCTCCTCCTTCGACCCCCAAATGCAGATCCCAAGTACATTTAAAAAAAAAAAAAAGGAAAGGCAAATCTGGCATGATTCCAAGTTTCAGGCCTCCTGCCTCATGTCCTATAGGCTCTGGCATAGTGCTTATTTGCATGGCTGATTGGATAACCAATTATAGAGTAGAATATTTTTAGGTCTTCATCTCAAAAAAAAAAAAAAAAAACCCCAACCACCAGGGAGAGAATAGTGTATTTCCTGACAGGCCTGCTGCAACTGCCAAGCACAGCACAGGCCAGGGGCAGGCAGGAGGAAGGAACTGGAATGGCTACCTCCTCATTAAGGCTGGTTAACTCCAAAGCATCTGTATCTGTTTGGAAAAGAGAGAATGTGCGCGTGTGCACCTCTGTGTCGGGGGATGAGGAGAGGGAAGCAGGAGGCACAGCCGGGAAATGTCAAATTCCTCCACCTTCCCGTTCCGGCCATCTCTCCACAATGAGGCCCTTTCCCATCCCTGCCAACAGGTCCCAATCCACACCCACAGAAAGGAGCACCGATCTTAGAGCCCTGGGGCAGAGACGCAGTAACATGATACTGGAGGGCCAGTACCCTTCCTTCAGCTCCAGAGAGAATGGAAGTCAAGTCCTGGGCAATGATGATGATGATTGATGATGATGATGATGATGATGATGATGATGATGATGATGATGATGATGGTGGTGGTGGTGGTGGTGGTGGTGGTGGTGGTGGTGGTGGTGGTGATGGTGATGGTGATGGTGATGGTGATGGTAATGATGGATGTATCGCAGCCCAACCCTCCCACTACGTGACAACCCCTGGCATCAACGGCTCATTTTTACCCACACAGTCCCAAGTGATCTCACGACAACCCTGCAAGGCCACTCAAGTAAGAACACACTAGAAGTGGAAGGTTTTCAAAGGATGATCAAGTCCAAACCTCCCACTCTTTGGATCGAAAGTTGAAGATCCAGAGAGAGGAAAGGATTTCCCTAAGGCTGCACATCAAGTCATGATAGAAGGCAGATGAGATAGGAAACGTGAGAATCAACAAGCCAGCTATAACAAGAATACAGAAACTGCAGGAAACCTGGTATCAGTACAAGGTCAAGAACTGTCAGTGCCCTGTCCCTGGAAGTGGCTGGCCAGCTGAAGGTGGAAAGGCTTCTAAAGACTCCATTATGGCACCAGGTGGAAGAGAATACCCTGAAAGGATGGAATTCTGTTTTCCAGGAGGCAGCCTATGCTTTGAATCGGAAACCAACACACGGTGTGGTCTCTTTCGTAGCCAGAATACACGATCCAGAATTTAAGGTGTAGAAGTGAGCGAGGCTCCTCTCACTATTACACCTAACAGTCAACTCACAGGATATCTGATTCCCATCTCAGCAACTTTGATCTGCTGGTTTGGAGGCCTCCATCCCCAAAGAAGGAACAATTCCACCAGGGTGCATGAATTTGAACACGAGAATACCACCTGGACATTTGGGTCCCTTTATGCCACTGAACCAATGGGCAGGGAGAAGGGGGTTAATCCACTGACTATAGTGACTGATTCTGACTGGCAAGGGGGAACTGGGTTGCTTTTACACAACGGAGGCCAGGAGGCAGTCCAGAAACCAGGTGATTCTCTGGGGCACCTCTTAGTACTTCCATGCCCTATTATAAAGGATAATAGAAAACTCCAGTAAACCAAACCAGGCAGGAAACGAAAGACTCGGACCCTTCAGGAAGGAAGGTGTGGGTCACTCCACCAGGTGAAGAATCCTGACCGGCTGATACTGTGGCTGAGTGCAGGGCAAATACAGAATGTGTAGCAGAAAAAGGAAGCCACTGATGGCAACTGTGGTCATGTGATCAGTTACAGAAATTAGGACTGTCAGATTGGCATATTTTCTACTTGCCTGTTATAGGTTTATTTCTTATTTCTACATGTTAATTATTTTCTTCTCTCTCCTTCCCATTTTGATTTTATGTACAACTTGTTGGAAGTTAGCTTGGTTAACAATTTAGTCTTTAGGTAACAGAGTACTCAATGGGATTGTGACTGAATGTGAGTAGTAACTAATAAAGCCAGACAGGAATACAATGGCTCCTGGGACTGTGTGTCTCCTCATTGGGGTTAAGGGTGAGAACGTCACGTGTAACAAAGTCAGCTGTATCTCCTTAGGTAGAAAGTCCTCAGTCCTCATCTTGTTGTTACATAGGAGTTCAAGTGTATCCACATTCAAAGTCAGCAACAGCACTGGATTGAGTCCTTCTCACTCTTTTCATCTAACCTCTTCTACCACACCACTATAACTGGTTCCTCTGCCCTGCTTTTCTGATTTTAAGGGTCCATGTAATTACACTGGCCCATTAACCCCGGGTAATCTCCCTGTCTGAAAGTCTGCTGATTAGCAACCTTAATTCCATCTACAAGGTCCCTTTTGTAATATAACATATTCACAGGTGTATCACCCAGAGTGGGGGCAAAGATCATGGGGGCCAAAATTCTGCCCACCACACCATATGATCCATCAATTCCAATCTGCTCTTTTTCCCAAGAGTAATAAAAGCTATGTCCACACAAAGACCTGTATAAAAACGCAGCTTTATGCAGCTATGAAGCAGCTTTATTTGTAATAGCCAAAACGATGTTTCCAATGTTTGGACCCAAATGTCCAACAGGAGTTAAGTGGATAAATTGTGCTGTATCCATACAATGGAACGTCATCCAGCAACAAAAAGGACAAACTTTGGATAACCCACATACGAGTACATTCTGAATCATTTCATTTCTATGAAACTCAAGGAAAGACTAATCTAACCTATAATAGTAAAAAAAAAAGCAGATCAGTGTTTGCCTTGGGTCAAGAATTGGGGTGGGGGCTTCCCTGGTGGCGCAGTGGTTGAGAGTCTGCCTGCCAACACAGGAGACACGGGTTCGAGCCCTGGTCTGGGAAGATCCCACATGCCGCGGAGCGACTAGGTCCGTGAGCCACAATTGCTGAGCCTGCGCGTCTGGAGCCTGTGCTCCTCAACAAGAGAGGCTGCGATAGTGAGAGGCCCGCGCACCGCGATGAAGAGTGGCCCCCACTTGCCGCAACTAGAGAAAGCCCTCGCACAGAAACGAAGACCCAACACAGCCATAAATAAATAAATAAATACAATTTTTAAAAAAATAAAAGAATTGGGGTGGAATTGAAGTGTGGTTGATTGGCAATGTTGTGTTGGTTTCTGCTGTGTGGCAGGGTGATTCAGTTATACACATATTTACATTCTTTTTCATATTCTTTTCCATTATGGTTTATCACAGGATATTGAATATAATTCCCTGTGCTATACAGTAGGACCTTATTGTTTACTCATTCTAAATATGATAGTTTGCATCTGCCAATCCCAGTCTCCCAAACCATCCCTCCCCAACTCCCCAAACCCCTTGGCAACCACAAGTATATTCTCTGTCTGTCTGTCTGTTTCATAAATAGGTAGAACAAGTCCTCTTGATCTAAACCCTGCAATGCCTTTTAGAAAAGGATCCTTTATCATCATGTGTGTTAGTAAATGTAGAAAATAACTATACAAGTCTAAAAGCAACTGTGTACCTGGGATGTCTTCTACTAATGGACTGCTACACTGCCTTTTCACTATTATTACTGATATGGCTCTTTAAGCAGAGAAAACAGGGAGAAATTTGGAATTTTTTTTAACTTATCAAAATCCTTCTTAGACTCTGGCCAAGTCACTCCTAACCCTTCTTTGCCTCTGTTGTCCCCTTAGCTCACAGAACCACTGAAAATGTCTCTACTTGAGAGACACTCTGCAATCGCCATGGATGTGTTAGTGTAGCTGGTAGTGGATGTTGGCATAAAACCGACCTAGATTTGAATCCTGATGGCCTCTAGCAGCTATGTGCCTAGAGCAAGTCAATCTCTCTGTCTTGGTTTCCTCTTCTGTAAAATAACATCTAATCATAGCTAACCCATCTGTAGTGCTTACCTGCATCATTTTTCATTTAATACTTACAACAATCCCTAGAGGAAGAAACTACAGATGAAGCAACTGAGGCACAGAGAGGTTGAGTGACTTCCCCAAGGTCACACAGCTGGTAAACTGCAAAGCCAAGATTCTAACGCAGGTTGGAGTCCAGGCCCTAACCACCACACCTACAGCCCCTCCAATTGACAGCAATAAATGAGGACACACCTACTAAGGGCTGTTTTGAGGATTAAAGGAGTAAATGTATGAAAAGCCAAAAAAAAAAAAAGAATTGGGGTGGAGACTGACCAGACAGGGCACAAGGGAACCTGATGGTGTGGTGGGACTGTTCTGCATCTTCATTGGGGTGGTGATTACAGAGGTGTATACATTTATCTAAACTCATCAGTCTGTACAGTGTAAAGTATACATTTTACTGTATATAAATTATACCTCAATAAAGCGAGTGATTTCCTTCCTCAAGCACTTGTGGGAACCAGATCCACACCATCCACAACCTCTGGGATGGTACAGAAAGTCCACATTCCTTGGCCTGTCACTGTGCCCCACGCCCAGATCCTAGCACCTGCCATTTCCATGTCTCCCCTCTTGTCTTTTTCTTCCATGGTCAGGGATATTAAAGCAGCCAGCTCCCATCAAGGTGTACCTGTAATAATGTAGTTAAATGTAGTTCACCGTAATTGAAGGTAATCTATGCTGTCACATTTGCTGTAACCAGAGGTCTTGGGAGCCAGAGATTCTGCTCACATTAATTATAACTGACACCTCTTCCCTCCTTCAGGGGAATCCAGCCCCGATACTGGGGTTTCTTCGCTTTGGGTTCAACTAACCCCAACTGGATCTCTCAATCTCTCTTTTTCAGTGAAAAATGACTAAGATGGTTGAAAGGTAAAAAAGGAAGAGACAGTTGGGAAAGCTCAAGTCAGCCAGTTCGATGTGGTAGCAAAGCTGACTTCAGCACTTTGGGCCTGTCATTATGTCCAAAAGGACCTGTGTACTGACTCGGTTGATGGCTTTCCCTGACTCCTGTGTAGCCTTGCTGGCGTCTCCCGGCCTTTTACTCCTGGGTCCATTTAGAAAACTGGCTGAGAGTAGAAACAAAGAGGCCCAGGGGCCCATCTCCCCAGAGCCGTGCTCAGAGAACGATGGAAGCAGCTCTGGGGACAGGGCAGACACTACGAGACACAACAACTTCTTCCCAAGTGGCTCGGTCCGCAGGGCCCAGGCCTCTATGGGAAGCACCACAAAGCTCTGCAGGCTCCAGGCCACAAGCTATCTTTGCCTTGGTTTGACTGTCTTTGACACTTTATTATCCTTGGAAGAGGAGAATAGTCCTGCTTCATAAGGATGCTATGAACATTAAATGAGATCATATTTATAAATGTTCTTTGAAAATCAGAAACAGTGTATTATGCTTCTGCTCTAAATTTTGGATTGCTGTGTTTTAAAGCACAGTCCCTGCCATCCTAACTGCTTCTCTGATTTTTGCTACCTGTCTGGCTCCTGAAGGCATCGGAATTCACAGTCCTCGTAGAAAACTATATAAAATGTAAAACGCTCTGCACACAAGTTATTACCCTTGATTCGTGTGATCCATGGCTTCCTGTCCTCCAGAATGCTGATCAATTACACCACTTCAATTATGTTGAGATCTCTTCTCTCTCTGAATAACTCCTATAGAACCTAAAAGCCTACCATTCATTTGGACTAAAGTACTTTAAGGGGCCAGGAAAACGATAGACCATCTGTCTCCCCAAGAACTTCCAAAGCACCAGACACATGGGGAAGCCCACCGCGTTGGTCTCAAGTGCATGGAAACAGTTGACGTCTGGAAGGATCTCCCTACCTGGGGTGGTGGTTCTTATCTTGACAACTGCTGTGTGGGGTATCACATGTATTTCTAACAGGACAGTAGCAAAATCTGTGAATGATCTATTGTTTCGGGTTTTTTTTAATCAGTTGGATGGATTCGAGGTTACCTCTAATGGCCTCACTCTTGCTCACATGTAGTAATAGAGTAAAAGAGAAAGAAATGGAATCACAGCAGAGCTCTGGGAACTGGGCATAACCAGCCACCCAACTGCAACAGCCACAGGGAGAAACCATCACAGTCAGGCCGTTACAGCTGCATCACAGGAGTCAGCACAGTGCCCTGCCCTGCAGTGCCCCCTAGGAGGGAGATACTCCTGCATCTTAGACCATGAAATGGGGGCGATGGTACATGTTCCTAGATCCTTAGATCTGGGGCTCTACTCTCACTAGCAAGTACTCCCACCTCCATCCAGGGGCAGAGACTGTTCTCTCCTCCAACACCAAGGGGGATGCCATGTCCACATCACAGTGTGAATGGCACCTTACAGCTAACAAAGCCGCCATTGATAACCACTATTTCCTCCAACTCTATGGCAGCTCAGCAAAGTAAGGATACTTATCCCCATTCATAGCCAGGGCCAGCAAAAGCAAACCAGCTGCTAGATGTTGGTCCAAGGGCTATCACTGACCCAACCTGACATCTCACTTAGCTTTTATGATCTCCTCATTAAGAAGCTTTTAAAGACTTTTTAGCTACATGAAGAAGAGGAGAGTAGGGAGATGAGGAAGACCCTTCAAAAAGCCCTCCATTTCTAACCCTCCTTCTCAAGGATATGCCAGCCCCCTCTTTTAACTGAACACACAGCCTCCAGCTTGTTCTTTGCTCCCAGACTAATGAGTTTGGAATGACTAGGCTAACTCCCCATCTTCTGGCCAGTCACCCCAATGCCTGCTCGCTGCATCTTCTGCACCGTGCCCTCTGCCTGCAGCTTCCCCTTCTGCAAAATCCCACACCCACAGAGCCGTTTCGTCTACACATTCAGACGTGGAGAACCAGTGTGCCTTCTGCAAACCAGGATCCAAAAACTGCCCACTCCCAAATCTTCGCAGTTACACTCACTTCCCACTCCTCACCCAGGTAACAGTCTCCATCACCGCTTTACCCCCATGGCAGGAGAACCGGTCAGCCAGTGGACACTGACCTCGATAAGAAACAGAGCCAGACTCTCAGTCCCAGGCTTCAGGTGTCTTTAGATGTCTAGAATTTCTTTCAGACAAGCCTGCCTGTGTAGCCTCTCCCTTATTACCTAAGGAACATGTATTTAAATGTAGATGCCTGCTATCAGACCCTCTACCAAACTGTCTTGCAGCCCATTAAATACAACCAAATATAACCAATATAATTCTGTTAGACCATGCCAGTCAGAGGTTCCCAAACATCAGTCTATAGACCAGCTGCACCAGAATTACCTGGAGAGCTTTTTGTAAAATTATAATAACAACAAAAACAATGACTACTGCTTCCTGGGTCCACCCTTCCCCTTGCCCTCCAAAATTCTGATTCTACTGGTCTGGAAAGGAACCAAGCGCTATGGATTTTGAAGTTCCCCAGGGATTTTAATACACAGCTAAGTCCAAGCATCACTGCTCCAGGGAGCTCTGTCATGTCTGTGAGCTCCCCATCACCTCCAACTGGCCAATTTGACTGCTGCTGAATGAACTGGGATTACCAGCTATAGCTTAAACTAGAATGTTCCATTGCTTCATTTTTTTGCCATGAAGAGTATTTGAATGGTATTTTCCAACTTATGAAGCATTCTCATTTGATTTAGAGCATCAAGTGATCTAACAATATGGTATCATCCATCATATACTATGTCCCAGGAACTATTCTGAGTGCTTATAATGTAGAAAATCACTGAATCCTCACAGCAACCCGTGGGGTAGGTTTATTATCATCTCTGGTTCTACAAATCAGGAACTGGAGGCACAGAGAGGTTGAGGAACCTGCTCAAGGTCTTACAGTTCATGCCAGAGCTGGGGTTCAAGCCCCAGCAGTCTCTGAACCACTCTGCTCTATTGCCTTTCAGAGAAAGCATGAGCATTATTCCTACTTTAAAGCGTTTAGGTGCTAGTTCAACGAAATATCTGGAACAATTGCTCAAGGGGAGTGCATCTGTTCCACGTGTCAGGTGAGGCCTCTCGGAAAACCCCAGATGCCAAAGCACAATCGAGAGCAGGGTTCCGTTATGTGAAAGGCTCCACTTCCCCTCCAGCCCTCCCGGACTTCACAGCTCCAGGATCCTACCCCTGCCACATGCACAGCACATGACCCAACATTCTGTAACTCACTGTCCAAGAGGGGCAACCTGGTCAGCTAGCGAGAAAGAGCTTATCAAAGCTTCACTGGCTACGTAATCAGATGAGAGTTCTAGAAATGGACTTGTAGAGGCCAAGTCAAGAAGCAGAAAGCAGGTTCTGTCTTACATGCCAGCTCTGATCAACTGGCAGAGGATGTGAGGCTTAGCAAAAAAGAAAAAAAAAAGAAAAAAAAGGGAAAGAAAGGAGGAAAGGGAAGGGAATCATAACCAGTTAGTGGTGGACAGGAAGGGAGCTTCCCAAAGTCCCAAAACCACTTAATGACAGGTAAGACCCAGAACTCAGTCTTGGCCAAGGTCCAGCCATCGTCCGCCTATAAGCAGGAACTCTAAGCTGGCATTAACTTTTATTAACTGCTACTACAAAGATAAAAGTCATCAGCTCTGACCACAAAACACCTTACCATCTAGTGAATGAGACTACATGCATCAACATACACCCAGGTCTCATTCCAGAAAGGGTCTGTGACAGCAAAGACAATACAGGACAATTCAGGTGAGTAAAACCTGTGATGGAGCGCAGTGAGGGACTATAGCATGCACGACAAGCGCTGTGAAGCTGCAGCAGGGTGTCAGGGTTAGAAGCACAGGCCTTCAGTCTCAGACGACATGGGCTAAAACCCCAGCATCTCACTAGCTAGGTGTGAGACATGGGAAAAGCTTACCTCCATAAGCCAGTCCCCTCACATCTAAAATGGGGGTGAAAATACCTGTAACAGGGGGTCACTGTAAGAATTAAAAATATGAAAAGTGCCTCCCATAATGCTTAGCACATACTCAGTGGTAGCTACTACCATCAGCATCATTATTACTAACATCACCATTTAACAGCTTCTATATGGAGTCAGGAAAATCAATGGTTAAGCTATAAGAGAACAGTATTGTCAGGGCTGACTGAGGTTTGCAGGGCTCTCCTTCCCTACCCAAAATCATTCTATTTTTAGAATCCTGGGGTTTTTAAAATCCTAGGATTTTTAGGATCCTGGGGTTTGTTTTAATCAGTCTCCTGCCTTCTCCCTTGTTACTGAAACAGTGGTTTCTTAACTAAGGGGTGCACCCCAGAGAGGACACATCTCGGTAAAGTGGATAGGCTCACAGCGGTGGGTGTAGATGAAAGGAGAATATTTAGTATTAGAATGTAATTTCATAGTTTAAAATTAAAACTCTCAATACCTATGACAGGAAGCAAAGCTTGACCTAACCTTTGCTGATGGGATGTAGAGAGAAGAAACACAACCCTCTTTGCACTTTTAATGATCCTCACGGAGGATGGATGGGGAGTGGTGAGCAAATACACAACCCTGGAAAGCATATCAGAATCTCTGAAGTGGGGCTGGAGTTTTTATATTCATGACAAAAGGGCATGACCTCAAAAAGGAGGACAAAAAAACACTACGTGGTGTGTGCCTGAGATGGTTTCCCTCCTCACGTCAAACAGAGTGAATTGCAGAGTTACAGAGCCCATAACCCAACATATCAGGATTGCCAGTAAAGGAAAGAACCCAAAGACTAAGTAAGAGCTGGGGTGGAGATGCGGCATAAAGGTTGTATGTGCATATTATGTGAGGATCATCTATTTTGATCATTCAGAACAAAATTCTTCAGAGATTTTTGGGTTTTAGATCTATATATCAAGCAGGTGAGTTATTTTCATATAATAACAGAGTTATTTTGTTGCTTATACGATTATGTGAAAATTTCCTCTGAGAACAGGGACCATATCATTTTGTCTCTGCAAGCTCCTGTGCGACAATGGCATAACTGGCGGATGAATGATAAGACCCATAGTGCAGACAGGTACAAAACACATGCTGATAAGCAGGTATTTGTTGAAAGACAGTATCATGTGGTGGTTAAAAGCACCAACAATGGAAGCGTACTCTGTGGGGATCTGAATCCCAGTTCTGCCGTTTACGAGCTGCATGTCTCTGGGCTCGTTCCTCTTCATCCCTCAGTCTCCCAGTCTGTTCCTGTCTCCTGGGTAGTGAAGACTGAGTACAGGAGGTAGTACACACTGTGGAATCTGGACTCCCAAACTCAGCCCAAGCTCTCCTGCCCCACAGCCCTTAGTGACAGCCCAAAGGCCAGATCCCTGGGGTTTCAACAGAAAGCAACTCTGTGTTTAAGGGCCCCCGGGTCTCTCCCTCAGGAAAAGGAGGAAGAGAATCAGCAAATGTCTATCTCTATCAACTAACGAGGAAACTAAAAAGGAAAGGAAATCAAAGCCCTGCTTTCCCAGTGAGAAGCTCAGAGCTCCTCAGAGGAGGAGATGAGGAATCACTTCATGATATACACTGGCCAAAGGGAGAGCTGAAGCGGAGGTGGGGTCCTGGGGAATTGCCAGTTCAGCCATGGACAGAGGTCCTGACCGAGGGCCACACCCAGGCGCCCTTGTTTCCAAGTTCACCAGGCCGGCCCTGGTGCCTGTCAATACCTCGCTATCTGCAGAATTTCTCAAGGCTGAGCAACCAATTTCTTCCACGCCTGGGTAATTCCAAAGCAACTAAATGGACTGCTTCATCTAGCTGCAAATAAGCATGAGACATTTCAGCCTGATTAGTTTGTCTGAAAGTATAAATGTCTGAAGGCAGTCTTTCAGAACTAGGACCGACATCTCAACCCTGGGCACAGCGCACCAAGATGGAGGCAGGCTTGCTCGAGCCCATGGCAGCGGCCCGGGAAGAGGGGGCAGCAGAGAGGGGACCGTGCCAGGCCCCACGCGCTTCTGGCGAATGAGGAGAGGTTCCCGTGCAAATTAGCAGACTTCCATAGCAAGAGTTCACATGCAGCCTAGGATTTGAGTTATACTACATGATTCCGTTAATGCTCACATTTCATTTAAGGATATTATTATACCCATTTTATAAAGGAGGAAACTGAGCCTCAGAGATGTGAAATAACTTGAAAGTCTGGGTTCTTGAATATTCAATTATTTCAACATCAAAAATTATCAGTTTTACACCCTTTTAAAAGTCAACAACAAAGAAATACTTTGCAACTCACATCAAAAGCACAGCATTTTGGGACTTCCCTGGTGGCACAGTGGTTGGGAGTCTGCCTGCCAACATAGGGGACACGGGTTCGAGCCCTGGTCCGGGAGGATCCCTCATGCCACGGAGCGGCTGAGCCCGTGCACCACAGCTGCTGAGCCTGCACTCTGGAGCCCGCAAGCCACAACTACTGAGCCCGTGTGCCGCAACTGCTGAAGCCCGCACGCCTGGAGCCCGTGCTCCGCAACGGGAAAGGCCACTGCAGTGGGAGGCCCGCTCGCCACAGCTGCAGAAAGCCCGCGCACAGCAACGAAGACCCAGCACAGCCAAAAATAAATTAATTAATTAATTTAAAAAAGAGTACTTCTCTAAATAAAATGTACGAGGCTTTCTTAAAAAAAAAAATCACACAATTCTGTATTCTGGATACTCTTTGTTGTGCAATTACAGGTCTAAAAATTTATTCTAAGGAAATACATGGAAATTTTGCCACCAAGATATCTAATGCAACATGATTTATAGTGGTGAAAAAAAAAAACCTATATTTCCAACAGACCATGAGTTAAATGGAACAACCATTTTAATGAAATATTATGCAGTCAGCAAGGACAGCTATAGAAGATCACAAAAGATATCAAAGACATTCACAACACATTGTTCAGTTTCAAAAGAGTATATTTCAAATGATTCCATTCTTAAAATGTATTTTTTTTTTTTATGTTTCCTACATGTTCTGAAATGGACATGTTTCACCTTAAAACTTTTCTAGACTGATGTGAAAAAGGAAATGCAGGCAGAGCCCCCGCTTCAGGAGAAACTAATATGTTAAAAAGAAAAGGATTCCTTCCACTGGAAAACTACTTAAAATTCAATTAACGTGCAGCTTTTTACCAGGAACATACCTGTGGTATTTTGTTTAAAAAAGGAGGCACACTGATAACATATCCAAATTTGGCCACTTAAAACTTATTTACTTCCAGGATTGGCTAATCCGCTAGTGCTCTGAAGAACATTTTCAAATGGAATCAAGTTTCTCAGCTGTCCCAGGGCCCAGAAATGTCTTCCAAGATGACAAGGATACCAACTGCAGAGCTACACCAAGACCCCATCTCTCAGTGCCCAGTCCTGGCACATCCTTTTCCACCAGCTGTGCCCCAGCCTTCACTGATTAACCAGAAGTTCAATTCCTTTCACTGCAGCTAGCCCCAGGGGTTAATTCTTCTGAAGTAAGCCTTTCTTTCGGCTTTGTGTAGAAGTAGCAGTAAGAAGAAATAAAAGCAGGGCAACAAAGCTTTTCTGCAAACTCCCTTCCTGCAACAGAAGGCACTGCAAAACCAATCTCTAAAATCTACCGTTTGAGCCTGTGAAGATTATTAACAAAACTTACTAATTACTTATCAATTATGACTTGTTAGTATTTAATACTGAAACAATTTACTTCCATTGGTCTTACTGCCAAGCACCCTTCATTGTCAAATCAGACTTTGATTGAGAAGTGAAGTGAATGGAGAGAGGGGCTCTAAGGAACAATTTTAGACTTTCCCTCTAAAGACATGACAGTTCCCTAGAAAAACGTATTTCTAAATGACAGGAAATGATAAACACTGAACTGCCAGAGAAAGGCCACGCTAAAGATGCAATGATTATTGACACCATTTTCCGCGGGCTGTGGCTTTGCTCTCAGGCCTCCGCTGAGATGGGATGCTGGCGTCCGCAGGGAACGGAACAGGGGCCCGTGTGCGTGCTGTCCTAGCCCGCTGAGCTGCCTGCATTCCTTGGCTCGTCACCAGCACCAGAACTGGCCAAGCTTTCTGGCATTTTTATTGCAGAGACGGGAAGGAGTTAAAAATATGAAATCCAGAATGGCAGCAATTTTTTTTTTTTTTTTTTAAGCAACAGCTGGCAATGGGGACTCCTCTCCCTTCGAAAAAACCCAAATAAGCAGAGTAGAGCAGAGCTTTCTACCCGTCTGAGAGAAAGATCAGATCAGGTCTCTGGATCCCAAAAGACCTGTGTTTAAGCCCAGCCCCCTCACCTCCTGGTGCTGCAATTTTGAGCAAATCCTCAGCCCTCTAAGCTTCCTTCTCACGCCTCTAACGTGGGTATCACTAGTCCCCCAACCTGCTCTATTTCTTTTCCAGACCAATTATCGGCCTCCAACATCATTTATAATTTACTTAGCTATTGTGTTCACAGTTTATCATCCGTCTCCCTAAAGAACAGAGCCTTCAACAGGGAAGAGATTTTTGTCAAGCCTACTCACTGCTATAACCCCAGCACCCAGAACAGCATCTCAAGTACCTTTTGAGTAAGTTTTTTAAAAATGAGAATTCTAAAATGTTTCTTAGATGGTGATATGAATTAAATGACAAAACAGTGGAAAACACCTGGCACACATAGATTAATTGTCCATTTAAATCCTCTCCTTTTAAACTTTTCAAAGCACTGTTAGGCTTATCTTGTTATCTCACAGATCTAGGAACAGAAGAAACTTGGGAAAAAAACCATATGGTCTAGATCTCAGCCTTCGAGCAGATAACATTTTTGGCCCCCAATTTAGAATAAGGCAACTAAATTCTAGAGGAGTAAGTGATATATTAGTCTCCTAATGCTGCTGGAAAAAACTACCATAAATGTAGTAGCTTAAAACACAAAATTATTATCTTATAGGTTCTGGAGGTCAGATGTCAGAATGGGTCTCATAGGACTGAAATTAAGGTGTTGGCATGACTGCATTCCTTCTCGAGGCTCTAGGGGAGAATTTGTTTCCTTGCCTTTTCCAGCCTCTAGAGGCTGCCCACCTTCCTTAGCTTGTGGCCGTACCACTCTCACCTCTGCTTCCATCATCACATCTTCTGTCTCTGACCCTCTTATAAGGACTAGGTGAGCCCACCCAAAAAATCCACAATCTCTCTAGCTCAAGATCCTTGACCTAATGACATCTGCAAAGTTCCTTTTGCCACATATGGTAACATATTCACAAGGTTCCAGGGATAAGGATGTGGACATTTTTGGAGAGCTGTTACTCTGCTCGATTTTCCCCAAAATGGCACAGTAAATGAAAAAGGGAGGACCACCATCCAGGGTCCCTGACTCCTAACAGAGTCTCTTCCAACAATGGAGTCACTTCTCTACAAACTCATGGGCTCGTGTGTGTGTGCGCGCACACACCCATACACACACACACACACAGTAGAGGATACAACTGTGAGAAAGCAGGGGTCCCCAAAGGGCAGAGGACGAGGCTGAAGGTCATACAGGAAGCCCGAGGTTACCCAGGTTCTCTGTCCCAGCCCTCCCTCCCCAGCGCCATGTGGTTGGCTCGAACATCAGCCAGAAGGAGCGTTCCCACAGTACATGTGCTATGAGGCTCTCAGTGCCCCATGGATCTTGACCTCATTCTCTGTTTCTTTCTGATATTAAAGCAGTAAGTGGCTAAGCCTTGTTTCTTCAGTGATGACACAATTCTACAACTGAAAAAACCCCAGGAGATCAAGAAAGTCTATCCTATACCAGCCTGGGCTGTTTGTCGACAACAGATGCCACCATCTAGTAATGCATTTTACCATACACACCCTACACCCCCCTCCTGCTCAGCCAGTCTGTCTGAACCACCCGCTGGGTGCATGTCGCAAAATGCCTTTATCATTCATGTCCTCATGAGCACTAGACTGTAAAGTCCTTGAAGGCGAGAACCATGAAAACACTTTTAAAACTTTTTTTCATGAATTCTTACCTGGCATCTCCCTTGCAACGAGTTCCACTGCGTTCTAGACAAACTGAGGCTGGTCGGGTGTCACTAGGAGCTGGGGTCACTGGTGTGGGGAATGGGCAGGGAAGGACCCAGGACAGCCATGGGTCTGGCCTGAGTCAGCGGACTCTGGTGAGCTGGTCAGGGAGCACCAGGGAAGCAATTCCAGATGCCGAGCAGCTCCTGGGGCCAGCTGGAGACTGAGAGCCAACACAAGGTCCTTCCTGGGTCTCGGGGCCTCCACAGTGATCTGGGGCTTCGGAGATGGTCATATGTGGGTGACGGTTCTGGGGGTGGGGAGTGGCACTTCCTTCACTCCTTGGTTTAACCTCTGGGGTTCATCTTTCCTTCCACATGGAAGTACTGTTAGCATCTGCCCCTCCCTCCAAATGTCCCTACCAGCGTCCTCTCGTGGATGTGCCCTTTGCCACCTCCAGAGGGAAAAACACTGTCTGGGGAGGAAATGGTCATCACAACCTGACTACTAACCCGAAGACGGGCTGAAACCACAAAGGTGAAACTTCCTGTCAAACAACTGTGTATGCTCGCTGAGCTGAACTAATGAACCATTCTAATGGCTAAACAATTAGCTCCACGAAAAGGGACAACCAGTGGACGGACAACACGGAGAAAATACAAATTGAAACCTGAGGAAAGAATCAATAGGAAAGCAGCAACAGGACAAGAGAGTTGCGAGGGATAAAACCCCTGCCAGCGCACGACTCCAGATCAATAAGGGAAGTCGGGTTTTCACAGCTGGGTGACTGGGGGGAAAATGACAGGAGAACAATCTCCAAGCCTCAAGAGGCTCCGTGCTCTGATCCGAACTCTCTACACCTTGGCCCAGGGGAAGATAAAGAGCCTAGAAAAAGAGGCTGCCCGGTGCGCAAGAACGGACCTGCTGCACACACACAAGTCTGTGGGACGCTGGTACAATGGGAGCAAGGGAAGAGGACTCGAGGACACCGCTGCTCTCTCTGCACGCAGCACATGGTATCCACTGCCCTTCTTTGTGCGCCAAAAAATCCCCACTTCTTTCTGCAACAAAGCCTTTGTATCTTCCTTCTGCTTTGAAAACTCTGTCCCAGAGCCCCACGCGGCCTTCCCGGCCACCTACCAGGTACCACATCATCTCACTTCATTTCCTCTGTAAAGCAGGTGCTCCCCGAAGTCACCTTCTCTGGCTTACCTGTTTACTGCCTGTTCCCCACAGGAGAACATAAACTCCACGTGGAGCCTGTGTTCACCAAACGGCCCCAGTACGGACCGCGGTGCCTGACACCTAGTAAGCGATAACTGTTTGTTGAAGTGACTGAACTAACTAATGGAAAAAATCATGGCCGGAGAAGCTGGGTCTAACTTCTCAGGTGACTTGAGTCTCAGTAAGCCCAGAGCCCTTGAGGGACTTTGTCTCCACCCTCAAGTAAGGCTTTGACAACCACCTTTTAGACGAGTTATTTCAAATGCCTTAAAGGAAAACAATAACTCACCTTAAAGCTGTTGTCTAAGTTACTCCTATTAACCAGACTTCACACCTAGGGGTGAGGGTCTTTCTGGCCAGGGAGTCTCCCACTTCTTTTACCTTTTTCACACACACACACACACACACACACACACACACACACACACACACACACACACACACACACACACACACACACACACACACACACACACCTGCAAGCACACACACACTCCCTCCCTCCCCACTCCTAGTCAGACAGACTTTGCCAGGCCCGGTGGGTTCTGTCGCTGAACTTAATTTCTGTTCTTCCTTCTTCTAAGATTCTGCCTTACTCACATCTTTCTTTTTTTACACCTTCTAAGAAAAGCAGCAGCTCCCTGAAGAATGGAGTCTAACATCATCATTTCTGACCAAAGCTCTTGCAAAGCTGGCTGGGGGTGCAGTCCCCTCTGTCAGTGACCCAGGTATGCAGGCAGGACACAAGGCCACCTCTCAGCCGGGCGGGGGAGGCAGCGCCTTTTGCTTACCTGCTGGCTGGGGGTGGAGGCGGTGGAGAGCAGGCCGAGAAGGAAAACAGCCCAGCTGCTTGGGTGGCCTTGGCGCACAGCCCTTCTCATACTTCAAGGGTGAAGAGTGGCCACCCCTTTCCTCCCTCTTTTCTCTCACTTGCTCATGACCTCAGCACCAACAGGATGTTCCTGATAACTTTACATCCTCAGGCAGAGGGGAACAGACCCTCTTGTACAGAGCTACGGTCAACAGCATTCTCATGAAACGCACCAAGTGCCTGTGGGGTTTTACGGAAGTCTGTCGAATAGCTCCAAGGCTTTGAATTCAGACCTCAGAACACCTCACACTGATTCCTTGGATTTGTTTGTGTCCTCCAAAAGGTGGCTAAATTTTTAAAATAGGTACATGCACAATACCATTTTAAAATCTAAAAGAAAAACGCGACATCCACAAAAAGTGCCTGGGGTTCTTTGCTTTAGTTAATAAGAGACAGTTTCGCGGTGACAAAAAAAATAAAAAATAAAACCGCTGGGTTCAGTGTGTATTTCTTCCGAAGTGTTTACCGCTTACACATGTGCCAGGAGAGGGCGAAGCAGGAGGCACGTGGAGCCACTTAACTCCACGCAGGCTCCACTCCTTTTGCTTGCGGGCCTTACCCACAAAGTAATTCGACAGGTGCCCTTCTGCTAAGATACAAGTAACTTCCCTCCTCCTACAAATGAGTTTGTTCAATTTCCTTAAGCTCGTGACAGATGTGGGGTGACATTACATAAATGAGATTGTGCCCCTCTGCTCCTCAAAGCGCTCAAATGGCTCCCCATCTAATTGGGAATAAAATGCTAGGCCCTTACAGGAGCTGGGAAGGCCCTATGCAATCTGGTCTCCTAAAATTCCCTGTCTCAGCTCCTCCCACCCCCGCCCGCACTCCTTTCCCATCAAGCACACCTCCTTGCCGTCTTCCCAAGACAACACACACTCTCCCAGCTCCTTGGGGTCTTGGCACTTGCTGTCCCTTCTGCCTCAAATATTGTTTCCCCGCATGTGCACAAGGCTTGCTCCCTCACTTCATTCAGGTCCCTGCTGACATACCGCCTCAGCAAAGAAGCCTTTCCTGGCTCCCCAAAATGTGCAACAGCATGGCCCTACCCCTCTTCTCCTCTTCTCACTCCCTCGCTCTGTCCGTCTCCCCAACCAGAATGTAAAAGGGAAGGTCCATCCCTGTTACGTGTGTCTCTCCCAGACCAGGACCAGCGTACAGCTCTGTGGGAACCCTGTCTGGTTCGCCGCTGCTCCTTGGTGCCCAGACAAGGGCCTGCCTGTGACACAGTAGGGAGGTGCCCGGTAACTCCTGTTTAACTGCTGAATGGATGCAACCAATGCTGCCTTAGTGCAGAGAAGCTCAGCTGTTCCTGGAAAGGCAGGGAAAGAACAGAAAGGGGCAGGAGGGACAAGGTCCTGTCACCTGGTTTTGCCAAAAGTTGGTGACAAAACATGCTGAGTGACAT
Source organism: Balaenoptera borealis (assembly GCF_965194805.1). Classification (NCBI taxonomy): domain Eukaryota; kingdom Metazoa; phylum Chordata; class Mammalia; order Artiodactyla; family Balaenopteridae; genus Balaenoptera; species Balaenoptera borealis. Next base: position 39,346,530 of record NC_138869.1, read on the forward strand.
GTATTTAACAAGCATCCCAGGGTACACCTGATACCCAGGTATTAATTAATTAACACCAGAACTAGGTCGACTGGTTATTTCCCTCAGTCAATGAGCTTTTCCTGAATGCCTAGGAGGGACTGAGTTCTTTTATCCTTTGTGCAGTTCCCAGGAAAGAGGAAACATCACTCTCGCCTTCAGTAGTTTATCATTTCAGAATTAGAAAGCAACAAACGAGGGCGAATCAACACGGCATTGAGTGGACAGAGGGCCACACGTACAGGGTCAACAGAGTGGACACACACTGAGAGTTTGTGAAGCTGGTATTAGAGGGGGGTGGACACAATGCTGCATCCAGGGAAAGACAGAGGGTATCCCAGACAGAACGAGAGGAGGAAGACATAAAGAGCCACTTGTGATGTAAAGGTGGAGAGAAGGCAGTGATGCCAGGAGGGCCAGACACGGGGCACGGGGGAACGAGACGCTATTGTAAAGGTGGACAGGGTTTTGCATCGCAGGCTCGAGAGGGTTCAACGCCTTCTAAAATTTTCTTTTCGATCTCCAAATGTTTACTGAAAGCCCATATGTAAGGGAACAGCATGAAGCACAGGTGGTAGGGCTTTATGTCCGTCCCCACAGTGGTGCAGGACACCTCACAACGGCAGCAGCCAACACTTCCCGGATGCTCCCCTGCGCCCTGAACCCTGTGTGTGTCCACGCCTGCATCTGCTCATTGAATCCCCTCAACCACACCAGGAGGTGGGCACTACTGTCAGTCTCTAGATGAGGACGCTGAGTTCTGAGAGGTTACCAGACCCAAGGCCATCCAGCTGTAAGAAGTGAGGTCATGATTGCAATCAGCATCTTGGTCCAAAGCCCATGCCCTTGACTAATATGCCACCGCACCTCCTGACACCAGGGATTATAACGACGAGGACCACAGTGCTTTGGGAACCAAGAACCAGGACACATGCTGACAAAAGATTTTTGAGCCGCTTCTGAGTAGGAGAGATGGTCTGGGAGGTGACATTTGGATGCCATAGGAATAGGATTTCTGGGGCATTTCCTGGGCACGAAGGAACAGCAGGTCTGAAGTTAGGGCTGCCCTGGGAAGCCTGGACCAGGTCTGGAACAGAGAAGCACCACACGATGAGGGACATCACAGGGAGACAACAGACCAGGACAGGGAGAGACCCCGACCTCAACCAAGCAGTCAGAGAAGGGCCCCCCTATGAAGCAAATGAGGGTTTCAGACATGAAGCAGCAGCAGACAAAGTGAGGGAGGAGCACCCCAGGGAGACAGAACAGGCTCTAAAGAGTCTCTGAGGTGGGAAGGAGCTTGACCCACAGGAACAGAAAAGGCGACTGTGGCCATGAACCAGGGGACAGGTGGGCAGGGGCGGAAGAGCTGGCTCCATTCAGCCAGGGCTGGGGACTTCCTGGAAGATGCAGTGGAAAGGACAAATGGGAAGACGGTTTCTGGAAGTGACTTGAAAGGTCTGGAACGTAGGGTGGACAAGGAGGAAAGCAAAGGTCTGCAGGGATTACAGAGGAAGGAGAACAGGTCCCAGGCGGCACCAAGCAGGGAGGGGGTGCTGAGGCAGAGGCTCAGGAGCTAGAACACTACCCAGCACGACGAGGTCCCAGCTACGGGAGTGGCAGTGGCTCAGGAGCTAGAACACTACCCAGCATGACGAGGTCCCAGCTACGGGAGTGGCAGTGGTGACCACAGGGAGAAGGAGCAAGTCCCTTGAAATGAGAGGCCAGAGTATTGCATGAGACATCAACCATATGGTTGAGCCAAAACAGGCACAGAGGAGGATTACAAGCTGGTTGCCAGGGTCATCGGTGAACCAGGGGCACTCTCTGGCCAGTGGGCAGATCCAAATGACCCTGAATGGGGGCATGGGCTTGGCTAAAGCGACCCAGTGAGGACGAGACCAACCTTGACCCACACTCAGCCCCTCTGCCTCCAGGTTCCTGCTCTACGCTGCCTCCAGGTTCCTGCTCTACGCTGCCTCCAGGTTCCTGCTCTACGCTCCCTCCAGGTTCCTGCTCTACGCTCCCTCCAGGTTCCTGCTCTACGCTCCCTCCAGGTTCCTGCTCTACGCTCACTCCAGGTTCCTGCTCTACGCTCCCTCCAGGTTCCTGCTCTACACTGCCTCCAGGTCCCTGCTCTACGCTCCCTCCAGGTCCCTGCTCCGTGCTCCCTCCAGGTTCCTGCTCCGTGCTCCCTCCAGGTTCCTGCTCTATGCTCCCTCCAGGTTCCTGCTCTATGCTCCCTCCAGGTTCCCGCTCTATGCTGCCTCCAGGTCCCCGCTCCGTGCTCCCTCCAGGTCCCCGCTCCGTGCTCCCTCCAGGTCCCCGCTCCGTGCTCCCTCCAGGTCCCTGCTCCGTGCTCCCTCCAGGTTCCTGCTCTATGCTCCCTCCAGGTCCCTGCTCTATGCTCCCTCCAGGTTCCTGCTCCGTGCTCCCTCCAGGTCCCTGCTCCGTGCTCCCTCCAGGTCCCTGCTCCGTGCTCCCTCCAGGTTCCTGCTCCGTGCTCCCTCCCAGCTGCATTCCGTCCAAAATGCTGCAGGGACAGCCATGCACTTAGGACAAGTGCTTTCACCCCCGGTGAAATGTGCGTTCCAGCAGCCCACTTTCTCCCACAGCATCTCTAAATGGTCATTTCTGCACGCACGTAGAAAGACGTGCGGCTGTGCTCTCCCCACCCCCCCATTCATTGTCTCTGAAATATCCTCCCTCCTTCACTAATCTCTTAGTTTATAAATTATGCTAATGAGAGGGCCTCATAAACAACATTAATAATGAAATATAAGGCATGGAGCTCATTTGATAAAATATTCATTAAAGATTTAATTAAATTGAAAAAAAGACACTGATTTTTGCACTAGGGAAAACCCTACAGATTTGAAGAATTAAGGAATCTCACATCTGTCACCATTCTGAAGCTTTACTAATTAGAACAGTGGCACTGTGCAAAATGGAAAAGTACACGGGGGAACCTCTCCTAAGAAATGAAAGGTGCTCTCCAAAACATGTGAGCATGACAAAATATTAATCAAGACCTTTTCTCTCATTTTCTTCCAGAAGAGATCTTTACTTCTTTTTCCCCCACAAAGGAGGTCAGAATCTGTTATAGTTTTACATATACATCACGTACCTCTAACTATTAGTAGTTAGATGGAACAACTCAATAAATCATAAGTAACTTAAAATTTCCAATTTTTAGAATGATTTCTCAGGGGCATTAAATAACTTTAAGGTCAGAAAAATGCCTCGTTAAAAAGTCGTACCTCAAAACCTAGAAGGTAAAAAGGAGCTGGCTGGGCACGCGTTGCTGGTCCTCACACGGGCCTCCGCCTGCTCTGGGTGAACCGAGGCTCCACCGGCTGACCCCGTGTCCCCCCTCGGCTAGGGCTCTCTGACTCTGCCAGAGACAGGTGGATGCCGAATGAAGGGCACAGAGCCGTCAGTCACCTCCGCCCGTTCACTTTATGGTCGTGAACTCTGTGAAGCGCTTCTCTGCTCCCCAACCAGAAGGAACATTTCCTTCTCGAAACTCCCCCCACCTCACGTAGAACTCACATAAAGCAGAGCACACCCTTGGTGACAATAACCTATGTCATATCGACCCAGCTATGAGGCTCCAGCCCCAGGCTCCCAGGAGGGCTGGGCCTGAGTCACATTTCTGTTCCTCGTGGCAACAGAGGTGCTCAGCCAGCACCAGTGAGGGGGTGCTTGCTCCCCAAGCCCTCCAAGTGCCTCATGGAGGGGATCCTTTCAAACCCAGGTGGGCAACCCTTGGAGGGTTTCAGTGGGAGAGACATGTAGCCCAGCAAGGCCAGGGCTCTCACTGATACGAACAATTGGTCACCTCCGTAACAGTAGTCACGACAGATGTATGTACTCTCGAGCCACAGAGGGCAACCTCTGCGTATCTGTCCAAAGAGTTAATCCAAAATTTAAAAACAGGATGAAAGTATTTCAGAATTATTTCTAAGTGTGCCACATGCCACAAGGATCTAATGAAGTGAACTTGGGTAAAACAAGCCATAAAAAAGTGTCACCTCAGAGACCACGTGCCAGCATTCCTTCAACCAACCATTAGTTCTTAAATTAGCAACACTCAGATACAACACTAAGTTCTTTTGTGGGTTCCACTGACCTACTGGATTTTCCTTTCACGTTACAGGGGCTTTGCTGAGGCCTGATGAATAGCCTTTATTAAACTGTCTCCAGATGTGGTAAGAACTCCCTCAAAGCTCTGGTTCCTAATAAAGGCTTGAGAAAACAACCCCCCAAGAAGTGTGGTAAAGAAACCATACAATTTGGTGACCTAATCCATACCCACTATTTCAGTGACTCACTTTGTGTCAGCGAATCCAAAATTCACGCCTCCAGCCTCCAGCCCGCTTGTCTAAGTTCCTACCCGATCGCTCGACTTGGTGTTTCACGGGCATCTCAAACTCAGCACATCCCAACCTGAGTCCATGATTCTGCCCTCCTCCCCAACACCGGCCTTTCCCCAAGGTTTCCTAACTCAGCAAACGGCCCCATCATCCATCCAAGCCAAAATCCTACGAGGCTTACTTCTCCTCCTCCATCTACCACGACCAGACAATCCCAAGCTCCTCACTCTACCGCTCAATGGTTCTTCACTCTTACACTTCTGTCCCTCCCCACTGTCACCAGCATCATCTATGTCACCGTTATTTTCCCCCTGAACAACCCCAGTAGCTGCATGACCAGGCTCCTTAGTTTCATTCTTGCCCTTCCCCCAATAGATATCCGCTCTGCTGTCAAAGCTGCCTTTCTAAAACACATGTCAACCCCCTGCCTAAAACCCTTCAGAGGCTTCTCACAGCCCTTAGACCAAATCAAAGCTAGTAAGGCCCCCCTGTAAGGTGACCCCGTGGTCCTCAACCCTGGCTCATGCTCGTCCAGCCATGTGAAGCTCCATCTAGTTCCTTGAACGTGCCATGCCCTGAATCACTGTCATCCCTCTTCTTACTAAGCAAGCCAACCTAGCATCCGGGTCTCATTTACCCACCGCTGCCTCTGGGCAGCCCACCCCGACTCCCAGACCAGTTCAGGTCCTTCTTCTTATATCCCTCAGTGTCTTACATTTGTCCTGGTATTTTTTCAATATCTTTCTTCCCAATTAGATTATAACCTTCATGAAGTTAAAGACACTGCCGGTCTGGTTTTGAATTAAAGCATCCGGGTTTAGTTCAATTGCTCACTAGCTGGCAAGTAACCTTGGGCAAGGACCTTGTCTTCTCTAGGTCTTAATTTCCCCATCTGTAAATGGATATTAAATATTTCCATCTTATCTAATCCAGGGGGTTTCTGGAAATGACAAGTAAGACAACAGAAGTGAAGACAGTCTAAGGTTTTTGAAGATCTCTACAGGAATGTAATGGATTATAATAATATATATTACATACTATTATATATAATATATATTATTACTGTTGTTTTTATTGATATAATACTAAATCAGTCTCCAGCTCTTGTAAATATTCTTCGTGGACTACGGTGAATTTTAAAAAGTGAAGAGGGTTAGTTTTGCTTTGCTACCTTTTACGATGCCCATTCTTATCACTGGAGACACTGTAGCGTAAAGAATCAAGAGACCCTCTGATTCTCAGAGAGAATCAAGACAATTAAAGAAGTAAACCAGAAGGCTACTGATAGATAAGCAGGAGAGGTCCCCTGGAAGTAGGAGCTATTGGTCTTCCAAAGGGCAAAACCAGAATAGAGGCAAGGAAAAATCAGTGGGCAAATCCCTCTCTGCGTGAATTCCTCTGCCTGAGGCACTTGCCGTGGGGTTGTTGCAGCCCACGGGGAACCAGAGCCCTTCCCCTTGTCTCGACTGGGAGCCGCGGGACGAGGATGCTCAAGAGACTCCAATGGCCAGCCTGTCACTTGAGGATCCTACACAGGGTGGGGGCTACTTTGCTCCTGAACCTCAACCACGGCTGGAACTGCTTAAACCAAGCGAGGAAGAGAACAAAGGATCTGGAAGGGAGAAGAAGCTTCCCAAGGCAGGGGCTCTGAGTCGGGGGCTCCAACAGGTCCCTGGGGAGAGCCAGCGCCGCAGGCTCTAATCTAGGTCCCCACCACCCGCCTGGGCCAGCTTCCCTTTCCTCCTCTGTGGAGCAAGGATGACACGGCCCACCGGGCCTCCCTCCCCAGGCCGCTGTCGAGGTCAAATGGGGAGACGTGAAAGTACTCTGTAAAAGGTAAAGCCCCGTGCTTGGGCTAGACAGCTGCTGCCCTCTGCCAGGAGGTGCTCCCCCAGGCAGGGAGCAAGCATTTGTGGGGTGGCTCTGGGAGGCACTACCCCAAGGCTCAGCCCCCAGGCCCAGCGGGAAATCGCGCTCCCCCAGATAAGGTCTTCACTCTCTGCCCTGCTCAGATCAGGTGTTCAATTCACGTGACACCAATGAAAGCATGTTAGGGAGGTAGAATCACAAAGCAGGCTTTGGGTAGCGCTGTGATGAAAATAGGTCAACCTGTTTTAAGATTCAAACCTGGCCTCAACCCTGAGTCAGATTTTTTTTTTTAAGTCAAAAAAAATTTTAAAGACAATGACAATTCTTTTGGCATCCGGACTGTAAGTGGGCCAGTTGCATCTGCTAAGAAGCAGATCTATGCTACACACTGTTGATGAATGTCCCAGCCTGACTCCCAGAATCCTGGCTCCCCAGGTGCAAATCCAGCTCCAAGAGCAAGGCCTCCCCGGGCAGGCAGGAAGCCACGCTCACCAGAGTCGTCAGCCCTGTGTTTCACCTTCCTATTTCTATTCATTAAACTTAATTTATGAAGCAAGCATTTCAGCAGAAGTCTAGGTGTGATTAGACAAAGGCACGTGAAGGCAGCAGCTCTGACCCACATTAAAAACGAATTAGGCAGCTTCAACTGACACATCCCTTTCTTTAAAAAACAGAAAAAGTGGTAGAAGCATAAAGACGTAAGCTTTCTCATTCCTCAGGAAAGCCTCAAGCACAGGTATACTTTGGGGATCTCTGCTATTGAGACATTATGTTTTTTTCCCCAAGTCCCTCCCAGCACTCTGGATTTATAAACCAGAACTGAGAGCCTCTCACAGAGACGTCTACACAATGTGGCAAGCAGGAAGGCAGATGTGCTTTGCAGACACACAATTTTTTAAGCCTATCATTAAGCAAAGACACCAGGACTATAGTTCCAGCAATCCATTGAACAACAAGTCTTTCGGTCTTCCACCAATATCAAAGAAGAGCTTGTCTTTGACCTTCAAGGAGCTTACAGTTAAGCTAGGGAACAAAACCCCCAGAGCAATTTGGACAATGAAAAGGCAAATCAAACATGAGCTCCCCGAGAGCTCGGACTAAGTCTTTTTTCTGCATTCCTGTCTTAAGGCTTTTCAATGTTGGATGGTGAAGGGATGGATGGATGGACAAACAAGCAGATGATGGAAGGGGCTATAAATGCAATGGGGTTAAAGATGGAAACAAGCGGTAAAGATTCTGCAGGTTTAGGAGGATAGAAAAAAAAAATGGGGGCATCTCCGAAGGAGGAGGAGCATCGATTCCAGCCACCTCTCACCCCACCCCCCCACCCCCCCACCAGCACAGGTCTCAAAATACTTTACAACACTTAGGTGCTATAGCCTTCCAGAAGGCTCCCTCAACGTAGGATCTGTGTGTGTTCACTGTCTTCTTCTCGGCACACGTTAGACGATCAGTGAGCTACCAGTCAATGAGCTACTGAATGAATGAGAAAGAGACAGAGGAGAGGGGTTCACGGGAGTGATAACATGGGGTCCCAGGCCCACCTGGATTAGGACTTGCCCGGCTTGGCTTGTCACCCTAGAGCACTACACGCCACAGCTGTTGTCTCTCTCAGAGAGGCCAAAGCCCTTAACAGTGAAAACCAAATGCTTTCTTTGTGCTTTCCCAAAAAGGAAAAAAATGACTTTGAACAACCACGAAGGGGCCCACTCCTCTCCCGTGATTTCCCCCGCGGTGCTATAAAGCAGTCTACGTCGAGTGGGAACACAAACGACGCTGCCACCACAGCTCCAAGCTGCTCCCCGATGGGCCACAACTCGCATGCCTACTTAAGAGAACCCCAAGGCGGCTGCCAGGGCCCTGCCCTCTGCTGGGCACCTCACGTCCGCCTGGCAGAGCTCCCGATTGTGAACAGTGCAGACTCGCCAAGCAGAAAGCCCCAGAGGAGTGTCCCAACTGGTGGTTTTGCAGCCACGGGAAGCCTTTCACTGTCTAACCCCAGCACAGGCTGCTACTGGCACAAGCCATTCTCAAGTCAAGGAGGGGCGAGCTGAGGTTGACGAGCATGTCCCCCGCATCCTGCCCCGTAACAGGTGGACAGATACATTTGGGTCCAGCCCTCTACCTGGGATCACGGGGCCTAAGTGTTCTTTTGAGAGAAGAGAGCTCAGACTGCATTCGGCAGGTGAGGGGTAGACAGCCCCATCCCTCAGCCGGTCCCCATGCTGAGCAGGGAGGGATCAGGCAGGGAGGCTGGCATTGGAAATGTCTGCCCCCCACAGGGCCAGCCCCAAGATCCTAGAGGCGGCCAAATGGTCTACAAAGTCCATTCTACCGCAGGTCGCATACATGTGGACTGAGACCCACAGCAAAGCTGTTTTATTCCCTGAACAAACACCACAAATGGCACACATTTGATGCCAAGTAGTGGGGCTCGGGGATGACAGAGGAAAGAACGAGACACAGTCCTATTCCTCAGGGGTAGGGCTTAAGATCAGTGAACGTGCCTAAGAAGAGTGATGGCTTTCCAACTGAATGAAACTTGCCCCAATAAACTTTATATGATCCGAGGATTTTTTAAATGATTTGTTAAAATTAATCCACATGCCAACCTTCTTCCTTCTAGACTGTAAGGTGCATAAATTTTCAAGGGTAACAGAGACCTCTGAAAATTGGAGGGGAATAAATGCACACAGATACAAAATCATGCACACAATTTCAGGTAGTTCCCAGATGACTTGAGATCCACTGGAAGGCACCTAGAGGTCCATGGGCCCCTGGTCAAGAGCCCCGTCCTAAAGGAAAGCTAGTTGCATCAACTGGCCAGGCTATTGGCACCACTAGCACTAAAGTAGGAGCAACACAGAAGATGAGGGAGGTGGTCCCCGAGTCCCGGCCTGCGAAGGGGAAGACTCAGCCTGCTTCTGCTGAGTCCCAGACCCCAGGATTCCTGAAGGTCCTTCCTGGCTGCTCCCAACTAGGGATTCACCCCCGACCCTTCTCATCTCATACTCTTTCTCCACCTGGAATGCTTTCCCCTGCAACCTCCAAGTATTCAAACCCTAATCATCCTTTCCAAGTTGAGCTCAAATGTCCCTCCTTTCAAAGCCTTGCCTGCCCATCTCCCTACCCTCTTGCCCTGAGTATCCAGAGTACTTTCTCTGCCCCTCTCTTGGGTCCCCAGTCACAGTATAAACTGAGCCATAACTTTCCTATATACATGTCACCTCTCTTCAGACTCAGATCCTTCAATTAAAGGCAGGGTGTTCACAGATGCAGAGTCCCCCACAGGAGAGCCGTACTGGGGACCTTACACGTGAAATGCTTACTGGTAAATGAGTGCTCAGTGAGACAGCCACGGAGAGGGAGGGGGTGGATTTACACACTTGTGAGAGAGGGAGGCAAGGACCACCCATAGAAAGGAGGAGCCCTTTCCACTGTGCTTTAAAGGCAAGGAAAGAGAAATGCTAGGACATCTAAATAATAAACACAGGAGAATATATTCCCACCAAGACGAGAACGTTAAATCAAGCACAGAGTCTGTGCCTACATACAAATGATGGTAGCCAGGAGGGAGGCCCCAGATGTAGACCAATGCAGAAATCAGCATAATGTTGAGAGAACAGTCCGAAAGCGCCACTGGAAACAGTTGCTTCGAGATATCCAGGCGCTATCCTGAGACAGAGCAGTACCTCCAAACCTAGAGATAAAGGCAGACTGAACCAAGCACTGGTTTATGTGCTCAAAGTGCCAACCCCATGGACCTCCCGGCACCTGCACTCATCAGCAGGCAGCACAAGTGGGCAAGAAGACAACAGGTGAGGTTTTGGGTTTTAGCTCTGCTATCATCCAGCCCTGGGGCCCGGGGCCTGCTTTTCACCCTAGGCCTTAGTTTTCCTGTATTTAAAATGAGAACATTCAATTATAACTCAGAATCTTTCCAGCCCTGAGGTTCCAGAAATCTATTAAGTATTTAGCAAATATCTGCTCTGTCTCACACCAGACTAGGGAAGTCACAGAAGAAATGTTAAGACAACACTCTTTCTTCTCCTGGAATGGGCCATTGCTATGGACTGAATGTCTGTGTCCTCCCCAAATTCATATGTTGAAGCCCCAATCCCCTTTGTGATGGTGATTGGAAGTGGGGCCTTTGGGAGGTGATTAGGTCATAAGACTGGAGCCCCCATGAATGGGATCGGTGCCCTTAAAAAAGAGAACCCAGAGAGCTCCCTCGCCCCTTCCACCATGTGAGGACACAGCAAGAAGGCAGCCGTCTGCAAGCCAGGAAGTGGGCTCTCACCAGACACCACATCTGCTGCCACCTTGATCTTGGACTTCTCAGCCTCCAGAACTGTGAGAAATAAATGTTGTTTAAACCACCCAGTCTATAGTATTTGTTACAGCAGCCCAAGCTAAGACAGAAATTTACTTCAGAAAATTATACACAAAAAAATAACTGTCAAAAAAAATAACTGTCAGATGACTGAAATCATATCGTGCATATGTGTATGTGTGTGTGTGTGTGTGTGTGTGTGTGTGTGTGTGTGTGTGTGAGATGTGTGTATACACCTGCTTAGGAAAGGTTTTAAATTATTCCACAAGGTTAATGGTGGTTATCTCTGGACTACTGCATATGGATGATTATTGTTTTCATATTTATACTTTTCTGTGATATCCTAATTTTCTACACTGAAGTGTATCTGATTTATCTAGTTATCTAGGAAAAATAAAGCCACCAGTCCTCAGGGCAGACTGGGAAGGAGGAACATACATAGTAGCCACACATCCAATATAACTGGATTCCATCCTGTTTTGGTAACAAGAACCAGTCCTCCAATGGGTACAAGACTTGGCTCTTCCCAAGCACTTCCTATCCCTTTTTACCTCTGAGCTGCATAAACAACGCCCAAGGTTACCAGGGCAGCAACTGGCAACCCCATTCTACAAAGCAGGAGACAGCTAGGTGCAGACAGGACACCTGGCTTACTTAACCAAGGTCTCCAGATTGGTTACTGGCCAAACTCCAGAACTTCTAACTCCTACTCATGGCGCTTTCCTTCACCTACTGCCATTTACTTCATTTCCTGAACAAATACCAAATGACTGTTATGTGTCAATCACTGTGCTGAGCATTGGAGAGGCAGAAAGAGGAGGTGGTGAAGGGGGAAGAGAAGGAGGATGTGAAGGAGAAGATCTTGAGGACTAAAGGAACTTGGAGACACACACACACAACTCTTTTAGAAATGAACTTCTTTTAGAATGTAAGAAAGACAGGTGTATCTGACTCATTTGTTCATTCACTCAACAAATATTTATTACCTGCTAACATACCAAGTCCTGCGCTAGGCACTGGGGAATAAACGCTGAGCAAAATAGAAATGGTCTCTGCCTTCACAGCTCTTGGTGCCAGAAAATGCCACGTGAGGTTATGTGGATGCTTCAGCACAAAGCTGTCCCTGCACCTAGAAGTCACAATTCATGCTCTACAGATGGCGAAGGTATCTTTCTCCAGACAGGTCAAACAGGATTCATTCAACTGCACATTTATTCATTCACCCAATAACAAGTGCTTACTGTGCAAAGAGCAAGATACTTGGTGGCGTGGGAGACACCAAGGAGCTGGCCAGGTGTCTACACTACGTTCCCTATTCGCAGTGCCAGGCATCGTGAGCGAGGCCCTTAACTGACCAGCGCCCACAGAGCACTGCTCACCGTCAGTGCAGCAGGAGCATCGAGATAAAATCAAACACATGGCAATCATCGAGGGCCAAAGAGCACAGGAAGGGAACTCTTCCTTTCTCACCTAACTTTGTGGGCCCCCCATTTATGACATCATGTGTTCCTCCACACTCCCTTAAAAAAGCAGGTATAATCTCCATGTTTAGCATGTGGCACATCTGGATGGTACCAAATTACTCCTTTCATAAAAAGGATGCACAAGTCAGAGAAAGCTATTTTTGATGACCAGGTGTGGGCAACACCACGAGGGCAGAAAGAGCTACAGGGGTCTTCGTACCTCCCTGGAGCCTGTCTTCTATAAAACTTTGAAAAGGTATACCAATCTGTCCATGGGACTTAGTTGAAGCCCTTTAACCTTTCCCCAAGACTCACACCCTGGTCCCCTCTGGCCCTGAGCTGCTTCCCCAATTTCAAGATGCCCCAGCACAGCATCTGGGACCTAGACAGCACTGTCTTGACCTCGTGTCCTTGCACCAAAAGTGCTTTGTCCATGTCTGCACCAGACAGGAAATAGTACAGTATTTAAAGGTCAGACCTGAAGGTCAAAACCAGATGCCCTTCTCAGCCCCACTTCTCAAAACACTGCTTACAGCTGGTTGGGACCCTAAATTCAGGGCAACCTTGACTTACTTGAAGGGTGTTTTTGAAAAAAATCACTGGGTAAATAGGTAGTCGTGTTAATTTCTATGTTAACTGAACAAAGGGAAATAAACTCCCTCATGAATCTTTGTAGGAGATGAAATAACCTTTTGAAACCTCAGAAAGGATATCATTTCCTAAATGGTAAGGTTTGGGGGGTGGGGGGTCGGGTATCATGTATCAGGCATCTTTAACTGGGGTGCCCTATAATAACAACAAGGTCTTTTAAATAAAAGAAACCAAAATAGGAAACTACTTAGGAGATGTTTCAAAATTCAATCAAGAGAAATGTGATTATGATTAACTGAAGTTCAAGTTGTGATTTATTGTTTTTAACATGATTGCTTGGTCCATCTGTTTGATTCCAGAATGTCTTTTCTGGTTATTTTACATTCGTTGAATGAGCCCGCCAGTGTCAACTTCAGCTTACTATTGAGAGTAAAAATATTAAGACAGTCTTCTAAATGTCGGTTTGGAAAACCAGCCTTATCCACCGGAAGTCCCCTGGCTCAGAGGGTAGCAGTGAGCATGAGAAGCCCCCAGGTCAAGAGCTGAAGCCAGCCCTGGCTCCTCCCTCCCCCGACCCGTCTTGTTCAGTCTGTGGCTCAAGCTCAGCCACAGGTGTCAGATGCGTCCCCTCCCTCTCCATCCTCATCGAGGCCCCTAATCTCTCTTCTGCAAAACTACGTGAACCTTCCCAATTACTGTCCCACCTCTACCCTCCCTCTCTTCTTCACTCCAGTGGGACATGTTCTGAAGCCCAGCTCAGACCATTACCACATTACCCCACTGCAGGCTACGTCATTCTCAGAGCCCAGCACAGAATGAAAACACAGGGCCCTTTGTTTAAAAGGTACTAAGCTCGATGCTTCGTGACCACCTAGAGGGGTGGGATAGGGAGGGTGGGAGGGAGGCGCAAGAGGGAGGGGATATGGGGATATATGTATATGTATAGCTGATTCACTTTGTTATATAGCAGAAACTAACACAACATTGTAAAGCAATTATACTCCAATAAAGATGTTAAAGGAAAAAAAAAAAAAGGTACTAAGAACTTCCAGACAACAAAAGCAGAGCATTAAGCTGAGCGTGGGGCCCCGGGCAGCTGCAGAGGTCACACGCCCATGAAGCCTTCCCTGGAGAACTACCGCCCAGAGAATCACAGCGAACGTCTGAACCTGACATCCAAGGTCCTCTACTGCCTGCTCCCTCTCATCTCCTCCTTGTGAGCCTCGTACTCCAGAAACAAAACTGCTCGTCACCCGCCCCCCGCCCTCCGGTCATCTTTCACCATCCCATCTCTGCCTTTGCTCGCACCCTTCACCACTGGGAGTGAGAGCTGACGACCCCCTTTCTCCAGCCCTCACCAGACCCATATGAACTTCTGTCCTGGTGCCTGTGACTGTGGCATTCTTCCTCTACCTCACTGCGGAACTCTTACTTATCTCCGAACGCCCAGCACCACACACAGAGCCCAAGGATGAACCAGCTCCCTTCCCCTCACCTCTCATTCCTGCCACCCCATCTTGCTCCCTACAGCCGATGCCTGAGCCAGCTCCTCCATCAGACTCTCCCGCATCCTCCCACCGGGATAGGGTCCTGCTCTATCCCGTGCTCCCCACAGCCTCCCTCCTCCCCAGCAGCACTTTCCCATACTCTACTTCACACCACAGTATCTACACACTTGACCTACTACCCACACCAACTGGCCTGTAGACACCCCAAGAAAGGGGCTTTTCCCTGTTCTTTTCCATCCTCTCAGAACGCCTGAGGGTGCCGTCTGTGGCAGTAATTTTTGACTGAATAACAAAAAGAGATTCAGTGACATTTTCCCCTGCGGGCATCCCTCCTTAATGTAGATCTTTTCAAAACACTTCAACGTTGCAGGTAAGTAAAATTAAAAGGTTATGGGATGTGGTACATATATACAAAGGAATATTAGTCAGCCATAAAAAGAAATGAAATAGAGATATTTGTAGTGAGGTGGATGGAGTTAGAGTCTGTCATACAGAGTGAAGTAAGTCAGAAAGAGAAAAATAAATACAGTATGCTAACACATATATATATGGAATCTAAGGGAAAAAAAAAAAGGTCATGAAGAACCTAGTGGCAAGATGGGAATAAAGACACAGACCTACTAGAGAATGGACTTGAGGATATGGGGAGGGGGAGGGGTGAGATGTGACAGGGTGAGAGAGTGGCATGGACATATATACACTACCAAATGTAAAAATAGATAGCTAGTGGGAAGCAGCCGCATAGCACAGGGAGATCAGCTCAGTGCTTTGTGACCACCTAGAGGGGTGGGGTAGGGAGGGTGGGAGGGAGGGAGACGCAAGAGGGAAGAGATATGGGAACATATGTATATGTATAACTGATTCACTTTGTTATAAAGCAGAAACTAACACACCATTGTAAAGCAATTATACTCCAATAAAGATGTTTTTAAAAAAAAAAAAAAAAGGTTATGGAAGTATGAAGAGTAGAATCACCTTAAAGAAGTGGCTTTAGAACCAATGTAAAGAAGCTGCGTTCCCTGGGTAGTAAAATGAAGAGTAGTAGACGAAGGGCTCCATCCAGGGGCCTCTGTCTGCCAGGCACAGCATGAGGTTCTGCCTGCGTCACCTCAGCCCTCCCACTGCTGCCGGGGGAGCCACTGTTGCCACCTGACACAGTCGTGGACGCCCCAGTCCCACTCTCCCACAGAGAGCCTCCTCCCCTGTGGGAACCTTTTCCTCATGTGGGTGGGACAGAGGTGACTCCATCCTCTGGCCAGTGCAGGGCCAAAAACCCTCTTCCCCTGGCCGCAGTGGAAAGGACAAGAACAGGCTGTGCTCCAAGCCAAGGGCTGGACTGCATGGGATTTCTGTCATGTTTCTATTGGAAAAAGGCAGTCTCTTTGGGCTGGGTTGCCAAGCTGATAAGATAGGTATGAATTTGAAGCTGCCAATGGCCATTGAGCCACCACATCCAAGGAGACAGTCAAGCAGAGAAAAGCACTGCTGAGTCATAGAGAGACAGCCCCTCACCACACCATGAGGGCTGGGATCTGGCAACACCCAAGTAAGCGGCACCCCTGGCTTCCTGCCTGTGTGCGTGAGCTAATAACCACCACCCCCCCTCCATTCTGCACAAGTCAGTTTGAATTGGGCTTCTGCCACTTCTAACTTAGGATCTGAGTGAGTACAATTCTACGAGAAGGTACACAGCACCACGACCTTACAGATGAGGATGCTGAGCCTTAGGGACTTGGTGAAGCACACAGGCCACACAGCCAGGACACAGTGGGGACAGGAGTTGAACTCAGGACTCTCTGATGCCCATGTCTCGCTGTTTTAAGATGGGGCTTATCGGGCAGAGGCTCGACAGCTCTGAGAGCCCCTATAGCAAGAAGAAGTGGAGAGGGACTTCCCTGGAGGCGCAGTGGTTAAGAATCCGCCTGCCAATGCAGGAGACACGTGTTCAAGCCCTGGTCCGGGAAGATCCCACATGCTGCGGAGCAACTAAGCCCATGCGCCACAACTACTGAGCCCGCATGCCGCAACTACTGAAGCCCACGTGCCTAGAGCCCGTGCTCCGCAACAAGAGAAGCCACCGCAATGAGAAGCCCGCGCACCGCAACAAAGAGTAGCCCCCGCTCGTTGCAACTAGAGAAAGTCCACGCGCAGCAACGCAGACCCAACACAGCCAAAAATAAATACAATTAAATCTTTAAAAAAAAAAAAAGAAGTGGAGAAAATGTCCTTAGAAACTGTACTGTTGACATGATGCAAAATAACACAAAGATGTAAAATAAACACAGGTGAACAATGTAAGCATCTGTCAATTCCATGTAGTGAATCAAATGAATAAGTGTGAAAATTCAATGGGAATAAGGACTTCAGCCCTTCACTGGTGACATGGGTAAATTCTGATTGGCTGCTACTCAGACTGGCCACCACGTTCCACCAGATGGTAAAGGCCAAAAATAAAAACTTTTGCAAAAGCAATTTAGACAAATTTGAGAATAATATGAGTCCTGGCTCCATAATAGCTTATTAAGGGAAGTCACCCATGTTTGAAGCACTCCCCTAAATTTTTAAAGGTGAGGCAAGAAGGGTCAACAGGTCCTCCCACCGTGACTCTCTTAATTCCACTCTCAGCGTCAGAAGGCCGGACTGGAAAAACCATTAGTCTGACGGAGGATGTAGATGCTTATGTTCTTCCAGGAAATCATTACGGAAAGCAATGATTCTCTCAGTACAATGGCTTTTAGTATTCTTGCACACTGAAGAGTTCACTGAGAATTATCACATCCACAGACCAAATTTTATTTACATCTATTTAAAATTTAAGAGGAGCTACCAGGAAAATGTGCACTGGCTGCCATTTTGTTTTAAGAAAGCAAACTGTCCTATAAGTCAAACTTGAAAGCCCTCTTGTTATTTTTGTGTAATATGTAACAAATGTAACCAACATCAGTGGCATCTTCCAACTTCTTCATGGGCCACTGTGATGGAAACAAATAGTAACATGTCCCAGGTGAAAGACAGTTGCATATCCTACTATAGGTCATACACATGGCCTGAAACCAAGCCATCCAGGAGAACAAATAAAGCAAAGATGCAACAAGGACCATCAGCTTTGTCCGGTCTCAGTGGTGAGAGGGAAGGTGCGCAGGAAACACAAACATTTCCTCCGAACTAATAAATAAAGCGTCAGGAAAATAATTGTAATAATCTTTTCATCTGTTTGGCCATTTGTAAGCTTAATTTTTAAGCTTAAGAACAGAAAAAAAAAAAAAACAACTATGCCAATTAATGGGTATTTTTCCCCTTTCCAACAAGACAATGGAAGCTTTCTCTTAATGAGCTCTGCTGACCCAAAGGTAAGGTGTGCACTCTGCTGTGGGTATAAGTATTCTCAATACTGCAATTAACAATCTAGAACCAAGTCTTATCACATCAGTGACTCTAAGTGTCTAGCACCTTTTAAGATAAACAAAGAGAATGGACTGGTGATTTTTTTAAGTAGATGTAATTAGCAAAAAAAAAAAAAAAAAAACTATCAAAATAGATTAAACCAATTAGTGTGTGTCTTTACTCTCATGAAGTAACACTTAATAACCTAAAGGGACACTGCTATTTTCTACTTGGCTGGGTAATCCTATGAGTTTAGGTAACACTGAATGCTGCCTGTACCAGCAAAATGCCCACTGACCTTGGACCCCGCAAGACGACTGTGCACCACGACCGCATTTGTGGGAATTCAGTAATTCCCTGACAGATACTCATATCTCTAGTGAAGTCAAGTCAAACAACAAATGATTAGCGCTGACAACAGAAATGAACATAATCCCAATGAAATCCACTTCCTATCTATCACTGATAAGACCAGACAGGAAGCTGGCCCCAACCACAATCCTGCCTTGCACCCCGACTTTCTGCCTTGCTGCTTCCTCCCACATGGCCTCTGGCCACACCAACGGACCTCTAGCTTTGACAGGTACCTTTGTGAGCTCTCCCCTAACCTTTCCCACACCCCCACCCCACACAGCAGGTTCCTCTCTCTCCTCTGCACTCCCATAGCCTTCTGTGCACAGAACAGGCTGCATTCATAACACCAAGAAGCAGTCAGGTAGAGACGGCTCTATCTGCAGCGCTGTACTATAGGCTCCCCCAGGGCCCAGCTATGCTCGAATCCTCTCTGAACACCCCAGACCAGCACAGCATCAGGCCCATCGCAGCAGCATACACAAGACGCGAATTCAATAGAGAAGACCCTAAACACTAAGATGTGTCTGCCCTGTGCTTCCGCCTTAAGACTTCAGTGGGGTCATGAAGAAAAGACACCACTGCAATGTCACTGAGGAATCCAGAGCAGGACATGCAGTGGAGAACCTGCCATGTGGGTTTCAGCAGAGCAGGGTCTGAAACGGTGATATGGATGAAAATGTGGATTTCTACAGAATTCAACAAGCTTGCGAGAAAAAACTTTTAAGGGCTTAAAGCAACCCTTCCTTTCCATTCACCTGGGAGAATTTCATAGTCAATGATTCTCACCCACACTTAACATTTTGTGTTCCATGCAATCTGGTTCACTTTAGAATTAAAAATAACACTGCCCTGCCATCAGTGGAATAATCTAAGGGGCCAAGAGCTCCAACAGAGGCATAAAGGTTCCTCTCCTGATGTGGATCCAGTAAGAAAGGTTCAAAGGAGAATGAGCACTTCCCTTTCACATCATCCCATGAGCTCAAAACATTACAAAGTCACATCCTCAGAAGGCACGTGTGTGTGCATGGTGCATGTGTGAGCACGGGTGTGCACTGCAGGGAAAAGGGGAAACAGAGCAGGGCCCTCGTCATTTAGTACACGTGCCACATTCTTTAGCATCTTTGCAGTGGCCACCAGGCATCCTGTGATGATACTCAGGCTCCTCCTCTCACCCTCCTGCCTTCCTGCACCGCACAAGGCAGGGCAAAGAACACTGGGCCCCAAGTCAAGGGACTGTTATTGTAAACCTGCTTTCCATTCACTCAGTTCCTCGCTTATTCTTGGATTCTTTCATTTCAGAAAAGAATACAGAGCAGATGGCGGTGATGGTTGCACAACAGTGAGAATGTATTTAATGCCCCTGAACTGTACACTTAAAAATGGTTAACAAGTTACATTTTATGTATATTTCATGATTTTTTAAAAAGTGTATAGAGTGCCCACTATGTGCCATTCGCTGAGCATACATTATTCATGCAATTATTCATTCATTCAA
This sequence comes from Balaenoptera borealis, assembly GCF_965194805.1. Classification (NCBI taxonomy): domain Eukaryota; kingdom Metazoa; phylum Chordata; class Mammalia; order Artiodactyla; family Balaenopteridae; genus Balaenoptera; species Balaenoptera borealis. The sequence continues at coordinate 39,365,921 of NC_138869.1, forward strand.
CAAACATTTATAGAGTGCCCATGTGCCCAGAACTGTTCAAGATACTGGGTACATAGCAGTAAAAGAACAGAAACTCACAGAGTTTTCACTGTCATGGGGAAAACAGAGAATAAGTAAGATAAGTAAAATGTGCCATATGGTAGATAGTGATGAGTACAAGGAAGAAAATTAAAGCAGAGAAGGGCAGCATGGAAGTGTCAGGGCAGGTGCAATTTTAGACACAGGGGCCAGAAAAGTCTTCACCAAAAAGGGTAACTTTGAGTAAAAATCTAAAGAAAATGAGTCAGCCATGCAGCTATCTGGGGTGGGGGGATGGCAGGGGGAACAAAAAACCACGTTCAGGACAAACAGCTCAGCAAGTGCAAAGGGCCTGGGGCAGAAGCAAGAGTGGCACTTCTGAAGAACAGCCAGGAAGTAAGTATGGCTGGAGTGGACTGAAGGAAAGGCAGAGTCACAGGAGATGATTTGGAGACAAAGGGGGATTCCCATGGGCGAGCAAAACCAACACAGGCCTTTCCCCGACAGCAATCAGTACAGGAAATAACCAAATTAACAAATAAACAATTATAGATAACGCTATCAAGAAAATAAGCTGGGTACAATGGGAGAGAAAAATATGGGAGAACTTTTTAGGTAGAAGAATTATCTAAGTCCTAAAGGAGGTGACACTTAAGCTAGGAACTAATGGATAAAAAGGAGTTTCCAGGTGGAAGGAAGGTGTTTGAAAGCCCTGTGGCCATGAGAGCTTATTATTATTTTTTCTTTTTTTAAACCTAGTTTTTTTTTTTGTTTTTTTTTTTTAATTTTATAGCTACTTTTATTTTTATTTATTTATTTATTTTTTTTGGCTGTGCTGGGTCTTCGGTTCGTGCGAGGGCTTTCTCTAGTTGCGGCAAGTGGGGGCCACTCTTCATCGTGGTGTGGGGACCGCTCTTCATCGCGGTGCGCGGGCCTTTCACTATCGCGGCCCCTCCCGTTGCGGGGCACAGGCTCCAGACGCGCAGGCTCAGTAGTTGTGGCTCACGGGCCCAGCTGCTCCGTGGCATGTGGGATCTTCCCAGACCAGGGCTCGAACCCGTGTCCCCTGCATTAGCAGGCAGATTCTCAACCACTGCGCCACCAGGGAAGCCCGAGAGCTTATTATTTTAAAGAAACTAAAATGACATGGACGTGGCCGAAGCATCACAGGCAAAGGAGAATGCAGACAGGGGTGTAGGGGAGACGGCAAGGATCACACAGAGCCTCAGAGACCCCAAAGGGAAAGCCAAGTTCAATTCATGTAAGAACGATCTAGGAAAGGGTATGTAGATGAATGAGTATCATGCTCGGATGTGTGTTTACAAGGCCACCTGGCCACCATGTGGAGAAGAGACTGGAGGCGCAGAAAAAGATGGAGGTTTAGATGGGGAGGCTGTAGAGATGACGAGATGTGGAGAGAGTCAAAATAAACCCAGAGGCAGAGAGAACAGGACTGGCTGGTGATCCTGATGGTAGGCTCAGGGATAAGAAGCGATCCAGGAAGTCCTCGGACTTGGAGTGTCAGCACCTAGGTGGGTGGGATGCCATCTCTTAGGACAGGAAAGGCTGGGGGTGGCCAGGCTTGGGGGGATCTGGGCTCCTTATTGGATATGTCGCGTTTGAGATGCCTTTGAAACATACAAGTTGAGATGACTGATAGGCCACAGACAGGTATATAAATTTAGGACTCAACGGCAAATAGATGGCATATGAAGAGGGAAAAACCAACAGACAGACAAAAAGAACTTGGTGACCTCAAACAAATCAGTCCACAGGCTGAGGAGCAGTTTTCTCAACTGTAAAACCAGGGTAATATCTAAGGCACTTCCAGGGAATTTGATGAGTCCCAATCACTCAGGGTCAGAAGTTCCCACCACCTATTATTTAGAGAGTATGTGCTGAGCAGGCCAGGGTCCAGCTATGGTCTGGAGTACCCGTGAGAACCGAACAGCTTGGGATTCATGATCACTGTCACACGGGTCATGCTTTTTCTTGCGTAAGCCTTTACAGTAAAGCTCACTGTCTTACAGAGAGGCACTTAAATTGGGGAGGTCCTAAAAAGACAAGGTTATTTTCCTATTTAGGGTTCATGTTTAACCTAAGCATGCACCTGCAGCTGTGGTTCCTCTGGAGAAGTCTGGCTGTCACCCTGTGACATTCACGGCCCCTCCTTGTCCAGCCCCCGACTCCATCTCAGCCTCTCCACCAACAGAGAGCCCCTCGTGACTCACATAAAGGCCTGTGTGAGACTGCGGGCTCTCGGCCACACCCTCCAGCTAGTACAACCAACTACTGACAGCCATGGTTTCCCAGCAAACAGTCCAGAGAGTTGAGCAAGTGAATCAATATAAAACCACTCTCTGGCCACCCCACTGGTCCCATCCCATCCCTACTACATGGCATAATCTACGTTTGGCTTTCAGTGGCTGGGGGAAAAGTAGTTACGAATGGTTCCATGTTTCTTTCTGTCTAAAGCCTGAATCTCCTTTTTCTTCTCCCCCAGAATCACCCACCACACCACCAGAGAAAACACACAGCCAAAGGTTGTCCTCGCGGACCCATCTCCAAAGAATGAGTCAAACACGCACAGGAAACTAGCTGTTCAAACATTTCCCCACAACAAACTTGGTCCTAAACTCTCCTGCCCTTCCAGCTTAAGAACCCTGCCTCCCCAGTCTTAACCCAAAGTCACAAAACACCCAAAATCACAAGTGGCAAACAAGGACATGACTTAGGAATGGTGAGCTGTGTTCACAGGGAAGCTGTGAGGTGATCGCCAGCCCGATCCTCCCAGAGGTGGGTATGGACTGGCCCGAGAGCCCTCCTCTCGTTCCTGGCTGGACCAGCCTCGTCAACTGCATCACACGGAAACACGCTCTGACTCACCCTAATCCAGCTCCAGTCTCACTTTTTCCAGGAAGCTTTCTCTGCCCATTTTTAGCCTCTGCTAATTACACCTTCTTTGAAATCACGGTACTTAAATTTATTCTTTTCATTTGGCACTTACCTCATATTGTCCAGTGATATATATTGGGCTGTATTTTCCACTCAAGATTTTGCTCTTGCGTTATCACTGAACAGTGTATGTGTGTGAATCCATGTGGATGCCTGGCCACACACGGATATGTGTGTTTGCATGCACTGTCTCAACTTCCTTGCTCAGACTCCTTTGAACTGGGGTCATTTGCAACCAACTCTTCTCCTCTAAGTAGGTACAATCAATAAATAATTACCATGAACATGGCTGCTGTTGACACTTAGGGTTCGAAGCCAAAAAACTCCTATAAGACATCTTTAAGCCTATACTGCATTTGTATTTAGTAGTATCACCTGCACTTCCTACAGCTTACAGCTCAGGGCAATCAATAAAGAAGTTCAGGTAAGTATCTCTAGGTCAAAGACAAGTAACCAAGTAGTGATTGAGCACTCGCTGTACACTTGGGCATTACACTCGGGTGTACATATAAAGGCATTTGAGGAAGGCCTCCCCCAGAAAATGAGTTCCTTTCTCATTAATTAGTAGATTCAATTCCTCCAGAACATTCCATTCCTAAGCACTCTAAGTAAATTTTACTGAAAGGAGGTCTTTGAACTTTGTAGCAGAATAAATTCCTGAAAAAGACTCTGTAAGTTGAAACAATGTAAATCAAATCTAATTTTTACCACAGAAACAATGTTGTATTAAACAATCATGTTTTCAACCAAAGACGAACTGCCAAGGTCTAAAAGGAAAAATTACAAAACTTTTTATTCCAAAAATTTTAGAATTGCAAGGAATCCTACAGATCATCTATACAGCTGAGGACAGGAATCCTGACAGTCATCATTACTGAACACCTATTATGTGCCAAGAATTATGCTAGATGCAGTCCATATCCTCAGCATTTAATTTCTCCCAACAGCCCTATGAAACAAATATCTTTTCATTTCACCAATGAGAGGAAACTAAAGCCTAGGGTTGCTATGTTTTGACTAAAGCTCTGTAGCTATTTAGTGGCAGAGCAAGAATTTAAACTCAGAAGGATCTGGCTCCAAAGTTAAGATCTTTCTACTACTCCAAATAGCCTCCCTACATCAATCATGAAGAATATACTTAACACTACATACTAAAAATGTCTGATACTAAACAGTGTTATACAGAAATAGTGATACCATTTTGCCAAATGGATTTATTTAGAGACTTCCAAGAGCGGGACCATTGATGAAGGGCTGGAGCACCATCAGATGGAGAGAGAGCTGAGACAGGGTGTGGTTAACAGTGAATTATTAGTCTTCACTGAATAATGCAACCTAACACATCCACTCTCCCAGGTGCAGCAGCTATAGCCGTGAACAAAAGACCTCCCTTGTGGAGCTTCCATTCCAGCGGAGGGCACAGGGATGACAACCACCAGCCAGCAAGCACAGCAACAGCCCGTCGGTGGCAACAAGTGCTTCGGAGCACATGCAGGGCAAGCAGGACAGGACATGCCTCTTCAGAGGATATACAAGCCTGGAGTGCAGGAGCGGAGCTGAGCTGGAGGGCCAGGGGAGCTCAGCCTCTGCACATATTTTTAACTGCAGACTGGGTAAGATCACTGACGATGGGAATGCTGATGGAGAGAAGGGGAGGTCCGCTGCCTGCGTCCCAGAGCACACCAGCAGGAAGAGGTCCAGGAGGACCAGGAAAGGAGGCTGACCAGGGAGCAGCAGGGGAGGCGGAGGAAAACCCAGAGAGTGTGGCAAGTGAGAAGACAGCGTATCCAGGAAGAAGGGGGCTGGATGTGGAAAGTACTTCAAGTGTGTCATATACAGAGAGGGCTGAACATGAACCACTGGACTTAGCAACAGGAAGATCAGTATTCATCTTGATGAGAGCGGTTTTGAGAGTAACGGTAGCAAAAGCATGATTAGATGAGTTCAAAGAGGAATGTGAGACGAGAACAATACTACAGGGAATATAGAAAATAACTTGAAAAGTTTACCTAGAGAGGAAGAGAGAAATATGGGTTCACAGCTGATGGCTGAAAAGGGATCAAGAGAGAGTTGGTACCTAAATGGGGGAAATAATGACAGCATGTTTATGCATTGATGGGAAAGATCCAGTATAGAAAATAAAACCAACAGAGCAGGAGAACTGCAATGCCAGGTACTTGAACGGGCAAGATGGGATGCAATCTGGAGATCAAGTGAAGCAGCTGGCCTTGGCCAGGGGCATGGGTAACAGGGAAGCAGCAGCGGCACCTGCAGACAGAAAGGCAGACAGATGGGTGGGTATGGCTGTGGGAGGTCACAGAAGTTCTCTTCTGGTGGCTTCAGCTTCCTCAGGCAAGAGGGAAGTAAGGCCATCAGCAGAAAACGAGGATGGGAAAGAGGTGCTGGATCTTTAAGGATAGAGGAGAAGATATGAAATCAGTGTCAAGGAATGACAAAAAGAATGGACTTGATTAAAGATAGTATAAATGCCAGGGGCATGAGGTTCTCACTTGAGGTTGGTGATCATTTTAAAGACTACCAATCAACATAGCTAAATGATGCATGCAACCATGCTTAGCTGCCTTGGTGCAGGCATATAAGAGGATAAACAGTTGCAGTTATTCAAGTTTGGGGTCTTACCAAGCTCATATGCAATACTACCTCACCACCTTATTTTCACAGAAATTCACTGTCCACAAAGAATCACATTCTCTCACTTGATCCAAATATCACCCCCCATGATGTCTCTCCCTGTGTTAAGTAAGGACACTGAGCCTCAATTAGCTTAAAGACTTACTTAGGGTCACAAGACTAGGTCTTCTGACTCCTAGGCCAATGCTCTGCCCAGACCACGCTCCTTCCAGTCAGAAAGAAACCCATGAACTAGAACTCCTCATTCTCTAGGAATTCCTGATACAAGCTTGCCTGGAAAAACTGGCAAAAGCTTTGGCCCTTGCTTCTGCCTAAGTACCATCCAGCCACACCCCAGGCAACTATGCCAGACATGGTTTACATTTCATCACAATCAACTGCTTATTCGTGAGGATTTTCTAAACTATAGACAATTGGCTTCACTTATTTTTTATGAATACAGACTTTTCTATCAGTGGCTGTGTTATCTTCCCTTGATCTCTTACATTGATCCTAGACTGTAGGTTCTCATTCTTCAGTAATCTGTGGAATTAACTAAAGAAACCTCAGCCTAAATTAAAGTCAGGACAGGCTACAGGGTGAGCTCTCACGCTCTGCCATGCATCATCAGTTATTCCAACAGGAAGGTGTTGCCTACCTTACTACCCAGCTCGAGAAAAACTCTCCGCCCAACAACAGCCCAGCCAGACACTGTAGCAGCCCAACCAATGAGAAGCTTCCACACTTTGGACTCCTAGCTTCCTCCAATGAACTCTTGGGTTATTACAGCCTCTCCCAAGTCCCCCTCCCCCACTTTATCCCTACAAAAGCAAGTCCCCCTTCTTTGTTCTCTGGATTGGCCTATGGTCCACCATAGTTTGCATATCCTGTATCTCTAGTTCTCTGGCTGTTCCTGAATACACTTGCTTTTGCTGGTAAAATAACTGGCTACACTATTATTAAAGTTGACAAACACTTGAGGCTTAAACTCTCTGATGAGGAGAGAGTAGGAACATAAGTATTTTGGAATGTGTATGAATTCTTTAAGGTCACAAGGGCACCACTGAATGAAGTAAAAGCAGCTACCTATTTACTCAGAAGAGACTTTGAGGTCTGAACATCAGTGAATATACCAACTACAGAATGGGGTACACGTCTCTCTAATCCCTTTGTCCAGCATCACAGGAGGTCAGGTGAACAACAAAGGCTCTTTCACAATGAGAAACTTGTTCCCTACACACCCTGTATGGATAGTGTAAGTAGTTCTTGTAAGTTTAAAGTGTAATTTTTTGACGCTAATAATAATAATAATAGATTTCACGTAAGCCAAAGTTAACTTCAGCCATGTGTGATTGGTAAACATTTACTGGGTGGGTACCATGAGCTGGGCACTGTGCTAGGCCCTGGAGATTCTGTAGTGAACATGTCTCTTACACAAAACTCAAGAAAAGTACATAGTGGAATTCAGAGTGGAAATGCTACTTCAGCCAGAAGTTTGCATAAGAAGTGACAGTGTTGCCTAATTTACTGCTCTCCTCCTTGGGGAAGACAACTGCTACCTGCATCTTCTGTGAACAGATCGCTGAAGAGTCTACCGTGAGCAAAGCAGCATGCAAGGCTCAGTCCTAGGCCCTGAAGGAAGATGGCAGGGATGACAGAGGAAAAAAATTTAACCCAGATCCTGGCCTCAAAGAGCTTAGTGTGTAATGAAAGAAATATCCATGGAAAGAGCTACCTAGACAGTGCAAGTTTCCATCAGAGAGGCAAGCAAGATGCAGTGTGAAAGCTATTATTTTAGAGGTTGGTCAGGGAAGACCTCTCTGGCAAGATGACCTAAGAGCAGAGACCTGGGTGATTAAGAGTGAATCAAAATATTTGGGGAAGCACATTCCAGGTGGAGGAGGGGCATTCTGAAGACTAATGAGGAAGCCATCATGGCTGGAGCAGACTGAAAAGGGGACCTCAGTAAGAGATGAAGGGGGACCAGCCCTGGCAGATGATATATTTCTTTGGTCCATGGTTAGACTCTGCTATGGTCCGCAGGCTGGAAAGACTTCAGACTGTCAAGTTTTACTTAGGGAAATGGCTTCCCATTGTCCAGGAATTCTCTGCCCCTCAGTCAAAATGAAATAGAAATTATAATTTTCACAAAGCCTTATCATGCTTCACTTTGGACAACAAGTTGGGAAAGGCTATGACTTAGAGCACTGGTATTATTTGAAAGTTGACTGCTATTTGCAGCATAAATGATACTTTCTACAGACAAAAGGGTCACAGGAAAGCAGCGTGTGCCTGAACACGTATCATACACATTGCATTTGATACTCTTCTGATAGAACACCTGGGGGGTGAAAGTATTCCCAATGGAGGTCCTCTAGTTCAATTTCTTTGATAGAATCAAAATAACATAAGTACCAAACTGTATATCAGCCATTTAAGACCAACTGGGTGCTGTTACCTCTTACTTGGTGAATGAGGCAATTTAATTCATAAGATGCAATATCTTGTTTTTCAACTTATGGAAAGTGCTTAGAAAAGTGTCTAGCACAGAGAAAGTGCTCCACAAGCACTTGCTAAATAAACTAAAGAGAAAAAAAATCCATGAAGGAAAAGATGAATAAATTAGCTACATTAAAATTAAGAACTCTGTTCATCAAAAGACACCACAAAGAACAAAAGGACAAGCCACAAACTGGGAAAAATATTTGTATAGAATATAATTGACAAAGGATTAGTAGCCAGAACATATAAAGAATGTCAGTGAATGAATAAAACCAAGGCAATCCAGCAGGAAAATGGGCATAAGACTAGACAGACACTTCACAAAAGGGGAAAACTAAATGGCTATATAAAAAGATGCTCAACCTCAGTAGTCAGAGAAATAAATATTAAAACCTCAATGAAAAAAAAAAAAAAAAACCTCAATGAGAAACCATTTCGGAACCATTAGATTAGAAAAATTAGAAAGTGTGACATCAAGTGTTAACAAGAATATGAAAGCAAATCCAACACTTATACATTAGTAGAGGAGAACATAAATTTATATGACCCTCTGGAAAACAAGTTGCTGTCATCCAGTAAAGCTGAAGATGAGCACACACCTTGCCACTCCACTCCTCGGTAATCCTTTGCACATGTGCACCGAGAGAAATTCAGAAGACTGTGCCCTATAGCACCATTTGAACTAGGAAAAAAAGGAAACATCACACATGTCCACCACCAGTAAATGTATAAATAGATCACGGTATATTCTAATACACAGCAATGAAAACAAATGACTGCAGACAAATTTCAGAAATGTAATTGAGAGAAAACTACAAGTTAGAAGGAATGTATTCAATCTAATTCCACTTATATAAACTTCAAAAACGTGCACAACTAAAAATAGGTTGCTGAGGGATTAAAACACACGTGGTTTAACTATCAAGAAAAGTAAAGAAGGATAAGCATAAAATTCTGGATAGTGGTCCCCTCTGTGTGGGGAGAGAAAGGGAAGAGGAGGGGTATACAGAGGAGAGAAGGTAATGGTGATTTATTTAATGGGGACTGTAAGTCTGCTGATTTTCACAGTATCTTGAGTTGAATTTTAAAGTATTTTATAAATATTCTTTAGTATCAATGCAAATAAAAAAAGAAGAACATGATTTCCTTCATCTCTAAACACAGGCAAATTCTATTACAGGCCCAGCTGTCATGCTCTTTTCTTGGTTTTCTCTTCTGGACTCCCACTGGCATTCCGTTCAGCCTTGGATAAGCAAAGCAACGGTAAAGCAAAGTGGTAAGATCATACCTAGGTTCTAACTGTGGCTTTACCACTCACACAACTGCATTATCTTAGGCAGACTGCTTACCCTCTTTGTGCCTCAGCTTCCACAACTGTAAATAAGGAACAATAATGGTATCTATGTCACATGGTTATTCTGAGGATGGGATGCATTCCTATGGTCCACAATCCCTTACCAGGAACTTCTGGGTCCGGATGGGTTTTAGAATTCAGAATTTTTCAGATTGCAGAAAATGAATACCTAACATCCCAGAAGGATCTGGGAAAACACCCTATAACCAAATACTTTTCGTGTTTCTTCAGTGGAACATCTGAAAATTGACACCAAAAGGGACAAAAACTATACTATAGTCTCACACAGGCTCAAGAGAACTTGAGAGGATAAAGAAAATGTTGTAAGACTGAATTGTGGTAATAGTAATACAACTCTGTAAGTTTACTGAAAAATCACTGAATTGTAGTCTTAAAGCAGGAAGTCTCACATCAATTCAGGTTATGTTTTATCACCAAATGGGTTCATTAAAAAAAATCCAATTCAGTTTTACAGATCTTTACATTTAGAGCTGCAGATCTGAAAATATGGACCTGCATTTGTAGAGCTCTCAGAACATATAGGATGTGCTCAACATGCAAGTGTGCATTATTATCAATACTATTATTTCATTCAGCCCAGTGTTTCTCGAGAGGGGCTCTACGACATTTTGGGGTGAGGCAATTCTTCACTGTAACGTAATCCCACACACTGCAGCCCAATAGTGCTCTCAGTACTTGTGACAATTACAACCGCACATTTCTAAGTACTGAAGAAGAGTAATGCCAGTTGAGAACCATTAAGCCTATTAAACTCTAAATTCCTTAATGGTAGAAACCAAGTCTTGCTCATCATGGTAAAATGAGACTACTTTCTACAAGAGCATGTACGAAAATCGCTAGCACAAAGCAGCACTCAAATGTGACTTCATTTCTCCTCTTTTTGATTTTTTATGACTGTTTAACATTTTCCATTTTCATCACATTTGAAAGAACATTAAATCAATGACATAATTAAGTCATGTGATGTGAATAACTTTTTAAAATGCTAGAGTGAACAAAGAAAGCAATGAACATTTTCATATTACCCCATCAAGTCTTTAAGAAATGTTTTACTATTTGCAGAACAGTCTTCAAACAAGGTATACCAGTACTTCATCAAGACCCACAGATTCTTAAGCATTTATTACTGACTTCCACTGATAAGAGTTCAAAGAAAATGGCACTAACTTATGCGGCGAACACTAAATCAAGCAAAGTTCAATCTAGGAGTATACTGTGAAAAACTGAAGATAAAAAAGAAGTACGATGTTTATTCTCTTTTTCTTTATAGCTACAGAGCTCTAAGTCAACAGCCATCACAGTGTGGTCCAGGGCCAGGCTTGCTCCTTATGGCTCTCCCCAGCCCTACAGGCACCACCTCTTCCCAGGGTCCCTGTCCATGGTTATGATGCTCGCTGCCAAAAATCCATAAAACAAAACCCACGAAACCCACAATGACAGACAGACACTGGCTGGCCCAGTTCCCTATTTTATAGGCAGAGAAACTAGGACCCAGAGAAACAAATGATACATGAACTAGTCCAGACCAGAACACAGAGGTCTTAAGTACCAGGTCTTTTAACACAGCTATCAACAAGGCCTCTTTGTAAGGACACAAGTTAAAATGGAGAAAGGGGGCTTCCCTGGTGGCGCAGCGGTTGAGAGTCTGCCTGCCAATGCAGGGGACACGGGTTCGAGCCCTGGTCTGGGAGGATCCCACATGCCGCGGAGCAACTAGGCCCGTGAGCCACAACTACTGAGCCTGCGTGTCTGGAGCCTGTGCTCCGCAACAAGAGAGGCCGCGATAGTGAGAGGCCCGCACACCGCGATGAAGAGTGGCCCCCACTCGCCACAACTGGAGAAAGCCCTCGCACAGAAACGAAGACCCAACACAGCCAAGAAAATAAATAAATAAATTTTTTAAAAAATAAATAAATAATAAAAAAAAAAAATGGAGAAAGGAGATCTTCACTGCCCTAGAGTTAAAAGCAACAGCTCCGGTACTGGACTGGCTTGGATACAAACCCCAGTCTAGTCATGACTTGTACCGTGTAATCCTCTCCATACCTCAGTTCTTTCATCCATAAAATGAGGATGAAAGCATTTGCTTTAAGTAATATGGGGGTACACTGACACAAAATGTAAAAGGCCCTCACTCTCTACACAACCTAAGAAACACAGAAAAGGATTGAAATGCTACTTTGGTTTACATATTTGATCTATGAACACTCCATAAGATTTCTGGAACTTCTGTTGCTTTCCTACCTATGTTTCTCCATAACGAGTTAAAAAATAACCCCTTATGATCAAGAATTGTTGTTGGCTAGGGTCAGACAGCCATCCATGACAAGAGCCAGGTGTCAGCAAACTTTGGTCCATGGGTTAAATCTGGCCAACCACGTAGGAAATGGTAGTAAAAATAAAAAGAATAATACTTCATGACACATGAAAAGAATAAGAAATTCAAATGTCAGTGCCAATAAAGTTGTACTGGAACACAGCCATTTTCATTAGTTTCTGTATTGTTTATAACTGCTCTTACACAACAATAGCCAAGTTAAGAAGTTATGTCAGAGATCGTATGGTCACAGAACTAAAATATTTACCATTTGGCCCATTACAGAAACAGTATGCTAATCTCTCCTTTAAATTAAAGAAAAGTAAGCTTATTAAACCATAAGTATTATGTGAGAATACCATGATACATGTTATGAACACATCCTAGGATCTCAGAAAATCAGACTTGGTAAACCCTATCGTAGCCAGGTTTTGTTTGATAAAAAATGATGTTAAGACTAATATGGACGCTCCAGTTCCAGGCAAGATGGATTAAAAACACCCACCTTACCTCTTTAACTGTATGTAAGTATAAAAGCTGGGTGGAAAACATGGAGCACCTGAGGACTCTAAAAAGTCAATGGTAGCTGGCAGACTGAGGAAGAAAACTAGAACACAGAGGACCACCAAACCAGTGGTGAATTTTCTGTTGCTGTTTTTGTTCTCTCTGGTATCACCCAGGCTGAATTCAAAGGCCCAGCACCCAGAAGTGCTCACTAGGTAAGGAAAGAATGAACTTGGAAGAGAAACCCTCACATTCCAGCCCAAGGAGCAAAAAAAAAAAAGTAACTCCTAATCTCCTAATGTTCAGAGAAATCCCCTGTATTGGTTTTGCTTTTTTCTGATCTCTCCTACCTCAGCGCCAGACAATCCCACAGAGCCACAGAACAACAGCAGAGGTGAGCAGGCACCTAACTCGGAGAAAGGGGAATGATTTTCTCTACGAGGAACTATAGTTCCACAAACAAGAGGATAAATCCCCACTGCTTCTTTTCCTCACTGGCCTTCTGCTGCTTGCGTCTGCACAGTCACAGAAAGTACATAGCAGAGCAAGAGAAACACAGTCCTGTATTTCTGGTTGGAGGACAGCAAAAGAGGGCCTCAGGGAATCAGAAATTGTCAGAGAGATTGCAGAGAGAAGGGAGCTAAGGGAATTTATCACAAAGTGGTATATTAATATATGGTCTCACCTCTGAACTGTTAACCATGTATCTGATCCTAAACAGCATGCCAACAGCTTTGAGATTTGAACTTTGGAAAGGATGATTGCTCAGGTCCCAGACTGGGCAATGGAATACACACACATGGGACACATTCAAATGACACGGAAAAGGTTTTGAAAACTGAACTATTGTTAGAAACACAGCGCATGGAATGCAAATCAAAACTTCCAACCAGATCAATCATCTGCTTACAAAAGAAAAAATAAACAGTCTCCGTAAGATATAAACAAGACCCAGAAAAGCACAACATAATATCCAAATGTCTAGAAGATAATTGGAAATTACTCAGCATATGAAAAACCAGCTAACTCTCAACTTTCAAGGAAAAGGACAATTAAAAGACATCAACCTCAAGATAACATAGGTATTGGAATTTCTAACAAATAATTTAAAATAGCTATTATAACCATGTTCCAGTAAGTAAGGCTGAACACTGCTGAAACTAATGTAATGATAGAAAATTTTAGCCCTGCCTCAAAAAAGACATAAAGAAGAACCAAATGGAAATTTTATAACTGAAAAATACAATACTACATTTTAAATGTCACTGGATGAACAAAGAATTACAAAGATAGACAGAAGCCCAGGGACATGTAGAATAATACCAAAAGGTCTAACATTCATGTCATCAGAGCCCCAGAAGAAGAGAAGAAAGAGTGTTATGTGGGAAAAATATTTGAAGAAACACTGGCTGAAAACTTCCCGTATTTGTCAAAAGGCCTAAACTGACAGTTTAAAAAACTCTGCAAACCCCAAACAGGATAATCTCAAAGAAATCCATACCCAGACATATCATAACTGCTAAAAACTAAAGACAAAGAAAAAAATCTTGAAAATAGCCAGAGGAAAACAGCATGTAACATATAGGCAACAGAGGACTTCCCTGGTGGTCCAGTGGTTAAGAATCCGCCTTCCAATGCAGGGGATGTGGGTTCAACCCCTGGTCAGGGAACTAAGATCCCACATGCCACGGGGCACTAAGCCCATGCGCCACAACTACTGAGCCCACGCACCGCAAGTACTGAGCTCATGCACTCTGAAGCCCACATGCCACAACTAGAGAGCCCGTGAGCCACACCTGCTGAGTCTGTGCGCTCTGCAGCCTGTGTACCACAGCTAGAGAGAAGCCAGTGTGCTGCAGCAAGGAGCCTGTGTGCTGCAACAAAGGATCCCTCATGCCGCAAGGAAGATCCCACGTGCCACAACTAAGACCTGGCACAGCCAAATAAATAAATAAATATTTTTTTTAAATATATAGGGAACAATGATTTAAATGACTTCTCAGAAGAAACCATGGAGGTCAGAAAGTAGAGAACGAGTATTTATAAAGTGCTGAAAGAAAAGAACTGTCAACCCAGAATTCTATAAACATCCTTTGGAAATGAAGGTGAATGACATTTTCAGAGGTTGAATACTAAGAGAATTCATTTCCAGGAGACCTACTATAAAAGAAATACTCTGGGGGGGAGAGGGAGGAGATAAATTGGAGATTGGAATTGACATATACACTACTATATATAAAATAGATAACTAATAAGGACCTACTGTATAGCACAGGGAACTCTAATCAATACCCTGTAATGACCTATATGGGAAAAGAATCTAAAAAAGAGTAGATATATGCATAACTGATTCACTTTGCTGTACAGCAGAAACACAACACTGTAAATCAACTATACTCCAATAAATTTTTTTTTTAAAAAGGAAAAAAAAATTTTTAATGCTGCCAGCAAATTAGATAACCTACATGAAATGGACAAGTTCTTAGGAAGAAACTACTACTACTGATTCAAGATAAAATAGAAAATCTGAACAGGTCTATGATAAGTAAGGAGATTGAAATAGTAACCAAAAACTTCCCACAAAGAACTGCCCAGGCCCATATGGCTTAACTAGTGAATTCTACCAAATGTTTAAAGAATTAACACCAATCCTTCATAACACTTCCACAAAAATCAGAAGCCTTACCTTGATATCAAAACCAGATAAAGACATCACAAGAAAAAAAACACTATACATAAAATCCAACAACCTCTAATGAAAAAAACACTCAGCAAACTAGGAATAGAAGGAAACTTCTTCAATCCAACAAAAGGTCATTATGAAAAAACCATAGCTAACATCATACTTAATGGTGAAAGACTGAGGGCTTTCCCCCTAAGATCAGGAACAATGGATACATTTAAATGAAATGCTAACAAATATTCAAATAATCCAAAAGGAGGCAGGAAAGGGGCAAAAGAAGAGTGAAAAAGAGACAACAGAATAATAAAATGGTCGGCCTAAATATAAACATATTGATAATAATTTTGAGTGTAGATGATCTAAAAACACTAATGAAAATACAGAGACTGTCCTTAATGAAATAAATCAAAGATGACCTAAATAAACAGAGAAATACACCATGTTTATGAATTGGAAAATTCAGTATATAGTTGACCCTTGAACAACATGGGTTTGAACTGTGCAGGTCCACTTATATGCGGATTTCTCTCAATAAATACATATGCAGTTCTACATGATCCATGGATGGTTGAATCCACAGATGTGGAACTATGGATATAGAGAGCCAACTATAAAGTTATAAGCAGCGTTTTGACTGCACAGAGGGTCAGTACCCCTAGCCCCTACATTGTTCAAGGGTCAACTGTAGTTGAAGTGTCAATTCTACCTAAATCTATAGATTCAATGCAATCAAAATCACTGTAAGCTTTTTTGTTGAAACCAGTAAGCTGAATCTAAAAATTTATGTGAAAAGGCAAAGGAACTAGAATAGACAAAAACAATTCTGAAAAATAAGAATAAAGCTGGAAAACTAAAACCACTCAATTTAAGACTTACATTAAAGCTACAGTAATCAAAACAGTGTGGTACTGGTGAAGGAATAAATTCATGGAACAGAATACCAAGTCCAGAAAATGTCTCAAGTATGGCCAGTTGATTTTTTTTTTTTAAGAAATTCACGTTCATTTATTTATTTATTTATTTATTTATTTATTTATTTATTTATGACTGTGTTGAGTCTTCGTTTCTGTGTGAGGGCTTTCTCTAGTTGTGGCAAGTGGGGACCACTCTTCATCGCGGTGCGCGGGCCTCTCACCATCGTGGCCTCTCTTGTTGCGGAGCACAGGCTCCAGACACGCAGGCTCAGTAATTGTGGCTCGCGGGCCTAGTTGCTCCGTGGCATGTGGGATCTTCCCAGACCAGGGCTCGAACCCATGTCCCCTGCATTGGCAGGCAGATTCTCAACCACTACGCCACCAGGGAAGCCCTGGCCAGTTGATTTTTGACAAATGTATAAGGGCAATTCAATTGAGAAAGGATAGGCTTTTCAACAAACGGTGTTGGAACAACTGGACACCCATGTGCAAAAAAAAGCCCTCAACCTAAGCCTCATACTTTATTCAAAAAGTAACTCAAAACAGATCACATATTTAAATGTAAAACTATAAAACTTTTAGAAATAACACTAGAGAAAATGTATATGACCTGGGAGAAAGTATAATCCATCAAAGAAAAAACTTGAAAAGTTGATGTCACCAAAATGAAACCTTTTGCTCTGTAAAAGACACTTAAGAGAAAGAAAAGACCAGCCACAGAGTAGGAGAAAATATCTGGAAATTACATATCTGATAAAAGACCTGGACCCAGAATATATGAGAAACTCTCAAAACTCAACAGTAAGAAACCAAACAATCCAACTTTTTAAATGGGCAAAAGATGGAAACAGATACTTCACCAAAAAGGATACACAGATGGCAAATAAGGAGATGAAATGATGTTTAGCATCATTATCCACTAGGGAAATGAAAATTAAAACCAAAATGAGATACCACTAAACACCTATTAGAAAGACTAAAATAAAAGGTACTGACACTATTAAGCGTTGACAAGGATGCGAAGTAATTGGGACTTTCCTACGTTTCTGATGGGAAAGCAAAATAGCACTGCCATGCCACTCTGGAGAACAGTTTGGCAGTTTCTTATAACATTAAACATACAATTACTATATGATCCAACAATTCTACTCCTAGGGATTTACACTAGAGAATTCAACACATATTCACACAAAAACCTGTATGTTTATAGCAGCTCTATTGAAAAATCACCAAAAACTGGAAAAAAAATGAAATTTCCTTCAACAGGTGAATGGATAAGTAAACTGTGGTATATCCATAAATGTAATACTACTCACCAGTGTAAAGGAAATATTGATACACACTATTGAACATGGATAAACCTCAAAGGCATTATACTGAGTGACTGTATTTACATGACATTTCTAGAAAAGACAAAACTACAGTGATGGAGAACAGATCAGAGGCTGCCCAGGGTTGGGGTGAAGGGAGAGTGTGACTACAAAAAGGCCAAATGAATAAGTTTTGGGGGTGATGGAACTGTTCTGTGTCCTGATTGTGGTGGTGGATATAAGAATTTATGTATGTGTTAAAGCTCACGTAACTGTACAACAACAACAAAAAAACAAAAAAAAGGTTTACTGTATGTTAATTTTTTTTAAATAAATAAAAGAGTCGTCTGGGCAGGGTCTATCCACGTAAGACAGAAAGACTAAGGGTAGAGAAAGGAGCCCTCGGTGAGATGCAGGTAGGTTCTCTGCTGAGAGGCAAACAAGGTCTAAAGAGTATTCCTTCCCCACAGGTCATCTGCAACTGATAAGAGAGGTTAAGTGAGAAATGAAGCATCACTGAGAATGACTTAAAGAGGAAAACAAAGATGAGTCAATACAGCAGTAAAGGAAAAAGCTATGAGCTTTAGGTATAGAAAGTCATAAATCCCCCTTTTATACTTGCTTTTTGTTGACTTATTTCTCTATTCCCTGGGAAGAACCTCACAGGAAAATAGAAAAAGCAGCCAGAAGGAAACAGGGGAATGGGCAGGAGATCCACCCTCCAAACTGAACTCTGTCAGCACAGCCCTATCCTACATCGTGTTCTATCACTGTGACTGAGATCCTTGTTCAAAGGTTCAATATTTTCCACGGCTTTATAAAATATGGGGCCATAAGAAAACATAGCTGGAAATTCCAGTATTGATACATCTCACAAGCGTGTGACACGAAATGCCTGATGTCTTTTTTTCAGTTTCTAATTCAATCATCTGGGTACAGCCCCCTCATGAGACACTGCTAGACACACTACCCAGACCCCAGAAATAGTGGGATAGAGGCTACAGGAAACATGATTTTGCTCCAAAGTCATTATAATTTTTCACCTTTATTATATTTCAGTGTATGTTCTTTAAATTTTCATATAATCCTACATACTTGCCAATAATGTTAACAGAACGCAAATTTAAAAGGAGAGGGGTGTTGTGATTAAATGGATGCGAGAGCGTCAAGGGGAGTTTGCTATCACTCCACCCCCAACAGAACCCTTTCCCATTCATAATCAGAAACGGTCACTGAACTCAACAGATGCAGGGATCAGCTTTAGCAATTATTAATCAACAAAGTATTTATTGATTTCCTACTGAGTGCAAGACCATGTGCTGGTTCCTGAGTGGTGACAAAGGGATAAAATGTTGGCCGCCAAGGTGTATTAACCTCACGCAGTGAAAGCCACATACACTGTGCTGTGGGAGAAGGAACAAAGAACCACCTAATCCCTACCCTTGAGGAGACTAAACTGTGAGCAAGGAGGGATGATGAATGCATTTGAAGAAGACCTAGGAAGTAGTAAGGAGCTCGAAGTGCACATTCAATCTCACAGCCATTCTGTTGGGCTGAAAGAAGGGGGAACAAGGAAAGGAGTCCCTTGAGGTCATCAGGGCAAGTTCACAGAGAAGTGAAGTCTGGGGAGAAAGACCCATTCGCAATATTGTTCCTGGAGAGGAGAAACAATCCCCCCATCTGTTAGGATGATGCGAGGCTAGATGCAGCATGGTTTATAGGAACTGCAGTGAACCTAGTTTTTGTAAAACCAGTTCACTGGCTCACAATTTCTTCTACTTTTGTAAATAATTTTTATTATTTAGCTTACATATCTTTTTCCTGCAGCGTGATACTGAAAATTCCAGTTTTAAAACACACATGCACACACACAACTTAAGACACTTTCAAAAAGTATTGATATTTACACAGCTGTGTTTTGTAGCATAATTTTTTAGGTTAACACAAGTTTATAAGTAACAGAAACTTGTATGAGTATGGAAAGCCCCTATCACAAAGGTTTATCATAGTCCCTAGAAGAATCTTTGAACTTAATCTTAACAGTCCTAATTTGTACCTTCTCTTCCAATGAGATACTGGCTGCCAGGGAATCAAATATGTTGACTGAACAGGGCTAAATACTACACAGTCTGGAAGCTTAGCCTATGTGTGGTGTGTGTACCCGTGACTTGCAAAATAGCTGGGAAAAGACCCTATTTAGAGTTACACTGCTTCAACTGCTTTGAGAATAAAATGGTTCTCGTTACAAATTTTTATCGTAACAACTCTCTTTTTTCTAATCAGAAGGTATTTGTAGAAATTTTCAAAATCACACACACACTCATAGAAACACACACACACACCCCCTTACTATGTTCTAAAGAGACACATGGGCAACTGTGTGGAGTCCCTATATTGTGAATGGTCTAAAGATGCTCATACAGACATATAAACAGGGAAGCTCTATCTACCTAGGAGAATTTTTAACTTTGCCATTATTTCATCCTCTCCAGTGTATATATGCGCCTTGTCATTACTGTGTGGTCACATTTCAGTAATGTGACCACACAGTAATGACTTTTGATCATAATTCTGGCACCTGCACTACTTTCTACCTGAACCACAGGTAACTCTCAGCTGATGATCATTCCGGACTCCTTCCCCCCCCTCCAACCACCATCCTCTAGCTCTTATTCACAAACAAGATGGTAATGTTTAGCCTGTGCTCTCATTCTGGGGGAATGTCTTTCTCATATCAGTAGGCTCTGATTACTTTTCAGTCCATTGAATGTAGCCTTAAGGGAAAAAAGCCTATTTCCCACACCCAACTCTTCCAAGCTGTGTGATCTTAGCATGATAGTTAACCTCTCTGAACTCCCCCCCTCAAAACTAGGGGTAATAATGGCACCTGTCTCATCGGATTAAGTGGAACAGCACGCATACATTGCTCAGAATACAGTGCAACATAAGAGCACTCGTCAAACACCAGCTCCCATTAGCATGGGGTGGGGTGAGGAGTGGTTACAGCAGCAGTGCTAGTAATAGTTCCCCTACCCCCACCAGCATGATGTACCTTTGATGAATGGTAGGGATTTGTTCTTAAAATAAGAGTGAACAGGAAGAGAGCAGAGGTGCTCCTGGAGACTCTGCAGCCAGGTGGTGATTCAGCAGACAGACAGCGTAAACACATTTTTTTATAACTTGATAACTAAGAAACAGGGATTGTGTTCAACCCAGACTAGCCTAATTAGACAAGTCACAGAAATCAGGAATTTATTAAAAACTTCACTGAAATGCTCCACTAATTTGTAGCAAGTCCATTCTGAATGACTGTAAGTGTCAACTAGAATACATTCACATATTGGGTTGGCCAAAAAGTTCATTCGGGTTTTTCCATTAAAAAAACCCGAATGAACTTTTTGGCCAACCCAATAAATAAAACAGCACTACTTTAAACTTGTTTCCTTAGCTAAGATGGTGTTGCCTCGTGGTGGTTCTTAGTGTCGCTGCTTTAATGTATGTGCAGGCAGCTTGATTTGTGTCCGCGAGTAATTTTTTAGTGAGCCTGAGATCTTTTAACATAACTTGGAAGCAACTGCTCTCTTATACCAGATCAGCACTGCATCATTCTGTCCTGTGTTTATTAAGCACCCAGCAGGTAGAGATACAAGGGGGACACACAGAAGAATGAAATGTAGTTCCTGGTCCAAAGCTTATAGTTTAGAAAGGAAGAAAATTCACAGGAATACTAAATCTTTTTAAAAGTGTATCATGGAAATCAGGAGTTCAAGATGGCAGCACAGGAAGACCCCAAACTTCCTTCCTTCCATGGACACAACGAATTGACAGCTACATATGGAATAACTATCCTCAGAAAAGGACCCAAGGACTAGATGAACAGCGGCTCCATAACAAAAGATAAAGAGATGCACTGAGGCTAGCAAGAGGCAGAGACTCAGTCTCACCCAGGGCTCCACCCTGGGCATGGTGTCCCACAGTTGGGAAGGGACCCCAAAAACATGAAATTTCCCCTTGAGGAGGGATGGGACTTGCCACACAGCAGGCCCCTGGGTCCAGCACCATAAAAAGAGGCCCCAAAATGTCTGGTTTTGAAAATCAACAGGGATTAAGTCCAGGGGAATCACAGAACTGTAGGGAACTGAGAACCTGCTCCTAAAGGCATGCAGACCATTCACCCTGAGATCCAGCACAAAAGCAACAGTGTGGAAAGTGCCAGGACCATAAGTGAGGGAGAACCACTAATTAAGCCCAAAGTGGCTGCTGTAAAGGCAGGAACCTGCAGGGACTTTCTCTGGGGATGGAAACACTGTTGGGTGCCATTTTTGTAATCTCATTCTAACTTGCTGGTGACAGAACTGGCGGGCACCACTTCTGGTGCTCTCCCTGTAGCCGGCCAGCACCAGTGGGGGTGCTCCACACCCCACGCTCTCAGTGCAGCAGCGCAGCCCCACCATAGCCGCGAGGGCACACAGGTGGCATGAGGGATGCCCCCTGAGCTCTAGGCTCTGAAGGCCAGGGCAGATGCACTTCTGGGCCCCACAGGTCATCTCTTACACAAGATCACACCTTCAAGACTGGGAGAGGTAGCCCTTTCACCTAATATATACAGACAAACACAAAGAGTCAGGCAAAATGAAGAGACAGAGGAAGATGTTCCAAACCAAAGAACAAGACAAATCCTCAGAAAAAGACCCTAACAAAATGGAGATAAGCAATCTACCTTATAAAGGATTCAAAGTAATGGTCATAAAGGTGCTCACTGATCTCAGGAGAAGAATGGATGAACACAGTGATAACTTCAAAGATATACAAAATGTAGGAAAGTACCAAACAGAGATTATAACTGAACTGAAAAATACACTTGACGGGCTTAACAGCAGACTGGATGACGTAAAAGCACAAATCAGTGAGCTAAAAGACAAAGCAATGGAAATCACCCAGACAGAGCAGCAAAACGGAAAAATAAAAGGGAGGATACCTTAAGGGACCTCTGGGACAACATCAAGCAGAATAACACATTATAGGGGTTCCAGAAGGAGAAGAGAGAGAGAGAAAGGGCCAGAAAGATTATTTGAAGATATTATGGCAGAAAACTTTCCTAACCTGGGAAAGGAAACAAATATACAACTCCAGGAAGCCCAAAAAGTTCCAAATAAGATGAACCTAAAAAGAACCACACCAAGACACATTATAATTAAGATGGTAAAAGTTAAGGATAAAGAGAGACTCTTAAAAGCAGCAAGAGGAAAACAATTTATTATATATGAGGGAAACCCAAAAAACTATTAGATTATTCAGTATAAACTTACTAGGCCAGAAGGGAGTGGCATGATATATTCAAAGGCCTGAAAGGAAAAGACTTACAACCAAGAATACTCTACCTAGCAAGGTTATCCTACAGAATTTAAGGAGTGATAAAGAGTTTCCCAGACGACCAAGAGATAAAGGAATTCATCACCACTAAACCAGCCTTACAAAAAAATGTTAAAGAAACTTCCTTAAGCTGAAGACAAAAAGCTATAACTAAAAATAAGAAAATATATGAAAGAAAAAAATCTCACTGGTAACAGCAAATATGTAGGAAAGGTAGTGGACCAACTACTTAAAAAGCTTGTATGAAAGTTAAACAAACGTCATAAAATCAACCATAACTATAATATTTAGTTGAGGGATAAAAAAAATTGTTTTTAATGTTAATTATGAAACATGGAGAGGGGGATAGAGTTTGTAGAATACTTGCGAAGTTAGGCAACCATCAACTTAAGATAAACCGCCATATATATATGTTGTTATATATAACAAACATATAACCAAAAACTAAAAACTTATAATAGATACATACACGAAAAAGAGAAAGGAATCCAAACATAAAACTAATAAAAGTCATCAAACCACAAAGGAAAAGAATAAGAAAAAAGGAACAAAGAAGAAGTACAAAACAACCAGAAAAAAATTAACAAAATGGCAATAAGTCATGCCTATCAATAATTACTATAAATGTAAATGAATAGACTAAATTCTCCAATCAAAAGTCAGAGTAGCTGAATGGATTAAAAAAAAAGAAACGAGACTCACTATATACTGCCTATATACCCACTTCAGATCTAAACACACACACCCAGACTGAAAGTGAAGAAAGGGAAAAAGATATTCCACTCAACCGGACATGAAAAGAAAGCTGGGGTAGCAATACTTATAATCAGACAAAATACACTTTAAAACAAAGACTGTAACAAAAGACAAAGTAGGGCATTATATAATGTTCAACTCCAACAACAGGACATAACATTTGTAAATACATATGCACCTACCCAGGAGCACCTAAATACATAAAACAGATATTAACAGACTTAAAGAAAGAAATTGACAGCAATACAATAATAGTAGGAAACTTTAATACCCTAGTTACATTAATGGATAGACCATCCAGACAGAAAATCAATAAGGAAACATTAGCCTTAAATAACTCATTTGACTAGATTGACCTTACTAGATAGACACAGGACATTTCAACCAAAAACAGAAGAATACACTTTGTTTTCAAGTGCACATGGAACATTCTCCAGGACAGATCACATGTTAGGCCACAAAGCAAGTCTCAATAAATTTAAGACTAAAATCATATCAAGTGTCTTTTACAACAGTATGAAACTAGATATCAATTACAAGAGGAAGACACACAAACATGTGGAGACTAAACAACATGTTATTAAACAACCAATGGGTAAACAAAGGAATTAAAGAGGAAGTCCTGAAACAAGAAAATAAAAACACAATGTTCCAAAATCCACAGGACACAGGAAAACCAGTTCTAAGAAGAAAGTTTGTAGCTATACAAGCCTATCTCAAGAAACAAGGAAAATCTCAAATAAACTAACTTTACAACTTAAGAAACTAGAAAAAGAAAAACACACAAAGCCCAAAGTTAGGAGAAGGAAGGAAATAATAAAAATCAGAGAGAGAATAAAATAGAGACTAAAAAAATAGGAAATATCAATAAAATTAAGAGCTGGTTGGTTCTTTGAAAAGACAAACAAAATTGATAAACCTTCAGCCAGATTAATCAAGAAAAAAAAAAGAGCAAGGGCCCAAATAAATAACATCAGAAATGACAGAAGAGAAGTTACAACTAATACCACAAAATACAAAGGATCATGAGAGAATACTATGAAAAATAATACACCAACAAATTGGACAACCTAGAAGAAATGGATAAATTCCTAGAAATATACAATCTTCCAAAACTAAATCATGAAAAAATCAATTACTAACAATGAAATTAATCAGTAATCAAAAAACTCCCAAACTAAATCCAGGACTAGATGGCTTCACAGGTGAATTCTTCCAAACATTTAAAACAGAGTTAATACCTACCCTTCTAAAACTATTCCAAATAATTGAAGAGGAAGGTACGATTCCAAACTCATTTTAACAAGACCAGCATAACCATAATACCAAAACAAAAAAAGTACAAAAAAAAGAAAATTACAAGCCAATATCACTGATGAATTCAGCAGCAAAAATCCTCAAGAAAACTAGGAAACTTAATCCAATGATACATTAAAAGCATCATACACCATAATTAAGTGCGATTTAAGGGATCCAAGGATGGCTCAAACATCTGCAAATCAATGTGATACACCACATAAGAAATCAGGATAAAAATCATATGATCATCTCAAAAGATGCATAAAAAGCTTTTGACAAAATTCAACATCCATATATAATTTTAAAAACTCTCACCAAAGTGAGTATACAGGCAACATACCTCAACATAATAAAAGTTATATATGACAAACCCACAGCTAACATCGTACTCAATGGTGAAAAGCTGAAAGCTTTTCCTCAGATCAGGAAAAAGAAAAGGATGACCACTTTCATCACTTCTATCAAGAGAATATTAGGAGTCCCAGCCACAGTGACTAGGCAAGAAAAAGAAATATAAAGCGTCCAAATTGGAAAGGAAGAAGTAAAACTGTCACTGTTTGCAGATGACATGACACTGTACATTAAAAAACCCTAAGGACTCCAACAAAAAGGGCCCCGGCCCTGCCCACCAACAGACAGACACCAGCCTGGCACAACCACAGCTGCACAGCCTGCCGTGGCAGGACCCAGCCCACCGGCCAGTAGTCCAGCACCAGCCCCAGGACCCACTGGACCCCAACCCCACCCACAGACAGGCCAATACTAGGTCTGAGACACCTTGGGCCCTTCAGCCAGCCACCACAGAATCAGGCCCCACTCACCAGTGGGCTGACACAAGCTTTGGGACACCCTGGACCCCACATGCAGCTGTGTCAGGAAACAGCTCCTCCTACCAGCGGTCTGACACCAGCTCTGGGACCAATGGGCCCTGCGTCCAGAGACCCCAGGACCCAGCTCTGCTGACCAGTGGGCAGGCACTAGCCCCAGGATCTCCGGGGCCCCAGCCACACACACCAGCAGGTGGACACCAGCCCCAAGACCACTAAAGCCCAGCAGCCTGCCTTGTTAGAACCCAGGCAACACACTAGCAGGCCAGCACCAGCCTCAAGACCCACCAGGCTCCAGCTCTGCCCACCAGCAGGCCAACTCCATTCTGGGACACCTTGTGCCCTCTGGCCAACAGCCCTGAGAGACAACCACACTCACAGCAGGCTGACACCAGCTTCAGGACCCCCAGAGCGCTGCAGCCAGAGCCCCTGGGATCCAGCTCCACCCACCAGTGAACCAGCACAAGCTGTGGCACCTCCTGGGTCCCAGCCCCACCCACCATCAGGCCAATACCAGCTCTAAGATATCCTGGACTCCTCAGCCAGCCACCCCACTCACCAGTGGGCCAGCACCAGCTCTGGGACACCCTGGAACCCACAGCCAGCCATGTCAGGAACCAGCCCCCCCCACCCCGCTAGCAGGCCAACACTAGATCTGGGAAGACCCAGCCCCACAACCACCCAGCTCAGAACCCAGCTCTACCCAGCAGTGAGCCGGCACTAGCCCTGGGGCCTGCCAGGGTTCCACAACCAGCTGCATCATGACCTGGCCCTACCAATCAGTGTCCAGCAGCCTCCACACAAGGCAGGGCCTGGCAAACAACCAGATCAGGGGCCAGTCATGACTACCAGGTTGCCCACAGTAGTCAGCCCACCACAACAGAAGGACCCATGCAGCCCACAGAAGGGACACCCCTAGAGCATACAGCTCTGGTGACCAGAGGGGAGTGCGCTGCTGGGATTCATAGGATGTCTCCTACAAAAGGCCACTTCACCAAGGTCGGGAAACATAATCAACCTAGAAGAAACATAGAAATAAAAACAGCAAATTAAGCAAAATGAGGTGACAGAGAAACATGTTCCAGATGAAGGAACAAGACAAAACCCTAGAAGAAGAACTAACTGAAGTGGAGATAGGCAAACTACTTGAGAAAGAATTCAAGGTAATGATCATAAAGATGATCAAAGAACTCGGGAGAAGACTGGATGAACAGAGTGAGAAGTCAGAAGTTTCTAACAAAGAGTTAGAAAATATAAAAAACCAAAAACAGAGGTGAAAAATACAATAAATGAAATGAAAAATACACTAGAAAGAATCAAGTTAATTAAATGATACAGAGGAACAGATCAATGAGCTGTAAGACAGGGTAGTGGAAATCACTGAAGCTGAACAAAAAAAAAAAGAAAAAAGAAATGAGAACACTTTACGAGATCTCTGTGACGTCAAGTGTACCAATATTGACATGATAGGGGTCCCAGAAGGAGAAGAGAGGGAGACAAAGGGGCAGAAAACATATTTGAAAACCTAATAGCTGAAAATTTCCCTAACCTGGGAAAGGAAACAGACATCCAAGTCCAGGAAGCACACAGAGACCCAAACAGGATCAGCCCAAAGAGGCCCACACCAAGACACACTGTAATTAAAATGGCAAAAATTAAAGATAAAGAGAGGGGGCTTCCCTGGTGGCGCAGTGGTTGAGAATCTGCCTGCTAATGCAGGGGACATGGGTGCGAGCCCTGGTCTGGGAAGATCCCACATGCCGCGGAGCAACTAGGCCCGTGAGCCACAACCGCTGAGCCTGCGCGTCTGGAGCCTGTGCTCCGCAACAAGAGAGGCTGCGATAGTGAGGCCCGCGCACCGCGATGAAGAGTGGCCCCCGCACTGCGATGAAGAGTGGCCCCCGCTTGCCACACTAGAGAAAGCCCTCACACAGAAACAAAGACCCAACACAGCCAAAAAATAAATTAATTAAAAATAATAATAATAATGATAAAATTTTTTTTAAAATTTTTTTAAAAAAAGATAAAGAGAGAATATCAAAAGCAGCAAGGGAAAATCAACAAGTCGTGTACAAGGGAACTCCCATAAGGCTATTAGTTGACTTTTCAGCAGAAACTCTGCAGGCCAGAAAGAGGTGACACAATATATTTAGAATGATGAAAGGGAAAAACCTACAACCAAGTACACTGTACCCAGCAAGGCTTTCATTCAGATTTGATGGAGAAATCTAAAGTTTTACAGACAAGCAAAAGCTAAAGGAGCTCAGCACCACCAAACCAGCTTTACAAGAAATGTTAAAGGGACTTCTCTAAGCAAAAAAGAAAAGGCCACAACTAGAAACAGGAAAATTATGAAAGGAAAAAGCTCATCAGTAAAGGCAAATATACATTAAAGGTAATAAACCAACTACAAACAAAGCTAGTAGGAAAGTTAAAAGACAAAAGTAGTAAAAATCATCTATATCCACAATAAGCAGTTAAGGGCAACACCAAACACATAGATGTAAAATATGATGTTGAAAACAGCAATCATGAGGTAAGGGGAGTAAAAAAGCAGGGTTGTTCAAATGTATTTGGAATTAAGAGATCAGCAACTTAAAATAATCATGTATGTATACAGATTGCTATATATAAACAAAATGGTAACCTCATATCAAAAATCTTTAATAGATACACACACAGAAAAAGGAATCCAAACCTAACACTAAAGATAGTCATCAAATCACAAGGGAAGAGAAAAAAATTAAAAGAACAAAAAAGAATCACAAAACAAGTCCAAAACAATTAACAAAATGGCACTAAGTACATACCTATCAATAATTACTTTAAATGAATATGGACTAAATGCTCCAATCAAAAGACATAGGATGAAAAAGGAATGAAACTGAGTTACTTGTAATGAGGTGGACGGACCCAGAGTCTGTCATACAGAGTGAAGTCAGTCAGAAAGAGAGAAACAAATACCGTATGCTAATGCACATACATGGAATCTAAAAAAACGGTACTGATGAACCTAGTGGCAGGGCAGCAATAAAGATGCAGACATAGAAAATGGACTTAAGGACATGGGGGCGGGGGAGAGGAAGCTGGGATGAAGTGAGAGAGTAGCATTGACATATATACACTACCAAATGTAAAACCGATAGCTAGTGGGAAGCAGCCACATAGCACAGGGAGATCAGCTTGGTGCTTTGTGACAACCTAGAGGGGTGGGATAGGGAGGGTGGGAGGGAGACTCAAGAGGGAGCAGATATGGGGATATATGTATACCTATAGCTGATTCACTTCATTGTACAACAGAAACTAATGCAACATTGTAAAGCAGTTATATTCCAATAAAGATTTTTTTAAAAAGACATAGGGTGACTGAACAGACAAAACCCATATCTATGCTGCCTACAAGAGATTCACTTCAGATCTAAATACACACACAGACTGAAAGTGAGAGAATGAAAAAAATACTCCATGAAAATGGAAATAAAAATAAAGCCAGGGTAGCAATACTTATACCAGATAAAATAGATTTTAAAACAAAGATGGTTACAAGAGACAAAGAAGGACATAACATAATGATCAAAGGCTCAAACCAAGAAGTGTAAATATATATGCACCCAAAATAGGGCCACCTAAATACATAAAGCAAATATTAACAGACATCAAGGAAAAAACTGACATTAACACAGTAATAGTAGGAGACTTTAAAGCCCACTTACATTAATGGACAGATCATTCAGACCAAAAATAAATAAATAAGGAAACACTGGTCTTAAATGACACACCAGACCAGACTGACTTAATAGCTATACAGAGAACGTTACATCCAAAAGCAGCAGAATACACATTCTTTTCAAGTGTACATGGAACATTCTCCAGGATTGATCACATGCTAGGCCCCAAAACAAGCATCGGTAAATTTAAGAAAATTTAAATTGAGCAAGTACTGGGTTGGCCAAAAAGCTCGCTCGGGTTTTTGGTATGATCTTACGGAAAAACCAATGACCTTTTTGGGCAACTCAATATCTTTTCTGACCACAACACTATGAGACTAGAAATCAACGACAAGAAAAAAAACTGCAAAAAACACAAACACATGGAGACTAAACAATATGCTACTAAACAACCAATGGATCATTGAAGAAATCAAGAAGAAGCTAAAAAATACCTGGAGACAAATGAAAATGAAAACAAAATGATCCAAAAATCTACGGGACACAGCAAAAGCAGTTCTAACAGGGAAGTTTATAGTGATGCAAGCCTACCTCAGGAAACAAGAAAAATCTAAAATAAACAATCTAACCTTACACCTAAAGGAACTAGAAAAATAACACAACACAAAGTTAGTGAAAGGAAAGACGTCATAAAGGTCAGAGCAGAAAAAAAAAGAGACTAAAAAAATAGAAAAGATCAATGAAACTAAAAGCTATTTCTTTGAAAAGATACACAGGGACTTCCCTGGTGGTGCAGTGTTTCAGAATCTGCCTGCCAATGCAGGGGACACAGGTTCCTGCCCTGGTCCGGGAAGATCCAACATGCCGCGGAGCAACTAAGCCCGTGTGCCACAACTACTGAGCCTGCGTGCCACAACTACTGAAGCCCGTGCACCTAGAGCCCAGGCTCTGCAACAAGAGAAGCCACCACAATAAGAAGCCCGTGCACCACAGTGAAGAGTAGCCCTCACTCGCCACAAATAGAGAAAGCCCATGCGCAGCAACAAAGACCCAACGCAGCCAAAAATGAAAAAAAAATTAATTAATTTTTTTAAAAAAAGAAAAGATACACAAAACTGATAAACCTTTAGCCAGTTCATCAAGAAAAAGAAAAGGAGGGGGGCCCAAATCAATAAAATCAGAAATGAAAAAGGAGAAGTTACAACCAACACCACAGAAATACATAGAATCATAAAAGACTAGTATGAATAACTGTATACAAATAAAATAGACAACCTAAAAGAAATCGACAAATTCCTAGAAATGTAAAATCTCCCAAGACAAACAGGAAGAAATAGAAAATATGAACAGACCAATTACCAGTAATGAAACTGAATGAGTAATTTTACAAATTCCCAAAAAACCAAAAGACCAGGAGCAGATTGCTTCACAGTTGAATTCTACCAAACATTTAGAGAAGAGTTAACACCTATCTTTCTCAAACTATTTAAAAAAACTGCAGAGTGGAGAGACCTTCAAGATGGCGGAGGAGTAAGACATGGAAATCACCTTCCTCCCCACAAATACATCAGAAATACATCTACATGTGGAACAACTCCTACAGAACACCTACTGAATGCTGGCAGAAGACCTCAGACTTCCCAAAAGATATATATTTTTTTTCCTTTTCACTTTTTGTGAGTGTGTATGTGTATGCTTCTTTGTGTGATTTTGTCTGTATAACTTTGCTTTTACCATTTGTCCTAGGGTTCTGTCTATCCATTTTTTTTTTTTTTGTATAGTTTTTAGCACTTGTTATCATTGGTGGATTTGTTTTTTGGTTTAGTTGCACTCTTCTTTCTTTCCTTCTTTCCCTTTTTTATTACTTTTAAATTTTTTTCTATTTTTAATAATTTTTTTGATTTTAATAAATTTATTATTTTTTTTCTTTCTCCCTTTTCTTCTGAGCCATGTGGCTGACAGGGTCTTGGTGCTCCAGCTAGGTGTCAGGCCTGTGCCACTGAGGTGGGAGAGCCGAGTTCAGGACATTGGTCCACCAGAGACCTCCCGGACCAATGTAATATCAAACGGCAAAAGCTCTCCCAGAGATCTCCATTTCAATGCTAACACCCAGCTCCACTCAATGACCAGCAAGCTACAGTGCTGGACACCCTATGCCAAACAACTAGCAAGACAGGAACACAACCCCACCCATTAGCAGAGAGGCTGCCTAAAATAATAATGTCACAGACACCCCAAAACACACCACCGGACATGGTCCTGCCCACCAGAAAGACAAGATCCAGCCTCATCAACCAGAACACAGGCACCAGTCCTCTCCACCAGGAACCCACTGAACCAACCTTAGCCACTGGGGCAGACACCAAAAACAATGGGAACTACGAACCTGCAGGCTGTGAAAAGGAGACCCCACACACAGTAAGTTAAGCAAAATGAGAAGACAGAGAAGCACACAGCAGATGAAGGAGCAAGGTAAAAACCCACCAGACGGAACAAATGAAGAGGAAATAGGCAGTATACCTGAAAAGGAATTCAGAGTAATGATAAAGATGATCCAAAATCGTGGAAATAGAATGGAGAAAATACAAGAAACGTTTAACAAGGACCTAGAAGAACTAAAGAGCAAACAAACAATGATGAACAACACAATAAATGAAATTAAAATTCGCTAGAAGGAATCAATAGCAGAATAACTGAGGCAGATGAACAGATAAGTGACCTGGAAGATAAAATAGTGGAAATAACTACCACAGAGCAGAATAAAGAAAAAAGAATGAAAAGAAATGAGGACAGTCTCAGAGACCTCTGGGACAACATTAAACGCACCAACATTCAAATTATAGGAGTCCCAGAAGAAGAAGAGAAAAAGAAAGGGACTGAGAAAATATTTGAAGAGATTATACTTGAAAACTTTCCTAATATGGCAAAGGAAATAGTCAATCAAATCCAGGAAGTGCAGAGAGTCCTATACAGGATAAATCCAAGGAGAAACACACCAAGACACACATTAATCAAACTATCAAAAATTAAATACAAAGAAAAAATATTAAAAGCAGCAAGGGAAAAACAACAAATAACATACAAGGAAATCCCCATAAGGTTAACAGCTGATCTTTCAGCAGAAACTCTACAAGCTAGAAGAGAGTGGCAGGACATATTTAAAGTAATGAAAGGGAAAAACCTGCAACCAAGATTACTCTACCCAGCAAGGATCTCATTCAGATTCGACGGAGAAATTAAAAGCTTTACAGACAAGCAAAAGCTAAGAGAATTCAGCACCACCAAACCAGCTTTACAACAAATGCTAAAGGAAATTCTCTAGGCAGGAAACACAAGAGAAGGAAAAGACCTACAATAACAAACCCAAAACAATTAAGAAAATGGTAATAGGAACATACATATCAATAACTTCCTTAAACATACATGGATTAAATGCTCCAACCAAAAGACATAGACTAGCTGAATGGATACAGAAAGAAGACCCGTATATATGCTGTCTACAAGAGACCCACTTCAGACCAAGGGACACATACAGACTGAAAGTGAGGGGATGGAAAAAGATATTCCACGCAAATGGAAATCAAAAGAAAGCTGGAGTAGCAATTCTCATATCAGACAAAATAGACTTTAAAATAAAGATTATTACAAGAGACAAAGAAGGACACTACATAATGATCAAGGGATCAATCCAAGAAGATATAACAACTGCAAATATTTATGCACCCAACATAGGAGCACCTCAATACATAAGGCAAATGCTAACAGCCATAAAAGAGGAAATTGACAGTAACACAATCACAGTAGGGAACTTTAACACCCCACTTTCACCAAAGGACAGATCATCCAAAATGAAAATAAATAAGGAAACACAAGCTTTAAATGAAACATTAAACAAGATGGACTTAATTGATATTTATAGGACATTCCATCCAAAAACAAGAGAATACACTTTCTTCTCAAGTGCTCATGGAACACTCTCCAGGATACATCATATCTTGGGTCACAAGTCAAGCCTTGGTAAATTTTAAAAAACTGAAATTGTATCAACTATCTTTTCTGACCACAACGTTATGACACTAGATATCAATTACAGGAAAAAAATGTTAAAAATACAAACACATGGAGGCTAAACAATACACTATTAAATAACCAAGAGATCACTGAGGAAATCAAAAAATACCCAGAAACAAATGACAATGAAAACACGACAACCCAAAACCTATGGGATGCAGCAAAAGCAGTTCTAAGAGGGAACTTTATAGCAATACAATCCTACCTCAAGAAACAAGAAACAACTCAAATAAACAACCTAACCATACACCTAAAGCAATTAGAGAAAGAAGAAGAAGAAAACCCCCAAAGTTACCAGAATGAAGGAAATCA
Organism: Balaenoptera borealis; assembly: GCF_965194805.1. Classification (NCBI taxonomy): domain Eukaryota; kingdom Metazoa; phylum Chordata; class Mammalia; order Artiodactyla; family Balaenopteridae; genus Balaenoptera; species Balaenoptera borealis. The sequence continues at coordinate 39,399,436 of NC_138869.1, forward strand.
TAAAGATCAGAGCAGAAATAAATGAAAAAGAAATGAAGGAAACACTAGCAAAGATCAATAAAACTAAAAGCTGGTTCTCTGAGAAGATAAACAAAAAACTGATAAACCATTAGCCAGAATCATCAAGAAAAACAAGAAGACTCAAATCAATAGAATTAGAAATGAAAAAGGGGAAGTAATAACTGACACTGCAGAAATACAAAGGATCATGAGAGATTACTATAAGCAACTATATGTCAATAAAATGGACAACCTGGAAGAAATGGACAAATTCTTAGAAAAGCACAACCTTCTGAGACTGAATCAGGAAGAAATAGAAAATATAAACAGACCAATCACAAGCACTGAAATTGAAACTGTGATTTAAAATCTTCCAACAAACAAAAGCTCAGGACTAGATGGCTTCACAGGCGAATTGTATCAAACATTTCGAGAAGAGCTAACACCTATACTTCTCTAACTCTTCCAAAATATAGCAGAGGGCGGAACACTCCCAAACTCATTCTACGAGGCCACCATCACCCTGATACCAAAACCAGACAAAGCTGTCACAAAGAAAGAAAACTACAGGCGAATATTACTGATGAACACAGATGCAAAAATCCTCAACAAAATACTAACAAACAGAATCCAACAGCACATTAAAAGGATCATACACCATGATTAAGTGGGGTTTATCCCAGGAATGCAAGGATTCTTCAAAATACGCAAATCAATCAATGTGATACACCATATTAACAAACTGAAGGAGAAAAACCATGTGATCATCTCAACAGATGCAGAAAAAGCTTTCGACAAAATTCAACACCCATTTATGATAAAAACCCTCCAGAAAGTAGGCATAGAGGGAACTTACCTCAACATAATAAAGGCCATATGTGACAAACCCACAGCCAACATTGTGCTCAATGATGAAAAACTGAAACCATTTCCATTAAGATCAGGAATAAGACAAAGTTGCCCACTCTCACCATTATTATTCAACATAGTTTTGGAAGTTTTAGCCACAGCAATCAGAGAAGAAAAAGAAATAAAAGGAATCCAAATCGGAAAAGAAGAGTAAAACTGTCACTGTTTGCAGATGACATGATACTATACATAGAGAATCCTAAAGATGCTACCAGAAACTACTAGAGCTAACCAATGAATTTGGTAAAGTAGCAGGATACAAAATTAATGCACAGAAATCTCTTGCATTCCTATACACTAATGATGAAGAATCTGAAAGAGAAATTATGGAAACACTCCCATTTACCACTGCAACAAAAAGAATAAAATACCTAGGAATAAACCTACCTAAGGAGACAAAAGACCTGTATGCAGAAAACTATAAGACATTGACAAAAGGAATTAAAGATGATACAAACAGATGGAGAGATATACCATGTTCTTGGATTGGAAGAATCAACATTGTGAAAATGATAATACTACCCAAAGCAATATACAGATTCAATGCAATCCCTATCAAACTAGCAATGGCATTTTTCACAGAAATAGAACAAAAAAATTCACACTTTCTATGGAAACACAAAAGACCCCGAATAGCCAAAGCAATCTTGAGAAAGAAAAACGGAGCTGGAGGAATCAGGCTCCCAGACTTCAGACTATACTACAAAGCTACAGTAATCAAGACAGTATGGTACTGGCACAAAAACAGAAATATAGATCAATGGAGCAGGATAGAAAGCCCAGAGTAAACCCACGCACATATGGTCACCTTATTTTTGATAAAGGAGACAAGAATATACAATGGAGAAAAGACAGCCTCTTCAATAAGTGGTGCTGGGAAAACTGGACAGCTACAGGTAAAAGAATGAAATTAGAACACTCCCTAACACCATACACAAAAATAAACTCAAAATGGATTAAAGACCTAAATGTAAGGCCAGACACTATCAAACTCTTAGAGGAAAACATAGGCAGAACACTCTATGACATACATCACAGCAAGATCCTTTTTGACCCACCTCCTAGAGAAATGGAAATAAAAACAAAAATATACAAATGGGACCTAATGAAACTTAAAAGCTTTTGTACAGCAAAGGAAACCATAAACAAGACAAAAAGACAACCCTCAGAATGGGAGAAAATATTTGCAAATGAAGCAACTGACAAAGGATTAATCTCCAAAATTTACAAGCAGTTCATGCAGCTCAATATAAAAAAACAAACAACCCAATCCAAAAATGGGCAGAAGACCTTAACAGACATTTCTCCAAAGAAGATATACAGATTGGCAATGAACACATGAAAGGACGCTCAACATCACTAATCATTAGAGAAATGCAAATCAAAACTACAATGAGGTATCACCTCACACTGGTCAGAATGGCCATGATCAAAAAATCTACAAACAATAAATGCTGGAGTGGGTGTGGAGAAAAGGGAGCCCTCTTGCACTGTTGGTGGGAGTGTAAATTGATACAGCCACTATGGAGAACAGTATGGAGATTCCTTAAAAAACTCACAATAGAACCACGATATGACACAGCAATCCAACTACTGGGCATATACCCTGAGAAAACCGTAATTCAAAGAGTCATGTACCACAATGTTCACTGCAGCTCTATTTACAATAGCCAGGAGATGGAAGCAACTTAGTGTCCATTGACAGATGAATGGATAAAGAAGATGTGGCACATACATACAATGGAATATTACTCAGCCGTGAAAAGAAATGAAATTGAGTTATTTGTAGTGAGGTGGATGGACCTAGAGTCTGTCTGAAGTAAGTCAGAAAGAGAAAAGCAAATGCTGTATGCTAACACACATATATGGAATCTAAAAGAAAAATAAAATTGGTTCTGAAGAACCTAGGCACAGGACAGGAATAAAGATGCAGACGTAGAGAATGGACTTGAGGACATGGGGAAGGGGAAGGGGAAGGGTAAGCTGGGACGAAGTGAGAGAGAGGCATGGACATATATACACTACCAAAAGTAAAACAGCTAGTGGAAAGCAGCTGCATAGCACAGGGAGATCAGCTGGTGCTTTGTGACCACCTAGAGGGGTGGGATAGGAAGGGTGGGAGGGAGATGCAAGAGGGAGGAGATATGGGGATATATGTATATGTATAGTTGATTCACTTTGTTATAAAGCAGAAACTAACACACCTTTGTAAAGCAAGTATACTCCAATAAAGATGTTAAAAAAAAAAAAGAACTGCAGAGGAATGAATACTTCCAAACACATTCTATGAGACCAGCATCACCCTGATACCAAAACCAGACAAATATATCACCAAAAAAAGAAATTACAGGCCAATATCACTGATGAACTTAGATACAAAAATCCTCAAATATTAGCAAACCAAACCCAAAAATACATTAAAAGGATCATACACCACAAGCAATTGGGATTTATCCCAGAGATGCAAGGGTAGTTCAATATCCACAAAATCAATGCAATACACCACATTAACAAATTGAAGAATAAAAACCATATGATCATCTCAATAGTTGCAGAAGAAGCTTTTGACAAAATTCAACATCCATCTATGATAAAAACTCTCCACGAATTGGGTATAGAGGGAACATACCTCAACATAATAAAGGCCATAAATGATATGTCCGAAGCTAACATCAAACTCAATGGTGAAAAGTTGAAAGCATTTCCTCTAACATCAGGAATAAGACAAGGATCCCCAGTCTCACCACTTTTATTCAACATAGTACTGGAAGTCCTAGCCACAACAATAAGACAAGAAAAAATAAATAAAAGTAATCCAAATTGGAAAGGAAGAAGTAAAACTGTCACTGTTTGCAGATGACATGATACTATATATTAAAAAACCCTAAAGACGCCACCAAAAACAGAGTGCAGTGAATTTGGTAAAATTGCAGGATACAAAATTAACATATAGAAATCTGTTGCATTTCTATACACTAACAACAAACTATCAGAAAAATTAAGAACATAATCCCATTTATAATCATATCAAAAAGAGTTAAATACCTAGGAATAAAACTAAGGAGGTAAAATACCTGTTCTTGGAAAACTAAAAGACACTGATGAAAGAAACTGAAGATGACACAAACAGATGGAAAGGTATACCATGTTCATGGACTGGAAGAATTAATTCTGTTAAAATGACCATACTACCTAAGGCGATTTACAGATTCAATGCAATCCCTACCAAAATACCAATGGCATTTTTCATAGAACTAGAACAAATAATTTTAAAATTTGTATGGAAACACAAAAGACCTTGAATAGCCAAAACAATCTTGAGAAAGAACATGGAGACGTCATGCTCCCTGACTTCAGACTATACTACAAAGCTACAGTAATCAAAATAGTATACTACTGGCACTAAAACAGACACATAAATCAATGGAACAGAACAGAGAGCCCAGAAATAAACCCACGCACTTATGGTCAATTAATCTATGACAAAGGAGGCAAGAATATGCAATGGAGAAAAGACAGTCTCTTCAATAAGCAGTGCTGAGGAAACTGGACAGCTACATGTCAAATAATGAAATTAGAACATCTTCTCAAACCATATACAAAAATAAACTCAAAATGGATTACAGACCTAAATGTAAGACTGGAAACCATGAAATTCGCAGAAGAAAACCTAGGCAGAACACTCTTTGACATAAATCACTGCAATATTTTTCTGGATCTGTCTTCTAAGGCAAAGGAAACAAAAGCAAAAATAAACAAATGGAACCTAATTAAACTTAAAAGCTTTTGCACAGCAAAGGAAACCACTGACAAAGAGAAAGGACAACTTACTGAATGGGAGAAAATATTTGCAAATGATATGACCCACAAGGGAGTTAATATCCAAAATATATAAACATCTCATACAACTCTATCAAAAAAACAAACAACCTGATTAAAAATGGGCAGAAGAACTGAACAGACATTTTTCCATAGAAGACATACAGATGCCCAACAGGCACATGAAAAGATGCTCAAAATCACTAATTATCAGAGAGATGCAAATCAAAACCACAATGAGATATCACCTCACACCTGTCAGAACGACTATCATCAAAAAGACCACAAACAACAAATGTTAGTGAGGATGTGGAGAAAAGGGAACCCTGTTACACCGTTGGTGAGGATGTAAATTGGTGTAGCCACTACAGAAAGTAGTATGGAGGCTCCTCAAAAAACTAAAACTAGAACTACCATACGATCAGCAATTCCACTCCTGAGTATATATCCAAAGAAAATAAAAACACTAATTTGAAAAGATACATATACCCCAATGTTCATAGCAGCATTATTTACAATAGCCAATATATGGAAGCAACGTACAACAGATGAATGGATAAAGAAGATGTAGCATGAATGCACACCCACCCGCCCACCCACACACACACAATGAAGTACTACTCGGTCATAAAAAAGAATGAAATTTTGTCATTTGCAACACATGAATGGACCTCAAGGGTATCATGCTTGGTGAAATAAGTCAGAAAAAGACAAATACTGTATGTTATCACTTATATGTGGAATCTAAAAAATAAAACAAATGAACGAATGCAACAAAACAGAAACAAACTCACGGATATAGAGAACAAACTAATGGTTACCAGTGGGGGGATGGAAGAAGGAAGGGGCAAGAATAGAGGTAGGCAATTAAGAGGTACAAACCACTATGTATAAAATAGATAAGCTTCAAGGATATACTGTACAGCACAGGGAACATAGCCAATATTTTGTAATAAATGGAGTAGAATTTATAAAAATTGTGAATCAGTATGTTGTATGCCTGAAACTATTATAATATCATAAATCAACTATACCTCAAAAAAATGACAACAAATAACAAGTTTTGGCAAGGATGTGGAGAAAAGGGAACCCTTACGCACTGCTACTTGGAAATGTAAGTTGGTACAGCCACTATGGAAAATAGTATGGAGGTTCCCCCCAAAATTAACAGAACTACATCAGAATCCAGCAACTCCACTTCTGGATATTTATCCAAAGAAAATGAAAACACTAATTTGAAAAGATATATGCACCCCCATGTTCACCGCAGCATTATTTGCAATAGCTACAATATGGAAGCAACGTAAGTGTCCACTGATAGATGAATGGTTAAGAAGATGTGGTGTATATATATATATATATATATATACACACACACATACATATATATATACACACATACATATATATATATACACACACACATATATACACACACACAATGGAATATTACTCAGCCATAAAAAGAAATGAAATCTTGCCATCTGTGACAACATGGTTGGACCCAGAGAGTATTATGCTACGTGACATGAGTCAGAGAAAAACAAATACAGTATTATTTCACTTATTTGTATAATCCAGAAAACAAAAAAACAAAACAGAAAGAGAATCAGAGATTCAGAGAACAATTCTGGTGGTTGCCAGAGGGGAGGGTGTTGGGGAAATGGGTAGAATAGGTGAAGGAGATTAAGAAGTACAAACTTCCAGTTATAAAATAAATACCTCACAGGGATATATTGTACAGCACAGGGACTATAGTCAATAATATTGTAATAACTCTCTGGTGACAGATGGTAACCAGAATCATCAGGATGATTTCATAATGTATAAAAATATGGAATCACTATGCTGTACACCTGAAACTAATATTGTAGGTCAATTACAATGCAATAAAAAATAATAAAGTGTAACATGGCAGTTCCAAGTTCAGACAAGGGTAAAGTGGGAACATGTTATCTTTCCACTCCAAAGTCAAGCAAAATGAATATAAGGTAGTTTAGAAAAAAGGTTAAAAAAAAAAAAAATACCAAGAGCAACGAAACAAGAAAAGGAAATCAACCTTACACTGCATATGTCAAGAACAGAAACAGAAGAACCTGGTGGAAAGGGCAGTGCGGCAGAGCTCCTGACCCCCGCCCCACTCCTGCGGACATCCTGAGAAAAGAAGGGAGTCAAGAAAATCGTGGGCTCCAAGCTGCCGGGAAGCAGGCTGGGGAGGTAAAAGCCCTCAGTCTTTAGGAAGCAGAATAAAGGCCTCAGGAGCGGAACCCCACACAACACTGAGGGCATGGGCAGAGATAAGAAGGGCCCAGGGTTTGTCATCTTCCAGGACACATATTGATACTAAGCTGCCCTGGGGAGTGAGATCACTCCCAGATGGAAGAGTGGGCCGGGGTACAGGTCAGGACACCAGGAGAGGCGCAGGAACCAGGCGCCCAGCAAGAGCCCTTGCCCTTGTCCTGGCTCAGCCCTTGCCATCCAAGACCCCACATGCGCAGCACTCCACCTGCAGCCCCAGCAGGAGACACACTGTTCCGAAAAGGTGGGCAGGACACCTGGGAGAATTTACCCAGCCACCACTGAAGCCACGCACAAGGCTCCTGTCAGATACCCAGCGGTGAAAAGAAACAGCCCAGCAAACATGCAGAGGGGGATTGGGGGAGGAGCAGGACCAGCCTGTCTGGAATGGATGGAGCGTTAGCTGGGAGTCCAGCCTTCATACATCCTTGGTAAAAAGAGAACTAGTAAAGGTGCCTGACCAGGGGTTTGCAAAGAACTGCAGAATGTTATCAGTGTAAGCCTCAAAGTGTGGTTTCAGGAAAACTAAAACTGGTTGATCCCAGGATCTCCCACAGCAGGTGGCAAATATTAACTACCTCCCAGCTCATTACCAGCACCGAGGATGAGCAAGCACACAAAGTGGGAGCTGGCGATTCACACGCAGCAGTGGCCATGACTGAGTGGGGACAAGAAGGAGGTCGGGTTGTACTGGGCAGCAACCGTGCTTCTGTCCCCACCCCCTCTGCTCACGGCAGGCTGGCCCGGGGACAGAGACTCGGGAACCTGGTGACTTCCTGAGGCTGCACTCACGGGGAGCTGGAGAGCGGTAGCTCCCCAGATGGAGGGCAAGCTGGGGCACTCGACCTGAAACCTGCCCAACTCCAAAACCAATCAACCCTCTGGAAAGTCGCCATGTGACCTTGGCCAAGGAAAAGCACTCGCTCCTGTGCTATTTAAGTGTACATCAGCACTAAACTGAGAACATTTTTTTCTGGGATTGAAATCTGGCACCCTGGGGCTTCAGCCCAACGCAAATGTATTTCCTCAACTATGAAAACAGTCATCTAATTAAAAAGTGGCCAAAATAAGTGAAGAGAACTGTTATGTTCATCAGTTTAAGATGTTTTTTGGCATAGAAATCCCCACCCCACCCCCAAACAAACCAACAAAAAAATGCAGCTTTAAAGAAAATCTGGCAAACAATTAGGCCTTAATCACTTTGCCTTGATACCTACTCAAACATTTTAAACAGGAATGATATCATCACTGTAATTTTATTTATTTCAGAGGAAGCTGACAAAACAAATTTCAGAACATATTTCCATCCCCAAGCTAAGGATATAATTGCCCAAGTAAGTAAAAAACACTTCTGGGTGTCAGTCTCTGTCTCTTTCTCTTCCCCCCTTACTAAAATCTCCATAATTCAAAAATCTCTATTTTCCTCCCAGTTCTCTCTCTCTAGCCACCTCTGGAGCAGATTAGGGTCATGTGGGTCTGGGGAGTTCTCATGTAGTTCTACTCAGACAAGAAGCAATAAAATGAAGATGGCAAGAGAGAACCTCTTTAAAAAGTCTAACAGTGGCTGACTGCAAAGACTACAAAACAACCTATCTCAAAGAACAAATGAAAAATTACCCAACCTTCTCAAACCAGGTTGCATATCCATAGAGAATCTTCAAAATGATCCATGAAATGAACATCTTTTCAAAAAAGAAACTGGAAGTGAGCAGGTCACATGGCTGCCTGACCCAATTATAGGGGAAAGCCTGATAAGCTCATTAAGAGTCAAGGAATGCAGAGTCAGAGACTCACCCGCCTCCGGGTACCACGGATGCTGGCTAAGGGAGAGAGATCTGGACCTGGGGTGAAGGGAGAAATCTATGCTGTCAGCCCTGCGCCATGGTTCCAGGGGGAACTGAGCACCATTACTCACTGCCCTTGAACGTCTTGGTAATCAGGGAACATTAAAAACACAGAGGAGAACTGAACCGCTTTCTGCACTGCCTGATCCAGGTGCCATATCTCACCAGCTCAAGACTCAAGCACAAAAACGAACCCTGAAGGCCAGCCAAACCCCCCTGCTGCCACCTGCCCTCAGCAGCAGCCCTGGAAGGGCATCCCTGGCTCCCCCCACTCTCCTCCAGCAGGCCTTGGAGGACAGTGAAAACACTCTTGTGAAAACACTCTTTTTTACAAGGGGCCATGCAGAACAGGCCAACACCACACACCACCCCTTCCTCACAGCAGCTCTGCAGAGGTTTGAGCACAATGATGAGGCTGCTTTTACCCTTCCATGTATCCAGCTGCAATCTCCTCCATTTTAACTCCTTTTATTGTACTTCTGTCCTATATAGATACGCAGAGCTGCTCAGGAGAAAAAAACAACCCTTTGAGTATTTGAAGTCAGGAAGACTTCTCCCCCATGCTCTCTAATTTACTCAGCATTAAAGGGCCAAGGTGAACACACAGCACAAGAACATCATTAACAGAAAATCTACCAGTTTAGAATTTACAATAAATTAATATGATACAGGGCTGAAAACCACTTCTGAGCTATCCACAAAGAAAATGCTTGAAAAGCCAATGAAGAATATGAAGAAAAGAAAATTTTTAAAATAAGCAAGACTCCAAGGGCCTATATAATATCCTTCAAAGAATCAACTTGCAGAGAATTTTATGAACCAGTGGTTTACCTTTAAATACCCCTTATTTAGTCCTCTTCAGAGCAAGTACCTGTAGACCTGTATCTCTGCTTGCAATCATTTGAGACAGAACAGACTCTCCATAGAATGTCCCAGACCAAAAACTCTACCAGATTTCCTTCCCTCCTCATTTTAAAGTAGAGCAGCTTGAGGCCCAGAAAAGTCAACATTTCTGCTCAGGGCCCCCCAACAAGTTGGTAGTAGAGAGTAAACAGGAGCCTAAGTAAACTGTCTAATCATCTAGAGCTGGGTTCACTCTATCTACAGGGTTTCAAAGGCTCAGGTATAGGTAAATTCAAACGCATAGGTGCATGTCATTTCCATCTGGCAGAAGCAATGTAAATGAATTTAAATCAAGCCCCTAGGGCTTCCCTGGTGGCGCAGTGGTTAAGAATCCGCCTGCCAATGCAGGAGACACGTGTTCGAGCCCTGGTCCGGGAAGATCCCACATGCCGCGGAGCAACTAAGCCTGTGCGCCACAACTACTGAGGCTGCGCTCTAGAGCCCACAAGCCACAACTACTGAGCCCGCATGCCACAACTACTGGAGCCGCGCGTCTAGAGCCCATGCTCCGCAACAAGAGAAGCCACCACAATGAGAAGCCTGCGCACCGTCACGAAGAGTAGCCCCCGCTTGCCGCAACTAGAGAAAGCCCAAGTGCAGCAACAAAGACCCAACGAAGCCGAAAATAAATAAAAATAAATAAATTCATAAAAATTTTTTAAAAATCAAGCCCCTTTCAAGATGAGGATAATTAGACTGTATAAATGAACACAAATTATGATATCAGTATAGGTATCTATACCTATACTGTTTGTTTAGGTGACTACTGCACTTAACTGTTCTAGTCTGAACAGCTGAACCCCAAGCAGCAGTGAGAAGACTACCGTTGTTTTTTTTTTTTTTTTTTTAAGATTTATTTATTGATTGATTGATTGATTGCTATGTTGGGTCTTCGTTTCTGTGCTAGGGCTTTCTCTAGTTGCGGCAAGCGGGGGCCACTCTTCATCGCGGTGCACGGGCCTTTCACTATCGCGGCCTCTCTTGTTGCGGAGCACAGGCTCCAGACGCGCAGGCTCAGTAGTTGTGGCTCACAGGCCTAGTTGCTCCGCGGCATGTGGGATCTTCCCAGACCAGGGCTCGAACCCATGTCCCCTGCATTGGCAGGCAGATTCTCAACCACTGCACCACCAGGGAAGCCCTACAGTTGCATTTTAATTCAATTTACAAAGACTGTTTCTCTCATGCTTAAATCCCTTTAAGTGTTGTAAAACAGCACAAAGATTTATGAAGCCCTGTAAATAACCAGACTATTTAAGAATATTCTATGATTCAAACTCTTTCACTGTTACTGATCAACACCCCCTACCAATTATTTTTAATTAATGATGCTTAACAAGTACAATACAAGCCCCCAATGAATGCCTGTTGAATTAATTTCCTGTATTTCAGGCAAGAAGGATATGTGGTCGCCTTCTCTGCTGCTCAGTTCCCTCTTCTGTAACATAAGGATGATGAGGCTATGTAGCTCCTGGCGCTGTGTGGGCATTAAACGGGAACATTTGTGAAAAGCACTATTGCAGTGACTACAATAAGAACCCACTATATGGTAGATGTTGTTGTTACATTTCTAAATAAATTGCTCTCTTGTTCCTAAACACACAGATTAGAAGGGGAGAGAAATGGCGAGCAAAAGTAGCACCTAACATAGTGGAAGGAAAGAAAAAAAAAAAAAAAAGCCCAGATATAAGAATCAGCAAAGTATGAGACTCCGACGCCTTTTACTATAGGGGCAAACAACCCAAAGGCATCATTCCTCCAGCACAGAATAACCTTCGATGTCCCAAACACTGACCCTGTGTGATGGAGAAAACGTCAGGTCAGGTTTCGAACGGTCTGCTTACAAAGGCAGTGTATGTGTATGGGTAATACATTTCAGAGAATTCCCTTCCAATATGGATTTTTAAAAATAAAGAAAAGCTTTGCTGCTTACAATGGATAAAATTCAGCTTCAGCACTCTGGAAAATTCGGCTCTCTGGAAGGATACAATCTGTGAAGGAACACAGCCAAGGTTGTATATTCTTCTTCAGTTTCTTTGTGCACCAACAACTAAGCCACAAAGCTAGTGTATTTAAGATGTTTCTAACCATTCCACTAAATCCTCTTTCAGGAGAGAAAGGTGCAAAGAGGGAAAATAAAGACATGCCATGAGGCAGAATGAATCAAAGGACCAAGGGAGGAAGAGGAAAAACAACCACAGAGAAGTCTGCAAATCACCTCTATTCCAGGATGCAAGGGAAAAAACTTTCCTTATTTGATGAGTCCAGACCTCCCTCCACCCACCCACCTGTGAAATCTAGGATCATCCTCCTCAGCCTCTTTTCCGGACCAACCCCTCTCACTCATGCTGGAAAGGTTGCCCAGCAGTGCCAAAAAGTGGTCCCGTTTTACTGCCCCCTTAGGGGAAAGCTCTGGTAGGGAGAGGATGGTAGAGGGAAAAAGGCAGAACTTCACTGCCTTGTCATATCCAGCTCTACCCAGAGCAAGTAAACCAGTACTAAAACTTCACAAGGGCTTCCCTGGTGGCGCAGTGGTTGAGAGTCTGCCTGCCAATGCAGGGGACATGGGTTCGAGCCCTGGTCTGGGAAGATCCCACATGCCGCAGGGCAGCTGGGCCCGTGAGCCACAATTACTGAGCCTGCGCGTCTGGAGCCTGTGCTCCGCAGCAGGAGAGGCCGCGATAGTGAGAGGCCCGCGCATCGCGATGAAGAGTGGCCCCCGCTTGCCGCAACTAGAGAAAGCCCTCGCACAGAAACGAAGACCCAACACAGCCATAAATAAATAAATAAATAAATAAATAAATAAAGTGAAATTCTTAAAAAAAAAAAAAAAAAAAAACTTCACAAATAGGACGAGAGGTCCCAGTGAAAGCTGCCAACATCCCACCATGGGTCATGACAGCCAGCAGGAGAGGCAATGCCCCCGAGGGACCACTGTCATCATCTTTAAGAGCTGGTTCCAAATGTGTCTCCTCGGAGAAAGCTCTCTGTCTCTTCTGTCTTCACAGCCCTCCAGCCCACACTAGCGCATCCTCCACTGTCGCCGACTGCTGAGCACGCACAGCCTCGGGCAGAGGCAGGCGGAACCCTGACAGGCACCATTCAAGGAGCTGTCTCAGGACTTCCCACAAGGAGAGAGAGAGAAAGACGAAGCCCAAGGTCAGGGAGCCAAGTCTCTCTCCACCCCCGCCCCTGGCACGTTCACAGGAGGCAGAAGAGAAAGAGGACCGACTGACACTGTAATTATTACAGTCCGCCTCCCCTGCCAGATCGTAGGCTCCCAGAGGGCGAGCGCCAGGGCCCCCTTGTTAACAACATTCCTAACACCCAGCAGAGGGCCTGGGCACCAGCTGCCCTCAGTCAAGAGCTGCTAAGCAAACAAACAAGGGCGGCAGACAGGCAGGTGAGCCCTCAGGGCCGTGATCAATGAGCCCTAGTGCTCCGCACTCAGCACACAGTGATGGCAAGAGCGCTGGCCTCGTACTACTCATGTGGGCATTTATTCAGTAAATAACCCTGGACAAGTCACAACATCCGGGAGCCTCAGTTTCCCTCCTTTGTCAAATGGTGGCAGAGAGTAACGATTCCTGCCTCTTTCTTGCACACAATTGTTGATGGGATCAAAAAGGAATAACAAAATAAAAGCTCTTTGGGCAAATATTAAGTACTTTATAAGTAGAGTATGTAATGATGCAATTTACTACAAACAACTTTTCTACAGAAGGTCTCACTTTACATAAGAATGCCATCTTATTCTATATACATTCCATCATTTGAATAACTTTTACATATTCTTCTTCGTAACCATGGCATATATTGCTACTGTTATCCCCACCATGAAAATTTTAAAAGTAAAAAAAAACCCAGAGACTCAGAAGAGTCAAGCCACTTGCCCAATGTCAGGGGGCAGGGCCGTTTCCTATCCATTTACTTTGCAATGTCTTTGTACGATGCAACGGACTTAGTAATAATCGTGCTGGCAAGGCCAGGCTGATGAGTTGGGCCCTGTAATGCAAAACTTTCCACAAAGACATTGGAGGGCGGGCGGGGGGTGGGGGGGGCTCGGTGTAGGAAACAAGCGGCAAAAACAAATGCAGGAGAGATGCCCGATCATAAAGGAAGCAGGGTCTCTTCAGAATTGGCTTCTCATCCCTGCTAGCCAAATCACGGCTCTCACGGCCTTTCAAGGGCTAAATTATGGCTGTGAGCAGTCGGTCACCAGAAGCCTAAGCCAAAAGCCACTCTACGATAACAAAACCAAGGACAGATTAATCTCAACCCTGATCACCAAACAGCTATAAACTCAGTGCCTACCCCTAGAAGTACAAACAGTTGGTTTGGGGACCCCCACCCAAACTCTGGCCCACTAAGGTGAGGGTCCAAGCATCGCTCCAGGGGTTCCTGGAATCACACTGACTCAAAATGCAGCCGCCAGTTCCCCCAGGGCCCAAGCCTCCCTCCCAGCACTTCGACAGAGCAGCCTGACACTGCCCTTTCATGGCTGAACAGTGGCAACATCTAAATTACAGCTCAGCCACCGCGGCCTCCACCACAGCCACAGGCCTTGTGCAGCCAGTAAGCCGCTTCGAAGGACCTCAGGTGCTGGAGGGCCTGGCCGAAGAGGCCCAATATGCAACACTCATGACCCTGTGACCATCATTCCTCCAAGGAAGAATCTCTCCTTGCCCCATCCTTACACACTCCCCACCCTCCACAAGCTGAAGCCAGGTTTGCATCAGTTATCCATTCTAAAGGGCTCTGATCCACTCTGCTACTGCCTATTTGTCCCTGCTTCTGTAATTGCTTTACAAAAAGGATGCATGAAATGGAAAGTGATAAACCACAGAGGGCAGGCACAGAATTACATCAGGGCACACAATAGAAACAATCTGGCCTTTCCACTGTTGCCAGAGGGCCTTCTCCCCGCCCCCTGCCCCAACACTGTGCCCTGAATCCCAGCTGCTTTTAGAATAAGAAAGTGTCCAGATTGAGCTAATTGCATCAAACAAATCAAATTCTGACATGATAACAAATGGGGATTTTGAGGTCAGTCTTTACAAGCCCTTCCATTTTCCCCTGAACCCCAAGTTACTTTGTTTTCATTTATAAAGAACACCATGACCTTTTCAAGCTGTCAGGAGCCTGTAAATTACTGCTCTACCATGACAGTCCTAGCCTGAAGCTCTCCTGGGAATCATGTCTCCTGAAATCCTCGCCCAGATCCTCCAAGAACCCCTTTCCAGCTCAGTTTCGCCACAAGGGCCAAAGCCCAATCGAGGTGCATCCATATTTCACACATTCATTTTAAACGGACCCCGGCCTTCATTTTCTAGAATATGTTCTTCTCACAAACTCCGAGGTCTGCAAGCCTGCTTCCTCATCTGGGAAAGTGGCAGGATTGGACATTGACCATCAATGTCGTGGCGAGACTCAAACAAGGAAATATTCTGACCAGTAGCCTGTGTTCAATGAGACAGTCTTTCAAATGACAGAATTGTACGTGGGGTGGGGGATGGGTAAAATGGGTGAAGGGGGTCAAAAGGTACAAATTTCCAGTTACAAACTAAGTCCTGGGGGCATGATGTACAGCATGGTGACTATAGTTAACAATACTGTATTGCATATTTGAAGGTTGCCGAGAGAGTAGATCTTAAAAGTTATCCCAAGGAAAAAAAAAAACCTGTAACGATATATGGTGTAAAACAAACCGAAAAACTACAGAATCATAGAATTATAGTCATGGGTAGAATCTAAGAGATCGTTTAGAACCATCCTCTCACTGCTGAGGAAACCGAGGCCCCAAACCACGTTGAAGTGACTTACGTAGGCCTCATTGCATGGTTTTCTTTGTGAGCACGAAGAGAAGAATCCCGTTTTCCAACCTAAACATCCATCTCTCCCCCTCTCTAGAATTATAAAACATTAGTTCGTCTTTATTGAGAACTCACTCTGGGCCAGGCACTGTGCTAAATGCAGGTGTCGTGGGTGGCCCCTCATTCTGCAAATGAGAGGCTGAACAATCTGCCAGGTCACACGGCTAGATGACAGCACTGCTGCGGTCAGAACTACTGTAGAGAACCAGGACCTGAGCCCTAACCATTAGGCATCACTACCCTCAAGCCATTGTGTCAGCTACCCCAGCCTTTACAGCTAAACACGCATGCACATGTGAGGTGCAGCCTGCTTTATAAATATAGCTCTTCTTTTGATATTACTTCAAAGAGGAAGCTCTAACCACCACCATCACCCCAGCCCCCGACACTGGGAAGAGATACAACAGCAGGTGACCCCCACCAATCACCAAGCAAATGACTGATGACTCACCGGGTAAAGTCCCATCTGATTTTTTCCCTCGCCTAGTCCTCCCAGGACTGGAGGTTCTCACGACCTTTTCATAGTACCTGGAACTTTCTCTCCCAGATTTGCAGGTTTTCAACTGGCTGCGAGCCAGACCCAGTGCCGTCAGTCTCCGGAAGCCTCCAGCCACCTCTATCCCCACCACCCACCTCACTCATTTATGAGATCCCAAAGCCGTTACTGTTAGCCCTGCACTTTTCCATATTCACCATACACGCCCCATAAGCATATGGGCTGCAGCACGTGCCCCTGTAGAGAGATTTTTCTTTAAACGTTGCACAGGAGGGACAGTCTAACAGTTGCGGGAGTAGAGAAAGATTAAGGGGACACTTTGGGCAAGTACGACCTTCCCTGAGATGGACTGTGGTGTGAACTTGTCAGGTCTGTGTCCTGACCCCACCCCCACCCCAGTCCCCAGCCCATGAAACATCCTGATTTATGACTTGGGTGTCCTCAGTCCCAAGGTCCTTTAATGAATTAGCAACGGCCTTCACTGATGGGCTGACATAAGAGGTTGGGTGGACATAAAAATAGATCACAAGGCACATAAACAGACTGGAAGGAAATATACATAAACACTAAAGATGGGCATGCCCATGGGGTAGAGCTATGGGTAGCTTTTATTTTTCTTCTTTGTGCTTTCCCTTGTCTTTTAATCTGCACTAATTGTGGAATAAAAATGTTATCAATTGCATGTCCCCTCTCCCCTGACAAGAAAAAGTTCAGACTCTGGTGTTGGACAGATCTGGGAGTGAATCTACCCATTACTGGCCATGTGACCCTGGGCAAGACACCTGACTTCTCTGAATGTCTCCTTGCCTGTAAAATAATAGTAAGACTGCCTTCACCACCTCAGTTGTAAGCACTAAACAAGAAAATGACACCTCCGAGTGCCAGAGAGTTTCTTCCTGCTTTTGTAACAACTACAAAATGTACAGGCCAAGCACACAGTAAACAATCCATACATGTTGTTTATTATGACAACATTTACTATTCACATATTTGTCTCCGTCAGGTGCTATATTCCTGGGTAAGGCCAGAGCATCTTTACATAAGGACAGGCAAGCCCTGAGAACTCAGTAAATACACCTCAATTCCTGAGTATAGATTACAGGCCTACCTGAAGAGAGGGCTCTGAATCCTGCACATTTGGGGAATAATGAATACTAACTCAGCAGTACACTCAAGTTCTTTACCCCACCTCCTCACTCCTGGCATCAGAAAAGGGGAGTGAGGAAAAACACCATTTAAAATCTATATTAATTATAAATTCAGAGAAGTTACAAAAATTTGAGTTCAATGGGTTTGTGGGCAATG
Organism: Balaenoptera borealis; assembly: GCF_965194805.1. Classification (NCBI taxonomy): domain Eukaryota; kingdom Metazoa; phylum Chordata; class Mammalia; order Artiodactyla; family Balaenopteridae; genus Balaenoptera; species Balaenoptera borealis. The sequence continues at coordinate 39,416,880 of NC_138869.1, forward strand.
TTTTGGTCTGGTTTTTTTGCCCTGCAAAAAGAATAATGTTGCTCCCCTCTTTAAAGGGCCTCTGAACAGCACTGACTCATATTCAGTGAAGAAGGAAATCACAGTTTCCTCTCTATCGGTAAGAAATTGGCTATTTCACTTACATCAAACTGGCATCTGTTTTAGGACCCTTCCTCCAGACCTGGGAATGCTGTATCATCCATTCTTTTAAGCAACCAGAGAATTTACAGGGAAATCTCATTGAGCCAGCAGAGGAAAAACAGCTGCATTGATTTTTTCAATATTTTTTAACAGCTTTGTTGAGATATAATTCACATGCCATACAATTCACCCATTTAAAGTGTACAATTCAATGGTTTTTAGTGTATTCAGTGATACGTGCAACCATCACCACCAATTTTAGAACATTTTCATCACTTCAAAAAGAAACCCGTATCGTTTAAGCTATCACCACCCAACTCCCTCTATCACCCAGCCCTTAGCAACTACTCATCTACTTTCTGTCTCTGTCCATTTCCCTATTCTAGACTTTCATGTTAATGGAATCATATAATATGGGATCTTTTGTAACTGGCTCAGCTGCTTTGATTTAAATGATGCCCTGAGGAGAGTAATACCCAATTAATGGTAAAAGCCCATGATACAAATAAACTACCACCTAAACCCCTCTATGTGATGGTATCTGCTTGAAGACAAACAATAAATCTCATAACCGACCCTCTACCTTCCACAGAGTATTCACTATTCCCTAGAACACAGGTACTCAGGAAATGTTTGAGGAAAAACAGCGATACTCAGAGAATTTCTAAAGCAAGAGGGGGAAAAAGTATTTCCATTTGAATAAAACCTAAGATCCAAAAGGCTGGTCAGAGTCCCTACTTTGGTGAGGATGATTACTCAGAAGCCCAAGAACTCTCAAGTGAGTTGTCACAAAAAACATCACAGTCCTTCGAAATGGCTTCTCTGTGCTGATTTTATAGCACAGTTAAGCACCTCCTTACCTCCCTGTTCTTCATGATGTATACTCCACACAGCATAGACTCGCCCAAGAAATTTGCTCCAAACTATAATTTGGCTAAATTAGCAATGTCTTCCTTTGAAATATGGAGAATGATAGGTGTCCATCTTTCAAAAATAATCATATACCAAAACCAGACAAAGATGTCACAAAAACAGAAAACTACAGGCCAATATCACTGATGAACATAGATGCAAAAATCCTCAACAAAATACTAGCAAACAGAATCCAACAGCACATTAAAAAGATCATACACCATGATCAAGTGGGGTTTACCCCAGGAATGCAAGGATTCTTCAATTTATGCAAATCAATCAATGTGATACACTACATTAACAAACTGAAGGATAATCTCAATAGATGCAGAAAAAGCTTTTGACAAAATTCAACACCCATTTATGATAAAAACCCTCCAGAAAGTAGGCAGAGAGGGAACTTACCTCAACATAATAAAGGCCATATATGACAAACCCACAGCAAACATTGTTCTCAATGGTGAAAAACTGAAACCATTTCCACTAAGATCAGGAAAAATACAAGGTTGCCCACTCTCACCACTATTATTCAACATAGTTTTGGACGTTTTAGCCACAGCAATCAGAGAAGAAAAAGAAATAAAAGGAATCCAAATCGGAAAAGAAGAAGTAAAACTGTCACTTTTTGCAGATGAAATGATACTATACATAGAGAATCCTAAAGATGCTACCAGAAAACTACTAGAGCTAATCAATGAATTTGGTTAAGTAGCAGGATACAAAATTAATGCACAGAAATCTCTTGCATTCCCATACACTAATGATGAAAAATCTGAAAGAGAAATTAAGGAAACGCTCCCCTTTACCACTGCAACAAAAAGAATAAAAAACCTAGGAATAAACCTTCCTAAGGAGACAAAAGACCTGTATGCAGAAAACTATAAGACACTGATGAAAGAAATTAAAGATGATACCAACAGATGGAGAGATATACCATGTTCTTGGATTGGAAGAATCAACATTGTGAAAATGACTATACTACCCAAAGCAATCTACAGATTCAATGCAATCCTTACCAAACTAGCAATGGCATTTTTCACAGAACTAGAACAAAAAATTTCACACTTTGTATGGAAACACAAAAGACCCCGAATAGCCAAAGCAATCTTGAGAAAGAAAAATGGAGCTGGAGGAATCAGGCTCCCAGGCTTCAGACTATACTACAAAGCTACAGTAATCAAGACAGTATGATACTGGCACAAAAACAGAATTATAGATTAATGGAACAGGATAGAAAGCCCAGAGACAAACCCATGCACATATGGTCACCTTATTTTTTATAAAGGAGGCAAGAGTATAAAATGGAGAAAAGACAGCCTCTTCAATAAGTGGTGCTGGGAAAACTGGACAGCTACATGTAAAAGAATGAAATTAGAACACTCCCTAATGCCATACACAAAAATAAACTCAAAATGGATTAAAGACCTAAATGTAAGGCCAGACACTATCAAACTCTTAGAGGAAAACATAGGCAGAACACTCTATGACATAAATCACAGCAAGATCCTTTTTGACCCACCTCCTAGAGAAATGGAAATAAAAACAAAAATAAACAAATGGGACCTAATGAAACTAAAAAGCTTTTGCACAGCAAAGGAAACCATAAACAAGACGAAAACACAACCCTCAGAATGGGAGAAAATATTTGCAAACGAAGCAACTGACAAAGGATTAATCTCCAAAATGTACAAGCAGCTCACGCAGCTCAATATCAAAAAAACAAACAACCCAATCAAAAAATGGGCAGAAGACCTAAATAGACATTTCTCCAAAAAAGATATACAGATTGCCAACAAACACATGAAAGGATGCTCAACATCACTAATCATTAGAGAAATGCAAATCAAAACTACAATGAGGTATCACCTCACACCAGTCAGAATGGCCATCATCAAAAAATCCACAAACAATAAATGCTGGAGAGGGTGTGGAGAAAAGGGAACCCTCTTGCACTGTTGGTGGGAATGTAAATTGATACAGCCACTATGGAGAACAGTATGGAGGTTCCTTAAAACTAAAAATAGAACTACCATATGACCCAGCAATCCCACTACTGGGCATATACCCTGAGAAAACCATAATTCAAAAAGAGACATGTACCACAATGTGTATTGTAGCACTATTTACAATAGCCAGGACATGGGAGCAACCAAAGTGTCCATTGACAGATGAATGGATAAAGAAGATGTGGCACATATATACAATGGAATATTACTCAGCCATAAAAAGAAATGAAACTGAGTTATTTGTAGTGAGGTGGATGGACCTAGAGTCGTCATACAGAGTGACAGTAAGTCAGAAAGAGAAAAGCAAATACCATATGCAAACACATATATACAGAATCTAAAAAAAAAAAAAAATGGTTCTGAAGAACCTAGGGGCAGGACAGGAATAAAGATGCAGACATAGAGAATGGACTTGAGCACACGGGGAGGGGGAAGGGTAAGCTGGGATGAAGTGAGAGAGTGGCATTGACAGATATACACTATCAAATGTAAAATAGGTAGTGGGAAGCAGCTGCATAGCACAGGGAGATCAGCTCGGTGCTTTGCGATCACCTAGAGGGGTGGGCTAGGGAGGGTGGGAAGGAGACGCAAGAGGGAGGGGATGTGGGGATATATGTATACATATAGCTGATTCACTTTGTTATACAGCAGAAACTAACACAACATTGTAAAGCAATTATACTCCAATAAAGATGTTAAAAAAAAAGAAAGAACCTAAAAAAATAAATAAATAATCATACTGCAATCCATGCAGGTGAGGTCTATAAAACACTTCACATATATCTAATTTCTCTGGATGTGGTCAGTTGGACTGCTGGCTCTTTCACATTTATTAACTGAGAGCAAATATTAATATCTATTAATATTTAACACAAGCAAATTGTTGGACCCAGAAATTCTACTGTTTAGAATTTGCTTTATCAGTATACTCACAAAATTATGCCAAAATTATGCACAAGAGTTTTTTTTTTGCAGCACCACATCTTAGTAAGAAATAAAACTGGAAACAAAGGTAGATTAGTATATGGATGATGTGGAAAGATCTCTAAAATAAAACTTTATGTGAAAAAGTAAGGTACAGTATTACTTCTTTTGTGTAGATTTTTTAAAACTGAATGTACACAGAAAGACAAAGCTGCAAGGTTTCTGAAAGATCAGATCTTATTTATATACTTTTACTGTAGAATATTTCATATCTTTATTATATGTTCTAACCTATCTCAGAGTTGAGGAAGATTTCCTAAAATAAGACGTAAAAAGCACAAGAACTTGTTAATCAAAAGGCACCATAACGAAAATGAAAAGGCACAGAATGGGAGAAGATACTCACAACCCACAAAACCAATGAGAACCTGTATCCAATACACATAAAAATGCCTACAAATTAATAAGAAAAAGACAGTTCAATGGAAAAATGAGCCAAAGACTTGAACAGAAACGTCACAAAAGGAAGAAATCCAAACAGTCAGTTTAACATACAAAAAGGTGTTTGACCTCACTGGTCATCAGGGAAACACTGGACTAAAGTCACAGAGAGGTACCACTTCAAATCAACAGACTGGAAAGAAAATTAAAAGTCTTACAGTTCCAGGCGTAGGCAAGGACGTGAAGCAATAGGACACCCACACGCTCTTGGTGAGGGTATCAGATGGTACAACTCTTTGGAAAAATACACATACCTTTTGACCCAGCAATTCTACTTCTAAGTATATACCCTTCAGAAATATAGGTACATGTGCATCAGGAGACAAGCACAAGGATAGTCTTAGCAGCATCTTTTAACAGCTCAAAACTAGAAACAACTCAAATGTACATCACTAGGAGAATCAATAAATGAATTATGGTCTATTCATTCAATGGAATATCATATTGCAAAGAAAACGAAAACAAATGAATCTTACAATGTTGAATGAAAGAAGATATAAAAGAATTCATGCAACCTGATCCATTTATATAAAATGCACAGACAAAACCAAGCTATATTGCTTACGGATGTAGATATATACATGATAAAAAAAAAAAAAGCAAGGAAGTCGTTATCATCAAAATCAAGAGGGCAGTTATGCTGAGGGGAAAAGGGAGAAGATGTGGTCAGAAAGGGACGCACTAGGGTATTTCTGAGCTGCTACCATCTTCTTCTTCTTGACCTAGGTGACGGTTACATAAGTGTTGTACTGTATGCTTTATCTATATGTGTGTTTTTTATTATAAAAAGCTGCTTATTTGTTTGTTTGTTTACGGACATGTACCCCTGAGCCTAGACTGTGTCTTGAAATACTATTTCCCACTTAAAAAACAAACAAACAAACAAAACAAACAGGACTGACTTCTTGGAGAAATGGCTGATTCAACAATACCACAGGGATGTGAAACATCTACATAGCAAATAACCTGGCTTCTTTGAAAAGTAAGTAGTAAGGAGGAAAAAAGAAGAGGTGTTGAGGGAACATACAGATTAAAATTTACTTAAAGGATGACAATCAATCACATCATGTGAACCTTATCCAGATCCTGATTCAACCAAAGAGTAAAAGAAACTATGACATTTAAAAGAGAACTGGGGGTGGGGGGAGAGACAACTTTAAATAATACCCAGTGTTCAAATTTATATTAATTTGGTTTTTTTTATGTTTTTTAGTTTGCGGTCATGTTTTTGAAAGAGTCATCTTTTAGAGATACATACGGAAATATCTACAGATGAAATGATGTACCTGGAATTTGCTTCAAAATTAACATGGGAAGTGGGTTCCACAGAGAAAACAGGATTTAGCCATGAGGTGAAAATATCAAAGCTGAATAATGGGGTCATGAGGTTTGTTGTACTCTTCTGTCATAGGCTGTACACATTTGGAATTTTTCATAATAAAAGGTTAAATAAATAACTAAGAGGTATTTTACTAGTGAATTAAGCATTCCATGAGAAGCTGTTTTAAAAAGGATATACATATATATTCTGGTGTAACCACAAAAAGGTTTTGGCATGTTAAATATTAAATTATTGTGTTACCTTTGGGTAGAAGAATTGGGATAGTGGAAAAAGTAGGGGACAGGTTTTTATTTTATACCTTTCTTACACTGTTTGAAAATTTTCTACCATGAGCATTTTTATTTTTATCACAGAAAACGTGAAAGAGGGTGATCTGAGTAGTGGGATTAATAGGCCATGTGGGTTGTTGTTCTTTATACTTTATTAATAAAAGTTTTTAAAAAGCAAAAAGCCTTAAAGTTTAAAAGCTGAACTTCAAAAAGAAGCCATGTATCAACTAATATATCTTAGAACTAAAATTCCTCACCATCTAAATTCCCCACTAAAATTCCTCACCATCTAGATTCGGGATTGGCAATCTTTTTCTGTAAAATGCCAGCCAGTGAATATTTTAGGCAAGTATTCAATTTGACCTTCTAGCACAAAAGCAGCCACAGACAGTATATAAACAAATGGGAGTGGCTGTGATCCAAAGAAAAACCTTACTTATGGTCACTGAAATATAAATTTTATATAATTTTTACATGTCACGAAATAGTATTCTTCTTTGGATTTTTTTTTTAACCATTTAAAAATGTAAAACACCATCCTCCGTTCACAGGCCATGCAAAAAGGAGGCAGCGGGTTGGGCCTGGCCAAGGGCCATGGTTTCCAACCCCTGCTCTAGATGCTCTAGACGTTTCTCGTGCCTCTTGGATCCTCTCTAGTCTGCAGATACCATCTGGACTGTATGAAGCACTGGCTATTTTTACGTCTTTTAACCTGGTAGTTCCCATGCCTTTCAACAATGCTTCTGTGAAAAATCAGTACCACATGCTAACAAGACTGTTTGCAATTATTTCATTAGAGATAGAATCTATCTCCTCGGTTTTTTTTTTAAGAAGTGAATGGTCAAGAAGACACGGATTTGCTTCAACCCATGCCAAGTTCAGCTTAAAAAATGACCAGAGTAAAAGAAAAATCTTTGACTCTTAACCTCCCCTGTTATTAATTACATGACTTAAGCTTCAAACTCTTTTGCAAAAAATAAAAAAGGAAATTCAAAACTTTTCAGCCCTTTTTGGAGCCATTAAGTCCTTTCAAAATTTCTGTGACAACAATATAGTTAAGTCCCTAAAAGAACCAATGTCCACAGAAGCACAAGCAGCACGTGTTATTTTAAGTCCAGCCATATATTATCTAACAAAATAAAACCAACAAATAAAAACGAACCACCCAGGCCTTCAGTAGGCTTATCAAAGGGTTACCAGTTACTAATATTTATTGAACACATACTCTGTGCTTGGCACAAATTTCCCATTCATCTTCACTACCTCCTATGAGGTGGGAATTTGTATTCCCTTAGAGAGCCGATGAAACCAGAGCCCATGGATGTCAAGTGACTTGCCATCACTATGCTAAAACTCAAGACTCTAGAAACTTAATCCAGAGTTCTGTGTATCTGATAGCCTACAAAACATAACCCAACTATCTTAATCTAAAATGCAGTTCTTCTCTTCCAGAAAAGGAATAAAAATTTGTGGTCCAAGACATACTACAATCTTCTAATCTATCTGCCCCAGCTTTCATCTAACTTTTATGGCTGATAAAATGGGATTTCAAGTTATTCATTTACTTTCCACCAGTCTAGGTGGAAGGGGATCCTTGTTTGCATTTCCCAACCTCAAAAGAAACAACATGTTCTAATTCCGCTCAGCAGAAAACATCAAGAAGATATGTCTAAAGCAGAGCTCTAATTTACAGCCTTGCATGCAAGCCTTCCTACTTGGGAGGTGATGCTTGCCAGCCAATATTCACCCACAGGCCAGGCGGCTAGAATTCTAAGCCAGAGATAGATTTTTATTTACCTTTAAACAGAAGTGACAAGCAAACACCACATAATCTATCTTAATACTGGATTCTCTATTCCGTGTCACTCCACTCATAAGCCTCACAGATGGGCTGGTTTCCCTATCACCCATTTGGGGAAGGGGATCACAAGGGACCACAGGCGGGCGGGCCGGGCTCTGATTGCTCCTGCCTGCCTGCCTTTGCATCAGCAATACACTCAGGGGAGGGTGCCCAGGCTCCAAGTTCCCGACTACTGATGTGCTGCAGTTTTAGAGCAGCTAGCAAAAGGAAAATAAAGAGCAGGGCATGAAATTTTAGTTCTTTACTGGTTCCTGCGAACGGCCTCTTGACTGAGCACTTCTGTTCCTCCTCACTCACCCAGGGGTCGGTGAGCATCCACAGACAGGGATTTATGGGGAGGAGAGGGGCCAGCCTATAGGAGCGATGTGCACTGGACAGAAAGACAGCAACACACAGAGAGAAATGCACACGGAGCAGAGAGACATAAAGACAGAGCGAGAACCGATGAGGTGCCTGATGAACATCGCAGGGGAGCTGGCAGGAGTGGACATTTGCAAACAGTGATCTGACCCAGCGCTGACAGCCAGGTCTTTCACGAATATGTGCACGGAGTAACATGCTGATATTAAAATAAACATATTACATATTTAATTATACCAACTGCAGCTCATGATTTAGATGAACAGATGCTTGGAGTAAAAAGAAATAGTGAGCATGTAAATGTGACAGAAGGTAAGAAAAGCCAGACAGCAAGCAAAGAAGGGCAGGATGGGGATGGGAAGGATTTGGGTCAAAAGAAACAAGGAGGCAGAGAGAGACGGGGAGAGAGGACGCAGGACCGGGTCTCAGAAGAAGCAAAATATGTCAATGACAGATGACGAGGCGGGGAACACAGAAAGGAGAGGTTCCAGAGGTTGAAAAGCACCTGGCCAGCCACCTCCCTGTTGCTGCCAGAAAAAGCAGATTACGCAAAGCCCGTTCCTACCCCCTGGGGATGTGGAGGGCCACAGCAGAAGTGGAAGGGACAGAATGAGCACAGGCCCCAGCAATGCTCTGGATGTGCGAGGCTGGAAGAGACAAAATTAGATAAAATAAAGCTTAAGCCAGCAATTTGTAAAGAAAAGCAATCAGATGAATTACAGAAAGGAATAGCCACAAAGAGGGGAGGAGAGGGGAGGGGAAGCACAGCCAGCCCGCATACTCCACGCCCACAGAACTTCTGGAAGTAACTGCAGCATCTCTTTGGGGGCCACACCAAAGGGCTTAGGGGTGTAAGGTACTTTCTCCATAAGCCCAGACATCTGGAATGACTGAGAAGAGGTGTCCCAATAGGCCCTCACACACAAGAAACACAACCTAGCCATGGGACTCTGCTCCCCTACCTTGTCCCACTGTAACCAGCGCCCTCGGTTTCTGCAGGACCCTCCGTTCCTCTACCGGAGCTGCCCACATCTGCCACTAGGAGTCTTTTCAATAGTATTCCTCCAAAATTTATTGCCGGTGTGATGAGTCTATCCTATTTGTAATTATTAACAACTCTGCTGTCATCATTAAGAGCTTTAAAAATACAGCCCCTATCTCAGTGCCCAGCGTATAGTTGATACCAAACAATTGTTTGTCGAGTGCATAAAAGTTACTTCTAGAAGCCAGGCTGGAACAAAGGGGCAGTGGCACCCAGCAACTAGGCCCCAGATCTTCCCTCTCCGTATTTGAGAAGGATCAGCCAGCAGCTGCATGTGCTCAGTGCCCTCACCCCCAGAGCAGCCTTGGTGCTCCAGGGGAGCTGCCTCAGGCCCCAAACAAGGCAGGAGAGCGAGGGTATGTGGCCCCCACAAACTCAGGGAATCACAGGTCTGCCAACAAGGTCAGAACTGAAGGTTACCCCACCAGTTCTTTCATAATCAAGAAAATAATTGTTATAAAGAAAAACTTTCCCCCGATGCTTACCCCACATAAAAGGACAGTAAAGTGAGCTGTACAGACCACCTGAGGGCAAATAACATAAAAAGGAGCTTAAATACAAAATGTATCCCAAACTTTTTTTTTTAACCCAAGTCACCCAAATCTGTTTTTGTTTGTCTGATGGCTCACCTCCCACAGAAATGATTCTTAAATGTATACCTGACCTACTCTCAAAATGACTTAAGGTGGATGCAATCAAGGACACAAACAAGATTATCAAAAGAAAAAGAAAAAAAATCATGTAAAAAATATATGTATTTAAAACCTTGGCCAACCCAGCAACTGCAATCAAGCAATAAATTTAGCTCTGAGCTTCTTTGAAGCCAAGACAAAAAGGAAAACGTGATGGGAAACGCAGATACTTGAACAACTCACAGAGAGAGCGCTCCAAAGGGGCACGGCTGAGAGACATCAAAAGAAGTCTGATCTCGTAAACAGCCTGGTTCTCAGCCTACATCTCAACCACCCTCGCCAACCGGCCCCGCAGTTGTAGCCAGTGCCACCAGAACAAAACCTGCTCGGAACCCTACAAGGTCAGTCAAGGGTCCCAGAGAAAAGACCTCGGGCTGGGCACCCAAGCCTGACAACGCCAAGAGTCAGCCCCTCCACCGTGTGACGTGGCACCGGGCACGAGTCACGCAGCCGGGTAGCAGGAAAGTGACCAGAATCCAAGTCGGCTGCCTCTGCCTCAGCACACCCACTGCCTCCCTGCTCCTCCTGGCTATAAAAGTAACCGTCTCAGACCGCCTACAAAGAATATAAAATCCAACAAATGTAAAGGGTTTTCACAAAACAAATACAAAAGCAATAAACATAAAACCAACACACATGCAAAAATCAGTTCCACAACAGATTAATCTCAAACTCTAGCCAATGATGCTTATCTTAAAAATCAAGAGGTGCTAAAATTTTAGTATTCCTGAAGTGCTTAAAATCCCTTACCCTTATCCATCTCTTCGTTCTCTTCTCCTGCCCTGAAGTGCCCACTTGACACTTCTCTCTGAATTCTGCACACCCACCTCAATACAGCCTCTTGGAGCCGCACGTTACTTCTCTGCCCTGTGGTGTGGTTGTGACTATCGGGGACAGCTCTTGGAACACAGCAGCTGCTCCATAAGTGGCGGTTACTGTGGTTAAGGTCCCACCTCCTCAAGACTATCCGCTCCATGTCTCCCCCTCTCTCTCTCCTTTAATTATTTATTCCCAGATCTCCACGCAGGACACAGAGTAAGATATCCACTGACTTCCTGTGGCCTTAATGACTTCCTAGGTGTTATACTAATGGGTTTTGTTATCACGGGGCTAATATTTTGTACATGTCACACCTGCCACTGGGTAAACACCATGAAAAATGCCTTTGCAACAATTCAGCAAGCTCAAGGGTACAAGCCTGAGCCTGACGACACTCACCTCCCCTTGGCTATCAACTATCAAGGTCACCCTACCCGTAATGTAAGTAACCCACTGGGAGAGCACTTACTGTGCGCCTCTGATACACAAGGACAGAGGGGACCCCTGGGGTAGAGCAAGGAGAAGCCTACTGAGCTACCATCAAGAGCTCCCGCCGTGACACGCATTCTCTCAAACTCTGCCACCCCACCGCCACCATCCTGCAAGGCAAGCTTCCTCGTTCTTCTTTTTAAAAGGAGATTGACTTGCTCAGGATTACACAGCCTGGGATCTGGTGCTGGGGATGTCTGACTCTGATACCAATACCCAAAAAACAACTGGCAGAGAAGCCTTAATAAAAAGAGAGCTAGAGTACAGAAACCAAAAGGGAAAAATAACTCAAAAATCCAAACACAGTGGGTGTGGTGGAAAGAATTCATTAATGACAAGAAAGTACCTCTGCAGAAGAATCTTACCACGGAGTCTAAAAGTACAGGGAATAAGGCAATAATCCAGGGGATCAAGCCGAGAAATCAAGACCGCGAATAACTTTGTTTCTTTTAGCCTAAATTCTCTGCTCTCACACTCATAATAACCTAAATTCTCTGCCTGTTGCAAATGCTTCATTTCCCATTGTGTAGTATAAGAGCATTTTTTACTACTGTCAAGTAAATAAACAAAAAGCCTCCATTCTGTGTCACTTTTTTTAAAAAATCAGACCTAGACTATATCTCTGAAAGAAACCTTCAAAATGTGTTCAAAATGTGTTAAGACTATACCAAAAAATACACATGCAAAACGTAGACCCTAAAGAGAAGAAAAGGGGGGGCTTGAGTAGTTAGGGGAGGCTGAAGGAGGCTGGACTTGAAGTAAGCCTTCAAGAATGACGGGATATGTATGGGCGGAGAGCAAGGAGGGACGTTTCATGCTGGGGGACCACTTTATACATATGTGGAAGTGGTCCCCAATCCCAAGACCTTTTTGATAAGCATCCCCCAGAGGAGCAAGGGAGACTGATACAAGGGGCAGCATCAAGGTCAGGCCTGTGGCATCTGAGAACATGCACACCACCCCACAAGCATCGTATAACTCAGTCCACACCCAGGAACTGGGGATGACAGCAGGGGGCGGGAACACCTGTCAATCAGAAGTCACCAGGTGCTCCAAGCAATGTTGTGGGTCCCTGCTTATAGGTGCCATAAATCACTGACCTTCCCAGGATTTTTGAAAAGAAACAGGGGAGAAGATCCTTCTAAATCACATGGGGCCATAACTCCCCCAGAGGTACCATCCTCTAGGATTGGAGGGACTAAAGAGAAGCACAGCAAGTACTGCTGAACACACTGTGTAGGATGTGTGTCTAAACACATCATTCTGAAGACAGAGGTGTAGAAGTTGGCGTGCTTCCTGAAGCATCACAACACACTCCCAAAACTCTTCCATAATGATTCCCTTTTTCCCTGTATTTTTCCTGGATGTGCACTATCACTATGGGAACCAGGATGGCTGCTCCCAATTCCCTCTCACCCACTGCTTACTTAACACAAGATTTCTACTCCACCAAAATTGATGGTGTGTTTTTTTCTAACTCCATTCTATACTGAACCGCTGCTGAGTTAGACTGAATTTATAATCCTTCTTTTTGAAGGAAAGTCTCCCCAAAACAGAAACCACAGCAGCAGTGGCAACCTACAATGCCACTAACGAAAAAATATTTTAATTTTATCTGTGGCCATGTGACCACCTTCATGCAAAATAACTCAACAGGTTAAAAAAACACTAGCTGACTTATGAATTTAAGCTTTTATTTGGGAGAAATACAACCAAAAGAGGGTAGAGAGAGAAAAAAAATGAGATTCAAATATTAACATACAATAAAACCTTATTAATTGAATATTCCATAAATTACAAAGGAATAACAATCAGATAGATAATTCATTCCCTCAGTGATAAAAGACATTTTGCTACTAAAATATAAATGCAATTTTAGCATAAGGGGAGGTAGGTGTGAACTGTTCATCCCACTTAAAATATTTTTCAGCATCCATGATAAATTGCTTCATATACAACTAATACACTATTCCACAGATGTTTCATATGTTATTAAAGCAGAAATTCTCAGCTGATTATTAAAACAATTCCACCTCTTTCAGCCAACAGCCATCCCTCTATGCACTTAAAAGTAAGAAAACTAGAACTCTGCAGCCAATCATGGCAGAGCAACTGGTACCAGACTACTCCTCATTTCATGAGGCCAGCAGAACACTGATACCAAAACCAGACAGAAACATTATAAAAAAAGAAAATTAAGACCCCAATATCCCTGAAGAACACACACACAAAAATCCTTAACAAAATATTAGAAAATTAAATCCAGCAATACATAAAAAGGATAATATATCCGGACCAAGTGGGGTCTAACTTGGTAATAACATTTGGTTTAACATTCAAAATTCAATGGAATTTACCACATTAATAGAATAAAGGAGAAAAAGCCTATGATTACCTCAATACACGTAGAAAAAGCACTTGATAAAATTCAACACCCTTTCACAACAAAAACTCTCAGCAAACTAGAAACAGAAGGAAGCTTTCTCAACCGATAAAGGCCATTTATGCAAAACCTACAATTAACATTGTACTCAATAACTTTGAGTTCAAGAATAAAACAAGGATGTCCATTCTCACCACTTCCATTTCAACACTGTACTAGAGTCCCAGCCAATGCACTAAGCAAGAAAAATACATACATTCATACATATTGGAAAGCAATAAATAAGACTATCTTTTTTCACAAAATGATTGCATTCATAAAAAATCCTAAAGAATCTTCAAAACAACTACTGGAACTGATAAACTTGACAAGATGACAGGTACAAGGCCAATATATAAAAATCAAGCATGGTTCCACATAGTAGCAATAAAAGAAACTGGAAGGGCTTCCTTGGTGGTGTAGTGGTTAAGAATCCACCTGCCAATGCAGGGGACATGGGTTCGAGCCCTGGTCCGGGAAGATCCCACATGCCACGGAGCAACTAAGCCCATGTGCCACAACTACCGAGCCCTCTTGCCACAACTACTGACGCCCATGCACCTAGAGCCCATGCTCTGCAACAGGAGAAGCCACAATGAGAAGCCCGCACACCACAACGAAGAGTAGCCCCCACTCACCACAACTAGAGAAAGCCTGTGCACAGCAATGAAGACCCAACGCAGCCAAAAATAGAAAGGCAGGCAGGCAGGCAGGCAGGCAGGAAGGAAGGGAGGAAGGGAGGAAGGGAGGGAGGGAGGGAGGGAGGGAGGAAGGAAGGAAGGGAGGAAGGGAGGGAGGGAGGGAAACTGGAAGATTCTTTTTTAAATTCCATTTACAATAGCACCAAAAACCAAAATATTAGGGATAAATTTAATAAAATACGTGTAAGGCCTCTACACTAATAACATTGCTGAGAGAAACTGGAGATCTAAATAAATGAAGAGATACACTATATTCAATGATTGAAAGACTCAATATTGCTAAGCTGTCCTTCTCCCCAAATTGATATATAGATTCAATGTCATCTCAATCAAAATCCCAGAAAGTTGTTTTGTAGAAATTGACGGGTTGATTCTAAAATGTATATGAAAATGCAAAGGACCTAGAATAGCTAATAGATTCTTGGGGGTAAAAACAAAAGAACCAAAATTGGAGAACTTATACTATCTAATTTTATACTTACAACAATAAAGCTTCAGTAATCCAAACAGTGTAGAAATGGCATAAAAACAAACAGATCAATGGAAGAGAAAAAGTCTAGAAATAGAACTAAATTTATATGGGTCACTGATTTTCAACAAAGGTACCAAAGCAATTCAATGGAGATGGGAAAGGTTTTCTACGAATGTTGTTTAAAGGACATAGATATCCATGGGGGGTGGGGGGATGAACCTTGATCCCTACACCTCAGGCCATAGGAAAAAAAATTTGAAATGGGACCAAAGTCCTGAATGTAAAAGCTAAAACTGTAAAGCTTCTAGAAGAAAACAGAGTATCTTTGAGACCTTTCTTAGGACCTAGAAAACATTAACCATAAAAGAAAAAAGTCAAAATGTTCATTGCAGCTCTATTTACAATAGCCAGAACATGGAAGTAACCTAAGTGTCCATCATCGGATGAATGGATAAAGAAGATGTGGCACATATATGCAATGGAATGTTACTCAGCCATAAAAAGAAATGAAATGGAGGTATTTGTAGTGAGGTGGATGGAGTTAGAGTCTGTCATACAGAGTGAAGTAAGTCAGAAAGAGAAAAACAAATACCGTATGCTAACACATATATATGGAATCTAAGGGAAAAAAAAAAGGTCATGAAGAACCTAGTGGCAAGACGGGAATAAAGACACAGACCTACTAGAGAATGGACTTGAGGATATGGGGAGGGGGAGGGGTAAGATGTGACAGGGTGAGAGAGTGGCATGGACATATATACACTACCAAATGTAAAATAGATAGCTAGTGGGAAGCAGCCGCATAGCACAGGGAGATCAGCTCGGTGCTTTGTGACCACCTAGAGGGGTGGGATAGGGAGGGTGGGAGGGAGGGAGATGCAAGAGGGAAGAGATATGGGAACATATGTATATGTATAACTGATTCACTTTGTTATAAGGCAGAAACTAACACACCACTGTAAAGCAATTATACTCCAATAAAGATGTTTAAAAAAAAAAAAGAAAAAAGTAAAAATTGATTTCTAAATTAAAAGTAATAAAACTAGATTTCCCTTCAAATATTCTGTACTTCAAACTCAATTCTTCCCTTTTAGTTATAAATATTGTTTAGTTTGATCTGGCTGTGTATATTTGAGAACATTTCCAGAATGTTCTAAGACCTATGGAAAGAAAGAAAAAGTTGTTGTATATATTATATTTAACATTATTGAAAAGTACTTCCAAATATAGCTGGAACTCTAGCTTCTCCGCTTTAAAGGACTATAGTTGGACAAAACAGAGGTTCTTCAGGATTTATTGAGAGTCCAAAAAAGGGAAGAAAAAACAGGAAATGACATATCAAGAGAAGAGAAGGGACTCTTAAGACAAGGAATGTAAGTAACAAAAAACAAATAAGGTCTCTTTCTACGTGGTCTTTTACAACCATTCACATTACATATGAGGGAATTATTCCAAGACCAGAAAGAAACAGCTGAAACAGAATACCAGCTAACACATTCCCTGACCACATCACACACCCATTCAAATGTTATCAATCACATGATGTTATACACATCAGACCCAAGCAGCCAGGACTCTCCAGTGCCTAGGTGGAAGATGCAGAGGCAAGGTGGGGAGGGTAGAATTCCCACCACCAGGTAAAGAAAAGATGTGCCATCAGAAGCTTCCCATTTCATGGAAGTCCTTTTCTTTAGGTGATGTCTGTTTTCCTTGGCCATTATATTATTTTATTTCATGATGGTTCCAGGACATCTCTTATCTCAGAATGTATGTTGCCCACCTGTATAAACCAAGGTTTCTCCAAACATTTTTTTACTCCAGGTGAGTTCTCAAGCTAACCTTGACTGCAGAAAACCTGTGCTTTTGGCATCATACTGAGTGAAAGAAACCAAACATACAACACTACCTACTGCATGATTCAACTTATAATGAAGCTCATGAATAGGCAAACCTTAACTGATGCTAGTAGAAGTCAAAATAGTGATTTCCTGGTGGGGGTTTGAAGGAGTAGAGGTGGGCAAGGGCACAAAGGAACCCTCTTGGAGTGATGGAAATGCTCTATAGCTTGGTCTGCATGGTGGTTACATGGGTCTGTACATGTAAAAATTCATGTTTGTGCACTTCATGCCCTTCACCATATGTATGGCACACCCCAAACACATCTGCTATTCATCTGAGCTCTGGTCTCAGGTGCTTGGTTTATTCCACTACAGGAGATGTCTTCACAGAGACACCTGCATACCTTTAGACTAGAAGTCTGGGTTAAGGCCTTGTGTGTCCTCACAGAAAGCCCGTTCCTAGTGTATCACGAGCCCAGTAATCTGGCTTCAGTCTCAACCCTCAGTCAACTAGATGTTACTCACCCTAAAACCACCTAACAACAGATAAACTTGCTCCAGATGATCTTGCTTTTGCTGGTTCTTGTGACCATTTCACTCACACATGAACAAGAGGGTAACACACAGCCACGTATCATGCACGACGCATTCGATTAATCTGGTCTACATTTTCAAATGTCTTGAAACAGAGAACCCAAAAGACCTACAGACCTCCCCGAGTTACGATGGTTCAATTTTACAACGGTGGGAAAGCGAGAGGCATTCAGTAGAAACCATACTTCAAATTTTGGATTTTGATCTTTTCCCAGACTAGAGAGATACCCTCTCCTGACGTGGGACAGGGCAGCAAGCACAGCTCCCAGTCAGCCACGCGATCAGGAGGTAAACAACCAATACACATACAACCATGTGTACCCAGATAGACATTCTGTTTTTCCCTTTCAGTACAGTATTCAATAAATTCCATGATCTATTTAACACTTTATTATAAAACAGGCTTTGTGGCAGATGATTTTGCTAGTCTAAGTGTTCTGAGCATGTGTAAGGTAGGCAAGGCTAAGCTATGATGTTTGGAAGGTTGGGTGTGTTTAATACATTTTCGACTTACGGTATTTTCAACTTACAATGGATGGCTTCATCAGAACGTAACCCCATCATTAAGTCGAGGAAGATGTGTATATGATAATATTAATAATATTCTAACGATAGTCTATTGGCTGCTAGGCACCCTCAATTTTTCTCAAATAATGCCATCGTAATTACTATCCAGTACTGCAAATAGGCTAGTGCACAATGCTTTGATGGGTGTGGTTAGGAAGAAATGAGCTAGGTGTTAACAGATTAAGAATTTAGCATTTAACTCTCTTTCCCAGGAGTCCAACCTCCCCGAGAAATCTCTACCTTGACCAAGATAAATGACTTGGACCTCAGCAAGGCAAGCTTTTCCGGTTCTAATTGGAAGCTACTGACTATAACTCTGAAATGTTATAAACTTGACTTATGTTATTTCGTAACAACACAAATTGAGCTAATTTGCTTTAATGGCAAGAGAGGCTTGCAGTACAATCCTGATGAATTAAGCCAGTGAACAAAGACAGACGTAGAAGCACAATTTTATTTTTCACTAGATAAATTCAAGGGTTCTTATTTTGATAAGCTGTACAGTATGGCTCTCCAGTCAAATCCATCTGAAACCATGGTAGATCTCTAACAAATTCAATGAATTATATCAGAAAGGCAAATCCACACTGGAGTAGAAGAAAGCTACAATGGACGTAGGATATCTGAGAAGATCCCTGACAGTAGGACTTGCCCTACAGCTCTCCCACTACGAGGTCCTTGAGTCATAGATGAGCTTCCTTATCTATAAAATGGGAATTGTGACTCCTGCTTCGTTTCATCACGGGCTGTTCTAAGGATCAAATGAGAGCATGTACGCAAAAGTACTCAGTGAGCTACATGGTAAGGGCCATGATGTGTGAGAGCTTTCCACCGTCTCATCCCCAGTGAAGAAGCATCTCTCCAACTATGAGAGGTGTGGGCAGTGGAAGAAAGATGTTCATAGATTTACAGAACGGTCACACTAAAGCAAACTCTAAAGCGATTATCTGGCAGCATCCCCTGCTCATCTGAAAAGTTACGAAATGACAATAGCCACCACTATGGACTGTGTACTATGTTCCAGGCACTGGGCTTCACTCGCACCACTTCGTTTATTTCTCACGACAACTCTGAGCTGGTTACCGTTTTACAGATGAGGAACCTGAAGTCAGGATGTACACCCAGGTCTCTTTCCAAACTCTTATCTAAAGTCGGTACCACTCCCCACCCTGCTATTCAAACCCCAGAAAGATTAAAACATGCTCATCTGAATGACGTGGCTGATGGGAGGGGTGCCAGTGCACCACTGTCCTTATTCACCTGCATGCATTTGAGAGTCTCAAACAGTAACCACCATGAAGATGTCCGCTATCAGAGTCAAGGTCCTAGTGCTCCCCTGAAATGTTTCCCTCCCAACCCTGGCAGGAACAATGTTCTCAGGGCAGACAAGGTTTGGTGTCTAAATCCACAGTGCAGCTAAACCGCATGGTAACAAGATGCTCTGCTCATTGTAGAATAAGTTCTGACCCATGGGTATGTCCGGTGGGAGTACAGCCCCAAGTTCAGCCTGCCCTGACGCTGGCTCAGGCCAGAGTTCAAGCCTGATTCTATTACCTTTCCCCAGCAATCAACATTCCAGTTTCTCTCCATTTTTAGCCCAGGGGCTTAGGGTAGAGTTGGCGCCACCCTGGATTCAGAGGTGAATCACAGGACCAGGGCTTAAGTCAGTCAGTGCCTTACGTACCCCAGCCATGTGACAGGTTCAGGATGTGCACGTGACCCAGCCTGAGCCAATGAGATCAAACAAGACTGCCCAGCAGGGCTGGACAAAGACTCTCACACTCTCTTTTGCTGGAAGGAAGGTGGAAGGAGGCAAGCCTAGGAACTTCTGGCAGCCATCCCGCAATTACAAGGCGAGGGCATGTCTGAGAATGGGATCAACACACAGGAAGTGGAGGCAGGATGGGGAGAGAGAAACCAGATCCTGATGACATCATTTGAGTCCCTGAGCTGACTCCAGATTTATCTCTGGACTGGTCAGTTATGGGAGCCAGTAAATTCCTTTTTGACTTATTCCAGTCTGTGCTGGGACGGGGCCCATTACTTGGACCAGAGGAGTCCTAATGCACAGGCTCACTAAGGGCCATCTGTCCCGCACTGAACTGTGAGCTCCCTGAGGTCAGGGACTGACTTCTTTCCCCTTCCATTAGCGTTCTGTGACTTGAGCTGATCCTTGGCACATTCTGAGAGCTCCAAATATATAGGGATTAAATAGGTCACCTCCAGGCTTTACAGAGCAAAACCCATACCCAAAGCAGAAAATAACAAAAACCTGCAAAACCCTCTATTGATCACTTAATCAGCTTATTCCCACTGTACTCCTCACCTCCCCCACTGCAAAGCCACCACGTTACATATGGCCCATTACCTACTCGTCATCCTGGATCTTTTCCTTCCTAGGAGAAGAAGTTTGGGAGAAGACAGGAATGAGTTCATACTCTGATCTAGCTGGGGGTTTTTTTTTTCATATTAAAAAAAATGGGGATAACACTGAATCAAGATGTCCACAATATACAGAAATCACTTGTTAAAGGGCCTGTGCTCACTCTTGACACCAGGTTTCTTACTTCTGCTGCCCCGAAGAGCTACGTAACACCTATGAGTTAGAGGCAAAACTGAGACCTTAGTACAGCGTCTATCCTGCGGCTGACTCTTAGGAGGAAGGAACAAGAAGAGCCAAGCCCTAAGTGTTCAGCTGGGAGTCCTCGCTGACTCAAGTGAGGACAGGACACAGACCAACCTCTCCTCTAACTGCCAACAAGAGGCATTTCAGAAACTTTTCTCCCCAAATGAAATCTTAAGTGCAAACCTCAAACACACACCCAAGGGAGGGAGGGAGAAAGTGAGAAGGAGAGAGGGAGGGAGGGAGGGGGGGAGGAGAACTGCTCTGTGGGTGACATGGGTGGGAGGGCACAATTCCATTCTCCCTGGCCGCCCCACCCCCACCCCGCTCCAGGCCCCTGAGTTACCTCCAAAGGACCTCAAGGGCCTGCCCCAGTGTCATTTCACTGCTTCTCAAAAGATATGAAAATCAAAGAATAAGCAGCAAATTAATATATGGTTGAAATTCATGGCACAAGTGAGTGTTTAAAAGCATTTCCATTTTCCTTGGCTGAAAAGGCCAGATATCCACAGGCTATGTGAAAAAGAAAACAAAGGCAATGATCCAAGTACTTCAGCCTGAAAACTTACTCTGCTCCAACCAGAGAAACTCAGGTCCTGGTAAAAGCTGAAAACAAAAAATTAATTAAAATGAACCCAAAAAGAGGCTTCAGATGCCAGACGGACAGGTGCTCTGACCTGGGTCACATCCCTGCTTAATGATCTTGTCCCTGCAGCCTTGTCCCTAATAACTAACCTAAAAGTAAACCAGCTGAGCCTACGATGTTTCAACCTGTGTTTAAGATTGTCGTGCAGATCTTTTGTAAACTGCATTTCTGGTGCTAAACTGGTACATAAATTTACCTTGTAGTTCGGTGTGTTGGCACAGTAGTCATTAAGCCTGTCTTTAAAAAGAACTGTTTGCCACCTCTAGAGGAGAGAGCAGAAAAGTTCCACCACTAAGCGAGATATTCTGTGTTTATGGCCTGGAATTCCTTCCACAATTCCCTGCTTAACCCTCACTGCTCTGGGAATTCTACCCAGCATGTCCTGTTGGGTTCTATATACCTACTGCCCAATTCAGCAAAACGTAGCCCTCACTTTCTTGATACAAACATGAAAGTTATCCAGCTCTTATAAAGTTCAAAGTCAAAATACGCAACTCTCCCTGCAGACAGAAAAAAATGATCCCTTTTCTTCTGGTCACTATTTCCAAATTAGAACTGACAAAGTTTCAGGACCACTTGGAGAAGGGACCTCATACCTCAGAAACCCATCCAAAGGGAAGATTTCCTGAAAAAGGGAAAGTCCACAGATATTCCCTATCTGAACGTGCTGCGTCAGTCCCCAAGTGGTGACAGATGACACTGGCCTTGCCCTCAAGGCTCTCGAAGCCCAGTGAACAAGGCTGATCTCAAAAACAACAAGTCTCTGTTTCCCAACGCTTTCTTTAAAGTCAAGGACAGACCTCCCTGCAGAAAATAGATCCTGGAGATAGGATGTAGAGAAGGAATGAGAACCCTGGGTGATCTCACCTTAATTAAAAGGTTTCTTAATATTTTCAAATGATGTGAGCAGCAGAGGAAGGCTTGAAGGCAAGACCTAGTGCCTCATGTGGGTTAAATTAATTCATGTCTCAGCCTGGGCAACATCTCCAAGAAGTCGCTGTGTTTGTCCCTTGTGTAAATGAAGAAATACCTGGCGTGTGGAATGAGCATAAGGCCAGATGCCACAGGACCCGGGTTCTCATCAGTTTTGCCACCACTAACTTGCTGTGACCTGGGTCAGTCCCTTCTCCTCTCTGATATCCTCTAGGCTCATTTCTGCTCTAATGCTCCAAATTGGTACAACCATGATGTCTTCCATCCTTTTACATAAAGCACTTCCTTTGAGAGTCTTTGTGCAGCCCTGGTGACCTTGGGGTCAGTGCTTTGGATGGCCCTCAGAATTACAGGCACCTGAAATGAAGGTGACGCCACAGGGTGCTAAACAGGACAAGGCCAGCATCTGCCATGTCACTGACTTGGGACACTGGGCTTCCAACTCCTCCTGCCTCCCTCCCTGCATCCCTTCGCAATCTTGCAAATTCTTGGGACCGACTGCCTCTAAAGGGAAGGACCCACTCAAAGACTACCCACGAATGCAACCAAAAGAACTAAACTCCAAAGTTCTTCAATCTCTTCCTCTCGTCCACAGAGCATATTGATACGTTCATTCATTCACTTTCAGGAGTTATAGCCTTTCCAAGAAAGCACACACCCCCCTCCAAGCATCTTCCAGCTCGACTTCTGCAAGTCACATCCACTGGCTGAAGTGAGGGAACACACTGGTCTCTTTACTAGCAACCAAGTCCAGAAGCTACAGAAAAGCGGCATCTCTGCCAGCAGGACCCACAGACCATCTAATCTGAGGAGGGGCCTTGCCAAGAAGCCTACATTCATAGGAAGTCTGAGGGGCAGATGCAGGAGGAACATACAGAAGACGGATCAAGGCTGTGAGTCCAGGGCACCAGCCTGGGTCAGAAGTGAGGACAGAATGCCGGTGCACAGGGCATAAACGTCTCCAGGCCAGTGCCATCCAAGAGCACTTGCTGCAATGATGGTAACATTCCCTACGTGTGCTGTCCCATACGGGAGCCCTATATGGATACTGAACAATGCAAATGAGGCTCGTGTGACTGAGAAAATAAATTTTAACTTTGAGTCAATTTTAACTTAAGTTCTCATAGCTACAGGTGACTAGCGATGACCACTCCCTACAGCACTGATCTACACTAGTCTCTCATAGAGTGCACCCTCCCAGAGAAAGGACCAAATGTGACAGGACCCTCCTCTATTTTAAAACAAATGAACTATGGGGAGAGGTCTCCATCTATAAGGAGAGCTGAGTTTGGAGTCTGTGGGCTTCTAGGAAGATGGGAATGTCCAGAGCTGCCAACTCTCTCCCTCCTCACCTGAACTTACCACCTTCGGAAACAGTGGGGATGAAACTGAGGCTTCCCAGAGGTTAACCTCCAGTCCTGACTTTTATAGCCTGTGACCTTGAGGAAGGCACCTCCTCTCTGGACCACAGGGCATGTCATCACTAGGACAAGAGATTTAGAACAGGCAACCACAAAGGCCCTAGCCAGCTGTAACATTCTAAGAATGTACATGCCACTTTGTCAAAATGTAAAACTTCTGTGCTCAAAGGACACCATCAAGAAAATGAAGAGACAACCCATAGAAGAGGAGAAAATGTTTGCAAAGCATATATCTGAAAAGGGACTGGTATCCAGAACATAGAAAGAATTGCTATAGCTCAATAATAAAAAAAAATTTCTTTTAAATGGGCAAAGGATCTGAATATGCATTTCTCTAAAGAATACATACAAATGGCTAATAAGCACAAGGAAAGAAGCTCAACATCATTAGTCATGAGAAATGCAAATCTGTAATGAGATACGACTTCATATCCTAAGATGGCTAGAACCCAAAAGATATACATTAACGGGTGTCAGGAAAGATGTGCAGAAACTGGAACTGTCATACGCTATTGGTCGGAATGTAAAATGGCGCAGCTGCTTTGGGAAACAGTTTGGCAGTTCCTCAAAATGTTAAAGCTACCATACAACCCAGCAAATTCTACTCCTAGGTATATATACTAAGAGAATTGAGAACATAAGTTCACGTAAAAACTTGTACATGAATGCTCAAAGCAGTATTCATAACAGCCAAAAAATTGAAACAACACAAATGTCCATCAATTGACGAAGGGATACAGAAAATGTGACATATCCATACGATGGAATATTATTCAGCCACAAAAGGAAATGAAGTACAGATACAGGCTACAACATGAATGAATCTTGAAAACATTATGCTAAGTAAAAGAAGCCAGACTTGATAGATCACATATTATACAATTTAATTTATATAAAATATCCAAAATAGGAAAATCCATAGACGGAAAGTAGATTAGTGGTTGCCTGGGGCTGGGGAAGGGAGGGAGTGTTGGTGGGAAATACGGAGTGATGGCTAATGCATATGGGGTTTCTTTTCAGGGTGACGAAAATGTTCTAAGATTGATTTTGATGATGGTTGCATGACTGAATATAATAAAAACCACGGAATTGTATAATTTAAAATGGTGAATTGTATGGTATGTGAATTATATCTCAATAAGGCTACGTAAAAAAAAAAAATGTGCATGCCTTCATCCCACCTACTTAGTGAAGACCAATTAATTGTTATTTATTGCCCCCAGGGCCCAACGCCAGGTGTCAATGCCGAACACCTGAACCTGCACAGCACATGACTTAAGTCGAAGACGCCCCACTTATAAATGAGGGGCTATTTTTAAAGCAGCCTCCGTCGTCTCGCACACTTCACACAGAGCAAGGGTGGAGCTCTCTTTGCTGTAGCTAAGATTAAGAAGTCTAACCTAACTGGGATCAAAAGTGCATTTTTTTTTTTTTAAAGGCAAGAAAAGAAGAAATGCGGAAACTCACATATCCTTCTAAGCCCAAGGAGCCCTCCTGGGAACTGAAGGAATTCTGTCTACTTGTGTAAATCACCCACACGACAGCTATGAATGGTGCAGTTACACCTGTACCCAGGACCCCCGAATCCCGGTAGGGGTCAGGCAGGTATCCCCACTCCCAAGAAGCCCACATCCACGTCCCCTGACTCTGGGGTAACGTGAAAGTCTGCCTTGCCAGGGATGGGGGAGGCCTTTAAAAGCCAAGCTACAGCTGGGAGTGAACCACCTCACCTGACCGTGTTCCTGGGGCCAGTGGCTAAAGAGGAAAGCCTAGGTGGACGGATTCTTGGCACCAGGAGAAGTCAGGCCAGATGAGACTGCAGACTTAGGGAAGTGTGACTACAAAGTAGGAAGGCTGTTCTGTTTAATCAACACACTAGAATCACATAAACAAGTGTTGTTCTCTTCAAAGGAGGAAGCTTGGGAAGCAGGCCGCACTGTGCTGGGAATACTGCCACCCCTCAGAGCAACTCCAAGATGCCAGTGAAGACCTGCTCCAGAGCCCAGGACACATGCCTCTCAAGAGCCTCAAAGATAAGAGAACATGGCTCTCTTTGAAGACAGATTTGACTTTCTTACAAATATCCATGAATTTCTTTAGGAAAACGCTGGTGAATAAGGTCAGTGATCAACGTGGATCACCCCATTTTTCTCCAGAAGCAGAGAAAAATGAAAAGTAGAAATTGGCTCTGAAAGCAATTCTGAAAACAAGCATTCCTGCACCATTGGGACTAGGGTGCAGCCTCAGAAATAACTGCTTTGAAGAGCTCACTGTGTTTTGGTTTTGTAAGTTCTAATGTTTTCATTAAGCAATCACAGTCTCTCCCTAAGGGAGTATCCCTCTCTCTCTCCCCCCCAACCCATGTCTCTCCCCCATCCCCCGCCTCTGTCTCGATCTCTCCCTCTCCCCTATCTCTGTCTCTCTGTCCTGCAGCCAGTGCCCCTCCATCCATCTCCCCAGTGCTCTGTTCCCAGCTTGCAAAGAGAGACCATCAGGCCATATAAAGAAAGCAGTCAAAGCGATAAGGCAACCTCAGAGCACCTGATGTAGACACAGTGATGCTTCACTAAATGGTCCATCGTTTACAAACACCCCATGCCAGGAGCTGAGGAGGATGCAGATGAGGGCAAACTGGGTCCCTGCCCATGAAAGGTCACACTCTTGTTGGAAATAAGAAAAGAGCATAAGACCAAACCCAAGCAAGCGTGTGATCCACGGGACAGGGCAGCTCCCACCCGGGGCTAGTCCATGAAGCTCCCCAGGGAAGGCGCTGGACTTCAAGCTCACAAACCACCAGGATGGGAAGGAGTCAAGACCACACGTCAGTATCTCCAGCCTCAATGGCCGCCCAGCCTCGGGCCAGAAGCAGTGACGAGGACCCCGCTCGAAGAGAAGGAAAGGGGCACGCTCCCCTCCCACCTCCACGGACTAGGCCACACTAAGGAAAAGGGAAACAAAAATCCTAGGGCCAAGAAATGCTGCACTCGTGAGAGAACTGGGGGACTTAACAGGTGTGGCCTGGGGCTGATTTTAAAACCCCGCAGCACCACAAGAGCTGAGGGAAAGGAGGTTCCCCCAATACTCAGACACTGCGGACCTTGAACATCACCGGGAGGTCAGAGACTACCCTCGAGACCATTCCTGACCGATTGAATAACGTCTTTGGTGAACTGGGGCTCACTCACACGTCATTTGATTCACTCCTCAAAGGCCCCCTGCTAAAGGTGAGACAAGCATGACTATACCCCATTTTACAGATGAGAAAACTAAGGCCAAGGGAGGTAACAATTTATTCAGCCACAAAGCTAGTGGGTGGCAAACCTTGGGACCCAGGTCCAGATCTATTTCCTCCAGAGTCTCTGCTCTCCAAAGGATAGGAGACTGAAAGGGAAGGAGGGAGGGAGTCAGATAAGGGAAAGCCCTAGAAGCCAGGCTTGACGTGTAGGGAAATTAGTGGTGCAGAACGTTCTCTTACAAAATCCCTTTTGATCGTCTCAACACATGGGGCAGTATTATCACCATTACTCCCATCTTACAGGTGAAGAAACCGAGATCAGGGACTTCCCTGGTGGTGCAGTAGTTAAGAATCTGCCTGCCAATGCAGGGGACACGGGTTTGAGCCCTGGTCCGGGAAGATCCCACATGCTGCGGAGCAACTAAGCCTGTGCACCACAACAATTGAGCCCGCATGCCGCAACTACTGAAGCCCACGTGCCTAGAGCCCGTGCTCCGCAACAAGAGAAGCCATTGCAATGAGAAGCCCACACACCGCAACAAAGAGTAGCCCCAGCTCGCCGCAACTAGAGAAAGCCCACGCGCAGCAACGAAGACGCAACGCAGCCAAAAATAAATTAATTAATTAAAAAAAAAAAAAAAGAAAAAGAAACTGAGGTCATTTGGCCAAGAAGGACAAACAATTTCCCAGGTCCTGGGGAGCCCTAGCTCTGGCAAGTCACATCCCCTCTGTGAGCCTCAGTCTCCCAGCAGAACCCCCCGCAGGGAGGCCCCCGATAAGCCCTGGAACTGCGTGTGGTGGGAAGAGCCCAAGACGTCCTACCTCTGCCGCGTCCTGGCTATTTGGTCCAGGGTGGGAGGGGGGATCATTTAACGGCCCAGGCCCAGAGATCTGCTTTGTAACCTGTGAGCAGGAGGACGCATGAGGTCGCAGTGAGAGCACATCAGACGCTCTGATGGCAGCTCATGGCGCTAGCGGTGACTCCACTACCCCAATTCTAGGAACTGCCCCACCTTCCCTTCTGAGAACGCAGCAATCAGGCCAGAACTCCCCTGACACCTGTTCTGCTCCTTACCACTTGTTTTCTGTTCTCTTCTGACTAACACTTAAATCAAGAGATGGCCAGGGTCTCCCACCTGGGCTGAGCAGGAACAAGACACAGCTGGTCAAGTGGATTCCCAAGCCGCTGAGAAAGCGGTCGGCAGGGACGCCACCAAGCCTCACGGGAGGATTGGGCTCTGGATTGTTCTCTGTAGAGGGGGGGCTTCAGGCTTCCTGGCTGTGGGAATCAGATCCTGATCGCTAACCCAGCCCCCTTCTTTCCTGGGTGTCCCAAGGGAAATCAGCAGCCCTTGACTGTTGTCTAAGCAAGGACGGGTTGCACTCCAGGTCTAGGGCCTCCTACGACCAGTGGGTAACTTTCCGTCGCTACTTCACCAGGTCCCCCCAACACCGTCTCTGACGGCTACGTCTCAGGCTCTTCAGGGGACAGACGGAATGGGTCTGGCGAAAACTTCCGTAAAATGGCTTTGGAAAGCCAACCCCTAACCCAGCAATCCCTCCGTCCAGGAAACCCGTCTGGCGTGGCTGGAGGGGTCGCTCTGTCATGGACGGACGGGAGCAAGCGGTCCGGCTTCCCAGCCCAGGTTCCTCACCTGTGAGGCTGAGGACGGCAACCCCTGCCTCCCAGGGCGGGCCGCGCGGACGCTTGAGGACGCGCCAGGCTGTCGCCCCAGCCCCAGGAACAGTGAACCCCGCAACTCCACCTACCCTAGGAGCCAGGGTCTGTGTTAACCCTGCCAGCCGCTTAATCTCCTCTTTCACAGAAGAGGGACAGACCGGGCAAGGGGGCGCATCTGGCCCTTCACAGGCGCCGAACTGCGGGCGTGTGTGACTCGGAGCCCGCGGCCTAACTGCTCGCTCCCACGACCTCCCACGCGCAAGAGCCCCCGCGCTTTCCTTTCACCAGTAACACTTTTCAAGGAATTAAAATGCAATAAAATCTACTTAATGCCCTAATTTAAACTCCTCTGACTCCCATTTCAACTGGACGGCTCACAAGGCGCCTCAGAAGACAGGCAGAGGGCCACCCTGACTTCCGCCACCACCCCACCCCACCTGGCAACGCCTCTGGGCGACGGGAGTGCATCACATGCAAGGAGTTTCGGTGCCAGTCCCCGAACCTGGGTTCCAAGCCCTAAGCGAAACCAGGCCGTGAAGCCCGCGCAGAAACCCACCTGGCGGTCCTGCCGTCGCTCTAGCCTGCGCTGCTCTGCGCTGCCGGGCGTTTAAGACGGCAAGAGCCTGTGAGCCCTGACTTGTCTGCACCGCCTGGTGGTGGAGTGTGGGCTCTGAGGTTAGGAAGCCCGGATGTGGATCCAGGCCCTGCCAATTACTAGGCCTCATGGCCTCATGTAAGCAATTCGACCCCTCCCAGCTTTTTTTCCTCACCTGCAAAATGAGGATTTCAGTAGTCTCTTCCTCAAGACTTCACGGTGAGGATTAAAGGAGAACTAAGGAGATTATACACACAAAGCCCACCTAGCTCAGCAGATGTCAGCCATGAGCTAGTAACAAAGGCAATTATCTCTGTGCCTCCAGTTACGGTCAAAAAGACAGGGTATGGCAGCCACACCAGAACCAGATGACTGAGGACAGACCCACAGCATTTGTCACCAGGCCTGCTGACTCCCTCCTGCCCTTCCACACCCAGTGGCCAGCGCCCTGACTCTTTCTATAAGATAATGAGGCCGTCCATGGCCAAATGATTCCTGCATGTTAATAGGCATGAAGAAAGTAAGAGAATAATTTATGAAGTAAAACAGGGGAGGGAGGAATGATCAAAACTATCTTATGGAAGGTAAAGAAATCGGCTGAATGCCCAGCTTGCTTTGAAGAGACATTCTTTTGGCATCTGATTTTCCAGATGTCACAAGTGCCCCTGGCATCCTCAGACCTACCGGTCAGATGGCAAATGCCTGACTTCAACCTGAATTCAGGGCTGTAACGGTGAGGGTGGGAAGGAAACAGACCCAGAGACAGAAGCCCTGGCCTAAGTCCCCACTTGGCTCCTCTCTCACTGTGCGACCCTAAGCAAGTCGACTGCTGGGTCTGAAGAATGAACGCATCCACCTGAAGGTCTCTGGGGTCCTTCCCAATCCCAACCTCACCAGTCTGTGATTCACATTCAGTACCATCCAGGGTAAATCAGAACCAGCATCTAACCTCCTATTCCCCACCCCCTCATCCCCCATCCCGTCTTTAATGATTATCAATTAGCTTATTCAGCTGGCCAACCTAAAATAGTTCCAAAGCTTTCTCTGCCCCGACCAAACTAGTTGCAACCCCACGGGGCTTTCTAGAAAAAGATTTCTTAAACACCTCTCTTTTACCAAATTCTTGCTGGGTGTCACCACTTCCCCACATTCTAATTTAGAACTTTAGATGTTTTAATTTCACTCCCACCAGATAAAAATTCTGAAAAGAGCTTTAGATAGATAAACCATTAAATTATAGTTCAATAATTCAGAAATTGTGAATGCCCAAAGAGAAGCACACTTTCGCATTATCTCAAAAAAGAAAAAGGACTAAGGGACTAATTACTGTTATAAAAGGGCAGCATTTTAACCATTTACTCAGTCAAGCTGTTTTTGTACAATTTGAAAGGAGTCACTTAAATATAAACAGTGTTTCATAATACCCCCTTGTTATCTATTTACTGAAGAACATTCGAGGATGTCTTCTTTTAAAAATATTGGTCACGGGCTTCCCCGGTGGCGCAGTGGTTAAGAATCCTCCTGCCAGTGCAGGGGACACGGGTTCGAGCCCTGGTCCGGGAAGATCCCACATGCCGCGGGGCAACTAAGTCCGTGCGCCACAGCTACTGAGCCTGAGCTCTAGAGCCCATGAGCCACAAGTACTGAGGCCATGTGCCACAACTACTGAAGCATGCACGCCTAGAGCCCGTGCTCCACAACAAGAGAAGCCACCGCAACAACGAGAAGCCCGTGCACCGCAACGAAGAGTAGCCCCCGCACGCCACAACTAGAGAAAGCCCCAGCGCAGCAACGAAGACCCACCACAGCCAAAAATAAAAAAAGAAATAAAGAAACTTATTTAAAAAAGAAATACATTGTCACTTCTTTAGTTCACATTAGAGTAAAATAATAAAACCACATCTCTTCCAAAATGAGGGCTTGGGAGGGGTTCTTTGCATTAATACATACTATCCTTTTGTACTCTGACTTAAACCAAGTTAAGCCAGTAAGTGAATGGTTAATGGACTATATTTTACACGTAATAAATGCTCCAGAAAGTACTTTATGTATGATCAAATGATAGCTGTTTTAAACTACTCTTTTTTTAATCTTCCCAGCTTTAGTTCTATAGTAATTTATATAATCAAAAAGCAAAACTGCTATAGAATACAGAAGAGCCTCCAGTATGCCACAGTTTAATGCTGTGTCCTAACCCTTTAGGAACTCTGAATCCAGAGACCATCTGCTTGCAGGGCATTTATTTCTCGTTAACAAAAGCACAGCGAAGACATGGCTCTCCGTGCCCCAACAGTACCTTGTACAAGGACCCATGCTGTAGATTCCTGCTTGGAACTGCTTCCTAGAAAATGCCTCTCTCAATGAATGTGGCTGCTTCCCATTGTTGAGAGGATAAAAACCCTGTAAGTTAGGAGTGCTCCCTTTCGCCACCACTGCTGGAAAGCCTAACGGCCAGTTCAGTGCCCAGGTGTCAGCAATCCATTCATCTCGAGCACCTGGGCAAGTCTGCTTTTTTGTTTTGATTCCCGGTTGCCCCATCCTTCATCAGCTTCCATTTTCTAAGCCACCTCAGAGCTTCTGGAAACAGGAGGGGGTACAAACCCTATAATAAATACCATAATAATAGCGAGGTTCAATTGCCTGTGAAAATAGAATAATTAATCATCAAAGACCACAGGACAGCAGAAACATACCAGGTGAGATATTTTTCTTCCGCAACTAAAAGGAACATAAAGGAAGAATTCGTCTTAGAACTCAGCTGTAGCCAGCAAACACTGCAAAAGTGAGACTCAGTTTTTTGCCTTAGGGACTTATTTATCCGTTAGCCACCTGGAATGAATGTTTCCCTTGAAAGAAGCACGGTCCCCAAGTGCGTGGCACCCAAAGCAAGGGAAAGAATAATGAGCCTTGGTGCCTTTCATCCAAGTCTGTGGTTCAAAAGAGATGACAAGTCTGGTGCTCAGAGTTCCAGGACTTTCTGCTCAAACCAGATGCTCTGGGTGCCTACCAGACATCCAAGAGAGAGGCTGTACCCTCCCCCCAAGATTTCCTTTCCCATGGCCTAAGACAAGGAAAGAATGATGTCACTCGTCAGAGTTAAAGGACGGCTGACCTCAAGGAGCTGTCGGGGTGGGGAGCGTAAATCGTACGGGCTTCGTGGAAGCCAATGCAGCAGTAAGTATGGAATTAAAATGCACTGTCCTCCCACCCAGAGAGTTCCCTTCTAAGTACTTAACCCAGAGAACAGTTTACTTGTACACACAAAGAGCACACACAAGGATATTCAATGCAGCATTGTTTGAAACAACAAAACTTTAGGAACTAACCTAACTGCTCATCAGAAAGAGGACAATTAAACAAACCATGGCACATACACGGAATATTTTACGGCAACTAAGGAGTTGTTAGATCTCTACACGCATATACGGAAAGATCTGTAAGGCACATCAAGTGGGAAAAAAGGAAGCTTTATAATGCATGCACTCTGTTTCTACTTGTGTAAAACTTAAAATACCCAAACTGTATAGATATAGATTTCAAAATGCACAGATGATATACACATACAGACACAGTGAAAAACAATTCTGAAACTGATTACTGTGATTAGAAGGAGCTGGGTAGGGAAAAGGAGACTCAGTTTACTTGCAGTGTTTTAATAGTTCAGAAGAATGTATTCGTGTATTACTTGTATAAATTTGAATGATGATTTACTGCAAGAATGCAAAATATGAAAAACAAAGAAGGCCTTTCTCGGACCCCATGTTGTGGGCTTTCCTTATGAAAGGGCGACCGGGCACAGTGAGCCCGCAGCAGCGCCGGCTAGAAATCCGGACACATAAGTCTGGTATGCTCTGCAGAGCAGGTCTCAATAAATATTTGTTGAATAATGGTGCCTTGACTTCCTGTCTTATAAACAAGGGTCCTTACAGCGCTACAAAAATATCTGTGAGTATGCCGTGCTAGACCTCCCCATGGGTGCAGGGAAGGGAGGCACGGTGGGCCCCTCAGAAGATGACCACGGCAGGGAAAGCATGAGCCTCCCACCCAGCGTGCTGTGAATCCACAGGCCAAGCTGACCAAGGACACCTCCTCCTTCCTTCCCAGGCAGGGTCCATCTGCCAGCTACATCTTCCCTGAGCAGTCTGGAGCTGGCCTTCCCTCCCTCAGGTCACCCCCTGCCAATTCCCTCCAGCCTGACTCTCATGTTCACTCATTCAATAATTTCAACAGGTGGTTTCTAAATTTACCACTCAGCCAGCAGGGAGGGGAAAAAGAAATTAGCAGAAATAACTGCTTTGAGGTTCTGGAGAAGAAAGTCATTTTCCCCAGCCTGGGCAGTGTCTGGAGCCCTGCACAGTTAAAATCTCCAGAAAAGGGCTTCACGCTACTAGGTGTGTGTTGTCAAAAACACCCAGTGGTCCATCCACCCACCACACTCTCCCCCAGCTCTCACACACACACAGAGAGACAGAGGACAGCTCCTCGCTCAGACAGTTCCTCCTCCAACCCCATCTTCGGCTTTTCTCACTGTGCCCACCTCCCAGTGCCAGCTCTGCCTGCCCAGCCAAACACCTCACTGCCCACAAGAACCCCAGCTGTGAGAATAGCAATCTCACCTTTCCTCATTTCAATCACATGGGCAGAACAGGACTTGGGGACACATCCTACAGTGCTGATGGCGGAGGGCCCCAGGAGTGTGAGCATGACAGGAGGCTCACGTCTATTCTGGAATGACCTGCCAACCTCCACTGCCACCCCCCAGGGCAAGGACACCCACCGACGTCGCTTCCCGGGGCACGTCGTCCAAGCAGCAGTAACACTGCGCTCAACCACCAGCATCCCAGGGCCTCTGCAGTTTCTTTAGAGACTTTCCCAGGGGAGGAGCAGTTGAGGGTCTGTTCTGGAGTCCCACGCCACCACCACCACCTGTAGTTAACAAGACATAAGTGTCTCTGCAGCTGGGCAAGTTGACCCCTCTATATCAGGCACTTCTCACGTTTTGCAGACAGTTAACAGTTAAATGCTGATGGGGAAGGTTCAAAAAGGAGACTACCACAAATCTGCTACAAGGGTCTCCTCTTTCTCACACAATCATTTTAAAATACTGAACTTGAGCTGAGGTTAAGGAAGGAATGCATCTCCCCAAAGACCCTCCCCAAAGTGGGCTGACGGGATGCACATTTCAGGCGGTGTGTGAGAGGGACCCGCTGGAGGCCAGTCAGACTGTGCCTGGGAGAGGGGAAGGCTGGGGTGCAGGGTGGGATCCTCAGACCCTCTTTTAAGCCCCCTTTCCAACTGTGTCTGATAACAGTTTCTACCCTTTGGACTTTTCAGTTACCTAAGTTAATAAATTACAAACACACACACATACTTTTTTTTTCCCCAACTAAGCCAATATGTGTTTCTGCAACTTGTAATCCAACAAGTTCTGGCCAATACACCAACATATCCTCACTCCAAGACAGGTTCATTTTTCAAGGGTCTAAGCACAGAAGTTCCAGTGTTCGAGGTGTGTCTATAAAGCAATGAGCTTCGCTTTTTAACAAACCAAAAGGGTGAGGACGGTTTGGGAATTCCTCTTAAGGAACTTTAATAGTAGTAAATCTGAATTCCTTAAGACTTCGGTTTGATTTCTGAAAAACTGCCGATACTCAATCCAAGTCTGTTCAATAAAACATCAATCTGGGTAACTTGTTCTTTGTCAACATGAGGCAAGACGACAAAAGACATGCAATTACTTGTACAAGGCATAAACGGGTTCACCAGCTCTGGGTTAAATGTTACTACCCAAGTCCATCTATTCTGGGCATTCTGCTGCCCCACCAACCTTTACACGAAATGTGACACTCACACACCCACCCAAGTACAACCTCTCACACGTGGCTCACACACAGTGCTGAACACAGAAGCCAGCTTATGAGGCAGGGATTCAAAAAGTATCAAGCATTTGTCTTCCTTCTCTCCTGCTTCAGATATAAAGAGTTAAATTTGCCAAGAAATATACAGTCCTGAAATTCAAGGCAAACTCTGACAGGTGCTTCCTGGGAGTCTCATTAATATTGGACAATGAAAGTCAGCCTCTTGAGCAAACATTAATCATTAGCCAATTGCTGAAAATTAACTACTGATCTATAAGGACATGCCATGGAACCCCACACGGTCTTTCATTTATGGACCCACCCATTCCACGTGCATTTCCTGATGTGCCTACTGTGCACCCGCACAGGGTTAAGTTCACAACACCATCAAGACCAGTCAGACTCAGCACATGCTACTTTCATCCAGAGTCACTCAGCTCTGGACTTCCCTGGTGGCGCAGTGATTAAGAATCCGCCTGCCAATGCAGGGGACACAGGTTCGAGCCCTGGTCTGGGAAGATCTCACATGCTGCGGAGCAACTAAGCCAGTTCACCACAACTACTGAGCCTGCGTGCCACAACTACTGAAGCTCGCGCACCTAGAGCCCGTGCTCCACAACAAGAGAAGCCACCGCAATGAGAAGCCCGCGCACTGCAATGAAGAGTAGCCCCTGCTCACCGCAACTAGAGAAAGCCCACGCGCAGCAACTAAGACACAATGCAGCCAAAAACAAATTAATTAATTAATTTTAAAAAACAAAAACAAAGTCACTCAGCTCATCAGCCAAAGAGCCAGGCTGTCAGAGCCCAAAGCCCATGTGCAGAACTGCACCCCACACACCAAGCCACTTCCCACAGCAGTTATAGAATAAGGCGGAAAGGGGTGAATATCTGCAAAGAGGAAAGCAAGTACTACTTGCACATAGGCAGGTGGGGTGGAAGGTGGGGCCAAGGATCAGAGAAGGCTGAACTGAGGGCAGCACACAAGCTCTCCTAGAAAAACGGCATCTAGGTGTGCAGAACTACACTCGCAATTCAAACAGAAAGACAACAGAGCAAAGCCACGGAGATGAGGTACGGAAATAAAAGCCACCTTCTAGGCAAAGCCCAAGGAGACAGGTTATGAAACTGTGTTTCAGGTATTTCAATTCACACCACTCACTATGTGAGATGCTAAACTGTGGACCATGCAGAGCCCATGAACTTGCTTTTTAAGCCCAGGAAACACTGCGTGGGAATCTCGGCCATGGAGGAGAGAATGCAATCAAAGTAGGCTGTCCCACAGCGTTCCTGGCCCTCATAAGGCATCTGGTCCCCCTGACAGGAGTCCCCAGCCAGCACTGCTTCCCAGAGATGCTCCCACCACTCTGCTACTCCGAGCCCTGGAGCTGGGGCACAAAACGTACAAGGCTGCTCAGCTCGGAAACCCAGCTCCCACGGTGCCTTCAGCCAGGGGTACATGAGAAGCAGGGTCACGAGACCCTCAGCTTTTCAGGAGTAAACACGTGGAACTTCCCACCTACCCCCCCCCAAGGACCTCGAAGGAGTCCGCAGAGGAACCTGCCACACAAGGAAATCCTGAGTACGGCTCAGAGGAAAGACTGGGTGAGGAACTTCTCCTGAGAGTGTTCATTCAGTGGTCCTCAACAACCCGCATTCATGACCATCTTCTACACACCGTCAGGCTCGGCGCTATTGGGGTTCCAAAATGATTCACTGTGAGTTGTATTCTGAAGAGGCTTGATAAGACAAAGATAAGATGTGCACATAAATAACCAAAATATAAGGTGTTTTATATGCAAAGTGCCAGCGGAGCAGTTCAGATAAGAGTGTTACTTCTAATCAGGGTCAGAAAAGGCTTCACAGAAGAGACATCCTTTGAGATTATTCCTGAGCAGCTCTAAGGACAGTGACGGTGACAAAGGGGTGGAAGAGAGGAAGAGGTATTTCAGACGGAGAAGAGGCCAGGAGGGGGCCAAGAGCAGGGAGGGGTGTCTACGATCAGCTGGTGGGCAAACAGACGGGGGTGGGGGGGTGAGTATGAAGGAGAGGCACAGAAGGTGAACCAGAAAAGGTCGGGTAGACCAAGGAGCACCCAGCCTTCCCTCGGGCAACAGGTCGCCCCTGAAACCTCAGGATCACACTCCTCTAGCAAAAGCCATCTGACCGCAACGTGAATGGAGAGGAAGGGGAAGACATGAGGGGCTTTATAGAGGCCAAGTGTCAGCAGTCTAAAAACACAAAGGCAAGATGAGAAAGGGGGCAAAAAGGGGGTCAAAGACTGAGTAAACCTTCTTGTTGAGTGTCACAAGCATTTATTGAGCACCTGGTAAAGGGACAGAGCGGCCTAGGCCACGCGCCCCGCCCTTGGTGGCTGCAGACATCAAGGAAGGTCAGGGCTGGCAGTTGGGCGCCCCTCTTTGGACAGTTCTAATTTGAGGCCGGTCAGCGCTATGGAGAACTGGGCCCAGGGGTGGGGTGGGAATTCCAGTAGCAGGATGCCCAGACTGAAGCGTTCAGTCAGTTTGTGACTTAATGAGAAACTGAAGTTTGGGAAGCGAAATAAAGCATTTTCCAACACAGTGAAGTACAGGATTGTGATCATCCCCACACGACACTCCATAAAGAAGCGCTCCTTGCCCCCTGCCCCATGCTAAGAAAAAAATCAAATAAATGATATACGCTTTCAATAAGTGGAACTGAGGAAATCCTGCTACTGACTGATCTAGGAGGGAGATTGCTGTGGGAACTGAGTTGCACCGTTTCCATGGCTGCAGCCTCCACTAGTCCTTGCAAGTCCACAAATGAAAGCTGCATAGAAACTTGAGATTGTTTATATATATATATATATATATATATATATATATATATATATATATATTTTTTTTTTTTTTTTTTTTTTTTTTTTTTTAAATCTAACCCTGGGAAAACTTGCTGCCCCCAAGGTAGTCTCCAAATCCCCAAAGCTGGCTCAGTTAGGTACAACCCAGACCAAACGCACATTGGACCAAGGGAGATGGCCACATTTCTTACCCAACGAAAGTAATAATTTCACTGCAAACTACCTGTAACAGGCAGAAACATCTTCCACAGAGTTGGCCCTGAATCGTACTCTAAGCGCTCAACATCTACATTCCCGACAGAGCTTGGAGGCAAAGGAAACCACCAGCTCCCTGACACGTACAGCTTTGCAATCCGTATCAGTCTCTGCCTTTTGTTTTGCCATTCACATTAATTGAAAGGTATTTACTACAGATGAAAAATAAGCTTCGTTCAGCTGCCTCTAAACCGATCCCAAAAATAGAGCAATCACTTTGGTACAAATTGGGTCAAATGTTTTAAAAAAAAACAAAAAAATCGGTTCCCTGGCAGGAGGACTGACATGGCATGGGACCTTGCTAAGAGTCAGGGGGGAATCCACAAAGATCTTCCCTTCCCACAGTGAGAAAGGAAATATTTAAAGAGTTAGGCAGAGCTTAAACTCGTCTGGCCATGTGACCAGCCAAGTGAACACAAGACACAAACTTGAATGCTATAAGTTTCAGAATGTTAAGAGGTCAAAGAAATATATGTTGGGTTTTTTAGAAAGGATTGCCAAACTAGCACACTGCCCTCTCCCACCCACAAAAGGCCAGTGTTTTAAGAACTGTCAATAAAAGATCCACTGAGGAAGGACTGCCAGGGGGAGGAAGAGAGATTTATCCATTTCCTATGTTTTATTCCCTCACTTATTAGCTGAGAAATCCAAATGGCCCAACAGTACTTATATTAGTGCCCTGAATTTCCCTGGGAAAAAAAATCAGAATATTAATTGACTTACACATGCAGCTACATTAATTATTCCATTGATCTGAATTAATCTGCCTTTCAGAAAGGTATCTATTTTCTAAGTTTGTTTAATCATGTTCTCTTGAGCTACAAAAAGCAACAAACTGGGTCACCATCCACGTTGTTAAATTTGGTAACAAGGCTGACACCATCTGTGGCCTAGACTGTGATGATCTAGCCCCATTGATGGGGGCTTTTCACTACTTCTGCTTTTCCTTTGAAATGATTGTCTAAAGTCACATGTCTACAACTAAATCAGAAGCTATTTAAAATATCCAAAGTCACACAGATCATCTCTAGCACAGTATAAATATATACTAACAGTAAGTCTTTACATGTGTTTCCAACTCCCATTTACAGTTGTGCTTTCAGTAGCAGTATCCAAAATTTTTTAAAATTCCCTACACATCAGACTACAAAAGCCCAAATATGAAGAGACATCACACTACATCTGAAATGTGCCACACATTTTAAATGTAACAGGAAATCCTGTACATAAACCATGAAGTCTAAAATCATAAGAGCATAATGTCAACATCTACAGACCCCGGCAGAGCTCTCCCCTCACTAGTTTTGACTTTACAACACTCAGCTAAGAACATCCAGCCCTACAAAAATACAGCTTCAGCATAAGAAACCAAAACCAAATGGAACCAGCTAAGGAAAGCAAACAATAGGGAGAATTTCCTGTTATCCGGGACCAGCCCCTCATTCACCTCCTTTCTGCACGGCCTCCACTCATGAAGGACTGATCCTTGCAAAGAGGATGCTGCAGCACCAGAAAAATCCTGAAATGGCTTCTGAATCATCAAGGAAAGATTACAGGATGTCAGAGGTAAAAACAACCCTGGTGATCTTCCCATCCGATCCCCCGAAATGACAGGGGGTAAACGGCAATGCAAAAAGGGTCTGGGAAATGCCCCAAAATACAGCCAGTTGACAGTCCACTGGGACAACTCCTAGTCCCACTCCAGTGTTCTTCAGTGCTTTTTTTTAAACTATATCAACCTTTCCCAAAGGAAGTTCCATGAAACACTGTGATGCACTCTGCCAAAAAAATGTTTAAAGAATCCATGACCAATTACTTTTAGGGACTAGCTGAGTTAAACAAAATAAAACTGGTTTTTTAACTACAGACCTTCCTGGAGCTTTTACTGAGTTAATGTGCACTATAAATCTTTAAGAGAGCAATAAGGTATATGGAAGTATCCCAATTTATTTCACCATAGAGTCATTTTATCTTGGAGCATTTCATAGGACTAAGTGGAGAAACTTCAATACTCTACTGTACACTCACCAAATTATGCGCTACGTGGATTAGTTTTGTTGTGTTCTACTTCTGTAAAAATTAATAGTTCAGGTACAGAAGCTATGATAACTCTCTACTTACCAGAAAAATTAACCAAAGTACCCACAACTCCCAAATAACACTAGATTTAAAAAAAAAAAAAAGGCTAACATTACTAGGAAAAGAATGGTCGACAAAAAAAGCCTATATGGAGAGAAAAGTTATTTTTAAATCTGCTACAAACCTCTTCCATGAAAAGTTCCACATCTATTTATACAAGATTCATGACTTTAAACACTTTCATTCAGTATAAATTTGAGAATACAGGTCAAAAAAAAAAAAAAAAAAAAACACACCACTGTTGCAAAGCTCCGTGAAACATCACATGCATAGCTGTTAACTTCAACCACCCAGAAAGCCAGCTGCCAGCTTCCAGCTTCAGTATAGAGGTAAATGACAAGCACACATCAGGACAAGCAGCAACTCTAAGGACACTTACCAAGTTATGATTTGTTGAATTAGAATCATCTTCAGGGAATGGGATGTAAATAGCTAAGGCCACACAATTGGCAAAAATAGCCAATAATATAAATATGTCAAATGGTCTGAAAATTTTTGTTAAGGTATATATGTTTTACACCAACATAAACCATCTCTCTCGTCACACTCCCGATCACACCACTTTTGAACTGCTTTTTAAATGAAAATTTTACACGCAAATCATTATTCAACTGACTGCTGTGACTATGAGGTTTCCAGCAGGAGTAATAGTTAGTGGTCAACTCACAGCAGATCTTCCTATCAAATGACGTCTCCACGCCCTTTTCTTCTGTTGCAAGGATCACGTTACACTCATTCTTCTGTTGGACATTTTATATGAAAACCTAAAAGTACATCCAATTAGGGCACTGTGTGAAACAGGTTTCTACTTCGTGTCGTTTTTACAGCAACAAGGGCCTTAGAGAGCTAAATTCCTGGCTGTTGTAGACACAAAGAAAAGCCATCATGAGACAAACCTCTTCCACAAATCCTTGTCACCATGTGTTACAGCCGTTTTCTTGGAGGCTCTTCTTGGCTGGGTCAGTCTGAATCTCCTGTCCGAACTGGGATAGGACAAGTCACCAAGGACCTTCTC
Source organism: Balaenoptera borealis (assembly GCF_965194805.1). Lineage (NCBI taxonomy): Eukaryota > Metazoa > Chordata > Mammalia > Artiodactyla > Balaenopteridae > Balaenoptera > Balaenoptera borealis. Next base: position 39,458,075 of record NC_138869.1, read on the forward strand.
CATTCCACCTGTGACCGTTTGGTGGCTGTTCCAATCCCTCGCTGTAACAAGCAAGCCAGGCTTCACCTCCCTCCTCCGCTTTCCTTCCTTACTAATCAGCGGTTATCACTGTTTTAGATTAGAGCCGGACCGGAACTCCGTTTATAACGTGTTGTTATTGTGTTCAATTTATAAACAAATTAAATAAAAGGCCATAAGAAATCACCACCAGACACTTTCAGAGTTCGATTTAACATTTCTAAATCTCAGGGGTCTGTCTGGAAGAATCACTCTGAGAGCAGCCTTCAACAGATACTTGCTTAAACCTTCTGGTGTTATTATGAGACACTGTCAAAACTGGCAATACAAAATTTGACATCTGCCAAAATGACTGTTTTTCCTCTCTTGGTTTTCAGCCTTTCCAAATGCAAGGTTTCACGAGCACCAATCTAATCTCCAACTCTGGGCTTGGTTGTACGACACTGTTTCTCCCATACACTCACCCACAAAAGGCAAGGCCACGGTTTCACTAAACATCTCCAAGTCCTAAAGCTTTGAGGATATGCACAGACCTTCTCCATTCATCCTGATTTCCTTCTGGGAAATCCAAAGACGCTGAAGGAAACAGAGACCCTTCATGTCTCTGGGGATACGTTGAGTTTCAGGAAGCCTCAGCCTCTTGAAGAACTTTAACACTCACTGAAATATGGACGTGAAAGACATTATTCCCTTACTAATTTGATGGGCTTATTTTTAAAGACAGTTATCCTTCCCTCGTAGTTATTCTTTTAACTCATCTAGTATTACAAAATCTTTTATGTAGGGACCCAACTTTAAGGCAGTCCACCTTAAAAAGACTTCAGAATCTCCTTTTCATTTTTCCTTTTGGCAGTTCTTTCCAAAATTTTAAAAGTCAATTGCCCCAGGGCTATCCTATATGGAAACACACTTACTGTCTCTCCCCTCCCCCACACCACCATTCTGCCTTTTTAATTTCCTGCTACCTAAATGATAAACCAGCAAATCTGAGAAGTACTGATGCTGTTCAGGAAAGCAAACATAAGAGTACTTTTTCTTCATGGTGGTCCAGTTTCAGACTCCAGGTACTGGTGGATCCTCACCCACTGCCACAAGATTCTGACAAGCCAAGCAGAACAGAGCATTAGAGAAACGGATAGGTCTGACCCTAAATATTCCTTCCTCGTTCCCCAAGTGCAGGACACTCTGCTTTGCCTGCATGTAAAGGCAAACAGCAGGTAAAAACTCACTCTCCCCGTGCTGACAGGGCCTGGCACTGCTGGCTTTAGGAGGCTGCCTGTACCCTGCTCCCTGAACCTGAAGAAAACTGTCATTTGAAAAAAACAAATCGTGTATCGTTTCAGGATCTATTGTGCAAACTTCCCCATTTGTAGGGGCGGCTTCTCCCCGCACTGGCAGCCACAGCCCCTAATTCCTGCACACACGTCTGGCAGTGCGGGAAAGGGAGTCGGCAGCACCATCCAGGAATTCTCTCCGTTCACATAAATTACTATATACAAATTACTGTGCACAAAGAGAAACAGCACCAGGCCTCCCACCTCACTCCACGTGAAATTAATGACCCCACCGAGAGGCCTCTGCTTACTCAGAGTCACGTCAAGCCAACCTGAGGAGGACGAGATCTTTCTGGCTAAGTACAGTCTGTGCCTCTGACTGCTGCCGTGCCACTTGAGGCGCCCTGTGGAGCCGGCTCCCTCCTGGGCCGACACCAGCGTTCGTCCTCAGACTCAAAAAGAACCTAAAGAGAAGACACATCCACACAACCCCAGCCATGTGAGAGACACCGCAACTCCCTCTGGAGAGGAGACATCTGTTCTAAAAAGGAAAAAGCACATGAAAACCCCTCAAATCCTACACTTGGCTACTCTCTCCAAAACCTTTCTAGACAGTTACCTCATTTTAATTCTCTGAGCACAGAAAGTAGCCAGCTAAGAAAGAGGGCGTGCAAAGAGCTGCCTAGCTAGGCACTCAAATGATACGGAGGTTTCAGCTCCACTTTCTAACCCGGGTCACCGACCCCCTCCCTTTGTAGCATGACCGTCCCTCCCCCCCCCACCCCCCACCCCCCCGGGCTCCGTGAGGAAGCCCTTTATTCATACTCCTTCCCATGCTTAGGAACTGCTCTAAGGCCCAGGTCAACTCCAAATATACTTCTGGGAGAAGGAAATGCTGTGTTTTACCCAAACGGATGAATCATCTGACTAATTAGAAAGCCATTTGCTCAGAAAGAAGGCCTCAGTCAACCTTTTCTGAAGAGTGGCAGGCACTGGAACCTGGCCTCCAGGTTTAGGGGAGGGAGTAAGCAGGCAGCACACCCTAGTTTTCCAAGATCTGGGCCCTAACAACCCTCCTGGGGCAGTTGGAGTTCAGTTTTAAAAATACAAAGGAGACACCCAGAAATGTAACTCCAGTCCAAGGACACAGACAGAATTTTTTTATAAAGGCAGCAACTGCAAATTCCTCCACTGAGAGGGCTGTGCTCTAACCCACACGGGCGCTGAAAGAAGAGGCACACACAAACCTCTCCCTTCACATGCTCCCTCACGCTCACGTTTCAAATGCTGTTTTGGAACTTGTCAAAAGGAAATTCCAGGAAGTCATAGCATTGATGAGCAAATTGCTCCCTCCCTGTGAAGCAAGTGTACATATTTGTAGCTACCTGAACAATCAGACTCACCAAATGTCAGATCTACAAGCCATCTTAGCATTAATTGGAGTTTCCGAAGCAAATTCCAAACCTCAAAATGAGAAGACTCCACTAAAGGTCAAAAATGTATTTATTTCTAGTACAGTTTTTTTTTTTAATCAGCATACCTTATTTGCAATAGGTTCAATGCATACCACTGCCAAAAAACAATGGTGCATTTAAACTAACCATCTAGTGTCAAATGACCAAAGGTTAATTTCATATTTTAATTATCTACCACTTTGAAGTTTCAGGTTGTCACTCCCTCCCCCACTACACACACACACACACACACACACACACACAGTAGCCTATACCTACCCAGAGAGATACCCCTCTGCACCCAGAGGAGATAGGAAATTACATACCATGAAACCCTCTACACACAACTTCTGCTGCTGCTCACATTCCAAAATGCTATCACTTTGTAAGTGCCATTTCAGAAAGCAAATTCTTTTAAAGAACAGATGGTAAAAGAGAAAACGAGAAAGCCTTCCCCCAAAAAAGGATACTTCCATTCCACTATACTAATGCAGGCTCTTCGGATGGGGTTATTGAGTGACAAACAGAAAAGGGCGCGGGCAGGTCGGCTGTTGGACGAGTTACCCTGTTTTTTGCTCTTGGCGTATTGCTGACGTTTTCTTTGGGAGAGAGATCCTACAGGTGCGGGCGCAGAGGTGCTCATAGTTTGGGCAGCCTTGGCCTGTCTAGCAGCGTCGATCGCGGCTTGCCAAGACAGGACAGTTTGCTTGGAGCTATTCGGCTGAGAATTTGGTCCTTCACCAGAAAGAGGGAGCCTGGTGCCTCTTGCATAGTTTGCCTCTGGGAAGAAGGAGAAAAAGGAAAATTAAAAAACAAAACAAAACAATGAGAATCCAGTGTCAGAAGAAAGCTAAAGTGGTTTCCCATCAAGAACAGTAGGGAAATCATCCCCATGTTTCCATTTGAAACCTCATGTTCTATTTTTCAGAAGCAGGGTTTGGTCAGCAAGAGTAGCAAGAAAAGTCCACAAGCCCTGCCCAAAGTGTCAGAAACACAGGACCACTGCTGCATCACGCCCAATGGGTTAGTAACTCCCTACATCCGTGTCTTCACAAGGAGTCTTTCAGTGCATTCCTTCAGACAAACTGAGGTCATTTCCACATTTATTTCAAATCTTTTCTGACTTTTAAAACCCATGTATCTCTAATGAGTTAACAGATACATACAACAGCTTTTCTTCAAAATAACTACCATCACAAAAAAAAAAAAAAAAAGCAGTGGCAATAATTCAACAGTCTTAATCATTTTCAGGGTGTTACTCCAACATCTTTCCATAGCCACAAATGCATTTTTTTCAGCATGGAAAAAAAAATCCTCCACTGGCACCAGGGCAATACCAAAAGCCCCATAACCAATACCTAGATTATGCACTGACACTTCCTGCAAATGAAAATTCATGATGCTTGGTACTCATTTCCTCCACAGTCTTTGGAAAACAGAAAACATCTTTAGGGCTTTTTTGCATTTTAAATTGCAGCTGCAGCAGCCAAGCCAGCATCCAAAGAAACAGACAAGGCAGGCAGCCTGCACCCTTACACCTAGGACAGACAGGCTGGGTTATGCCAGGGGCCCTCAAGGCCTAAACAGGAATCACCTCAGTGTAGGCTGGTATCCAAGTGTACACAGGGTAGAACCCCAAGGGTGTTCCATGTGCAAAGCCCTCTCCAGCCTGGGGTCAGGCCAAGACCCAGGCAGGTCACCCCAGCACCTGCCTGCCTCTGGTCACAACCTCCTTACTGAGACAGAAGTCAAAGGGAGCGTGGTGGCAGAGGTAGAGGGATGGGCATTTGCAAAACCAATTCTTGCTCAGTAAAAAGCAAGGGAGAGTCAAAGCGAGCACACGTCTGCCTGGCCAGCAGCCTGAGAGGGGGCCGCGGGGTTGGGCAGCAGACGGTCTGAGCCAGGGGAGGAGTCGCCCCAAGTCTTCCCTTGGGGAGCGCTCAGCGGGAAGGCTGCGAGCCCATGGAGGGTTGTGAGGGACTCCAGTGACCTCCAAGCAGGAGTGAAGAGGGCTGGCCAGGAGCTGCGCCCCCTTCCCTCGACCCAGCCGGGCCGGCATGGTAACTGCACGTGGCCGGGCTGGGGCGCAGAGCCTCACAGCGGCAGCGACTCTCCGGGCATTGCTAGGTTACCGACGTGTGCACAGCGGCGCTGCGAGCGGGAATACGCGTTCCACCCGACCCCCTGGCCGGCGACTCCGAGACCCAGCCTCCCTCTCAAGGGTAGGGGGATTCTTCACCCACCGGCAAGAAGGTTGAAACCTGGCAATCCTAGAATTTTCCGGATGCCACCAGAGACCTTCTTCCTAATTAACCAGGGGCCGGGGAAGGAGATGAAGAGGCTGGAAAGGGGGCTCCGGCTGAAGACTCATAGCCACCCCCTTTCCATCGCTCGGGAGCGTTGGAGGAAAGTTGAGCCCGAGGACACTGAAGCCGAATCACCTCGGCTCGCCGCCCCTCCGGCGGCACAGTACTCCACGGACTCCACGGCCGCCCCCACCCCACAAATGCAGAATTAGCTCTGACATTCAAGGCCTGAAGGGGAGAACGGAGTGGCTGTCACGCATCTCCCCTTTCTATGTAGACGACACCGAGCTAGAAGCATCCTCTCCAACCCCCTCAACCCACCAGCGCATCAGAGATGGGAGGGGGGTGAGAAGGCAGAGGGGGGTGGGAAGAGGAGGACCACGACAAGGATTAGATTTGGCAGCGGGTGCCCAGGCTCTGGCTGCTCACCGTTCGCGTGGTCCGCTTGCTGCTGCCGTTGATGCTGCATTTTTTTCATCATCATCATCATCATCATCCACGAACATTTATTGAGCGCCTACTGTGTGCAGGGCACTGTGCTAGGCGTTGGGGCGGGGGAGGAACGGGTAAGGGGGTGACCGATAGGTAGGAGCCGCGATCCCTGCCCTTATTCAAGCTTCAGCAGGGGGTGGGGAGGGACGGGGACAGATAACAGAAAATAAGAATAATTTATAAAAACCGCTGGCCACCCACGCTCCCTCTTTTTCAAAATCGGAGCAAAATAAACTTTTTTTAAAAAATAAGATCGGATGTATATATTATCTTGATAATATATACATGTAATTTTTTGCTGCAAAGGAGAATTGGCTTGGTCCCCCCCCTCTAGCGGAGGGACGCCGCGAGGATGCCGGCCCGGCCGCCGGGGCCGCTCGGCGCGCCCCCCATGCCCGCCCGCTCGCCCGCCGCGGTGCCCGGTGCCCGGTGCCCGCCGCCGCCGCCGCCGCCCGCGCCGCCGCTGGCTCGCGACCGCGGGCAGCCGGAGCTCACATCCGGGGACGGAGGCGCTCGCTCGCTCGCTCCGCGCCCGCCGCGCCGCGCCGCACGCCGGCTTCGCCCTGGCGACGCTGCGCGCCCGCCGCCGCGTCCCCCTCCCTCCCCCCGCCCGCCCCGGGCCTCCCACGGGCCGCGCCGCGCCCCGGCGATCGGAGGCCGACCCGCGGCTCCCCCAGCACGGCCCGCGCGGTCGGGGTAGCCGCCGCGTGGGACTCGGGGGCCCGCCACCCCGGCCAGGCTCGGCAGACCCGCGGGCGCCGAAGGGTTAAGCGCGCTCCAGCCGCGGGCCTCCCGCTTAACCCCCTCGGTACCGCGGCGTGCTCTCCCCTTCCCCCCGGCGGGGCCCGCGGATCCCGCCGAGGCCGGGTGCGGATTAACCGCTCCTCCCCCGGCATTTCTTCGGGGCGGGGGCCGGGGGACGCTGAGGCTCCCGCGGCTGGCCTCGGCTGTCGGCGTCGTCCTCCCCCGGAGCACACCTGGAGGAGGCCCCGCCCCCTGGGAGCACAGGTGCCGGCGGGCGGTTGTCGCTCGGTTGGCGAGGAGCTCTGCCCGGCTCCCAAACCGCTCCGGAGCCGGGCTGGAGCCCCCGCCCCCCACTTTTCCTCGGCCCTTTCCGATTGCGGGGGGATGGGGGAGCCCGGCTGTCTGGAGAGCACTCGCCGCCCCAGGTAACAGCACCTTTAGATCTAACCTGGTTTCCAGAGTGTCCCTCATCCCACCCCGCCCAGCGCTGGGTCTGGCGCCGCTGTGGGCTTTAAGATGGTTGGGGGAGGGGGAAGACAGCTCTCTTTCCCACTCCCTCCCTCCTTCTCCACCCCCACGTGTGTTAGGAGGCAGGTACTGGGAAGTAAAAGCCCGAGGTCTTGCAAACTGCTTGTGTCGCGTAAAAGAACAGGCGGTGCTGCTAGAAACTGCAGACTCCCGTTTGGGAGCTGAGGAGAGGAGTTTGTTTTACGGTACCTTCACTGCCTCATTTTTGGGGGTGGGGGTTTTTGCAAACGGCAGTTCCCGTCTGGAGGGGAATCTACTGTCTCTAGTGCATGACTGATATTTCCCATTTAGCGTTGTGCTGGTTGTTGAATAAGGACGTCTGCTTTGTTACTTCACAAGATTCGATTTATTTGCTTTTCTGATCTGCATGTTCCTACAGCGTTTTAGAATGTTTGAGAACAAAGTCTTTAAAGCGAAAATAAAGCAAAAAGCTCAGCGTGAACTAGGAAATTAAGGGAAGGTGCTCCTTGGCCAAAGAAGGCACGCTGGGCACCCTCAATTGTTGGGAGCCATCTAGGGAGAGAGAGGGGGGTACCAAACAGACGTTCCAGGGGTCTTCCAGAGAGGGGCACCGGGACTAGATGGATGGAAACAACCAACTTCCTTGTCCTTTTCCTTTTTTGCTTTGTTTTTGGAGGGGAGGAGAGGCAAGGAAAGAGCCCTGAGGCCTAGTTAGTAATATTTATAAAGCTGGCCTGGGCCACCTCACCCGAGGCTGATTCTGAGCCCAAATCTGAAGGGACAGAAGCCGGTTCCCTTCAGAGAGTTTCCCATCCATGGACCCCTGAGTCCTGAAGCATGTTTAAAATTCACAAGTACACTTGTCGCTTTCAGAACTCTAGGTCTAAAGCTTTGCCTCTTGAGACCTGTTCTGCAAAATCCCGCCCTAATATTTGCTCACAATTCAGCCAGCATTCACAAGGCACCCGTTAAGAACAGGTGCTATAACAGGTATGAAGAAAGTGCTATGCAAGCATCAAAGAGATTCATAATAGAGGGATTCTGAGATATTTTCACAAAAGAGATGGCATTTTAACTGATTCTTAAAAACTGACAGGGAGGGGAAGAGGGAGCGATAAGTAGGTGGAGGACAGGGTGATTTTAGGGCAATGAAGCTATTCTGTATGATACTGTAATGGTGGCTATAGGACATTATTCTTATGCATTTGTCAAAACCCATAGTAGTGTACAACACAAAGAGTGAAGCCTAGTGTAAACTATGGACTTTAGTTAAGAATAATGTATCAATACTGGTTTATCAGTTGTAACAAATGGACCACACTAATGCAAGATGTTAATGAAAGGAGAAACTGTTGGGGGAGAGAGTTTATGGGAACTCTACTTTCTATGCAATCTTTCTGTAAACCTAAAAATGCCCTTAAAAATAAAGTCTATTAAAAACAGGTGATTAATTTTATAGTGTATAACTGGGGTAAGAGGAATGAGCTTTGGGGGAAAGAGTGAAGGCAAGGGAGACTGCAGTGCAGGATAGGATGTGTTTGAAGATTAGCAGGAGTGCAGAGCAGCTGAGGCGCAGGCCGCTGGGCTGGGGAAGGAAGGCTGTGATGGCCAACGAAACGTCAGTGAAGGAGGGCTTGCTGGCTTGCTGAAAAGACCAGATTTATCTTTTCTGCAGTGGGAGCCAGTGAAGGTGTTTAAGCTGAGAAGTGACAAGATTAAATTGTGACTTGGGTCTCCCAGTTTTACACTTTAGATCTTAATGAGTTTATGGAATTAGAATTTTTAACATTTTTCCATCCCAGCTTCTGAATCCCATCTTTGCCGTGTCTCCAGGAAGCTTTTTTTTTTTTTTTCTTTTTTTGAGGGCCTTCATTCAGCTTAGCACTGAATGCTTTGGCCCACTGGGTAATTTAGATACTTATATTCCCATGATAATGTGAATTACTGAATAAATAAATAATAATAGCTAATATTTTTTAAAGGCCTCCTATGTGCCAGGCTCAAAAATAGGCACTTTACATGTATTACCTCATGTAATTCTCATAACGAGGCTATGAGACAGGTACTATTAAACTATTAATGCCCTCATTTTACAGATGACAAAACCAAGACACCGAGGAGTTAAGTAAATTGCCCAAAACCACACACAATTATTTAGTAGCTGAAACAATAAAACATGAGGAAAGGCTAGAATAAAAGATTTCACCTCTAAATCAGCCACACATGATAAGACCCAATTATGTCACTAACACACTACTGTGGAGTTTTAATCCCTAGGCCTTCGTATATAAAACACTGCCATTTAAAGGCTCCACGCTGGCATTCTAGACGTGGTGACCTGCGTGAATTTCATTCCAAAAACCTTGCTGATACCCCAGTCCAGAACCTCACCACCTCACACCCCTGGGCCATTAACTAGATGCCCCATCTCCATTCCTCCTCCCACAAATAGCCCATCTTTGGCTCAAAAAACACCATGTCACTTACCTAACCAAAAAAAAAAAAAAAAAAAAAAAAGCTGGTTCTTCCTTCCTTCCAAGTCCAATCTAAACTCCTCTAACCAGCTTTCAACCTTATCATTTCACACCATTCACCTTCACCATGGTCAGCAGCCTCCTCATTAGGCCGTGAACATGCTGTGCTCATTCCTGACTCTGCCCTGGCTTGTGTTTATTTGCTGACCCAAAATCCTGCCTTGCTGGCCTCTAACTAAACCCTTCCTATTTAACGAGTCCCCAGCAAGCCTTTGCCTCCTCCCAGGAGCCTGCTCAGATTTCTCCAGCGACCGCAAACACGCGTGTGCCCTGGCTCCCATCTCCCCTTCCCTAAAGGCCTACAGCACCTGGTTATTCCTTTGATTACATACCTTCTTGTGTCTTGTTTGATTGCTTTTTGGCTATAAATCCTGTCTCTCCAAGCACAGTTCAGGTCCTTAAGCAAGGATCACCTCCTCAGCCCCTTTTCCCCACTGCCAAGTGTTCTGCTCACAGCAGGCACTAAATACTCTGGTTAATCTGCACAGGATCATAAAAGCCCACAGATATCGGTAGAAATTGTCAGCTAATATTTACAAAAATCCCATAAAGTTTATGGCAGGACACTTGGCCTTTAGATGGGAAAAAATATAAACAGAGGGAAAAATTGGGTCCTTTGCACTCCAGGAATTCTAATTAAGGAAGACAAATAAACAGATCCTGAAGGCTATATGCACAGTATAGCCATAAACAGACTGTGACGTTGGGTCTAAATGAGTCTCTCCATCCTCAGGCCCTAAGGAGGTAGCTCTGACCCACTAACCACCAGACAGGTGGATAAAGGGGGTGTGGACATGTGTTCCAGGTAGAGGAATGGCATGCACAGAGTCAGGCAGACAAGTGCAGAACACGTGCAGAAATCAGTAAGTAGGTGGTTAGGCTGGAACCTGTGGTTACTTCAGAGACAGTCGTGATAAGTGAGGTGGCAAAGGCAGGTTGGAGTAGAATGGCAGGAATCCCTAATATCTGGTTCACCAGTTTAGGTGTTGTCCTATAGGCCAGTGATTCTCAAGCTTTTTGGTCTCAGAATCCCTTCACACTCTTAAAAATTATGGTAGGGACTCGCCTGGTGGCCCAGTGGGTAAGACTCCGCACTCCCAATGCAAGGGGCCCAGGTTCAATCCCTGGTCGGGGAACTAGATCACGCATGCATGCCACAACAAAGATCCTGTGTGCCACAACTAAGACCCGGCACAGCCTAAATAAATAAGTAAATAAATACTTTTTTAAAAAATTATGGTACGGGCTTCCCTGGTGGCGCAGTGGTTGAGAATCTGCCTGCCAATGCAGGGGACACGGGTTCGAGCCCTGGTCTGGGAAGATCCCACATGCCACGGAGCAACTAGGCCCGTGAGCCACAAGTACTGAGCCTGCGCGTCTGGAGCTTGTGCTCCGCAACAAGAGAGGCCGCGACAGTGAGAGGCCCGCGCACCGTGATGAAGAGTGGCCCCCACTCGCCACAACTAGAGAAAGCCCTCGCACAGAAACGAAGACCCAACACAGCCAAAAATAAAAATAAATAAATAAATAAATAAATAATTTAAAAAAAAAAAAAATTATGGTAGACCCCAAAGAGCTTTTGCCATGTAGATGGTCTCACTTGATATTCACCATATGCAAAATTCAAACAGAGAACATTTTAAAAATCATTTATAGTTCACTTTAAAATAGTAATAAGCCCATTACATGTTAACATAATTTTTTAAAGGAACGTAACTCTAGTTTCCAAAACAAAATAATGAGAAGAATGGCATTCTTTTATATTTCTGCAAATCTCTTTACTGTCTGGCTGAAAAAGAAGACAGCTAGATTCTCTTATCTCCTTCAGCGTTCAATCTGTAGTGATAGATTGTGTTGAAATAAAGGACGAATATCCAGCCTGACACAAATATGAATTTGAAAAAGGGAGGACCATTTTAATAGCTTTTTCAGATAATTATGGATACTCTTCTTTGGTATGACACCAAAACTGGACTTTTAAAGGTTAGTTGAAATGTGGAATTTAAAACCATAACAGTGCAAACTTTTTATACACTGTTACATTAAAATCACTCAGTTTATATTGCACTGTGAATGGATCTTTCTACCGATGCAGAATTTGGTAATATCATGCATTGGTCATTTGGAATATTTTGACTCACTGAGTTACACAGATTTTCCAAATATTGACATGTTTCATTATAGTATCAAAAAAAAAAAAACCCCACATTCATTGTTATCACCACCAAGCTCATCAGAAAGTCTTTGAGCATTGGGAAGTTGTCAAGCTCTCAGTGGTAGACAGAAGTTTTTCAAAATTCTAATTTTCACTTGAAAGCTCAAATTTTATAATTGGCACAAACACTGTCAAGTTTTTTCTTGGAGGTGACTGGCTCACTTTATTCATTTTCAAGAAAACATCTGCCAAATACTTAGGTCTCAATAACCAAAGTTTGTCCGTAAAAGTGGTGTTCCATGAAAAAAGCAACCATTCAGCTTTGCACCTCAAACCATCACACAAGTGAGACAACCATTGTATGCAGCAGTAATGTTTTATACATACATCCCAATATGTCACCCAGAATATTAAGAAGACATCTACACAAGGATTGAGATTTAATAAAACTAATCATTTTTACTGCTTCATCAAGGAGATTCTTAAGTAAAACTGGCTTTTTTTTTTACTGTGAGCACATGACAGAGACTGTGCATCACATGACGTCCACCAGTACACTTTGGTGTCACTGCCCTGATTCATGCTAAGACACCAGCACTTTTAACTACTGTTGATTTCGCACCATCAGTGCAAATGTCAACACAGTGGAAACAGCGAAGAAGTTTTAGTGGTCCTGTGAAAATAGTTTTGACCTCAAAGACCCCTTGAAAAGGATCTTAAGGTCCCCCAGGTAGCAGTTACTAGATTAAATACAGGATGCTCAAATATTGCCTGGGACATAGATATACTAAAAAATTTTCTGTTGATTATTTGAAATTCAAACTTAATTGGGTATCCTATATTTTTATTTGCTGCAACTGGCAACCTTACCTCTGGGGTTTCATCGACCACGCTTTGAAAACAGCTATTCTGGGACCATCTTTGGGCAGAGAACTGGTATCAGAGTTGTGCTTCATGAAAATAGCTCTAACCCCAGTGGGCAGGATGGATCAGAGAGTAGAAACATTTGTAGGTGCAGGAAGTTCTGATGGGTCAATTAAGAATATGTTACTTTTTAACTATAGCTATTGAGAGGGGCAATGCTATTCTTAACTTGGGGAGGAAAACATAAAGACCTGCAGAAGGCAGCTTCCAGCCTGGCAGGTTGGGGGGAGGGTCCCCTATCCCACTATTCTAACTAGCCACCCTCCTCCCAACACCCCACCCCCATCAGGACTTCTTGATTACAACTGACTTATACCCCCACCCAGCAAAATACACAGGCCTTTCTTCTTGCGTTGGCACATGGAAAGTAGAGCCCAGCTGGTCTTTATCCTTCATCAACTAACTATTCACTTGAAGAGCCAGATTTATGTTTCATGTCAGGCTATGTAATTCCAGTTCCTTTAACTGGTTCATTCCCATCCCCCTTGACCCAATTCTTAAATCTTATCCATCACTCTCTGATGCACCAAATCCTCTCCATTTCCCCAGTTGGGAAATCCTGGCAAAGTCTAGTATATACAGTTGACACCCCATTATCCACGCTGACTGAGGGAAGCAGCAAAGGGGGGCAAGTCTTGTTTCCCATCTGTGAAATAAAGTGGTTATAAAACATGATCTCTAAGGTTTCTTACCATTCTAATACGGTGTATTTGAGAGATTAGACTTTAGAGCCAGGTAGATCTGGGTTCAAATCCTGGCCTTGCCAGCTACTAGCTATGTTGCTCTGGGGAAGTCACTTTCTCTCTTGGGACAAAACAGGAATAATATCACCCATCTTATTGATTTATTGCGAAGATTTAAAATAATGTTGTAGGGACTTCCCTGGTAGTGCAGTGGTGAAGAATCCGCCTGCCAAGGCAGGGGACGCAGGTTCGAGCCCTGGTCCGGGAAGATCCCACATGCCATGGAGCAAATAAGCCTGTGCGCCACAACTGCTGAGCCTGGGCTCTAGAGCCCGCGAGCCACAACTGCTGAGGCTGCATACCACAACTACTGAAGCCCACGTGCCTAGAGCCTGTGCTCTGCAACGAGAAGCCACTGCAATAAGAAACAACGCACACCACAACGAAGAGTAGCCCCCGCTCGCCGCAACTAGAAAAAGCCCGCACACAGCAACGAAGACCCAAAGCAGCCAAAAATAAATAAATTTTTTTTTAAATAAAATAGAATAATGTTGTAGAAGCACTGATACATACCATCAACTTGAATCATATACCTTATGTGAATTTAAGTATACGCAGTTGCAAGGAGAGAAAGGAAGGAAGGGAGGGCACCATTTAAATGGTGCTGGCAGGAGTCTGCCCTTCCTTTGGTTGGTCTTAGTTCTTACCTTTATGGCCTGACCTCAAAACTTAACTCTTTGCCCCCATTAAGATCAATCCATTGTGATGACTCTCCTTTCGTTCATGAGTATTCTGTCATTCAATATAGTCCCAAAGCAATAGAATGCAGTCGGATTTTTTAAATAGTTTTTGTATTTTGCTTTACATATTTTAATTTCCTGTACATGCTTTATTATTTAGATTCAACAGTCAATACTGACAACCCCAAAGGAGATAAAGTAGAGGACAGAGATAATAGTGAAATAGGTATTTACACCCATGCACATAAGTGCAGCCCCATGGCACATACTGAATGTGACAGTGGACACACACACACAGCACATCCAACATTGGGTTTAGTCAGCACTACTGCACAGCCACGTCCAGGTTAAAAGCAGCTAACCGCTGGAAATAAAACTGGTATATTCACACGCTGCAATGGAAAAATAACACAAGCCTGCATCTGACCAAGCACAGGAGCAAATTTACGAGGACAGGAAGTTGTTTGGGAGATCCAGAGAGTCAATAAACGTCAGAAATTTTATAGTTCAAACATTATAGTTTCCTTTCGTTTCTTCAGAGCAGTTGTTTATTCAATTCGCAAAACAAAAACTGAAGCTTAAATGGCACCAGTATCTCTCCGACCTGGCACCGACAATATATGCGGACCTGTTCACTTTTCTTACTACTTTAAAGAAAAATCTAAGTCACAGATTCTTGATACTTATATGTCTTTTCAACTTTTAAATCAATGTTTTGGGGGAACATTAAGTAGGAAATGATAAAAATATTAAGAATCTTTATTTCATTAATTTTAAATTGTTTTCATAACACACAGAAATAAGTGGTAACAAATCTTGAGTGATTTGAACCCCTTTAATCCCCTTTGATTAGCAAAGTAGAGAGTACTGGGCCAATTTAAGAACATTTTCTGTTTGACAAAAATGCAACATGAAAATGCAATATCCTTTCTTAGCTTCATGATTATGGTCACAAGTGGATGCTAAAAATTGAAATTGGACCGTGAGTTTGAAATTTTGATAAAGTAGCCAGATCTTTATATGTCCTAGGTTATTAGGACATACACACAGAAAAAAAAAAAAAAAAAAAAAAAAGCTTCTTTTGAAAGGGTTCCAATTTGAACCAAAAAAAAAAAAAAAAATTTAAAAAAAAGGGTTCCAATTTGAAAAACTTTTATAAATGAAAAAAAAATTGTAGGAGCCAAAAAGACATTTATTTGAAGAAGAATCATTATATAAAGTTATATAAGTCACTAAGGATTATCTGTTTTGTGTCCTAATAACGAGGTTGGCAATGTATTGCATCCAAAAATATGGAACTTCCTATTTGTCAGTTTTATCTTTTTTTTTAGGTTGCTATTTTTAATGTGTGTTTATAATACACTGAAGACATCTCAGTCAATCACGTATTGAGCAAAATAATCACCATGGCAGGGAGACGCACCTGGTAGTCTTTATCGTCAACACATCTATAAAACTGGATAAATATTTGTTAGTGTTCCATTTTGATAAATACAAGGAACACATGGGGCTGAGAGGGAAACATATCCAGAGCTTCGTAATTTTTCAAAGACTGACACTACTTTAATAGTAAATAGCAAAGAATGCCAGGGTGGATGGGAGGGGCTTCGCAAACACTCTACATCAGAAACAGGCTAGACTTTGATGTGGCAGAGTAACCAAGTGGCTGAAGGACAGAACACCACACACCTTGTCCTGTGAAGCTAAATGCCTAAGTGCTATGAAAGGTCTTTCAGGATTCTTAACTTTCTACTAGCTTGCTCCCCCTCCCCTTTCCCTCAGCAGGCCTCTCCTTGGCTTCCTTTCCCAGCTCCTGCCTAACTGGGACCCTTTCATCACTCACAGACCTTTCTTCTTAGAAACTTCTTCCCTCTAGTCCCTTCGCTTCCTCCTCCAACTATTTCTTCACAAATCTCCAAAATTCCCCAACTATTATAGCTCACTGCAGACTGCAGAAGGCAAAGTGAATAAAAAGAATCCTACAGGAAGAGTTAGAAAATTGATGGTCACGTTTTGGTCACACTTAGCCAACGTCCTAGAACTCCTCAGTGGTACACTTTAGAACTAGAAAAACGGCCGTAAGAGTGAGGGGCTCTGAGTCCCAGCTCTGCTCGCCACTAGCTGGGTGAACTTTAGCAATCACAGTCTTTCTGGACTTACTTCTTCATCTGTGAAGTACCTGCCTCACAAGGTCACAGGGTGTAAGAGGATCATAGGAGATCACTATGGGAGAGCATTTTATAAATTACAAAGCACAGGACCCACAGTTTCCAAAGGTTTCCTACAAGAGCAGCATCAGCTTCACCTGAGAACTTCTTAGAAATACAAATTTTCCAACTCACCCCAGACCTACTGGACCAGAAACTCTGGAGGGTTTCTGGGTGAGGTCCAGCCATCTATGCTTTAACAAGTCCTCCAAGTGATTCTGATACCTGCTAAAGTTTGAAGACCCTGCACTATACAGATGAATTGCTTTTCATGAGATTTCTTCTGGTTGCAGCTTTCTATGGCTCTGAATAGATTCTGCCAGCATCAGGAATGTTAATGCCCTTGTATTGCACTGGTACTTATCACGGGATGAACACAATAGCTTACTCTCCTCTGTTCTCTTCTTGATTCTCACAAAATTCAACAAAGTAATGCAACTGGATCCATCTCACGGAATCCCAGAGCACTTATCATGTGGATCATACAATTTATGACATCTTTGAGGGCTGAGAATTATTCCACCACAAGGCCAGCCTAACACCTCGATGGAAGACTATGTACTATGGTTTCAAGGATATACTAGAAAGATCTAATTCTACACGTTTCCACCCAGCTCACTGATGCCAGAAATTCCATCATCAGAGCTTAAAGCTTTAGTCCTCCACCTGAAATGCCAACATCCCTGGAAATATCACAGCAAACCCTTTATTTCCCAGGTAAATGGTCCTGTTCTCAGGAAGTGGGATGCCCACGCCTGCTTTGGGAAGCATACCCTAAAGGGCTATCTGGGGTCACTACCGGTAACTCTGCTTCCTTCACAATTTTGCCCAAAGCCAGGTGTGCACACAGAACCAGGTGTACATCATAGGTGTGTTAAAACTTAAGGATTGACTTGGGGAGTCTCAGGCTGAAGGAGGAAGAATGAATAGACCATAACAGAGACAGAACCAAATGGGAAGATTCCTCCTTTTTGGTGCACTGGGAAAGAGAGAAAACCTCCCAAACTATCATGGAAACAAATCTTCCGATTTCACTGGGTCCTCTTCTTCCTCATCTGTCTATACATTTGACATTCTGGTGTTCTTTTTAAAAAAAATATTGTATTTATAAAAGTATTGTATAGTTTGCAAAGCACTCTTACATGCAGCATTTCATTTGCTCTCTACAGCCCATGAAGAAGAGAAAATTCCTCATTTTGTCTAGGAGGAAATTTGTGCAAGGATTCCATCAATAAGTAGCAGAGCTCACTTAGATTTGAACCCTGGTTTTGCGACCCCAAGCCTACTTCTTTTTTTTTTTTTTTTAAGATTTATTATTTATTTATTTATTTTATTTACTTCTGGCTGCATCGGGTCTTCGTTGCAGCATGCGGGATCTTCATTGAGGCATGTGGGATCTTTCGTTGCAGCACGCGGGCTTCTCTCTAGTTGTGGCGTGCGGGTTTTCTCTTCTCTAGCTGTGGCACGCAGGCTTCAGGGTGCGTGGGCTCTGTAGTTGTGGTGTGTGGGTTCCAGAGCGCATGGGCTCTGTAGTTTGTGGCACGCAGGCTCTCTAGTGAGGCTTGCAGGCTCAGTAGTTGTGGCGCTGCGGGCTTAGTTGCCCCGCGGCATGTGGGATCTTAGTTCCCTCACTGGGGATCGAACCCGCATCCCCTGCATTGTAAGGCAGATTCTTTACCACTGGACCACCAGGGAAGTCCCCCAGGCCTACTTCTTTTATCTTGGTGTGTATTTTCAGTCTGGTTTGCACCCTATTGCTGAGGTGGTCTGTGTATTACTGGTCAACTCCCACCCTCCCTTTAGGAGAGGGCTTCTGGGGGTGTGGAGCCCTGGTGCAGAGCATGAACCCCAGACTCCCATCATCCAAGCAGGCTCCCAATTTTCTCCAACTGCATACCTCCTCCCTGCTTTTAGAGCACGGAGCTTGATGACTCCACAGATGGGCAACACTGCCAGCCATGGAAAAGAGATTCTGCTACACATAACTGTATTCTGAAAATATCACTCTGGAAGTGTGTAGCTGAGTCACAGAGTTGGCAAGAGAATAACACACAGGCCAGGCCTTTCTGGCAATGAGCTCCACGGGGCTCTAGCAGGGGGCCCAGGGCATGGCCCTTCCCTGATCTAAGCTGACAGCTGCTGAGGCCAACCGGGAAGGACATTCCTTGCACTGTCATTGAGGTCAGGACACTTGGATCATGCATAGAAGTTTGGCCTAAAGTTTTCTAAAATTCCTTCCATGCCTCCCATTCTAACTTATAAGCACAAAAAGTCTTTACTCTGTTATCTGGACTTCTTGTACCATTTGTATGACTCAGGCTCCCACCTCTGGGATAATGGATCACAAATCCACACTTCTAGTGCTGCCCTTTCACCTAAGCCCCAATGCCCCACCACCTAATGCCTGCCAGATGTAGTTGCCATGAAAACTAAGTGGAAATGCCTTAAACCAAACTAACTCCTCCTTATCCTCTGCAAACCAGCTCTCCAACCCCATAGCAACTTCTGGCACAACTATGTTCTCAACCATCAAGACTCAGCGTGGTGGAGTTGTCTTCTCTTTCATTTTATATATTTGGTTCATTGCCACTAATTTCTCTTTCCTGAGCACACTCTTCATACTGCTGCCTGACTTATCTTTATTAAATCTTTCACTGTGCTATTCTCTGATCCAACATTTTCACTCTTGCTTTATAGCCATGAAAACAGTACTTCTTAACCCTGGCTACAGGTTAGAGCTTCTTAAAACCTTTAATGTCCAAGTCCCATCCCTAGAAAATTCTGATTCAGTAGGCCTGGGGGTGGGGGATAAGACATCATATCATTGAGAACCATTGTCCTGAATGACAGTACTTTTCTAACTTTAAGTTGCACGGGAATCACCTTTGGATCTTGTTAAAATAAAGATTTGGATTCAGTAGGGCTGGGGTGGGCCTGAGATGCTGTGTTTCTAACAAACCCAGGTAATGATGATTCTCCTAGTTCCAAGACCATACTTTGAGTCTCAAGGTCCTAGCACACCAAGTGTAGGAGCTTCAGCATTACCTGGGGGCTTTGGTGACTGTAAGGCCCTTCCTCATTTCCCAGGCTTCCTGTCCTCACTAGTACAGCTCTTGACTCCTCCTAACACACCAGCCCTGCCTTGCCATCCTGATCTACTTGGAAAGCCTGACTCCCTTCTCTCTGCCTAGTTAAATCTTACCCCTCTGTCAGTTTCCAGCCTAGGCCCTCTTCTCCCATTTAGTCTTCCCCAACCACTCCATGGCTTATTCATTTCTTTTTCTTCTAATCTTCCACAACTACAGAAAGTGTGGTGATCATTCTATCATACAATAAGCTCTGCAGCTGACAGCAAGAAGAAAACTGGAAGAAGAGAGATGTGGAACCTAGGAACCATTGTTGACACATTGTGACTGCAGGCAGGTCATTTTCTGTTTCTGAAAAATGCCTTTGAATTCAACAATACATTAAAAAGGTCATGCATCATGATCAAGTGGGATTTATTCCAGGAAGACAAGGATGAGTCAATATCTGCAAATCAGTCAACATGATACACCATATTAACAAAATAAAGGATAATCATATGAGCATCTTAATAGATGTACAAAAACATTTGACAAAATTCAACATCTGTTTATTATAAAAACTCTTAACAAAGTGGATATAGAGGGAACACACCTCAACATAATAAAGGCCATATATGACGAGCCCACAGCTAATGTTATACTCAAGGTGAAAATCTGAAAGATTTTCTTCTAAGATAAGGAATGAAACAAGGATGCCCACACTCACCACTTTTACTCAACATAGTGTTAGAAGTCCTAGTCAGAGTTATTAGGCAAGAAAAAGGGAAAAAAGGCCATCCAAATTGGAAAGGAAGAGGTAAAACTGTCCTATTTGCAGATGACATGAAACTATATACAGAAAATCCTAAAGACTCTATCCAAAAACTGTTAGAACTAATAAATGAATTCAATAAAGTCGTACGATACAAAATTAACATACAGAAATCTGTTACATTTTTATACACTAATAACAAACGATCAGAAATAGAAAATTAAGAACACCATCCCATTTACATTTGCATCAAAAAGAATAAAATACCTAGGAATCAATTTAACCAAGGAGATAAAAGACCTACACACTGAAAACTGTAAGACATTGGTGAAAGAAATTGAAGAAGACACAATAAATGAAAAGTATTCTATGCTCATGGATAGGAGGAATTAGTATTCTTAAAATGTCCACACTACCCAAAGCAATATACAGATTCAATGCAGTCTACAGATTCAATGCAATCCCTGTCAAAATTCCAATGACATTTTTTACAGAAATAGAACAAACAATCCTAAATTTATATGAAACCACGAAAGAACCCAAATAGCCAAAGCAGTCTTGAGAAAGAAGAACAAAGCTGGAGGTATCATGCTCCCTGATTTCAAACTATATTACCAAGCTAAAGTAACAAAAGAGTGTGGTCCTGTCATAAAAACAGACACGTAGATCAGTGGAACAAAAGAGAGAGCCCAGAAATAAACCTACACATTTACAGTCAATTAATTTACAACAAAGGAGCCAAGAATGTACTATAGGGAAAGGTCGGTCTCTTTAATAAATGGTGTTGGGAAAACTGGATAGTCACATGCAAAAGAATGAAACTGGACCACTATCTTACACCATACATAAAAATAAGCCCAAAATGAATTAAAGACTTGAATGTAAGATCTGAAACTATAAAACTCCTAAAAGAAAACGTAGGCAGTAATGTCCTTGACATTGGTCTTGGCAATGATTTTTTGAATGTAACACCAAAAGCAAAGGCAACAAAAGCAGAAATAAAGAAGTGGGACTGCATCAAACTAAAAAGCTTCTGCACAGCAAAGGAAATCACTAGCAAAATGAAAATCCAACTACTGAATGGGAGAAAATATTTGCAAATCATATACGTGATAAGAGGTTAATATCCAAAATATATGAAGAACTCATACAACTTAATAGCAACAAAACAAAACGAAGTCTGATTTAAAAATGCGGAAAAGATCTGAATAGACATTTTTCCAAAGAAGACATACAGATAGCTAATAGGTACATGAAAAGATGCTCAACATCACTAATCATCAGGGAAATGCAAATCAAAATATAATGAGATATTACCATACACCTGTCACAATGGCTATTATCAAAAAGATAAGAAATAACAAGTGTTGGCAAGGATGTGGAGAAAAGGGAAACTTCTCTCCCTTTTGCACTGTTGGTGGGAATGTAAACTGGTTCAGCCACTAGGGAGAACAGTATGGAGGTTCCTCAAAAAACTAAAATAGAACTACCATATGATCCAGCAATTCCACTCCTAGACATATATCCAAAGAAAATGAAAACATTAATTCAAAGACATATATGCTCATATATGCCCTATGTTCATAGCAACATTATTTATAATTATTATTTATATACATATACATACAATGGAATACTCCTCAGCCATAAAAAAGAATGAAATTTTGCCATTTGCAACATGGATGGACCTTGAGGGCACTATGTTAGGTGAAATAAGTCAGACAGAAAACGACAAGTACTGTATGATCTCACTTACATGTGGAATCTAAAAAGGGTAAAAAAAACAAGCTCATAGATGCTGAGAACAGATTTGTGGTTGCCAGAGGTGGGGGTGGGCAAGTGGGCAAAATGGGTGAGGGGAGTCAAAAGGTACAAACTTCCAGTTATAAAATAAATAAGTCATGGGGCTATAATGTACAGCATGGTGACTATAGGTAATAATACTGTATTGCATATTTGAAAGCTGCTAAAAAGAAATAAATCTTAGAAGTTCTCATCACTTTCTCCATCATTTTATTGATAAGGAAGCTGAAACCCCAAGAAGAGAATAGTTTCCTCACATGACCAACTGAACAGTAGGAAATTCAGTACCAGAGTCCAGATTCCTTGTTTTGTATGTTTTGTTTAGTTGATCCAGTAACTGCATAGCACTTATTTCAGAACAAGAAACTCTTGATTCTTCCAGAGGTAGCATCTTCCCAGTGTTTAAGGGGAGCCATTACTGTATTACACAAACAACATGCCAATGCCCTGTGACTAGATGGGCTGGATAAACCTCAGGAAACAAGTGTAATGGCAAGATGTTACAGGATGGCAATCTGCAAGGTGAACACTTTATCCATAGCAGAATCCTCCTGCCTTCCATAAGAGGTCGGGCCCTATAGTTCAGTGTCAGACTCTGATGATGGCTTCAAGGTCCCCTATAATCTGGCTCCATCCTAACTTTCCAGCATCCCTCCCTGCTGGGATGTTATACTCAAACTCAGTGTTTCTCACACACACATTATGCCACTGCTGATTCTTAAACCACCAGAGCACTTCTCCACACAGGAGCCCATGTGGATGGGGTTAAATCTGCTCCATGACCTTTGACATCTTGAAGTTTGGAACTGAGCTAGACAACGGCTCAGTCTGAACATGGGTCCAGACCTCACAATGGTTCCACCCTTTCTGGAGCTGTGGGCATGATCTTTCCAGGATAAAGCAGCTTTTCTCTTATCTTTTGGCTTCCTAATGCCACCTCAGGTGAAGTTCCACTCTGTGGAGCCCAGACAATTGTCACGCTGTGGCCAGAGATGTTTAATTGGATTTTAAAAGATGAGAGAGCAGCAGGGAGCTGATTGTCAGCCCTCCGACCAAGTTGCTCGGCATAGGTGGCCTAGCAGCACCGGGGAGGGGTGTCCTGCCCAGTGTCAATTCCTGTCTCCATCTGGGGGCAGCGAGGGCTGAGAAAAGGAGGGGCAAGCTGGCAGTGGTGGCAGAGCCTTTTGCAAACTCAGTGCCACATTGTCCCACGTTCTGTTTTTACCCCCAAGAATAGGACTCTCTCAGGAGTCAACCAAGGCTTCCTTTTTTTAACGTACCCCTCTTCCTATGAAAAACTTCCCTAAGATGTAATATCCATAATTTACTTTTATATTTTTAATAGCACTTTTCCACTTCCATGCTCACCTTTAAACCTCACTAAGCCTGTGAAGTACGTGATCAGGGAAAATATTATCACTGCCAGTTTATGAAGCAGTAAGCTAGATTAATTAAGCTGGGACAAGAGTTTGCCCAAGGTTATGCAACTAGTAAATGGTTAAGCCAGAACTGGAGATCAGTTGTCAAAGATCACTGATGAAAAAGTAGATAAAAGCTGTTTCAAACATGACAAGTATACAGCTCCAGCTCCTGCATCTTAATACTATTCCCCAAAGAAATAAAGATCCCTTTGTTGTGACAGTGCGTGGAGAGCAGGCTGTGCCCTAAAGGCTAATTAAAAACAGAGGTTCCCACATACACCCTTCATCATTGGATTGACAGAAACTGTACACAGAAACACAGACATTTCCAGGGCACACGAGGATGTCTATGTGCTCCGCTGCTTCTAAACACAAAGGAGTTTATTGGTTTGTGAGAAAGCTAGTGGTTAAGGAGGAGAACCCATGGATGCTACTCTGAGTCAGATAGTACGTGGTGTGGCCATGAACCCAGACTGCTAGATTCATCTTCAAGAAGAATAGGGCTCTAGTAGATGAGACCTGCCAGTGGATATGTGGTGATTCTTTCACATTATTTTTCTCAGAAAGGTCTTAGATTTGAGAATAAACACAGTTTCCTGATGCTGAACTTTCACACTGATGCACACTCCCACTCATACACCATTTTTAAAGGCTTAAGGGATGATACTTTTCCTGAAACCAAGGACAGCCTTCATCCTTCCGGCCTTGCCCGTAAAAAGATTTTCAGCTCTCTCTCAGGATGATCTACACCTCACTGAGAAAGCATAGAGGGTAGCTACAGCCCTGTAAGAAAACTGGCTGAGTGGAGGCCTAGAGCAGTGGTTCAGAGAAGACAGGAAGGTTGAAGTTTGTTTCTTAGACAGAAACTAAGCCAAACCAGCCAGAAACACTGACATTTTTCAGAGAGCTTTGTGTGTCCAAACCACCTGGATTTCAACATGCACCATGTTAATTTAGCTCTTATAAATTCACGGTGTTGAGAGAATACAAAAGAGATACTATCCTGGTCCAAGAAGAATTTACAATCTAAACACATTTAAGAATAACTCAAGAGACTTCAGGTTTCAAGAGGACAGAGTAAAAATATTTCCATGTTCATTCACCTCCCAGAAATTACTATAAAAATAATAAGGAAAAAAATCCAACTTTGATGAAACTTAGATAGTTGTAATTCTGAATCACAATACATGAAGAGAGAAAACACATGAAGAAAGGTAAATGACGTAGCAGAGCAGAGGAAGGTAAAAATGTAGTACTGCCAGAGAGAGATTCCAACAGGAAGCAAACCAATACTCTCAAAAGAACAGACAGTTACAGGGATTGGAGCACCAGATACTGCAAAACGCTGTGGTTGAAGTTCAGTGATAACAGTAGAGGAGCTTGATCAAAGTGTCCCACCTACAGATGATTGGTATAAAATCAGGAGCAAAATAACTATTTTTTAACTATGAAAATATTGGAGAGTGACCAAAAGGAGGCAGAAACTGGAGGAACATTAACCCTTGAAAGATGGGAACTGTACTAGGTGAGATTTGATGTTTGTGGCTTTTTGCCTGAGCACACTCCTTATCTGTGCAGAGTGGGTTGGCAAAAAGCTGTAGTCTTACTGCCTTGTGATCTTAGAGGACAGAATTCAGAGAGGTCAGAAATTATAAGGGAAACTCCAGAAAGGAGGGCTCCACAGAGGGTACAGTCCCCAAAATATGAGTATAAACTCTACCCATATCGTTTTGTTGACCACTGTACTATTATTTCATGAGGGAGACTCCAGGGGGATAAATCCCCTCCCGCCACAAAAAAATACCTAGGCATATTGTGTTTAAACTACAAAAAAAAAAAAAAAAAAAAAGTAAAGCTGAAGAAAAAATCCTGAAAGAAGCCAGAGGAAAAATACCCCTCACCTATAGAGGAACAAAAATAAGAGTTACAACTGACTTCTCAGAAAGCATGAAAGCCAGAAAGAGTGGAGTGAAATATTTAAAGTATTGAGAGAAAAAAACATCAACCTATATTTCTGTACCCTGTGAAAGTATCCTTCTAAGGTGAAGGAGAAATTAAAGATTTTCTCAAACAAAAATTGAGGGAATTTGTTGCCAGTAGACCTGCCCTGCAAGAAATGTCAAAAGAAGTTCTTTAGAGAGAAGGAAAACAATATAGGTCAGAAATTCAGATCTACATAAAGAAAGGAAGAGCAGCGGAGAAGGAATAAGTGAAGGTAAAATTTAAAGTTTTATTATTCTTTTTTTTTTAACATCTTTGTTGGAGTATAATTGCTTTACAATGGTGTGTTAGTTTCTGCTTTATAACAAAGTGAATCAGCTATACATATACATATCTCCCCATATCTCCTCCCTCTTGCAACTCCCTCCCACCCTCCTATCCCACCCCTCTAGGTGGTCACAAAGCACCGAGCTGATCTCCCTGTGCTATGTGGCTGCTTCCCACTAGCTATCTATTTTACATTTGGTAGTGTATATATGTCCATGCCACTCTCTCACTTCATCCCAGCTTACCCTTCCCCCTCCCCGTGTCCTCAAGTCCATTCTCTACATCTGCGTCTTTATCCCTGTCCTGACCCTAGGTTCTTTAGAACCCTTTTTTTTTTAGATCCCATATATATGTGAAAAGTTTTATTATTCTTAATTGATCTAACAGATAAAAGTATGTTCAAAATATAATAGCAACAATGTATTTGGTTATGTGTGCTTATGTATCTATGTATGCTTATGTGTAAGTAAAACATAAAATGAGAAAATGAGAAACATAAAAAAACATAATGAGAGCAATGACACAAAGGATGCAAGGGAGGAATCAAGATAATTTTGTTATTACAAAGTACTCATACTACCAGTGAAACAGCATAGTGTTATTTGAAAGTGGACTTAGATTAGTTGGAAATGTATATTGCAAACTCTAGGGCATCCACAAAAAAGGTTTTGTTTTTTTTTCTAAGGTATAACTGATATTCTAGGACAGGAGAGAAAATGGAATCATATAAAATGACCAATTAAAACCACAAAAGGCAGAAAAAGTGTGGAAGACAAAAATAATAACAACAAGCGAGGGCAGCAAATGGAAAACAGTAGCAAATATGGTAGCTATTAAACCAATTATATCAATCTTCACTTTGAATGTCAATGGGCAAAATACACCAATTAAAAGACAGATTGTCAGAGTGGATCAAAAAACAAGACCAAACTATATGTTTTCTACAAGAAATGTAAAGACACATATAGATTAAATGTAAATGGATGGACTTTCTAAAATCACAATATAGTTCAACTAGAAAACAATGACAAAACTGGGCCCCCAAAGCTCATATATTAGAAAAATAATAAAACACATGTGTGAATATTTAATGTTTTAAAAATCATAATGAATATTATTAAGTAATTAAAACTACTTATAAAATGCAGAAAAATTAATACTTAGATGATGACTTATAGGCCTAAATGTGTATATTAAAATATAATAAATATTGAGAATTATGGGGACTTCCCTGGCAGTCCAGTGGTTAAGACTCTGCACTTCCACTGCAGCGGGTGCAGGTTCATCCCTGGCTGGGGAACTAAGATCTCACATGCCGCGTGGTGTGACCAGAAAAAAAAAAGAAAGAAAGAGTTATGATCTACCCAAGCAATTCAAGAACTTAGAAAAAGAACAAAAGATTAAACCCAAATAGAAGAAAATAAATATTGAAGGCAATATAAATTAATGAAATAGAGAGTAGTATCAAACACAGAAGATGTTTCTTTAAAATATTAATAAAACAGACAAATCTCTACCATGGTTGATCAATATCAAAAAAGGAGACTAGATAAATTAACAATGTTAGCAATGATAAATTTATTATTTAGGTAAGGTTAACTGCTAATAAACTTTAAAATGCCAGTGACTTAGCAAAATAAATGTTTACTTCTCACTCATCTAACAGTTGAAGGCAAACATTCTGGTTAACAGGAGATTCTCCCCGACTCATGGATTTAGGGAACCAGGCTTACTTCATCTTGGAGTTCTGACATCCCCTAGGGCCTAAGAGTCTTCTTCTTATTTGAAAGAGCAAATGGATGGAGAAAAAGAAACCATATTAACACTAATTTTAAAAAGCTAAATTTATTCCACTCAAAGCAGACTTTAAAGCAAGGAAAGATATCAGGGATAAAGAGGAGCAAGCATTATCTAATGATAAAGGAGTCAATTTTCCAAGACATAACAATCCTTAATGTGTATGTACCTAACAACAAAGCATCTAACTACATGAGGCAAAAACTGACAGAACAGCAAGGGTAAATAGATAAATCCACTATTATAGTTAAAGATGTCAACACCCCTCTCTCAGAAATGGACAGATCCGGCAGGCAGAGAAAATCAGTAAAGACATAGTTGGACTCAACAGCAGCATCAATCAACAGGATATAATGGACATCTATAGACTACCTTATCCAACAACATCAGAACACACATTCTTCTCAAGCTCACAGGAACTATTCACCAAAATAGACCACATTCTGGTTCTATTAAAGTACACCTTAACACATTTAAAAGGAAAGAAATGATATAATGTCTGCTGTCAGACCACAGTGGCATTAACTAGAAGTTAATAACAAAAAGATAGATAGGAAATCCCAAAATAATGGGAGATTAAATAACACAATTCTAAGTAACACATGGGTTACAGAAGAAATCTCAAGAAACGTTTTTTTAATATCTAGAACTAAATAAAAGTGAGAACACAACTTATCAAATTTTGTGGGATGAAATAAAAACAGGGCTTAGAGGGAATTTTATAACATTGAATGCACATATTAGAAAAGAAAGATCTAAAATCAGTCATCTAAGCTTCCACCTTAGGAAACTAGAAGAAGAGAAAATTAATTCCAAAATAAGCATAAGGAAACAATAAAAATTAGAGCAGAAATCAATGAAATTGAAAACAGGAAATCAATAGAGACAACAATAAAAAAAACCTGGCTCTTAGAAAAGGTCAATAAAATTCATAAGTTTCTGGCCAAGCTAACTAAGAAAAGAAGAGAGAGAGAATACAAATAACCAATATCAGAATGAAAGAAGGGGTATCACTACACATTCCATGGACATTAAAAGGATAATAAAGGAATACTATGAACTACTAACTCTATACTCACAAATTTGATAATCAAGACGAAATGGACCAATTCCTTGAATGATACAATCTGCCAAAACCCACAAAAGAAGAAACAGACTATCTGAATAGACTTACATCTGTTAAATAATTGAAACCATAATTAATAACCTTCCAAGATAGAAAGAATCATACCTAGATGGGTTCACTGATGAATTCCACCAAACATTTAATGAAGAAATTATATCAATTCTCTACAATCTCTTTCAGAGGATAGAGGCAGAGGGAATAATTCCTAACTTATTCTATGAAGTCAGAATTACTTTAATACCAAAATTAGGCAAAGACATTAGCAGAAAATAAAACTACAGACCAAATCTCTCATGAACATACATTTAAAAATCCTCAACAAAAATTGGCAAACTGAATCCAACAATATACAAAAAGAATAAGACTCCATGACCAAGTGGGATTTATCCCAATAATGTAAGGCTGGTTCAGCATTTAAACAACATTTCATGTCATCCATTGCATTGCAGACTAAAGAAGAAAAATCACATGATAATAATAAATGGAAAAAACACAAAATCCACCATCCATTCATGATTAAAAAAAAAAAAAAAAAACCTCTCAGTGAACTAGGAATAGGGGGCAATTTCCTCTACTTGATAAAGGATATCTACAAAAAACCTACAGCTAACATCATAATTAATAGTGAGAAACTAGAAGCTTTCCCATTAAGATCAAGGAGAAGGCAAGGATGTCTCCTCTCACCACTTCTTTTTAGCATTGTACTAGAAGTCCTAGCTAATGTAATAAGACAAGAAAAGGAAATAGAGGGTATATAGATTTGAAAGGAAGAAAGCAAACTGTCTTTGCTTACAGATGATGTGATCATCTATGTCAAAAATCCAAAAGAATTTTTTTTAAAAAAACTTCTGGAGCTAGTAAGCAATTATAGCAAGGTTTCATATAAAAGTCAATCACATGTCTATATACCAGCAATGAATATGTGGAATTTGAAATTGAAAACACAACCCCATTTTCATTAGCATCCCCAAAAATGAAATACTTAGTTGTAAGTCCAACAAAATATGTACAAGAGCTACTTGAGGAAAACTACAAAACTTGAATGAAAGAAACAAAGAAGAATTAAGTAAATGGAGAAATATTCCATGTTCATGATAGAAAGACTCAATATTGTCATGATGTCAGTTCTTTCCAACTTGATCTGTAGATTCAATTCAATCTCAATCAAAATCCCAGCAAGTTATTTTATAGATGTCAACAAATAGATTCTAAAGTTTATATGGAAAAGCAAAAGACCCAGAACAGCCAACATAATATTGAAGTAGAAGAGAGTAGGACTGACACTATCTGACTTCAAGACTTATTTAAAAAGGTACGATAATCAAGAAAGTATGGTATTTTGAAAAGACATAGACTGGCTGAATGGATACCAAAACAAGACCCGTATATATGCTGTCTACAAGAGATCCACTTCAGACCTTGGGAAAAATAAAGACTGATAGTGAGGGGATGGAAAAAGATATTCCATGCAAATGGAAATCAAAAGAAAGCTGGAGTAGCAATTCTCATATCAGACAAAATAGACTTTAAAATAAAGACTATTACAAGACACAAAGAAGGACACTACCTAATGATCAAGGGATCAATCCAGTAGCAAAGATCAATAAAACTAAAAGCTGGTTCTTTGAGAAGATAAACAAAATTGATAAACCATAGCGAGACTCATCAAGAAAAAAAGGGAGAAGACTCAAATCATTAGGATTAGAAATGAAAAAGGAGAAGTAACAACTGACAACTGCAGAAATACAAAGGATCATGAGAGATTACTACAAGCAACTATATGCCAATAAAATGGACAACCTGGAAGAAATGGACAAATTCTTAGAAAAGCACAACCTTCTGAGACAGAACCAGGAAGAAATGGAAAATATAAACAGACCAATCACAAGCACTGAAATTGAGACTGTGATTAAAAATATTCTAACAAACAAAAGCCCAGGACCAGATGATTTCATGGGGGAATTCTATCAAACATTTAGAGAAAAGCTAACACCTATCCTTCTCAAACTCTTCCAAAATATATCAGAGGGAGGAACACTCCCAAACTCATTCTACAAGGCCACTATCACCCTGACACCAAAACCAGACAAAGATGTCACAAAGGAAGAAAACTACAGGCCAATATCACTGATGAACATAGATGCAAAAATCCTCAACAAAATACTAGCAAAGAGAATCCAACAACACATTAAAAGGATCATACACAATGATTAAGTGGGGTTTATCCCAGGAATGCAAGGATTCTTCAATATGCACAAATCAATCAATGTGATACACCATATTAACAAACTGAAGAAGAAAAACCATGTGATCATCTCAATAGATGCAGAAAAAGCTTTTGACAAAATTCAACACCAATTTATGATAAAAACCCTCCAGAAAGTAGGTACAGAGGGAACTTACCTCAGCATAATAAAGGCCATATATGACAAGCCCACAGCCAACATCATTCTCAATGGTGAAAAACTGAAACCATTTCCTCTAAGATCAGGAAGAAGACAAGGTTGTCCACTCTCACCACTATTATTCAACATAGTTTTGGAAGTTTTAGCCACAGCAATCTGAGAAGAAAAAGAAATAAAAGGATTCCAAATTGGAAAAGAAGAAGTAAAGTTGCCACTGTTTGCAGATGACATGATACTACACATGAGAATCCTAAAGATGCTACCAGAAAACTACTAGAGCTAATCAATGAATTTGGTAAATTAGCAGGATACAAAATTAATGCACAGAAATCTCTTCCATTCCTATACACTAATGATGAAAAATCTGACAAAGAAATTAAGGAAACACTCCCATTTACCACTGCAACAAAAAGAATGAAATACCTAGAAATAAATCTACCTAAGGAGACAAAAGACCTGTATGCAGAAAACTATAAGACACTGACGAAAGAAATTAAAGATGATACAAACAGATGGAGAGATAGACCATGTTCTTGGATTGGAAGAATCAACATTGTGAAAATGACTATACTACCCAAAGCAATCTACAGATTCAGTGCAATCCCTATCAAACTACCAATGGCATTTGTCACAGAACTAGAACAAAAAATTTCACAATTTGTATGGAAACACAAAAGACCCCGAATAGCCAAAGCAATCTTGAGAAACAAAAACGGAGCTGGAGGAATCAGGCTCTGGACTTCAGACTATACTACAAAGCTACAGTAATCAAGATAGTATGGTACTGGCACAAAAACAGAAATATAGATCAATGGAACAGGATAGAAAGCCCAGAGATAAACCCACGCACATATGGTCACCTTATTTTTGATAAAGGAGGCAAGAACATACAATGGAGAAAAGACAGCCTCTTCAATAAGTGGTGCTGGGGAAACTGGACAGCTACATGTAAAAGAGTGAAATTAGAACACTCCCTAACACCATACACAAAAATAAACTCAAAATGGATTAAAGACCTAAATGTAAGGCCAGACACTATCAAACTCTTAGAGGAAAACATAGGCAGAACACTCCAAGACATAAATCACAGCAAGATCCTTTTTGACCCACCTCTTAGAGAAATGGAAATAAAAACAAAAATAAACAAATGGGACCTAATGAAACTTAAAAGCTTTTGCACAGCAAATGAAACCATAAACAAGACGAAAAGACACCCCTCAGAACAGGAGAAAATATTTGCAAAGGAAGCAACTGACAAAGGATTAATCTCCAAAATTTACAAACAACTCATGCAGCTCAATATGAAAAAAACAAGCAACCCAATCCAAACATGGGCAGAAGACCTAAATAGACATTTCTTCAGAGAAGATATACAGATTGCCCACAAACACATGCAAGGGTGCTCAACATCACTAGTCATTAGAGAAATGCAAATCAAAACTACAATGAGGTATCACCTCACACTGGTCAGAATAGCCATGATCAAAAAATCCACAAACAATAAATGCTGGAGAGGGTGTAGAGAAAAGGGAACCCTCTTGCACTGTTGGTGGGAATGTAAATTGATACAGCCACTATGGAGAACAGTATGGAAGTTCCTTTAAAAACTAGAAATAGAACTACCATACGACCCAGCAGTCCCACTACTGGGCATATACCCTGAGAAAACCATAATTCAGAAAGAGTCATGAACCACAATGTTCATTGCAGCTCTATTTACAATAGCCAGGACGTGGGAACAACCAAAGTGTCCATTGACAGATGAATGGATAAAGAAGATGTGGCACATATATACAATGGAATATTACTCAGCCATGAAAAGAAATGAAATTGAGTTATTTGTAGTGAGGTGGGTGGACCTAGAGTCTGTCATACAGAATGAAGTAAATCAGAAAGAGAAAAACAAATACCATATGCTAACACATTTATATGGACTCTAAAAAAAAAAAATGGTTCTGAAGAACCTAGGGGCAGCACAGGAATAAAGACGCAGATGTAGAGGACTTGAGGACACCAGGAGGGGGAAGGGTAAGCTGGGATGAAGTGAGAGAGCGGCATGGACATGTATACACTACCAAATGTAAAATCGATAGCTAGTGGGAAGCAGCCGCATAGCACAGGGAGATCAGCTCGGTGCTTTGTGACCACCTAGAGGGGTGGGATAGGGAGGGTGGGAGGGAGGGAGACGCAAGAAGGAAGAGATATGGGGATATATGTATATGTAAAGCTGATTCACTTTGTTATAAAGCAGAAACTAACACATCATCGTAAAGCAATTATACTCCAATAAAGATGTTAAATTAAAAAAAAGAAATGAACTATCAACCCATAAAAACAATTGAAGGAACCTTAAATGCATATTTACTAAATTCATGAAGCCAATCTGAAAAGACTACCTACTTTATGATTTCAAATATATGATATTCTGGAAAAGACAAAACTATGGAGACAATAAAAAATATATATATATGGTTGCCAGGTGTTGGGAGAGGAAAAGGAATGAATAGGTAGAACACAGATTTTTAGCACAGTGAAACTACTCTCTATGATATTATAATTGTGGATACATACCATGGTCAATTTTTCAAACTCATAGAATGTACAAGTCCAGGAGTGAGCCCTAATGTAAACTATGGACTTTGGATGATAGTGATGTGTCGACTTAGGTCATCAGTTGTAACAAATATCTCTCATGGGAGATGTTGTTAATGGGAAAGGTTATGCATGTGTAGGGGCCTGGAGTATATGGGAAATCTCTGTAACTGTTTAATTTTACTGAACCTAAACTGCTCTAAAAAATAAATTATTTTTAAAAAAAAGAAAAAGAAAGTATGGTATTTTGGTAGAATAATGCACAAATAGATAAATGGAACAGAATAGAGAGTCCAAAAATAGACACACGTAAATATAATCAACTGATCTTTGACAAAGAAGTAACAGCAATACAAGGGAACAAAGATAGTCTCTTCAACAAATTATACCAGAACAACTGGACATCCACATGTTAAAAAATGAATCTAGACACAGATCTTACACCCTTCACAAAAATTACCTCAGAATGGATCATATTCCTAAATGTAAAATGAAAAAATATAAAACTCCTAAAAGATAACATAGGAGAAAATTAAGATGACCTTGCACATGGTGGTGAATGTTTAGATAGAATACCAAATGTACAATCCATGAAAGAAATAATTGACAAACTGGATGCCATTATAATTAAAATTTTCTGCTCTGTGAAAAACAATGACAAGAAAATGAGAAGACAAGCCACAGACGGGGAGAAAATATTTGCAAAAGATACATCTGATAAAGGACTGTTATTCAAAATATGCAAGGAACTCTTAAAACTCGACAATAAGAGAACAAACACCCTGATTAAAAAATGTGTCAAAGAACTTAACAGACACCTCACCAAAGATATACAGATGACAAAGAAGTATATGAAAACATGCTCCACATCATTTGCCATCAGGGAAATGCAAATTAAAATAACAATGAGGATACCACTACACACCTACTAGAATGGCCAAAATCTGGAACACTGACAACACCGTATACTGGCAAGGATATGGAGTAATAGGAGTTCTCATTCACTGCTGGTGAGAATGCAAAATGGTACAGCCACTTTGGAAGACAGTTTGGCAGTTTCTTATACAACTAAACGTACTCTTGCCACATGATCCAGCAATCATTCTCCTTGGCATTTACCAAAAGAGTTGAAGATTTATGTCCAGACAAAACCTGCACATGGATGTTTATAGCAGCCTCATGTATAATTGCCAAAACTTGGAATCAATCAAGATGTCCTTCAGTAGGTAAATGGATAAATAAACTTTGGTATACGCAGACAATGAAATATTGTTCAGCACTAAAAAGAAATGAGCTATCGAGCCATGAAAAGACATGAGGGAAACTTAAATGCATATTACTAAGGGACAGAAGCCAATCTGAAAAGGTTATATACTGTAGGATTCCAACTCTATGACATTCTGGCCGGCCCCTGCC
This sequence comes from Balaenoptera borealis, assembly GCF_965194805.1. Taxonomy (NCBI): domain Eukaryota; kingdom Metazoa; phylum Chordata; class Mammalia; order Artiodactyla; family Balaenopteridae; genus Balaenoptera; species Balaenoptera borealis. Next base: position 39,492,760 of record NC_138869.1, read on the forward strand.
GTTCCACCTCCATCCCCTGCCTGACTGCAACTGCCTGGGACACATGGAGCCAGAGACAGCCGGTCAAGCCCTGCCTAATTCCTGACCCATCACAACTGTGGGAAAGAAGAAAATGATTCTAGTTGTTTTAAGCCACAAAGATTTGTGATGGTTTGTTAAGCAGCAATAGATAACTGAAACATTGACAATCAAATTAACCAAAAGTTGAGATATAAGTATATTGGATTATAGGAAGAGAAGAGGGGAGTAAAAGAAAGCTAAAAAATCTTCATCTACCAATGTTTATGTTAGTAGATAATGTATAAATTTGATAAAGCAGGAGATAGTGTATAATATATATTATATATGCTATAATGTATGTAACTATATATAATATATTATATATAGATATATCATATATATGTTATATAATATAGATATGTATGAGAGAGAGAGAGAGATCAATTTCAAGGAGGAGAAAACAGTTAAAGAGTTAAGAAGTGGTTACTTCTGGGGAACAGATTAGAATGTGAGGTTGACAGGGACTACTCTTTTTTTAAATTTATTTTAATTGTAATAAAATACACATAATATAACATTTATCATCTTAGCTATTTTTAAGAGACTGTATTCAATAGTAGTGTTAAATACATTCATGTTGTTGTGCAACCAATCTCCAGAACTCTTCATCTTGTAAAACTGAAAGTCTATACCCATTAAACAACAACCCCCATTCCTTCCTCCCTCCCTCTACCCCTGGCAATTACCATACTGCTTTCTGTCTCTATGAACTGGAGGTACGTTCTAGGTACCTCATGTAAGTGTGGAATCATAAGTCTTTTACCACTGTTTAACTTTTTAATGTATATTCACTTATGACTGTGTTAAAGGTAAAAATTTTAGAGAATAACAGAACACACACAGAAGACTCTTCTCTCCAATCTTTGACAAAGAAATACATGGCCCAGCATTGCATAAATACCATACATTTCTGGTACCTACCAGGTATAAATCACAGTGATGTGCCATCTCTATAGGATAAATGACATGCATGCACATGGTTCTAGACTTTGAAATACTTGCAGTTTGGTAGGGGAGAGAGAATGTGAAAATTAAAAAGATAAACAGCATAGATTACCCTGATTTTATCAGATAAGTGGTATGGGTGGCTAGAGCTATAGGAAATGAGAAGCTGAGAGTGAGCTCTAAGGTGAGGGAGACTGGAGACGGCATTGCTAAGGAAGACGGGGGCCCTTACCTTGGGGCTAAAGATAGGACCCAGTGTCCGAGTCTGATTCATTACACACAGGTTCTTTGGAACCTCGGGCACCTCAGCTCCACTCTGTCACTCTGTCCACTCTCCAATATTCTAGCGGTATGTTTTCCTGTGTTCCAGTGAGCCAGCCAATCTCAGGGTCCCATATTAATATTATTATGGTAATATTGACGTTAAACTCCTAGAAAATCAGCCATAACGATAATAATAATGACAAAGATCACTTACATGTATATAGTACTTTACATATCGCAAAACATTTAATTTTATCTTCATAACTGTGAAGTAGGCAAGAAATTATTGCACCCATTGTACAGATAAGGAATCAGGAGACTCAGAGAAGGTAAGTGAACCCCCTGATATCCCACAGCAAGTAGATGGCAAATTGGAATGCAAATTCATATCTTGTGACTCTGAGATTGGTAGATAAAGTCAATCCAGCCAAAACACAAAGCGGTATAATTCTGTTCATGCTGCCAGACTCCCTGGTCAAGCCAGAGCCACAGGGTTAGAAAGGGGAAGAAAGGGGAAAAGGTAACTCAAATTTTCACATTATCGATGGCATCTGAACTGATGCAGAGGAGTTAGGTTATAAATATATAATAATACTGTTGAAAGAACCGTGGTGTCCAGTACTCACTGGATCTAACTAAAGGCAAAGGGTATTCTTGATGGAAGCAGCAATGGTTAGAAAATAGACTATTAGAGAAAAGAAAAGGAAAATGCAGAAAATGAATGTCAAGCCGTGTGCTCAATTCTGAAAATACAAGGAAAATCATATCTAGGAATGAGCAAGCAGTCTCCTTAAAGATCCTGGGGGGAAAAACAGAACTCAAGAACACTCCCAGCTGGAGATGGGGAATTACATGAGTTTTCAAACTTAAGAGGCCTCGAGGGAGAGCAGAAGTAAAAAACCAGAAACACCAACACCACTTCTGGGAGAGAAAAGCGGGGAGGATCTGACTTTTAAGCCTAGGAACTAGCTTTCAGGAGGGTAGCATGGCCAGAAAAAGAAAGCTCATCAGTGATTCTAATATTGCCCTCAACCACCTGAAACAGGTGCAAAACCCAACTGAACAAAAGCAGCAAAAGCCTGACCAGATTCCCAAGCAGTTGTGAACTGTGGAATATTTACCAGGATTCAAACCACAACATGAGCAATGCCATCTAACAGTCATTTGGCTGTTTTGAGTTTACCAAGCACTTTAATACATGGTAATTGCATGAATGCAGTCTTTCTCATGTTTGATGAGGAAACTGAGGCCCGGAAAGTAAAACAACTCATCTAAGATCATATGGTTATTTAGTAAAACTAGAAATAAAACTCCGAGCTTTGGAATCTCAGCTGACTTTAGCTTGAAAAAATTTTTTTCTTGAAAGGTTTTACTTGTTTTAAAGCTCAGAATTCCGCTTTTCTAAGCACTGGAACAGGTCCCATTTTAATTTGATGACAGATTAGTGTTTGTGTAAACCAGGGGTCCCCAACCCCCGGGCCATGGACCACTACAGGGTCCGCAGCCTGTTAGGAACCGGGTCACACAGCAGGAGGTGAGCGAAGCTTCATCTGCCGCTCCCCATGGCTCACATTACCGCCTGAACCATCCCCTCCTCCCCCTGTGGAAAAATTGTCTTCCACGAAAACGGTCCCTGGTGCCAAAAAGGTTGGGGACCGCTGGTGTAAACAGAGTCATTCCTGCACTCATAGGTAATAAGAAATAGTGCAAAGAATGATTTGGAATACATAGAGGAAAACCAGGTGGACATAGAATTTTCATCCATTTGAGGGAATGTAAACTTGATAAGCCAGGTGAATTCCTAGGGGAGAGAGAGAAAGCGAGCACCGCCCTATAGGGAGGTAAATATTTCCACTGGCCTCAAGGTCATTCAGAAGCACTGTCATGACTTCAGAGCTCACAAACCATATTCACCATGGAAAAAAATTATAAATAGAAACCTCAGTTAAACAGAGTCAGGAGACCAGAAGGGGGAGCTCTCATGCCCTGTGATGATAGCAAAGCCCACAAGAAAAAGAAAGATGCTTCTTCTTCCCTTGCAAGGACTCAGCCAATGAGAAGCCATGGACTTTGTTTACTACAGCCCTCCCCACTTCCTTTCTCCTCTATAAAAGCGTTTTCCTTCCCTTGCCAGGGGGGAACTTGCATGTGGCCTGCCAGGGCTGCAGACCCTGAATTGCAATTCTCTGCTGATCCTGAATAAACCTATCTTTGCTGGAGAAGTATCTGGCAATCTATTTGTTTTAGGTCAATAACCACTAAACCCTGCAACCCAGAGGCTCATAGGTGACAGAGCCAGCACCAGGCAAAAGGCTTAGCTCCTGTAGCTCTGCTTCTCCTTAGAGCAATTTCTTTCCATGCCCACACCATCACTGTCTTCTGATCCTCCTCCCCTTTCTCTCAGAAAAATATATGTATCTTTCTCTCAGAAAAGACTCTAGCTTCAGTCATTTACACCTTAATATTATTTAAGCCTTTGTTATCTTTCCCCCAGGAGTTTGCATGTTAAGCCTTTTCTTTAATGGAAGAAAAACACCAGATTAGTCAAAGGAATTTTAGCATTTGCCAACCCCTTTAAGGAAAATCTGCTCCCCCCAACAGAAATACACCCTAGCTAAAGAAGTTAGCCCCTAAAATATCAAAGCTATCCCCAGTTTTCTTTGGAAGAACAGAGAAAGACTCACACAAATATGTAATATAAGGGGAAAAGAAATATCTATACAGGGTCTCCTTGGCATTAAAAATAATGAACCAGACAGTTGAATATAAGGAAAGAAGTAGATTTGGGAATAATAACACAACAAAACCTCTGTACTGATTCTGTGTTCTGGTTATGTCTCCTGTTCCCCAGCCAGCCTGCCTAATGCAAAATTCAAAAATAATTAAATCTACTCTCTATAGCTGCTCCTCTGGCCTCCTTACAAACAGTAATATGGTGTCTGCTAACAGGTAAATGCATCAGTTTAAATAACCCTAGGTCTATGTCTAGAAGTTCTTTCTGTGTGTAACATAGACCTGAAGGCTGTTCCTCTCGTGTATACGTTGAATTCGTACAATGGGCTCAGCACTGTGTCTGGTGCCAAATATAAGAACTTGGAGTCTAGTAGGGAAGACACAGCAGTAGGGAAGGAAATTAACAGCAAACAAAACAGAATAGTGTATTGGTCTCTCCATCTTCTCATTTCAAATTACTCTTTCCTCCATTCCAATGCAGCAGCCTACCTACCCTCATGATGCTCGCGCACGCGCGTGCGCACACACGCGCGCACACACACACACACACACACACACACTGCTTCTGTTTTTCCAAATTCAGACTCCAACCTCCTGGTCTTTTGATCTACTTGCTCAAGTACCCCAGCTATAGCAATTCTTCAACATCACTTTGGAACTGCAATGCACTTTCTCACATCATTTCTCTCTCTCTCTCTCTTTCTCACCACTTCCCTCCTATACTCTTTGGATCCCATGTTCCATCTTAATAATCACTTCCTTACGAATCCCCTCAATGCTCTTGCCCCTCTCCTTGTATTGCTGTACTCCCCTGACAAACCTCCCTGCTTGGATGTATTAGGCACCTTCCTTCACCATGCCTGTCCCTGAGTTCTGGAAACAGCATATTCCACATCTGGGAATACTGTTCAAACTCATTTACTAAGTGGCAGGAAGACTACAGGTTTTAAGTAGGTCCAGAGTAGGAAAGGACTCTATAACAAGTCCAAGCAGTGATGCATTGATGCATTCCACACTATACCCTAACCATCCGACCTGGCAAAACCTATGATTCTAGAGGTATATTTGGTAGGGGAAAAAAATGCCATGAGGAGTTTATGGTAAACTCCTGCAGGAGACTCACAACACAAATCCCAAGAGTTCTGGAGCAAGGCCATTATATATGCAGCAGAGAACTATATACTATTTTTTAAATTTCTTCTAGTGTGTTACTGGGCTAGGAGAGAGATGGAGAGTCTTGTCATAAGACATCGAGTGACCATACAGCTGAAGTTGCTCCTCATGAACAGGGTTCTGTAAGGCCCACCAAGTCATAAGATGGGCCCACCCATGATACATCATAAGCCTGAAGTAGTACACCTAGGATCGAGCATGCAGAGGGCACAAAAAAATGAAGTGGGTAGCACAGACCCCCAGGTCCTCCCCCACTGTTGTAAGCATTTCTCCCTCAACTCACACCTATGGCCACCTGGGAGTCCTGCATGAACAGCTGACAGAGGAGGAAGAAGGCAGAACATGATTCACAGATAGAGTGACTTGATATGTAGGTGCCAAAAATGGACCACTAGTGCACTCAGGGGTGACACTAAAAGACAGCATCTATGCGTGTTGCACCTGGTCATCCACTGTATGTCAAAGGAGAAGTGGCTTGAAGCAAGAATATACACAGACTTCTGGACAGAAGTGAATGACTTGACTGGTTGTTCAGGGGAATGAAAGGAAAATGGAAGATGAAGGACAAGGAGGCTTGGGGAAGAGGCATATGGATGGAACTATGGGGAGAAACATAAAGTGTGGAGATATTTCTATCACATATTAATTCTCCTCAGATAGCATCCACCACAGAAAAGGCATCAAGCAATCAAGGAGGCAGACTGGTGTAGCCAGCTGACATCAGCCAGCCTCTGTCATTGGCTACTCCAGCGCTGGCATGATGGGCTCATGAATGGGGTAGCCATGGTTCAGGGATAAAGGATATGCATGGTCAACAAAGTGGGCTCTCATTCAACAAGCCTGATCGTCCTACTGCTGCTGCCAAATATCTATCTTGCTAGCAACAGAGACCAACTCTGAGTGCCTGATACAGCATCATTCTTTGAAAAGACCAACCAGCCAGCTGGTGGCAAGTTGATTACACCAGACCCCTTCTCCCTGGAAGGGGTAGCAATTCATCTATTGGAATTTGACAGTTTACCTTTCTCTTTCATGCCTACAAGTTCTTGGCCAGCACCATTATTGGAGGGTTTATAGAGCGTTTGGTCTACCAACACAGAATCTTGTGCAACAGTGCATTAGACCAAGGAGGTGACACGGTGTGGCACATAACCATGAGATCCACTGGTCCCACCATATTGTTCATCTCTCTAGAAGCTGCCACATTGACAAAGAGACAGAACAGCCCATTGAAGGTGCAACTGAGGTGCCAGTTTAGAGATGATACCCATAGGGTATATACACAGCTTACACCTAAAGCAATGACGATTACATTGTGCTGTGTCACAAGAGGAAGAATGCATGGGTCGGGGAACCAAGGAGTAAAAGTAGGAGTGTCCCCACTTACTATCACCCCCAGCAACCCACTAGGGGAATGCATGCTGCTTCGCCCTGCAACTTCAGACTCTGTGGGTCTTGAGGTCCTCTTTCCCATAGGAGTAGCACTTCTACCAGGGGAGTCATGAGAGATCCACTCAACTTTAAGCTACAGCTGCCACCTAGTCACTTTGAGCTCCTTGTTCCAAAGACCAGCAGATGAGGAAAGGTGTCTCCAGGCTAGCAGAGGTCACTGATCTTGCTCATCAGCAGGCGGTAGGACAGCTACTACACAAGAAGGACTCGGGTGACCCACTGGTCCATCTCTTGGTATTCCACTGCCCAATTTGATGACACATGAACAAGTACAGCATCCATGGATCTCAGGTATTTCTGAAATGAACAGGGGTTCAGCCCCCACCACATAAAGTAAGCCAGCAGCTGTGTGAGCCAAGGGTGAGGGGAATTTAGAGTGAACACAGAGGAAGGATACACTGAGTGTCAGCTGCAGCCTTGAGACCAGCTGCAGTAGAAAGGTATTTCATCCCACTAACTTTGCTCTTCTAGGTTTTCCCAGGAAAAGAGACCAACCAGAATCTCTGAGAATTTCTTTCCAGGTAGGGTGAATGTAAGTACATCATGTAATGAGGGAGGGGTTTACCTTGAACCAGAAGTCAGGTTGAAATGTAAGCTTGCCTAGACTGTATTTTAACCACTCAAATTGACTGGAAATTTATAGGATCTGCCAAACATTCACCAAGAGGTAGGAAATTGTGTGAATAAGGTTGAAAGCAGTCACTGGAAAAATAGATAGGGCTGTTTCAAGTTTATATCCAAATGAACTGAGAATCCTTGATGAACTGTTTATTCCTGTTACTTGTTTATTGTCTGTCCTACTCCTTTGTAACATCCAGGAGGCAGGAATCACCACATCATCCAGCGCCCAGTACAGCCCTGGTAACAAAGTGGTTACCAAAACATAGCTGTGGCTGTTGTACATATGAAACAAGTCATAAATTGTGTGCAGAAGCTGTAAGATCTGAAAGCAGAGGGAAAGCAGTAAACATGGGTGGACAGAGAAGTCTTCATGGGATTAAACTGGACTCTGAAATGTATCTAAATTTCCCTTCTTTCTCCTTGCAGAGTAGGGTCAGCCCTCTTTGCTTTCAGCTGTAGCTTTTTGATCCCATGTAACTGCACACACAAGTTGTTCAAAAAGATCAATGCTTTACATAATGTATGTGAAGTCTTTAGAAATATAACATCATCCACACTATTTACAATAGCCAAGACATAGAAGCAACCTAAATGTCCATCGACAGAGGAGTGGATAAAGGTGTGGTACTTAGATACAATGGAATACTACTCAGCCATAAAAAAGAATGAAACAATGTCATTTGCAGCAACATGGATGGACCTAGAGACGATCATACTAAGTGAAGTGAGCCAAACAGAGAATGACAAATATCATAAGATATCACTTATATGTGGAATCTTTAAAAAAATGGCACAAATGAACTTATTTACAAAACAGAAACAGAGTCGCAGATGTAGAAAACAAACTTATGGTTACTGGGGGGAAAGGTGGGGGAGAGATAAAATGGGAGATTGGGATTGACATATACACACTACTATATATAAAATAGGTAACTAATAAGGACCTACTGTATAGCACAGGGAACTCTACTCAATACTCTGTAATGACCTATATGGGAAAAGAATCTAAAACGGAGTGGATATATGTATATATATAACTGATTCACTTTACTGTACACCTGAAACTAACACAACATTGTAAATCAACTATACTCCAATAAAAATTTTTAAAAAAGAAAGAAATATAACAGCATTGCTCCCAAAAGATTCATCAATTTAGTAATCACTAACTATTAAACTCCTCCTACGCACTTAGTGTTGTGTTAACTGCCTCTTAGTAACTAAATCTCCTTGCGAAGGTCCAAGACAGAGTTAACACGGAATTCATCTCTACAGTTAAGAGTATTGTAGTGGAGTTCTAGGATGATTTGTTTTATGTTTAGAGGTCAGTGAACAAAATTTAATAACAGAACTATGGAAATGCTACTGTCATCCCAAACCTCCCCTTTCAAGTAAACAGAAAACACTACAACCTCTGCCATGTGGATCCAAGGACATTAAAGAGGCTAGATCCTCCAAAGCCAAGTCAGAGAATTAAAAGGTCTGGAATATGGAAGCTCTAAAGTGACTGGTTCAGATATTTTACTCTGATCAGTAAAATTTTCTCAACAAAACACTTTAAGGGTTTGAAATGTATAAAAACTGAGAATTCCAGCCTTTCTGAATTAGTCCAGCTTCTTTATTTTTAGTTAAAGTAGCTGTGCCTAACATTTCTTAACATTTCTACCAAACAAATCCTCCAATTCTGTGAAATGCAGGGAAAGTTCATCTCTTCAAGTGTGCAGCGGTCAACTTCCAACTTTCTTGGGCAAAGATGTCTGTCTGCTGAGCCTAGGTCCAGTATGCATGGTTTCATGAGTATATACAAAAACATGGCTCTAACAATAAAATTCAAGAGGAATTCAAAAGAGGAAAACCCTTCTATTCCAAAAAGCTAAATGCCCAGAGCAGAAGCTCTTTCCTATGGCACCTACCCATAATGCTCTCTTCTTGTCCACCTGTGCCATACATGGTGTGTACTGAGCTACCTTGAGTCGTGAGCTCGGTCATAAGCTCCTTGGGGCCATGCATCTCATGTGATGCCTTGCATAATAAGATGCTCAGTACTTGTATATGAGAGGTGAAGGGTGGAAATAGATAATTGTATAGTCAGTGTCAGTTCATGGGCGTATGAGAAGCTCCTCTAGAACTAGAACAGAAAATACAGATAGTACATATCTCTCCCGCCGCACCACCCCCTTTTTAATGAAAGGCGGGGTGAGTCTGGAAGGAGAGAAAGAGCAAAAGGAATAAGAGAAAGGAAAACAGCGACAAAAAACATACCCTAATATAACATCTGCTTGTCATCCTAGCTTTTGCTTCCCCCCAAGGGCAAGAATTACCCTCCTAGAATTTTCTATGCCTGTGAGTTGGGTAGATGAATGCGGACTGAGTGTGAAGGTTCATTGTGATGATTATTTCTGGAGCCATAATATTTCCCAACATCTCTTTTATGTAATGAAGAGTTTAGGTTCAAGAACTGACCTCTTCACTAAGTAAACAATTTTTCCCTGAATTAAACTCTTCTAGCATTAGTAACTAATATTAGAGTACTTGTCATCTGCATACTCTAAAATTGTCCTACATGCTGGAGAATTTTCCTATGAAATGAACACACTGACTTTGTGTGCAGTGAACATTTATGTGCTTTTCCAAACTTGGTCAAGAATAGGGCTTTTTTTAAAAGCTTGGCAGACTATTGGAAAAAGCCATTCTTTTGAAGTACATACAAAGATTATTCTGGAAAGCTGGAAAGTGAGGGCTTATAAGTTTACCAGATAATCCAAAGGAAAGATAATTGGTTTCCTTGAAAAGGAGTAACTGCTTTATTCCCTTTCACATCTATAGGAGCAGTAGGTACCTAAGAAAGGAAACAGATGCTTTCTTTTGAACGCATTTACAAGCCATAATTTTGTATTTTCTGGTGCATATAACACTCATTTTGTGTATCATTAACTGTTTTTTCATCTTTTTAACTGGTTTAAAATAAATTAAATGGCTTTTAATTTAATTGTGCCTTTCAGAAGCTTTCTTACAATAAAAGTAATATGTACTCATCTTGTTTTCATCATTTAATATATCGTGAGCTCTTTTTCCCATCGTTAAACAGTCTTAACAATCTTTTTTTTAATATATTTATTTATTTATTTGTTTGCTTATCTATCTATCTATCTATCTTTGGCTGCATTGGGTCTTTGTTGCTGCGCACAGGCTTTTCTCTAGTTGTGGCAAGCAGGGGCTACTCTTCACTGCGGTTTGCAGGCTTCTCATTGCGGTGGCTTCTCTTGTTGCAGAGCACAGGCTCTAGGCATGTGGGCTTCAGTAGTTGTGGCACATGGGCTCAATAATTGTGGCTCGCAGGCTCTAGAGTGCAGGCTCAGTAGTTGTGGCGCACGGGCTTAGTTGCTCTGCAGCATGTGGGATCTTCCTGGACCAGGGCTCGAACCCGTGTCCCCTGCATTGGCAGGCGAATTCTTAACCACTGTGCCACCAGGGAAGTCCCTATCTCTCTTTTTTTGACTTTTCAAAAGTAACTTCAGAAATATCTCTTTTAATATCTGTATAATATTCCAATGAAATATTGTGGTACCAAATTTTATTTTCCTATGGTTTCTCCAGTTTTGACTATATGTTGTGATGAATATAATTACACTTCTATTTTTGTTCAAGTTTCTGAGTATTCCTTTAAGACAGAGTCCTAGAAAGGCAATTACAGGGTCAAAAGGTATGAATTATCTGAAGTGTTGACTGTACACAGTACTTCTCCCCCTCTTCTCCAACCCCATTTAACACTTGGGTGATCTGGAATCCTTTTCCTAATGTTCACCTTTAGTACAGAATCAAGCTGCCTCTGGTAAGATTTTCCATTTGTCATCAATATTTTTAGACTTCAAGCGTATCCCCAAGGGGATGTTAAACATCAGGATGAAAATATCCATTAGGATTTTCAGTACTAAGATGGCCTTCTTCTCTCAAAACTCTCTCCAAAATGAGAAGGAAAAGAAGCAGAAAGAGAAACTCCATATAAAGTCAGAAAGTAGATGTAGGAAGGATTAATGACTTCGAAGAGAAAAAGGTCAAACCTGAGGGCATACAAAAGAAGAGGCCAGTGAAAGAGAAACTAACTCACTCTCAAGAACTCTAGAGGAATTCAGGAAATATTAAGTAGCAGACAGAAGGCAGAGGTGAGCCAGAGGCAGCAGGTAAGCTCCAAGACCCCAACCTTCACCTGGCATATTCAATTAATTCTCCTTCCCATAGGAGACAGAAGATCAAGTCTCTGGTGACACTGAACCAGAGAAGATCAAGTCTAGAGGACATTAGGCCTGGGGAGGAGAGGGGGTTTGGTCAGAAGCAAAACTAAAAACTAAAAGATAAAGTAAAAATTTGCATATTGAATAATAGAACCTCAGCCCCTCCCACTGCATAGCTACAAAATAATGGCAGCCAGGCTTCTTATAATCCTCGGGCAGGAGATTGGATGATCCCCTCTTGGAGAAACTGAAGGACACATGAACAAAGGCCTACAGATGCTGAAATTTGGAGGTCCCCAACAAAAAAGCCAGTCAGCCATCCATCCAATTGTCCTATTGTTAAGCCCATCAGACAACAAATCTTGCACAGCACACTCATTTATTTAATACATATTTATGGGGTGACTACTATGTTTTAATACAAGGGATTCAACAGTAAAGAAAACAGATAGAAAGCCCTATCTTCATAGAGCTTCCATTCTAGTGGGGGATAACAGATAATAAACACAACAAATAGATAAATGATATAGTATATGGAGGAAAATAAAGCAGAAAAAGGGAAAGAGAGTGCCAGGAATTCTAAATAAGGTGGTCAGAGAAGGGTCCTCTGAGGTGACACTTGAACACAGACTTGAAGGAGATGAGAGAGTGAGCTATGTGGACACCTGGGAGAAGAGAGTTCTAGGAGGAGGAGAGAGAAAATGCAAAAGCCCTAAGATTCCTGTGGCTCTAGCAGAGTGAACAAGAATGACGATGGTAGGAAATGATGTCAGAGAGGTAATAGGGAGCCAGACCAGGTATGGCCTTGTGTACCATTTGTGGCAGAGAGACTCAAGGTGGCACCCCATAATCCTGACTTCTGATGTTCATGCCTTTGTGTTGTTCCCTCCTGGGTGTGGACAAGATTTGTGACTTGATTTTAACCAAAAGATTATGGCAAAGATGATAGGATGTCATTCTTGTGATTAAGTTACATTGTATACGATTCTGCTTTGCTAGTAGACTTGCCCTAGTGCCTCTCTCTCTCTCTCTCTCTCCCCCGCAACCCACCACCACCACCTTGCTGGTTTGAGGACGCAAACTCCTGTGAATCCCACAACCGCAAGGAACTGAATGCTGCCAACCATCACTCAAGTTAGAAAACAGGTGCTTCCCTGGTCGAGGTTCCAGATGAGAACCTAACCCTGGCCAACAGCTTAACTGCAGCCTTGTGAGACCCTAAGCAGAGGACCCAGCTGAGTCATGCCTGGACTTCGGAACCACAGAAACTAAAATAATAAATGTGTGTTGTTTTAAGCCTCTAAATTTGTGACAATTTATTACACAGCATAGAAAACTAATACCTTATTGTAAGGACTTAGGCTTTTACTTGGAATAAGATGGGAAGCCATTGGGGCATTTGCAACAGAAGTGATATAATATGGCTTACGTTTTTAAAAGATCACTCTAGCCTCTGTTGAGAATAGTCTATAAGGCATAGGTATGGAAGTAGGGAGACCAATTAGGAGAGTATTGCAATAATCTAGGCAAGAGACAATGGTGGTTCGGACCAAGATGGTACAGGTGAAGGTGGTGAGAAGGAGGATTCTAGATAAATTTTGAGATACACAAATAGACCTTTAGACCTCATCCTTACATATGAAGAGACAGCACAGGATCATCAGATATTTGAGAAATATTAGGAATATTTCTAATATAGTAGGAGAAAAGAAAATAAACAAACAAACAAAACCTCAGAGAAAACAGATATAACCAGGGAGCAGAAGAAAACTCATTAGAATATCAGAGAAATGAGAAAAGCTATTTCATCCTTGAAATAATAACAGAACACTATATATAAAAGTTTTAAAGTAATAATCCAAGAACCCAAAAAGGACTCTTCAAGTTAAAAATATATGAAATTTTAAAATCTATGAAAATGTCCTTAAAAATCGAAGTAAAACAAAAAGACCAACACTTGAACAATAATACTGAAAAGGAAAGGAAAGTAGAAGCGATACAGGAAGTCCAATTTCTAAATAATAATTCCAGACAGAGAACAAAGAAAACGTGAGAAGGAAATTTTCAAAAACAATTATTTAAAAAAGATAATGAATTAAAAAAAAATTTTTTTAAAGGGAAAATTTCTGAGAACTAAAGGACATCATCTTCCAGACTGAAAGGGCCTACCCACCAAGTGTCCAAAACAGTGACTGAAAAACAACACAGGCCAGGCAAATTATTATAAATGTTCAGAACACTAGAGTTAAATAAAAGATCCTAAAACATCCAGAGAGAAGAAACAGGCTATCTACAAAGAACTGGAAATCAAATGGTATCAGACTTATTGAGAGCAACACTGAAGCTGGAAAGCACTAGAACAATGCCTTCAGAATTCTCATGTGATGGGAAATTAATTTTTATCTAGAATTCTACACCCAAAAAAATGAGAGTGGAAAATAAACACTTAAAATTTTTTTCCGTTTCTAAAGATTTATCTCCCATATACTCTTTTTCAAAAAGCTACTGAAAGATGTATTTCACCAAACTAGAGGATTAAGCCAAGAAAAAGAAAGGTATGAGAGCCAGGAATTAGGGCTAGAACACAGAAGATGAGCTGAACTGAAGGACTTCTCAGATGATGGAAAAAAGAAGTTCTAGGAAAACCCCATATGTGTTCCTGGAGAAGGACAGGTCCAGACTGGGAGGAAAAGACAGAAGGCTGCCAAAGGGATACCTCCAGGAAAGAAACATGAAACTGAAAGCTAAATTTTGCATCTATTAGAATAGAGACAATAAATAACGTCTAAAACAATAACCCAAGAGATCATAGTACATAAATATTGGTTTTGAAAATATAAAGAAAACCTGAAAAACTGGTTTAATAGGTTGAAGGTGGTTGCCTCTTGGATTGGGAGAAGCCATGGGATCACTGATTTTTGTTATTAGCCCTACTTGAATTTTAAAAATATGTTAATTTATTCTTTTACCAGTAGTAAAAAGTAGTTTTTAAAAATTTAAGTGGTTTATAACCCAGAATTTGGCAACATCACAGCGGGGGGAAATGCAATATTTTGCATTAAAATGAAATATTTAAAAGATATTTTTACAGGTCATTTGCAGAAATAAAATATTTCAACCACAATTGTTGAGAATTTTATCTCTTTCCTCTCCAGCTTCCCTTCTATCACACTTCTAGAGTTGGCACCATTAGAGTAGAGATGATTTGGGGAATCTGGATGAGGGGAAGTTGAATTGTGGATACATTTAGTGTTGCTTTACTGGGAAATATTTATATGACTCTTCTATATAGAGTTGTTTTTGCTTTCACTTGTAATCTAAGAAAGACCTCCAGGTATGCTCCTACTGTCCACCATATCAGGTATCCATCCTGATATGAAGGTGCAGAAGTAGGGCCGTGTCATGGTATGAACATGTCCTATGACACCCAGCCCCAGAAGTATGTGAGTGGTGCAGGAGAAGCAAGGTTTGAAATGTACATAACTAGAAGCTAGCCTATGGAAAATTCTTCCAATCATCAGACATGTGAAACTGTGAATGAAGGATAAAGTTTTCACTGATGCCAAGTCAAAAGAGAAGTTTTCTCCTAAAAGAAATATACTTTATAGTAAGGCCAATACAAATATAAAAAAAAAAACCATTTTTTTTCTATTTTGGTGGGAATCATACAAAACAGAATTTATCAGAATACTTGTCTTTAAATTTCCTGCTGACTTAACATGAAATATGACTTTGATGAAGACAGTATAAATTAACATTAAGCTACTAAAATGAGAACATCAGTGACAAACTGGTTAATGAGTATTGTCAATTTAAGGGCTACTTATGATTGGTCACTGCACAAAAAAAATTTTTTTTTTTATCTTATAGCTTACATATAAAAGAAACTAGAAGCTTTCCCAAATCTGATAACAATCCTAACAATTTATATGATCATAATGAGCTGTGAAGCTAAAAGAAACTTTTCTAAATCATTACCAATAGAAATGAAATTTGATCAACCATGTTAAAGGAAAGACGAAATTATCCTTCCTTGTATCCATAGAAAATGATATTTATTGTCATGTGAAGAGATGACCAGAGGATGCTGCAGGGAAAAAGTCTTAGAGAGGTATGACAGGCAGTTAATTAATTTTAAACATAGTAGGTGTTTGTGACTTTTGTGGTACTTATCAGCTTTTAAAATTTTTCTATTTTGTTGCCATTTCTTTTTTTTTTTTTTAATTTTTTTTTTAATTTTTATTTGTTTATTTATTTATGGCTTGTGTTGGGTCTTCGTTTCTGTGCGAGGGCTTTCTCTAGTTGCGGCAAGCGGGGGCCACTCTTCATCGTGGTGTGAGGGCCTCTCACTATCGTGGCCTCTCTTGTTGCGGAGCACAGGCTCCAGACGCGCAGGCTCAGTAGTTGTGGCTCACGGGCCTAGCCGCTCCGCGGCATGTGGGATTTTCCCAGACCAGGGCTCGAACCCGTGCCCCCTGCATTGGCAGGCAGATTCTCAACCACTGCGCCACCAGGGAAGCCCTGTTGCCATTTCTTGTCTCATGGTAAATACATGCCCAAGTTCCTACCTAATTTTGTATTTCTAATTTTGATTCTTTGTTTAAAGACAGGGCCCCCAAATTGAATAAGCTTTGTGTCCCATAATATCTGGATCTGCCCTTGGTGGAACTTCCACAGACGTAGTACATCATCTAATTCAGTAATTCTCAAGGGAGGCAGTACTGCCTGCACCCCCTTACCCCGACTCCAGCATGTTTTCGAAATTGTGGTGGGTGTTTTTGTTGTTCTCCCAGTAATTTGGAGAGAATCTCCTAGCATTTGGTAGAGGTGGTGAGGGACACTCAACATCTTGCACCGTAGGGAAGAGTCCCACCCACAGAAAACTGTCTCACTCCTCCTCTGACTTCCCAAGGTCCAGCCAGCCAATTACATAAGTGAACGTGTGTGTTTAATTATCTGAGCCTAGAACAAAACTCGTTTCTACATATAAACACATGGGTTTTTTGGGGGGTTTTTTTTTTTGCACAGTTTAAATATATACTGACTTTTTTTTTTTAGGAAAGCAACCCAGAAGGGAAGATCATGCTTTATTTTGTTTGGAACTTTACCAAGAAACGTTCACCATTTTGGAAAATCAAATCACTGACAGCAATGCCGCTAGTTGTATTTGATGGCCAATAAAAATGATAAATGAATGTCAACACCACATAGAGTTGCAGCATTTGTAACTGTCACATTTATGGTGATTTTACATATAGCTGCAAATATCTGATAACTTTATATCTTCTGGTGTAGGTGGGCCTGAGCATTTACATATTGAAATACATATTATTTTATAAAAAATACTTTCCTTTTATTTTTTTCTGTTACAGTTAAGATACTATATTGATTTTTTAAATCATGTATGTTAAGTAGCTTAGATTATCTCTGAATTCCATTTCAGAATAGTAAAAGAGGAGCTTCAAATAAAAGAGAAGACAACAATATGGCTGAAAACCACTGATTAAGTTTAACTGCCTCATTTCATAATAAAGAAACTGAGGCTATACCTATTCAATCTATACAGGTTACAAAGTCTGTCAATAACAGTGCTAGGACCAGAACCCAGGACCCCTCTCTGCTTTCAGGGCCCATAGCACCAGACCAAGCAACTTTCCAATATTCTCAGATATTATCAAGAATCTAACCACTGTTAAAATAGGAATGCCACAGAGACAGGGAGGTGAAACAATGTCCAACATTAACACCTACACCTGAATGGTATGATCTTATTCTTTTTAAGTGGTCCAGAAGTTTAGAGAAGCTTCCTGCCTGGATCAGACACTGGGAAGAGTGTCAAAGTTGTAACAGTCATTAAGAAAGGATGTGGAGAGAAAGTGACCAAAAATGCCAAAGACAAACGTCCTCAGCAGCAGTCTTTTGCCAAATGTTAATGCTGAGAGTAATCCTACTGGAGAAGACATATCATGTGCCATCTGACCTGGCAGTGGCATTGCCATGACCAGTGCATCCTACCTCTGCAGTCTCAGCACCCATCTGACCTGGAGGCAGGGAAGGAAGGTAATGTCACTAGTCATAGGGACTGTCCTAGAAGAATGGCCATTGCTATGACACTTGAGAGAACGCTCATGTAAATGGGCTTAATTCCAACCATCTTGAGTCAGGCTCAAAATATTAATTTCCTGGGCGTACAGGATCCTGCCTGGATTGAAGTGCAAAAAAACAGCTGAGTTTCCCAAGTAACCTAGAAATCCACACTGAAAAAGGAAGGTAGGTTCTTTCAAACAATCCAAGGATTGGCAATGAGGATGAAGAAGAGGCCAGACCTGCCATTCAAGCATAAGTAGCTTAATTCTGGTATGTTTTCAAGAATCAGGAAAACAAACCATAAAATTAGCTTCAGAAGATAATATTATACATGCATGTGTCTAAAACCACACTTTTATCCCCCCACCACTACCACCCCAAACCAGCTCTTCCTTCTATTTCCAACCAGGGTACCATTATTCTTATAAACTCAAAACCTCAGCCTTTAGACTATACCTGGTCCCTCACACTGTACATTCATTCAATCAGTTGTTAGATTTCCTCTGAAACTTTCTTATGTCCCAATTTTGTACTCTTTCTGCTACTAGTTTAAGCCTCATGCTCTTTCACCTGAATACCATAGGAACTGCCTAACCTGTCTTTCTCCCTTTTCTCCATTTGTCTTGCCAGGTAAGGATCCTAAAGGGCAAGACCAATTATATCATTCCATCCACGCATTTATTTGCTCATTCTTTCTTTCATTCATGCATCAAATACTTGATGGACCATGGACCATTATGTGCCAGGCAATTGGAATACACTGGTGAGTGTGTCACAGTCCCCCCTGAAGGAGCTTCCTACCTGGAGATGGATACAGAAAATGCAGCAAGTGTTAGAGTTCAGAGAGATGGGTGGTATGACAGGGTGACCATGGGGGAGGGGGCACCCTGCACCAGGGTCCAACTCAGTTAGGGGACAGGGAAGACCTTTGGAGGAAATGATAGGTGAAACCTCAAGAATAAGTTAGAGTGGGCCATAAATAAAGGGATGGGAGAGAAGGTGGAGACACAGAGGCAATAGAACAGGGAGTCTTGGTGAACAGCAAGTAGCTCATCATTTCAGTGGGTGTGTACCTGCAAGTGCGATGTAGAAGGAATAGGCTAGAAAGACCACTGGAGGGAGGATCAAGGGTATTATAAACTCTGCTAAAACTCTTCAAATACTTACCAAATTAAATGCCCTTTCCTCATCCTGGCACTCAAGGCTCTATCCACTGTGACTCGGTCTACCTCCTGGTCTTCTTTCTCGCTCTTTAGACTTTTATTCTGACACTGACTGTTCTATGATGAGGCTTATACGCCTTCCCTCTTCCTCTCTCCTGGGTCACCCTAACCTTGGCATTGGTTCTCAAAACACACACACACACACACACACACACACACACACACACACACACACACACACAAAAGGTGGGCCTCACTTTAAGAAAATTCAATATGGGAAATCCAGGAGTGGTAAATAGGTATATAATAGGTTGAGGAAAGACAGGATAAATCATGCCTCAACGTACTCAAAGTTAATCACAGTGATTCTAAGTAGCAGTTCTTGAGTATATGATAGTGTTATCTTATATGCCATGAACAGCTTTACAAAGTCTCTGAGTTGGAGGGAAAAAACTTAAAGCTTAAAATGTAAGGAACTACTTTTGAATCAAAGGCAAATTAGAAATAAAGATAGTCATCTTTCTTCTCTGAATGGGAATCAAGAGGAAAGTCACATTCTATTTACTGAAATTCATCTTACACATCACTTTTTAGAAATGTATTTCTTGCAAAAGTAAAATACACTTGAATTATTCACTAAAAAACTAACTAAATAAATAAATAATTCACTAATACCTTCACTCATCCAACATTTACTGGATACATCCATGTGCCAGGCAGTACAGTACACAGAAGGGATAGAGACTTGAATAAGGTGAGCTTTGAGAGTATATTATTTGGTAGGAGAAGAATCCCATATCAGAAAATACAATAAGCCCTAACACTGACCTTGGCAGCCTGTAAGGGTCAAGCAGGAGCCATTTCAGATGAGATGGTGAATCATAGGGTGGGGGTGGGGGGAAGTATCTGAAGTTCAGGTCATAGTTCTGACTATGCCAGTAAGTTACTATATGGTTTTAGGGCAAAACGCATACAATTTGGGCCCCAATTTCTCTACCTATAATGTGAGGGAGTGGATCAGATGATTCTAAAGTCCCTTTAATCCAATAGCAATCAAAACTGAGAATAATTATCAGAGGCTTGGCTTTGAACAGTTGGTAGACCAGTGAATATGCAAGCAACTAAGGATGATCACTGGAGTGTGGAAGGGGACGATGATACTGTGTTTGATGTGATCATGTGTGTACACAGGATGGAACATGAGCACGATGAAGAGATGAAGAAACTGAAGCATTGCAAAATTAAATGCCCAAGATGATACCACAGATCTGCTGTAAAATGCACAAATAATTTGCATGAGATTGTTTACTATATTACTCTCTAATTGGTCTCCACTTGTTCTCCAAAATGAGTGATTTATTTAGAACTTACATGTATTGACAGATAACCAACAAGTACCTACTGTGTAGCATGGGGAATGCTACTCAATATTCTGTGATAACCTATGTGAGGAAAGAATCTAAAAAGGAATGAATGTATGTATTATATATGATAACTGAATCACTTTACTATACACCTGAAACTAACACAACATTGTAAATCAACTATACTCCAATAAAAGTAAAATTTAAAAAAAGACAGAGATTCTCAGAACGCTTCTGGCATTAGATCATCTATTTGGTTTGTATATTGTATGCTTCCCCCACTAGAGTATAAGATCCATGTGGGCAGGAACTGTGTCTCCCGTACCTTGAACTGGGCCTGATACAGAATAAGCACTTTATAAATATTTTTGATTTGATAGATAAATGTTAAGTGCTCTGAGAGAGACAAACAACCTAAGATATTTTCTCAACCCTAAAGGACATTTTCAAGAGGCACTTGGAACTATTGAACAACACAGAATACTTAATAAGCAAGAAGCAAATTATTTAACATAGACTGTACTGTAGAGTTGAGAAAATAGACTAAAATGATCAGGAAATGCTGTAGTGACTGGGGAAGCTGCCAAAAGAAGTGTAACTTGAATCAGACTCTGAAAGATGAAAAGCTTGGGGTTTGGAAGGAGGGAGTTGGAAAGCAATGAGCAAAAGCCAATGAAAATGGCCCAGAAGACCAGGCAGACTTTAAGAGAGCTCCTTTTGGGGAAGAGAGTGGGAAGTCAAGTTGTAAAGGCAGGTGAACCACAGAATACCAAAGGTATCCAAACAAAGAGAAGGGTTTGGACTTGACGTGATAGAGATAGGAAGTCCAGAAATAACAAGATTAAAAACTTCCCTTCCAGAGGGTGTAGAGAAAATGGAACCTTACTACACTGTTGGTGGGAATGTAAATTGGTGCAGCCATTATGGAAAATAGTACGGAGTTTCCTCAAAAAACTAAAAATAGAGCTACCATATGATCCAACAATCCCATTCCTGGACATATACCTGGACAAAACTATAATTCGAAAAGATACATGCACCCCTATGTTCATAGCAGCACTACTCACAACAGCCAAGACATGGAAACAACCTAAATGTCCATCGACAGATGAATGGATAAAGAAGATGTGATATTATATATAATTAATATATAATATATATTATATTATTCCATTATGTATATATAATGGAATATTACTCAGCCATAAAAAAGAATGAAATAATGCCATTTGCAGCAACATGGATGGACCTAGAGATTATCATACTAAGTGCAGTAAGTCAGAAACAGAAAGACAAATACCATATGATATCACTTTTATGTGGAATCTAAAATATGACACAAATGAACTTATCTACAAAGCAGAAACAGACTCACAGACATAGAGAATAGACTCATGGTTGCCAAGAAGGGGTGGGGGAGGGATGGATTGGGAGTATCAGATTAGCAGATGCGAACTATATAGGATGGATAAACAGCAAGGTCCTTCTGTGTAGCACAGAGAACTATATTCAATTCCCTGTGATAAACCATAATGGAAAAGAATATGAAAAAGAAAATATATATGTATGTATAACTGAATCACTTTGCTGTACAGCAGAAATTAACACAACATTGTAAATCAACTATACTTAAATAAAATAAATTTAAAAAATAAAACTTTCCTCCCAGATTAGATTGCAGCAACTCTCCTTTTCTTGGGGCCTCAACAAACAATGACCAGGGCTGGTTATACAGTAGTTATTTAGTTAGCACTTCTGATTGATAGAATTTCAATCAAAGACCCTAGTCTTCCATCAGTCCTTTATTACTCACAGACACCACACCACTGGAAAGGGGGAATTGCATAGTTTTATTTCCCATCCATCTTTTATACCTTTTTTCATGTCTGCTGCTGTTTACAGTCCCGGGGGAAAAAATGTATTACCAACTAAGTCATTGCCTCATTAGGAAGCAGGGTCTGATCTGAAACCAATTTTTCAGAACAATGACTTGTTAAATGCTGAAAAATGCAGTGTTTAGTCATGGAGAAAATAAAGACAATTCACCATGCAATTGGGGTTTTTTTTAATACTAAAAGATGAGAATTTTAACAAGGGGCCGGGGGGGGGGGGGGGGGGGGAGGGGAGCCAGTCCATTATCAAGTCTCTGCTCCTTCAAAAAGGGATACAGAACATGCTCCTTCGTGCACAAAGAGAAAAGGCTTCTTTCTCCCCCACTCCCTATATTTTCTTACTGAAAATTCAGAATGAATGTCAGCCTTGTAAGAAGGTGAGGGAGCTTAGAAAGAAGGGTGTGTGGCGCTCAAAACAAATCTCTCTGTGAAGGACAAATTGGGTGAGCAATCGCAGGTGAGAGCATGAGGGGAGCGCAGGCCTCCAGGGTGGCCAATGGCGGCTGATTTCTCTAAGGAGGACAGCAAGGTCCGGATGCTGAGAGGAAGAGTTACAAAATTCAGAGAGCGGGAAATCAACTGCAAACATCAACATGAAATGGACCAAAGGTGATGCCGGTTTTACTTAAGAAGTATCTCAGAATAATTCAGTAGGAATAACTCCCATCCTATCATTTATTTGCTCTCTGAAAGATAAATGGATAGCAAGTGGAAAGCATTTGACTGCATCCATTAAGAACACCTCTGAAGGAAGAAGGAGACAGAATACTAATGCTACAATATTGTTTTAGCATAGATAGAAAATGTCCCAAGCTATTGCTTAATATGGCCCCGAGTGCGTAGGTCAGGGTTCATTTCTTCTGTGAACTAGTTGCTCTCCCTCTGTTCCTGGCCACAGATTTTAACCATAACTCCAACAATTGAGTCAGCAAAATGTGTACCATATGTCACAAGGGAGACCAGATCAGAGAACGGAAGTAGCTTTACTCAAATTTATGTTCACTTTTGGAGAAAATATCTAAAACTTAACTTCAAACTATGTCCACCGTATCAGATTTTTTTATCTTTAAAAATAATGTAAAATGAAGAGAGCAGAAAACATCCCTGACACAGGGCAGGTTTTCCAGAGTGTCAAGCAGTTGTTACTCCTTTGTTCCAGGTAGTCCCATGCCGGTCTTGTTGAAGAGGATTGTGGAAACGCAGGCTTTCAGGGGCATAGCCCTAACTATTTCAGACATATTCATCCTTCCCTTCCAGCTCTGAGAGTGTGTAGGACTGTAGATCCACTTTTAATTTAGAGCTACATGGTTTGGCTCTTAATTATAAGCTATATTATCATTATAGTTTAATGTATGCATCTTAATCTCATCTCCTCATCTACTGTAAATTGTAAACTCTTTGGAATGAGAGGTTATCTTCATTTTTGTGTTTTCCAAAATGCCTATAAAAACGTTGGGCATACATTTTGGAAAACACGTTGGCAATTCTTCAAAAATTTAAACACAGAGTTACCCTCTGACCCAGCAATTCACTCTTATACCCAAGAGAACTGAAAACGTACATTCACAAAAATGTGTACACAAATATGCAGATCAGCATTGTTCATAATAGCCAAAAACTGGAAACAATCCCCATGTCCATCAACTGATGAATGGATAAACCAGATGTGGTATATCCATACAAAAGACTATTGTTTAACCATAAAAAGGAATGAAATACTGATACCTACTACAACATGAATGACCCTTGAAAGTACTATGCTCAGTGAAAGAAGCCCAGCACAAAAGACCATATATGTGATTCCATTTATATAAAATGTCCAAAATAGGCAAATCCATAGAGACAGAAAGTAGCTTTGTGGTTGCCAGGAGCAAGGCGGGAGGGAAGAGTGGGGAGTGACCGCTGATGTGTATGGAGTTTCTTTTGCGGGTGATGAAATGTTCCGAAATTAGACTGTCATGATACTTGCACAATTTTGTGAATATAGGAAAAAACCACTCAATTGTACACTTTAATAGGTGAATTTTACGGTATATGAATTATATCTCAATTTTTTAAATGTCAGGCACATAGAAGAATTAGTGTTTGAAAGTGACTTGTTTAGAAATATTTTAGGGGAAAAAAACCCCAGAAACTATGCTTAGTGACTTTGGCACAGTTGTTCCTTCCTGTTACCATGTTATAAGCTAGAGGCTTTCTCCACGCCTGGACGCTTCCTGAGAGAGGCTGTGCAGCGGCCAGGAGAAGTGCCCAGGCCCCCTGCAGCAGGGGCATAACTGACTGATGGCCCAGCTGCTCCTGCTCTAGATTGGCCACCACACTTGTGCCAGGCTTCTGCTGGCCGCTCGCAACCAATGACTGAGGACAGCAGGGCTACTAAGGCAGGCTCATTCCAGCAGGACACACAGTCTTCCAACAGGCAGCTTTGGCTCGAGGACTCTCCATCCACCTGGCATCACTAAGTTGAGTGGTAGCTCTCCTCGGCGGGCCAGAGCTCATGATAGGAAAGGTCATCACAGAGCCAGGCTTGTTAATATCTGTGAGGATGATGGGGTCCAAAGCCACAGTGGCCCAGGGGGCAGTCAAGTGGGCTTGACGCTCAGAGAGTTTGGAGATAGTTAATAGAGCATAGTGTTCCTGGAGGTGAAATAGATAGGCAGCCATCAAGAATGCTACTTAACTTAACGTCGATAAGGGGGGGAAAGGGCAAGAATGGAGGAACAAGAGGCTGAGGGTGGTCACCTCAGTAAAAAGTCACTTTCCCTTCTCAGCTCCCAGATCCAAGGCAATTTGTAGATCTGGAATCCACTGCCTTAAAAGACGTGAGGCGGACAGGTATGTAGGACCCACAATAGCACAGCAAGTATACACTGTAATGATTCCTTCTGCAAAGGACCTAGGGCCATTTACTCATGTGATTATATGGATACGGAAATTTCCAGGCTTTTTGAGAACTACCAGACACAGGATCTGAGTTAACATTGATACCTGGGGACCCAAAGCATCATCACGCCCCCCTGTTGTTATCTTAGGCAGGGCCACGTAGTAAATAGATCCTGGCTATCATCTGGCTCTCAGTGGGCCCAGTGATCCACCATTGCCCCAGTCCCTGACTGTATGATGGGAACTGATATACGTGGCAGTTGCAGTAACCCTCACATTGGGTCCTTGGCCTGTGGGGTAAGAGCTATCAGAGTGGAAAAGGCCAGGTGGAAATTCTGAAACTGAGTCCCCACAAGTCAAGATAGTAAATCAAACACAATATCACTTCGTAGGGATGGAGATTAGTGTCATCATTAAAGACCTACAGGATGGAAGACCTATCATATTTTCAGTTCACCAATCTGGCCCCTGCAGAAACTGGATGGCTTCCAGAGGATGCCTGTAGACTACAAGCTCAACCAAGTACAAGTCCCGACTGTAGCTGCTGCTCTGGGCCTAGTATTAATGCTAGATCAATCTAACAAGGCCTCAAGTACAGAATGTGTATTCGATTTGGCTAATGCATTCTTTTCCATTCAGCATTCAGCATTCGTGGGACCAATGACAATGTTCATTTACAATAATGCCTCAGGGTTATGTTAATTCTCCTGCCCTCTATCGTGATATAGTCAGAAGCCCTCTGGCCACCTGGCTATCCCACAGATCAGACCAAAACATTCCATCAATGACAGGATGAGCAAAAGCTGCTGGTACACTAGAGGCCTTGATAAAACACACTTGTGGCAGGGATGGAAGGTAAACCCTTTGAAGCACCAGGGACCTGCCACTTCAGCGAAGTGTTTAGAGGTCCAATAATCAGGGGCATGCCTGATTTGGGTGGAGCCCAAAGCAGGAAAGGGCTATACGGCAGGTACTACAGACCTGTCCTGATACTTGGGCCATACTGTCCAGCGGACCCTATCATGCAGGGGGTGTTAGTGGTAGAAAAAAGAGATGTTGTGGAGTCTATGGCAGTCCCCAGTGGGAGTATCACAATGTAGGCCCCTGGGGTTCTGGAGCAAGGCCATGCCATCTGCAGTGGAGGGTTTTATGCCTCTTGAAAAACAGTTCCTGAAGGGGTCCTGATAGAGACAGAATGTTTGGCCCTGGGGTAACCAAGTGACCATATAGCTGTCCCTGAAGAGCTACATCTGTTGGACCTGCCAAGTCATAAAGTGGGACAGGCCCAGCCTCAGCCCATCATAAGGTGAAATGTGCATCTGTAATTGAGCTTGAGCAGGAACAGAGGGCACAGTCCCCAGATCACCCACCACAGCTGCTCCAGTGCCTCTCTCTGAGCTTGCATCGATGGCCATACAGGGAGTTCTACACAACCAGCTGAAAGAGCAGGAAAAGGCCCAAGTCTGGCTTTCCCATGACTTACAAATTTGTACTGTATGTGAATTACATCTCAATTTTTTAAATGTTTGGTCACAAGCTGTATGTGGATACAAGCTGAAAAAGGACAGCAAACTGCATTGCAGCCACGTTCAGAGTTGGTCTTGAAAGACAGCAGAGGCAAAAAATCTTCCCTGTGGGCTGAGTTACGAGCAGAGCTCTTGGTCATGCCCATGTGGAGAAGTGGCCCAAAGTGAGAATGTGCAAAGATTCTGGAGTGGTGGCCAGTGGCTGGCCCTTTACTTCAGAGGACCGGGAGAGGGTCTGGGGTAGTGCCTGCTGGTACTGCCTCGCCTTGTAACTGTAAACAGATGTGTAGCAACACCAGCCTGAGAAGGGTATGATTACCAAGAGCTCAGGCCCTTGAGATGAAGGTTTGGGTCACAATACCAGTAAGTAATGTACCTACCAAGGTAATGGCTGAGGGTGAAGGGAATTTAGGATGGATGATGGAGGAAGGAGAGGATGAGCCCTACTTGTGGCCCAGAGACCAACCACAACAATGGGTCATTGTTCATTCCATTAACCTCTTCTAGGTTCCCCTCAGGAAGAGAGGCTGACAGGAGCTATGCAGAAGCTGCTCCCTGAGCTGTGGAAAGCAGTAGATCTGTGCAGAGCAAGAGATGGACCCTGGTGGCCCTGAAAATGCACAGCTCAGACCTCCTGCTGTGGGGTGGGTGATTGACAACAATTAAGCACAGTGGGGAGATTAAGGTGACTCACTCCAGCAAGAGGCAGGACCTCTCCAATGTGTAACCGGCTTGAGGACTCCCCATCGGCCTGGCTGAACCTCTTTTGACTGTGTTGTCATCCAAGATTCTTCTTCTTTCCTTCTTCCTTCCTCGGATGTCAGATCTACATCACTGTGTCTGCCTTCTCCTGCTCCCCACCTCCCCCTCAAGAACGCTCTTGTATGTCTAATGCCACCTTGGAGTCTGCTTCTCCACAGACTTGAACTAACACAGGCTGACTTTAGTTGGGGTCTGTGAGCAGAGAATAAACTTGTGAACAGATACTATGTGGATGCAGGGGATTTTTGTCATTATCCACTCTGCCCCAAATAGGTGTCATTATTATCTCCTACCAGGAGCTGAGGAGTGATTGAGTGGTGTGCATTAGCTATCATCTAAAACACTAGAAATGATGAATGAGGTAAATTTCAAAACTGCATTTTATCAGTTCTCTTTATCCACTCCATTTCTACTGAATAGACAGTGAGAAGTTCCCATCCATTCTTTACCTGCCCAGTCAGTCCCTAACACACACTGCCAGGAGTGCCAGGATTCGGAGACCTTTGAGGGACTCTGGGTTTCTGCAGAAACACAGATGATTTAGAATCCAACTGGAAAAATAAACAAGCTCATTTATTGCTGTAGGAGGACTCCAAACCTCCCATGAGCAAACCAGTGAGCCACAGCCCGCTCAACCTAGCTACCCTAGGCAGTGGGGCACATGTCAATGTAGAGCCAGGGCCCATTGGTGTATTTTCAACATTCTCACATATCTCCTTCCTGGGATCCCTCTCTTCACGTTGGGAGGCTCCTCCCAACATCCTAGGGTGTGAATGAGTGATAGCAACTTAATACGCTTTCTTTCTCAAGGGTTGAGCACGCTGAAAAGACTTCCAGTGGAAAACAATTTTACCTGTAGGGAAACTCTTCTGGAAAAGGAGGAATCCTTCCACCCCCTATCACTTGTAGCAGGTCCTACTGTGCACAGGGAACCGTGCTAGGCTGGCTGAAGCTTTAAAATCAGAGATCACTTTCAAATACGTTGTCTAACGGCTAATGAGATCCTCAATCAACAGAAAGCAAACAGGGCAGGGACTAGCGTTCTAGTTCACAGAGAAGGAAAGAGGCTCAAAGGTGAAATGATTTGCTCAAGACCACAGAGTCACAGCCTGTTCTTCTCACTTCCCGACTAGCTTGCCCACCCTTAAAAGAGCATTTAGTCTTTAAGTTTACTATTTATTCTTTACTATGAAGACAATCACATCTATTTCATCAACAAAGGCAGATGAGTCTGGAGATGTCACTTTCAAGATTTTAAAAATCCTAAGTAGTGGCTTCCCTGGTAGCGCAGTGGTTGAGAATCCGCCTGCCAATGCAGGGGACACGGGTTCGGGCCCTGGTCTGGGAAGATCCCACATGCTGCGGAGCGACTGGGCCCATGAGCCACAATTGCTGAGCCTGCGCGTCTGGAGCCTGTGCTCCCCAACAAGAGAGGCCGCGATAGTGAGAGGCCCGCGCACCGCGATGAAGAGTGGCCCCCACTTGCCGCAACTAGAGAAAGCCCTCACACAGAAACAAAGACCCAACACAGCCATAAATAAATAAATAAACCCAAAGTTAAAAAAAAAAAAAAATCCTAAGTAGTGCCTGTGTTGGATGCAGTGATACTCCACGCTGATCTCCCTTCAGGGATGAAAGTCACTCCCAGGTCCTAGGAGTGCTGCCAGCAAAAAGCCCTCAGCTGTGAGCCCCTACACAAATCACCCTGGCTGATGACAGCCACGTTTTCATGCTCATGGCCCCTTACAAAAGCATCTTGCATCCAATGACTTTTTGACATGGCGGTTTAAGACTAAGCCCTCTTGCCCTAACTTGGGGCAATCCTAAAGGGTCATGGATCTCAGCTTCTGAGCTCCCTCTGGGGTCAGCTGAGGCCTCCACTGAGACTGCATCACGGCTCCATTTCCCTTCCCTTCCACAGGTTTTGATCCTAAGAGCAATTCCTAATAAATTTTTTGCATGCTAATCTTAAGCTGGTACCAGGCATAGTCAGAGAAAGTGGACATTAGGTTAGGATTTCGGAAGTGGATCACCCAGTTGGCAATGAGGATCCCATCACTAGTGGGACTGTGTGGTACTAGGTGGCATAAGGTAGCACTGTAATTGTTAAAATTTCATCTGTGGCGAACGGGGATGCTACACTGGTGGAAAGGAAGGCATTGGCTGGCGTGATGTATCATGCATTAGAGAAATAGTAACAGTAAGGGTAATGAAGTTGCATGGCTATTGCTAAACACAATTGACACTATGGAAAAAGATAATGAGGGCTTCCCTGGTGGAGCAGTGGTTGAGAATCCACCTGCCAATGCAGGGGACACTTCGATCCCTGGTCTGGGAAGATTCCCACATGTCACAGTGCAACTAAGCCTGTGCACCACAACTACTGAGCCTGCGCTCTACAGCCCGTGAGCCACAACTACTGAGCCCACGTGCCACAACTACTGAAGCCCGCGCACCTAGAGCCTGTGCTCTGCAACAAGAGAAGCCACCACAATGAGAAACCCGCGCACCACAACAAAGAGTAGCCCCCGCTCACCACAACTAGAGAAAGCCCGCGCACAGCAACGAAGACCCAACGCAGCCAAAAATAAATAAATAAATTTATTTATTTATTTTTTTAAAAAATTAATGAAAAGCTGAGAGCGATTAATCATCAATTAAAAGCTGAGTGTAGGGACTTCCCTGTGATCCAGTGGTAAAGACTCCTCGCTTCCAATGTGGGGGGGCGCAGGTTCGATCCCTGGTCAGGGAACTAAGATCCCACATGCCATGTGGTGCAGCCAGAAAAAAAAAATTTAAAAAGCAAAAAGTTGAGTGTAAAAGCCAGATGGCCTCTTAAATAGCATGTGAAGAGACTGTCATCATCTGTAGTGGGAGGGCAGAAAAGGCTGAGGGTTGGTCCCAGGACTTAATAGTAAGAGCAGCTGAGCTCCAAGGTACATTAAAGTCCCGACCAGTATAGATTTGCTATACCAAGGATAGGGTCCTGGTTGGGAAAGAACGGGACCATGACTCATAGGATGGAGGCATCTGGGTTGATCCACCTGAAAATGCTAAATTCCTATATTTCCCCTAAACTTCTGAGCCTGCTGAAGTGGCCCACTCCTCCCTATTAGGGGATAGCACTCCCCTCTCGCTTGGAGGTGACACAGAGGCTTCTCTCCCACAAAACTAAGTGTTTTGGATTCAACCTCACCTCCCCTTCCCAACATTAGGCCAATAACAAGGTTTAAGTCACAACATAATCCAGCTTTGTAACTGTAAATAGTAAATGCTGTTTAAGTGCAGGCAAGCTGGGAGCGAAGTGGGGGGTAAGGATCTGGCCGTGGAAAGGGAGGAAGGGGCCACCAAGGAGCTGCAGGTCCTCGCCAGCACACAGGAGTGAGGCGGGCACACAGGGCTGCATCCTGAGCGTGCTCCGTCAAGGAGGGCAGAACACAAGGCTGAATAATGGAGAGTTTATCGCTTGGAAAGCACTCTCCTGGGATACATGATGTAACACCCTGGCAAGGATCCCAGGAAATGGTGCCGACACATTCCTAGCATGATTCCTAAAAGCATAGAAAAGGCAATGGGTCCCATTAAGTGAAGTAGAAATACCAGAACTGCCATGGCAGACCACAGAAGAAGGGTTGAAAGACTGGGGTGGGTGTCGCTAGATGGATAGGAGGCCAGAAAACCCACCAGAGGATGCAGCACTTACCAAAGCTGAGAAGTTCAATGGTGGCTGCCTTCTGTGGGCCAGAGCCGATGGGAGAGATGCCATTACAAAACAACTCGTTGATAGCAATGAGGATGGGATGATACAATCCACGCCCACCACCTTACCCTACCTCCGTGGCCAGGTGGCAATGCTTAACGGTCAGAGGGAAGGTGGATGTAATTATCACAGTGAGCCGCAAGGTTGGGGGCAGCCAGGAGGCCTGAGACACAGAGTTCTGGAGATGATTAACAGAACACAGGATCCCTAAGGACAAAATAAGTGGGACCCCAATAAGCATATTACTCAAACTGTAAAATCAAAATAAATCAAGGATGGATAATCAGGAAGCTGAGATCCATTACCCCAGTAAAACGTCATGGTCCCTTGCCAGTTTCTGAACCTGAGCTAGTTTTTTGACACAGAAATAACTGCCTGGAAGAGAAGACAGATTCCCAA
Organism: Balaenoptera borealis; assembly: GCF_965194805.1. Classification (NCBI taxonomy): domain Eukaryota; kingdom Metazoa; phylum Chordata; class Mammalia; order Artiodactyla; family Balaenopteridae; genus Balaenoptera; species Balaenoptera borealis. The sequence goes on from NC_138869.1 coordinate 39,524,076, forward strand.
ATGGAAGGATCCTGTAACATCCTGGCAAGCGTACATGGTGATGTTTCCTTATGTTTTCTCTCCACATGGGCCTCTAGAGCCATTACTCAGATAACCATGCAGTGAGGAAAGGGAACTGCCCAAAAGGACTGTTGGACACAGGGTCGAAATTGGCATTAGTTTCCAGAGACCTAAAACAGCACAAGCACTCCCACCCCATCCCTTACAGTGGGGTCATGTGGGATTTAGGTAAAAACTGAAATCCTAGGCCAGGTGCTATTCACAGAAAGTCCACTGGGTCTACGACCCATGTAACAGTCATTTCTTGGATCCCCAAATGTATAACTGGAAGAACACGCTTATTATTTGGTAGAACTTCCATATCAGTTCTTCGCCTGTCAGGTAAGAGCTATCATCATGGGAAGGCCAAGTGAAAACTCTGAAACTGACCACCACCGCTTGGCTTACAAATAAGCCCAGATAGTAAATCCAAATCAATATGGCATCCTGGGGAAATGGCAAAAAAATAGTGCCTCCCTTAAAGATCTAAAGGATGCAGAGAGGATGGTCTTCATCATGTCCTCATCTAATTTACCAATCTGGGATCCTGCAAAAAATAAGACAAATGCTGGAGTATGAAAGGAAACTACTGCAAATTCAACCAAGCAGTATCCCCAATTGCAGCTGCTGTTCCAAATGTGCTCTCTTTGGTAGAGCAGATTAAGGTGGCCTCAGGTATGTGCTATGATCCGCAAATTGCATTCTTTTCTATCTCTCTTAGAAAAGATGATCAGAAACGGTTCCCATTCACTTAGAACAAAACAACAGTATACATTTATAGTCTTGTATACAGGATACATTTACAGTCCTGCCCCAGAGCTATATTAACTCTCCCACTCTCTGAAGAGACCTGGTGGTCTGGCTGAAAAGCCCATAGAACATCACACTGCTGCTCCAGACAGATGATGGTTAGTCAGACCAGATGGACAAGTGGTTAGCACACTGGGGGACTTAAGACATATGCTCTCCCAGGGGTGGGAGATAAAGCCTACAAAGATTTACTGCCGCATCAGTAAAATCAGCTTACCCAGGAGGACAGTCCAATTAGAATCCTAGAGGAGTTTCCCCCAGACCTTACACAAAAGAAGTGGATCTGAGCAGCACAGAGCTAGACCCTTATGAACACTGAAAAGGAAGGAATTACACTGCTGAGCAGACTGCCAGCAGGAAGCCCTCCACTGTTAGTCCCCACCAGACCCCTGCCGCTGGGACTGCCTTAGATGGAGATTGCCACCTCACCCAAGGTCACGCTTCCTCATCCAATCAATGATCAGTGGGAGGTGTAAAGGCCAAACCCCCTGGTCCCCATGGGATCAACCACAGCATCCTCTGAGATGGCATCAGAGCTTCTCCCTCTGCCCAATCCTGCTTTCTTCCCTTCCCTTTTACAAGTGTCAATCCCCAAAGCACTCCCAAATAAACTTCCTGAAGGCTAATCTCAGTTGCAGAATCTGTTTCCCAACCTAACCTGCAACAATGACGAAGCTGGAATGAGCCTTGAGATGTGATTCCAAATCCTGACTGTGACATCACTATTCGAGAAGGAAATGAGCCCACCTCTACCGTAGTCCTGAGTCTACATGCAGACAGAAGAGAGAACTCTTGGTAGTAATTTTTAAGCTTTGGGGGAAGAGGGGTGGCTATAGGCTCCTTTGAAATTCTGATGAATGATCTGGACCCTTCCCCACCACCACCAATATATATACACACATATATACATACACTCACATGCATCAAATACTGCATGAATTTCAGATAGTTCATGGAATATCTAAAGACCCCAAATTAAGACTTCCCAAGTTACATCATCTCTAATAGACCCTACATTTCTCAAGATTAAACCATATATCTCATGGTGAGACATATTCTAGGCATCCAGTAGAAGTTTGCTGATTTGCCTTTCATAGGCACTCAATAAATGCTTGCTCATTTGGTGTGACTTCTGATATATAGTGAAGGACTAAAACAAAAACTTCTTTCTCTAACTTGCCGTCTGCCTCCCACCCAACAGTGATAACGTCTGGAAAGTCCACCATTGCACACCTTTAGCTCTTCCTCTTGAAGCTTTGCTTCAATTAAATGAAGCTGCTCCTGGGGACTTCCCTGGGGGTCCAGTGGTTAAGAATCCGCCTTCCAAGGCAGAGGACACAAGTTCGATCCCTGATCAGGGAACTAAGATCCCACATGCCGTGGGGCAACTAAGGCCGCACGCCACAACAAGAGAGATGCCGGCGCACCCAAAGAGAAGACCGCGCACCGCAGTGGAGGATCCCGCGTGCCGCAACGAAGATCCCAGGTGTGGCAACTAAGACCCGATGCAGCCAAAAATAAAAGAAATAAGTAAATTTTTTTTTTTTAATGAAGATGCTCCTGAAAGACATCAAAATAGCTTATCAGAAATCAGTTTACCCTAGCCTGCTTCAGTCACATTCAATCTTGAACACTGCTGTTGCTTAGAAGTGAGGGAGAGTCATCAAGAGGGCACTGGCTACCAGATGGGACTCAACAGTTGAAGGGTTGGGAATAGATGAAGACAGGGAAATTGCTGGAAAGGAGTATCAACTTTACAGCCTCAGCTGTTTTGCACAGGAGGATGTGTCCTGAGCCCAGATCCATGTTGTGCCAAATGCAAGCCCAGAGGCAACGATGGTACCGCGAATTTTGCCTGATAAAAATATAGAATACTTTGTGACATTCGTTTCTTTTTAATTTTTATTGAGTATAGCTGCTTTGCAATGGTGTGTTAGTTTCTACAGTACAGCAAAGTGATCAGCCATACGTATACACATATCCCCTCATTTTGGGATTTCCTTCCCATTTAGGTCCCCACAGAGCACCGAGTAGAGTTCCCTGTGCTCTACGGTAGGTTCTCATTAGTTATCTGTTTTATACATAGTATCGATAGTGTACACATGTCAATCCCCATCTCCCAATTCATCCCACCCCCGCCCTTTCCCCTTTGGGTGACATTCTTTTTAAGGAAAAACAACAAGCCCGTTATAATAGAGCCATGGTATCAATATAAGGATTCTGTATTAAGTTTAATTTCCTAAGAGATACGCAAGAGCTTTTTGAGGTCACGTGATTCTCACCTGCCTCTCTTATTTTCTCCCCCTAATCTCCCCTTCAGGCCCCCTGGCTGAGTCGGCCTGGATGCTAAAAGCATTACACAGGGTCACAGATCAAGCAGCTTGTCCTGATTCCTGACATGCTCTGGGGAAGGGAGAAGTCACGTGCATAACACAAACCACAGTTCCAGGCGTCCTGGCTTTGTTTTGAAACCATTATTTATACGAAGAGCTAAGGGGATGCAGTGGAAAGGATTCTGGACTAAAAGCAGAAGATCTGCTCTGAAGTTCCAGCCTAGCATTTACAAACTAGATTCTTAGGCAAATCACTTTCCCTCTATGTCCCCTAAAATAAGAATATTACCTGTCTTACCCAGTAGTGTTCTTTGAGGACCAAATGAGATAATATATGTAAGCTGGGATGCAGTAACAGTCAGGTAAGTTCTATTTCTATCACCTCTGAGCACACCTCCCCTTCTCCTCTTCATCTCACCCTCCAAGCCCCACCACCCTCTCTGAAATCTCACTATCTCTTCTACCTTCTTTAACCAACTCTTTTCTGGGTTTCTCCTCTGTGTCTAACACATTCCACACAATCCTGCACTTTACATACCATCTTATTCTCTTCACTGTCTCATGGATATTAGTCCTCTCTGCAATTTAAATGTAAGCTCATTGTAAACAAAGACCATGTCACATATTCTTAAACCACTCTTCTTTAGCTGAAAACATGATAGGTCCCCAATAACAAGGAATTTGATGAGCTGATTCTAAAATATGTATGGAATAAAAAGACCACTCAGCAGTCTTGACAAGATCTGAGGGGAAGACATAGCTTTGGAGTTTGAATCCTGCCAAGGTCAAGGGGCTGGGAATGGGCTTGCCACAGAAATGAGCTTTGCACAGATCTATCCTAACAAAGCATAAAACTAACTCTGCACAAATTCAAGGTGACCTGCTGGTAACTGAACTGCCTGATAGAGCAAAAATCACCACTCTTCAGATGAAGACAATAAAATCCAGGGTCTCTACAATGTATCAGCAACGATCTCCAGTATGCAGTTCAAAAGTATTAGACATGCAAAAAAAAGAAAAAAACAGGAAAATGTGACCCCGAGTCGGCACAGATGTTGGATTTTGCAGACAACTTCAAGCAGCTATAAGTATGTTCCAGGACTTAAAGGAGCATATTGTCTTACTGAGTGAACATATACGGAATCGCAGCAATAAAACAAAACATTTTAAAAGATCTAAATGGATATTATAGAACTGAAAAGAACAATAACTGAAATGAAAAACTCACTGGATGGGCTTAATAGATGAACTAAGTGTTAGCAAACTTGAAGACAGATCTTAAAAATCATCCAATCTGGGAGGGAGACGCAAGAGGGAGGAGATATGGAGATGTATGTATATGTATAGCTGATTCACTTTGTTATAAAGCAGAAACTAACACACCATTGTAAAGCAATTATAATCCAATAAAGGTGTTTAAAAAAAAAAAAAGAACAGAAAGAATAAAACTCAGCCTCAGGAATTTATATGACAATTATCAAATAGTCTCACAAACATGTTTTCCAGTTTTTGTAAATAAAGTCTTATTAGAACACAGTCACACCCATTCACAGAGTTGAGTAGTTCCAACAGAGACTGTGTGGCCTGCAAACCTAAAATATTTACTGTCTGGCCCTTTATAGGAAAAGTCTGATGACTCGTAGTCACAAGGGACAAAGGGAGAAAACAATGTTCTAGAAGTGCATGGACGACAGTCACCTGGCAGAAGCTGGAACCACAGTGGCCTGTCCAGAACCTAGAGCCAGGAGGAGACAGCCACAGCCATTTCCAGAAATACTGCTCAAGACAGAGGGGGAGAAATATCTGGCTTCTCTCTTCCTTGTCCGTCCAATCTCCCCCCAGTGCCTCCCACTCACCAAACCCAGTGGACACAAAAGCCTGAAGCACACAGCCTGCAGGGGTCAGCCTCCTGTAATACAAAGCAGATCAGCAGAAGGGCAAGAAATAGATCTGAGGGTAAATCCAACCAAGGACTGCCAAATACCTTGGAGAAACTCTTGTACATCTGCACCAAGAGACAGGGACAAGAATGTTCTAGCAGCATTATTAGCAAAAAACTGAAAACAACCAAAGTGTCCATCAACAGGAGAATGGTTAAAACACTGCAGAATATTCACACAGTGGAATATTACACAGCAGTAAGAATAAATGAACTGCAGCTACACACAGTAACATTTGTCTGAAAAATATAATGCTAAGTAAAAAAAAAAAATCCAGATACCAAAAGAAAACACACTATATGATATAATTTATCTAAAGTCTAAACATGTAAAACTAAATAATACATTGTTTTGTGATATATGCCTATGTATTAAAATTATAAAGAAGGGAATTCAGGATAGTGATTCACTCAGGTAGGTTTGGGGAAGCAGAGGAATAAAATAAAGGAGAAATGCAAAGGTAGTTTCAATAGTATTGATTACATTTTATTACTAAGTTGAATATCAGCTTCATTGGTATTTTATTTTTGACCTTCATAACTTACATACATGTTTGTGTGTGTGTACATATACACATATTTAGTTAAATATCAAATTTTTTGTAATAACTTTTTCTTGGCCGTGCCACGTGGCTTGTGGGATGTTCCCTGACCAGGGATTGAACCTGGGCCACAACAGTGAAAATCCAGAGTCCTAAGCACTAGGCCATCAGGGAACTCCTATAATAATTATTTTTTAAAAAAGAAAACTAGGGCTTCCCTGGTGGCGCAGTGGTTGAGAATCTGCCTGCCAATGCAGGGGACACGGGTTCGAGCCCTGGTCTGGGAAGATACCACGTGCCGCGGAGCAGCTGGGCCCGTGAGCCACAACTACTGAGCCTGCGCGTCTGGAGCCTGTGCTCCGCAACAAGAGAAGCCGCGAAAGTGAGAGGCCCGCGCACCACGATGAAGAGTGGCCCCCGCTTGCCCCAACTAGAGAAAGCTCTTGCACAGAAACGAAGACCCAACACAGCCAAAAATTAATTAATTAATTAATTAATTAATTAATTAAAAGAAAACTATGTTTTCTAGCTAGACCTTAATTCTCTGCCTTTGTCTTAGGGTTTTCAAGGCCCCTACAAAAGGAGAATTACTCCATTTGATTAGAAGACACAAAGAAGGGACTTCCCTGGTGGCGTAGTGGTTAAGAATCCACCTGCCAATGCAGGGCACACGGGTTCGATCCCTGGTCCGGGAAGATCCCACATGCCGTGGAGCAACTAAGTCCATGAGCCATAACTACTGAACCTACACTCTAGAGCCTGTGAGCAACAACTACTGAGCCCACGCACCACAACTACTGAAGCCCGAGCACCCTAGATCCCACATGCCACAACTACTGAACCCACACACAGCAACTACTGAAGCACGCGCTCTAGGTCCTGCATACCGCAACTACTGAAGCCCGCGTGCCTAGAGCCTGTTCTCCGCTACAGAACAAGCCACCACAATGAGAAGCCCGCGCACCTTAATGAAGAGTAGCCCCGACTCGCCGCAACTAGAGAAAACCCACGCGCAGCAACGAAGACCCAACGCAGCCAAAAATAAAATAAATAAATAAATTTATATTAAAAAAAAGACACAAACAAGAGGCTTTGTCCCAAAATAGCCAATCATAACTGTAGTATAGACCATAGGTGTTCTGAGAATATCACTTTCCTTTCCTAGATGAGACATAGAAAAGCACAGATACATTTTGGAAGGAGAAGTAGAGAAGATAGAAAGATACGAAAGGGTTGCCATAGAAGGCAACTATGTGCTACACTCTGCTTGAGACACTCAAGAAGCCTACAATCTAGTTGTGGAAACGAGACACAGTACAAAACTGTGTGACCAGGAGCCTGGAGGCTGGGTTCTATAGGAAAGAGGTGGAGAGACCAGTAATGACTGGGAAGGGGAAGGAAGGCTTCTCAACGGAGAGGAGACTGTCAGGACCTCAAGGGATGGATGAGATGCCATCCTTTCCTGGAACCTGGGATCCCCAGTTTTGTCAGTGACTTGCTGCATGATTTGAGCTGGCCTATTCATATCTATATCTCAGGTTCCACCTTACGGGGAGATAAAAGCCTGTCTGCTTTCAAGAGATGTTTAGGAGAAAATGCCTGGTGATGTGGAAAATTAAGAAAACCCTTTGAAATAAATGAATGAATGAATGAATAAATAAATAAACAAATAAAAACCCTTTATTGGGAACCCTCCTGCACTGTTGGCGGGAATATAAATTGGTGCAGCCACTATGGAAAACGGTATGGAGGTTCCTTAAAAAACTGAAAATAGAGTTACCATATGATCCACCAATCCCTGGGCATGTTATCTGGGAAAGACGAAAACTCTAATTCAAAAAGATACATGCACCCCAATGTTAATAGTAGCACTATTCACAATAGCCAAGACATGGAAGCAACCTAAGTGTCCATCAACAGATGAATGGATAAAGAAGATGTGGCACATATATACAATGGAATATTACTCAGCCATATAAAAGAACGTAATATTGCCATTTGCAGCAACATGGATGGACCTAGAGTTTATCATACTGAATGAAATAAGTCAGACAGAGAAAGGCAAATATTGTATGATATCACTTACATGTGGAATCTAAAAAACAATACAAATGAATTTATTTACAAAACAGAAACAGATTCACAGACATGGAAAACAAACTTATGGTTACCAAGGGGGAAAAGGGCGGAGGAGGGATAAATTAGGAGTATGGGATTAACAGATACACACTACTATACATAAAATAGATAAACAATAAGGATTTACTGTATAGCACAGGGAACTATATTCAATATCTTGTAATAACCTATAATGGAAAAGAATCTGGAAAAAATATATAACTGAATCACTTTGCTGTACACCAGAAACTAACACAATATTGTAAATCAACTACACTTCAGTTTTAAAACCCAGGAAAAAAAAAAAAAGAAAATCCTTTATTTATATGATTAAAAGGAAAGGAGACATCATACACCTAATACCAGCACCTGCTCACCTTGTTCTCTAAATTCCTGGGAAGTCAGTAAAACAACCCTAGGCTTTGCTAGGGAACAGCAGCTTTTTTTCAGGGTGAGGCATCCTGCCAAGGCCTCCCAAGGAAGTCCCCTGCTTCTGGTGTACTGGTGGCAGTAAGAATGATAGAGTGCTTTTAGATCTGGTCTCAAGGCATAGCAGAGGGCCTTGCACATGCTAACTGATTGATGCTGAATGAATGAATGAATGATCTCCCAGCTGGCAATTCAGTGTGAGATGCTTCCTTGGATACAAATTGCTTGGAATTCAACACACCCAGATATATTAAAACTGTAAGTAATGCCTAAGAATTTAACTGAAACATTTAATAGTTCAACGTAAACATATGCAAAATGTGTAGCAAATGTTTATATAAAGGCTCTCGTTCTCGAAAATAGTATATTTAATGCTTCACAAGTTATATTAATGCCCTCTTTTTTTTTTCAGGCTAAGGCCAAATTAATCTTTCAATAGCCAAACTTCAAAGATAACTCAGCCAACAGGCCATCAAAACAGCTTTATTTGTGCAACCTAAGGGGCCCTGGGAATGTGGGTCTCGGTAAAGGAACACACCTCATGTGTTAGGCTACTTCTCCGGAGTCCCCAGTCACTTAGGGTGTGACACACTAACCCCAAGGTGAAGTGGAGTCAGCATTTTACTTTACTGAGATGGCAGATGGCTCAAGGACAGAGGCTTAATGAATGCAGGCGCACAAAGGGAGTGGAGCCAGATAAGGTCTACGTGAGGGTTTCCAGTAGCCCTGGCTGAAAACACTGAGCTCTTTCTTCTCTAGATTAGCGCATCCACTTTATCACTCCACAGCTGGTAATTAGATTTAAATCATAGGAAGGAAAATCAATAATGCAAAGCTCTCCCCGCTCACCTATTTACACCACAGTCAGCTGACTTTGTGGCTGAGAACCAAAGTTCTACTTAAAGATCCTCAAATTTGACAAACCTTGTCTTTTTTTCGGCCGCGCCGCACAGCTTGTAGGATCTTAGTTACCCAACCAGGGATCGAACCCGTGCCCCCTGCAGTGGAAGTGTGGAGTCCTAACCACTGGACCTCCAGGGAAGTCCCTGACACACATTGTCTTAATTGCTTAAGATTCCACTAAACACAGGCTGCTCAGGAGAGCTACCTAGAGTACAGATCCTCTACAGATTCAAGCCAGTAAAGGATAATAATAACTTACATGTTTCTTCCCCCTTACCAGCCTTTGCCAGTGGGCTATAGGACCTCCAAAGTCTAACACATTCTTTTTATTGCAGTTAAATCATATATATATTATATATATGATTTATATTATAATATAAATATATGATTTATATATATTTATATAATAATATATGTAATTTTCCATTCTAATCATTTTAAGTATACAATTCAGGGGCATTAATTGCATTCACAGTCTTGTGCGATTTAATCACCACTATTAAATGTAGGTTCGCTTGTCTGAGAGAAAGAAGAAATTAAGGATAATTTTAACATTATCCAAAAAATCCATCTTGATGGAACAAAGTTTCTCTTGCACGTTCTATCAGTAAACTTCAGAGGTTGTTAGAGGGATGGAGGCATCCTTGGGGAGGATGACTCAAGGGGGAAGAAAAAAGGGGACACCAGTTATGGATGGTCTGCAGGCTGACCCTGTCTGCTAAAGTTAGCATGCCCGGGTTGATGAAAAGGACTGACTCACTTGGAGAATGATAAATAACAGCAATCACAGGCATTTGTAGAGTATCGATTTCCCGAAGACTTCCACAAGTTTTTGTATGAATAATCTAATCTATAACCAAGCAGTTCCTGTGATGAGTCTGATGAATCTCCTGTATGAGCCTCTGGTGTTCCTCACATCTCATAGAAAAGGAAACTAAAGAGAGAAGGTACGAGGCTTCCTCAGCACCACATGGGATCTATACCAGATCTCCAGGACGCTGAAGGACGTCCAGGTCTCTGAAGGACGCTAGAACAAATGGTTCCAGATTGCAAGGATGACCCATAGTTAAATCGTCGAATGCCTCCAATAGACCCTCAAATCCAGTTAAGTCTAAATAATTGTTGTTAATATAATTCTTGTTAACGTAATTCTAAATCTGAATGCAATCATCAAAATAGTTCTTGAAAGAAATAATACACAGTGTAAAATGGTAATTTAATAACAATAAAGTAAACACATGTCTTGTTTACTATATGCCAGGTACTGTTGTAAGTGCTTTACATATATAGTTGTCCCTTGGTATCCACTGGGCATTAGTTCCAGGACCCCCGAGGATACCAAAAATCCATGAATACTCAAGTCCCTTATATAAAATGACTTAGTATTTGAGTATAACCTATACACGTCCTCAAGTACACTTTGAATCTTCTCTAGATTATTTATAATACCAATACAATATAATTGCTATGTAGATAATTATAAATACAATGTAAATTCTATGCAAATAATTGCCAGTGTGTGGCAAATTCAAGTTGTACTATTTTATTTTTTGGAATTTCTAGAATTTTTAGAATATTTTTGACCTGCTATTGGTTGAATCCGTGGATGTGGAACCCACTAATAGGGGGGGCCGACTATACCACCTCATTTAATCCTCAGATCTGCCCTTTGATGACGGTATTATTATTACCTCCATCTTTCAAAGGAGGAAACTGAGGCAGAGAAGGTACGTAGAAATGTCACACTGTTGATAAGGGAAAGAGCTGGGATTCAAAGTTTCTGTTGCACGTTCTGTCAGTAAACTTCAGAGGTTTGATCACAGAAGAGTAAACATGCACACAGTAAAATCAAACAGAATTCCAAATGACTGCCCTCAATTGGCGATCTGGTTCCAAAATCTTAACCACCATTCTAGACTTCCTCTCAGTACTGCTAACAATAATCCAAAGTGAGATTCCTGGAATATATCTACAAAAATTAGCAATGTTGGGGGAAGGAAAGGGGAAGTAAAACAGGCTTTTTATTTTTTTCATTTAACTCAAAAGGAAATCAATTCTGTTCTTGAATTTAATCATTTGAGGAAAAATACATTCAGATTTTAGAGAACTGGAAGGAACATGAGGGAATTTGGGGGTTATGGTAATGTATATCTTGATAGGAGCTACATGGGCGTATGCATTTGTCAAAACTCAGTGGACGTACACTACAAATTTGTGCATTTCATGTAAATTTTACATCAAAAGAAAAAAACTGTAAGTAAATATTAAGGTCTGGTTAATCGTATTAGAGTACTGAAGTACTTTGGGGGAAGTATACAAATGTTTGTAATTTACTTTTAAATGCATCCAAAATTAAGATGGATTGATGGATGGATGGAGGGATAGCTTTTACTATGTGTATGATAAAGCAAGTATAGTAGTGTGTTAATGGAACACTTGGTGAAGTATTCTCTGGGTACCCCATACTAATCACACCTTCCAACTCTCCCTCTAAAAATATAATCACCTTCTTGTGTTACTTTATGGTTTTATCACCCAAGTGGGCACAGTAGTTTAGTTTGCTCCCCTTTTAACTTGGTATATCCCCCTCCATCCCTTTCTTTCCCTTACAGTGTATCTGTTGAAGGACCTAGGCTGTTTAACCTGTGCAGTTTCCTCCTATCTGGACTACTATGACTGCTTGCTTAAGGTACATGTTGGCATATTCCTCTATCCTCTGTTTTTTCCTGCAAATTGGTCACCGGATCCAGAGTATTAATGAGATTCAGATTCCATCTCTTTGACAAGATTAAGTGGTGGTGTATTCTTTCACCAGGGTTTTTGTTTTCTTTTAATGTTGGCAGTTAGTGCTCAATGCCTAGGTTAATTAGTTCATTTGAGATAGTTGGAATGGTGATATTCTAATTCTATCACATTGTTTTTGTTTATTGGCTGGAATCATCTAATAAAAAGATACTTCCCCTCATTTACCATTTGGTTACCCATGTGTTTGCACAATTCATAAAGGAGAAACAAGATAAATAGTCGATTCTTTGTTTTTATTCACACAGTTTTCAAAATAATGAATTGGTTATCTATCATCCTCAGAAGGTGACCAATTAGTTTTCTTTTTAGATACTACTATGAAATCATGGATTTAAACATATTTCAATATTATTCTCACTAATAATGTGGAAGCCTCTTCAGAATGGCCCCTGAGCCTTTTGTCTGCCCCTCTAGTAGTCTTTGATAGCCTTCCTGCCCCATTCTATGTCAAGATGCTCCAGTTCTTCTTGTACATTTCCTACTCCAGATCTAGAATCAGCCATTTCTCCAAGAAGCCCTGGTTTCTTTTAGTGGAACATGGTATTTCAGGGCCATACTCTGGGCACTAGAGCTACTCATTGTTACTAGGGAATTGCACCCTTTCTTCTATACCAAGAATCCTAGTCTCAAGGATCCAGAGAGTGATAGAATTAGAATATCCCATCATTTACTCTAAGCTATAATAATTGTACAACAGTCTTGGAATAATAATAATACCATCACAAATTATGATTAGAGAAAACACTTTAAAAAATGTTTTTCGGGGACTTCCCTGGTGGTCCAATGGTTAAGACTTCACCTTCCAATGTAGGGGGAGCGGGTTCGATCCCTGCTTGGAGAGCTAAGATTCCACATGCCTTGGGGCCAAAACAACAAAACATAAAACAGAGGCAATATTGTAACAAATTCAATAAAAACTTTAAAAATGGTCCACATCAAAAAAATCTTGGAAAAAAATGTTTTTCTTAGGCTAACCTCATTCTCTCCTCTTTTTTAATGGTTGTACTAGATCTGTGTTGACAGTTCATATAACCTTTAGATATTATAATCTCCTGCCTTCAACCCTCATTAAGTCCTAGTTCTACAAGCAACCATGTATTTCATGCTCACCGCCAGTTCTTGTGTCAGCGTCTCTCTAATCTTTGTGGTGGACTTGATCTCTAGTGGACACTTCAATAAGGGCCCATGAGAACAATATTCCCCGAGTTCTTGCATGTTGATCACAGCTGGTGTCAATCTTACTGGATATAAAACTTTTTGCTCAGATTTTGTTTCCTCGAGTATCTTAGTATATTATTCCATCTTCTGGCTTAAATGTTTGCTGTCAGAAAGTCTGGTAATACAGTAGGGAGGGGGGAAGGGCAATAAACAGGTGGGGGAGTGGGAGGTACAAACTATTGTGTGTAATATAAGCTCAAGGGTGCATTATACAACACAGGGAATATAGCCAATATTTTGTAACAACTATAAACGGAAAGTAACCTTCCATATAAAAGGTTTTATATAAAACCTTTGTATAAAAAAAAACAAAAAACAAAAAAAAACAAAAAAAACAAAAACCTTTGTATAAAAATTTTTTTAGAAATTAAGTCTGTTAATAATCTAATTTCCTTTCTTTCATAAGTCACATGCTATTTGTGCCTTAAAAGAAATTTTTTATTTTTCTTTAAAGTCCAGCAATTGTTCTAGAATGTGTCCTGGTATTTGCAGTTCTGGGTCAATGTAGCTCTTTCAATCTGTAGTTCAAAACATTCCAGAAAATATTTCAAGAAAGTTTTCTTGACTTTCAATTTTAACACTTGTTCTTTCCGTTTCTTTGGACTTCTTCCCCTCCCATTATCTGTATTTCTGACCTTTCTTATCTCCTACGTATCAATTCTCTCAAGTCCTTTTAATTTCTTTCTTCATTTCTTTTTTACTGTTAAATTATATTTCTTTTTACCTTCTACTATCTCTGTTCTACTGTTCCTTCTGGTTTGGTCTTCTTTTCTAAAATGATTTTTTTCCCTTTTATTTCTAGTTCTGTCTTGAAGTTTGTCACCTCATTTGTAAGTTTTTCTAATTCTGATGAATAAGGTTCTGTATGTCTTTTATAATTTTCTTAATCTCTTTTAGTTCTTCTGAAATAGTATATGACTATATTTAATGATATTTCCAGCATGCCTTCTGGCAAGCTCTCATTGTCTATATTCCCTTCATCTTTGCACAAAAACATTGAGGACCAGAGAGTGGTTACTCATACAAGTTCACTTTTTGAAGCACAAAAAACAACTGAATTTTAAAAATAAATTTGCATCCTAAGGTTTCTTTGGAGAAGAGTAAGGAAAAGCAGTTCACAACACCAGTCAACAACACTCTAAGAACCCCCAGAGATAAGTCAGCTTTGCTCCTGAGATAAGGAGTTTCTTTCAGGTAACTGTTTTTTCCTTCCAGACTTCAAAAGCAAATAAACTATCAATTTAGTCAGAGGAAAGTGCACCCACATAACACACTTTCAAAAAGGCCTGATGAATCTTTTTACAAATCTTCTTCAGTGTCAGTTCAGCTTCTGCTTTTGAGGTCCTCCCGACAGAAAAGAATCATCTCTGTTCCTTTGTGTGAGTCAAAGAGAGAGACGGATGACATACTGAATTAATGTGAAAGGGAGTTTCAAACGCAGACACCATCCAACAGCAACTCTGAGCATAAAACTGTCTTCATTGAGATATTTGATGAATTGTTTGATGTCAAGCAGTATTATTTAATTAGATGCTTGTCTCTCTTCACATAAAAAGACAGATTACTGTATTATACAGAGGAATGAATTTTAAAATGTCCTACCAATAAAATAAAAACTTTGCCCTCAAAATGTTTTAACCACTTGAACTTTAAAATGCAAATTGTCTCCACAGTTACTTTCTATTTTCTTTGAATTGATAAGAATAATTTATTTAATATTAAGATAAATACCTATGACTCAAAGACATAGAAAACAAACTTACAGTTACCAGAGGGGATAGCAGGGGGGTGGGGGTAGAAGATAAATTAGGAGGTTGGGATTAATGTATACACGCTACTGTGTATAAAATAGATAAACAACAAGGACCTACTCTATAGTGCAGGGAACTATATTCAATGCCTTGTAATAACTTATAATGGAAAAGAATCTGAAAAAGAATATATATATGTATATATATGTATAATTGAATCACTTTGCTGTACACCTAAAGCTAACACAACATTGTAAATTAACTATACTTCAATTAAAAATGGATAAAATACCAACAAATTCAGAAAAAAAGATAATTACCTATTAAAAATAATTATCTTGCATGGCAGTATAGAAAACACCCAAGCACTCCTTTGATTAAAGATAAAAATCTCTGAGCAATTGAATATAAAAAAAGAAGCTGTTAGACTTAAATAATTATGGCTGAAAAACTTAGGTTTTTGTTTTCTTTTTTAAAATTTTATTGAGGTATAGTTGATTTATAATGTATCAATTTCTGCTATACAGCAAAGTGACTCACTTATATGTATGTATATTTTTTCATATTATTTTCCATTATGGTTTATCACAGGATATTGAATACAGTTCCCTGTGCTATACAGTAGGACCTTGTTTTTATCCATTCTCTATATAATAATTTGCATCTGCTAAAAAACCACAGTGTCTTGATTCCTATTCCTTTATTTTTTTTTAAACATCTTTACTGGAGTATAATTACTTTACAATGGTGTGTTAGTTTCTGCTGTACAACAAAGTGAATCAGCTATACACATACATATGTCCCCACATCTCCTCCCTCTTGCATCTCCCTCCCACCCTCCCTATCCCACCCCTCTAGGTGGTCACAAAGCACAGAGCTGATCTCCCTGTGCTATGCAGCTGCTTCCCACTAGCTTTCTATTTTACATTTGGTAGTGTATATATGTCCATGCCACTCTCTCACTTTGTCCCAGCTTACCCCTCCCCCTCCCCGTGTCCTCAAGTCCATTCTCTACGTCTGCATCTTTATTCCTGTGCTGCCCCTAGGTTCTTCAGAACCATTTTTTCTTAGATTCCATATTTATGTGTTAGCATACGGTATTTGTTTTTCTCTTTCTGACTTACTTCACTCTGTACGATAGTCTCTAGGTCCATCCACCTCACTACAAATAACTCAATTTCATTTCTTTTTATGGCTGAGTAATATTCCATTACATAGGTTTTGCCACCCAAATAAGAGCCTGTGAAATCCAAAAAAATCTGTAAAGAATTTCCCAGCAGTAATTTCCTGTCCATCACCGTACTTGCTCCCAAGTCTTTGTCACGTTCATTCTCAAAGAGTAACAAAGACTGTCGCTCTGTCCTCAGGCTACCAGGTGCTAAGCAATCCATCAGGGAACCACCAATAATGTTAAGATATGAGTTGAGGAGGGAAAAGAAAGGAATATGGAAGAAAAGAAGGGGAAACTAAAAAAGGGAAGATGGAAGTGGAGCCATGGAGTAGGACAAAAGGAGAGAAAGAAATGTTTGAGGGCCATTAACCTCCAGCTCCTAACAGAGACACCTATCACCATTGTTACCACCCTCATCATATGATGTCAACATTTGCTTTGCACTTACTGTGTACCAAGCACTGTATTTGTGCCTTACATGAAGCCTCTCACTTTATTCTTGAAACAGTCTCATAAGGTAGCCATTCCCATTTAAAATCATAGATTGATTTGTAAATGTGTGTTCATGGCAGGATTGTTCATACTAGCCAAAAAGTGAAAAGAACCCAAATGTCCATCAACTGATGAATGGATAGACAAAATTTGGCATATCCATACAGGAATACTATTCAGCAATAAAAAGAAATAAAGTACTAATACATGCTACAGCATGGATGAACTCTGAAAACTTTGTGCTAAGTAAAAGAAGTCAGTCACAAAAGACCACATAGGGTATGATCCCATTTATGTGAACATTCTAGAATAGGCAAACCTATAGAAATAGAAAGTAGATTAGTGGTTGCCTAGGGTTGGGAGCCGGGGGCAGGGGGAGAATTGGGAGTAACCGTTAATGGAAACAGGGTTTCTTTTTTGAGTGAAAAAATGTTCTGACATTGATTATAGTGATGGCTGCACAATCTACCCATATATTAAAACCACTGAATTATATACTTTAAATGGGTGAATTGCATAGTATATGAATCATATCTTAATAAAGCCGTTATTTAAAAATTATAGATTGAAAAAATCATAGATTGAACTGGTATACAGTCACTCCTTGAGGAAGGGAGCCCACGATTATTTATTTAAGAATAACAACTGGCCCATTTCTGAGCTATTTAAGGGGCCCTAAAAATATGGTAGAAAAAACTTCTCCCCATCTGGGCTGGGAGCCAGGGATCTGAGTTCTAGTGTTCTCCACTAACCTGCTGGTAATTTTGAATAAGCAAAATCTGGAAATATGGGGAGGCACACAATCCGGTGTTACTAAAGGAAATACCATGCATGTACTGCTTTGTAGGTGCCTTAGTTTATAAAGTCAACCTCCACCTCCACCTAATCACCAAGTACTGGAGAGTCTATCTCTTTAACTCCTCTCCCATCTGTTTCCTTTTCTCCATTTCCACCACCCCCTGTCTTGCTCAGGCCTTTATCATTTCTAGGTTACTGTAATCACTCCTAACAGGGTTTCTCTGCCTCTACTCAATGTCCCCTTCCATTTCCCCAAACACTGGGTGCCAAGGTGATCTCTTTAAAAGTAAGGTCTTAATCATTAGGGAAATGCAAATCAAAACTATGATGAGATACCACTGCATACCCATTAGGATGACTACTATCAAAAAACAGAAAACACCAAGTGTTGACAAAGATGTGGAGGGACTTCCCTGGTGGCTCAGTGGTTAAGAATCCGCCTGCCAATGCAGGGGACATGGGTTCGAGCCCTGGTCCAGGAAGATCCAACGTGCCACGGAGCAACTAAGCCCGTGTGCCACAACTACTGAGCCTGCGTGTGGCAACTACTGAAGCCCGCAACTACTGAAGCCCGCAACTACTGAAGCCCCCCTAGAGCCCGTGCTCCGCGACAAGAGTAGCCACCGCAGTGAGAAGCCCACGCACCGCAATGAAGAGTAGCCCCCTCTCGCCGCAACCAGAGAAAGCCCGCGAGCAACAACGAAGACCCAATGCAGACAAAAATAAAAGAAATAAATAAATACATTTATTAAAAAAAAAGGTGTGGAGAAATTGGAACCCTTGTGCGCTGTTGATGGGAATGTAAAATGGTATAGCTGTTGTGGGAAATGGTATGATGATTCCTCAGAAAATTAAACAAAGTATTACCATATGATCCAGCCATTCCATTTCTAGGTATATACCCAAAAGAATTATGAGAGTCTCAAACAGATATTTGTATACCTGAGTTCATAGCAGCATTATTCAGAATAGCTAAAACGTGGAAGCAACACAAAAGTCCATCAACAGATGAAAGGATAAGCAAAATACATTTACACAAAATACTGAATACATACAAAGGATTCTGCCTTAAAAAGTAAGGAAATTCTGACATATGCTACAACATAGATGGACCTTGAGGACATTGTGCTAAGTGAAATAAGCCAGCCGCAAAAAGACAAATACTGTATGACTCCACTTATGTGGGGTACCTAAAGTAGTCAAAATCATATGGACAGAAAGTAGAATGATGGTTGCCAGAGACTGGGAGGAGGGGAGAATGGGCAGTTATTATTTACTGGGTAGAGTTTCAGTTTTGCAAGATGGAAAGAGTTCTGGAGATGGATGGTGGTGATGGTTGTACAACAGTATGACAGTATTTAATACCACTGAAATGTACACTTTAAAATGGCTAAGATGGTAAATTTTATGTTGTGTGTATTTGACCTCAATAAAAAGATTGGGATTTTTTAATTAACAAAAAAAAACCAATTAAGTTCACTGGTCTTGGTACTAGTACCACTACCCTGCCTGAATCTCTTCCATACTCCTTTTGTCTTATAAGATGAAAGTCAAGTTGCTTGACTGCCCATCCTTTACTGACCTGCCTCCTAGCCTCACCTCTGTCAAACTTCCATCCAACAGAGATGACACTCCCTCAGCCCCAGAGGTACAATGACCAGAGGACAGGAGGTCCCTTACACATATCACAATTGCTCACATGTCCATGCCTTTGCACGCTGTTCCCTCCATGCAATTGCCTTTCCTCCACTCTTCCTATTGTAAATGTCTAGACCAAAGACCATTCATCTGGTTGCCTCTGAGGTGGTGGGCTGGGGCGGAGCACTGGCTGGAAAGGAGCACAAAGGAACTCTCTGTGCTGATGAAAATGATTTATATCTTGATTAAAGATCAAAATGCACTGACTGTATTACCATCTGTGCATTTTATTTCAACTGTTTATAATGGGAAGCAACACGAAAAGAGTCAACCCAAAGCATCATTTCTTATAAGAAGTTTTCCCTGAGCCCCACAGGCTGATTCAGATAACCCTCCTCTGTGCCCACATAACACTCCATGAACCCTTCTACTGCAGGACTTACCCTATCCTACTGTATGTACACAACTGTTGAAGTCATTTGTCTACCTTGCCAGGCCAAAAGCTTTAGCGGGCAAAGACCATGTCTTAACAGCTTTATTTCCCTAGCACCTACTACACCGTTGTGGTATCTCCCGCACCACCAAAAGCACTCCGTAAACAAACATCTATTGGATAGATGCAAATGAGAGACGATGATGGGCAGAAGATGGTGGAGGTGCAAGAGGGAGACAGGAAAATATCTCTGAGGTTGTAACAGAACCAAAAAAATACTACATCACAGTGAAATGTAATCACCAACCGCAATTAGGATCAGCTTACAAATTACCCCCACCACTGGCTACCACGCTCCGTCTGCAGACACACATAAACACACCATCATCATCACTTTCTTTATCGTTCCCTTTAAACAGTTTACACCAAGATTAGCGTGTTTGGGGATCATGGGGGACATTTTCCCAATGTGATGTGAGCCTTGTCTGTTTATACCCCTCCAACCTGTATCGACAGTCCTGTAGAAAAACATCTAGAGGCCATTCCCACAGTGAATTTACATGCTGCTGAGTGATCAGCAGGAATGGTGGCAAATCCGTTTTCCAGGAAAGGCTCCTTGTTTCCTGCTCCTCATGTAGGAAATTCATCACTAATCTCCTCAAAGCACATGTGTAAGTGAGCTTTATCAGCCCTATAATTAACCTAATTTAGATAAATATTAGTCTCCATAAATTTTACATCATAAGCTTGGCTACAGCTGAATGCTCCAGGAGGCCCCTATGTGCTGCAGGAATCGATGAAATGTTAACTAGCACTGACATCTCAGCAGGTGCCGCGGAGGAGAGAATCCAGAAAACGGTGGTGCTACACCAGGCATCTCTGTCCCACCTCATCAAGGGTACCTCCTGGCCACTCTTCCACCTCCATTTACTGACCCAGAACCACAGCCTCAGCCTGAGCAGACGGTGACATTCCTCCGCATCTGATACCCTTCCCCATTCCCCTGCCCACTCAGCCCATTGAAACCTCTGTCTGGAAAGAACGGGGACTCAGCGCTTAACGGTAAATTGACTGATACAGATCCATGTTCTCCCATGAGCAACTCCAAATCCCCAAACTCTGAAAACCAAAAAATTTTTTCTTTTTCTCTTTTTTAAAAAAATGTTTTTAACTTCTTCTCTATTTAAAATTTGTTTTCATTTTTTGTTTCTTTGATCCAAAAAACTTTTTAAGGCTTAAGGCAAACTCATTTGACAGAACGCCCTGGCCTGAACTGACAGGAGACCATTTGTAATCTTTATCCCACGTGGCCCAAATACTCATCTTTGATTACAGACTGCTGCCCCAGGCCGTGTTGGCAGTATTACATAATATACGGTATAGGCAATGTATCACCTTTCTAAAACCCCAAAATGTCTGGATGCTAAAATACATCCAGCACCAAATATTTTAGATATGGGACTGTGGGCCTGAACCCACGAACAGGCCAATCAGATCTGTTTGTGGTGGGTGCCCATAAGGACATTTCTGGGGCCCGGGTGGAAAGAGCAATCACAACGGTACGTAGCTTCTGGACGTCTAACGTTGATGACAGAGCAGGGAGTGGGGCACGCCTGCCTGGCAGCGCCCTATCTGGCTCGGAGCATCACGTCTTCCGGGGGGTTTATATTCCAGCAGCCCCAATGCACAGGAGCCACTCATTAGCCATGCCCTTGCTCTGCAAAACAATTATTAGGAGATGGTGAAGATGCACTCACTGCCTCAGAGACAGGGCCCTGATGCAGAGCTCAGAGAGTGCCTACAAAGTTTGGCAACAAACTTTCAGAATGGCTGTGGCTGGGTGTCATCTCCACAGCAGCAGGTCAACTCAATGGATTCTGGTCCCCATTTAATCACACCAGTTTGTCGATATCATAAACACGTATATGGAGGTTGAACTGAATTGTTTTCTTGTTATTGAAATTTACAAACATGCAGAACGGTGCACATATCATAAGCATACCACTGGATGAATTTTCACAAATTGAACATACCCATGAACCAGTGTCCAAGTCAAAATATACAATATCCCCAGCACTGCAGAAACCTCCTCCATGTTTCCTCCCAAGTCATAACCATGCCTCTCCCCACCAAGGGCAACCACAATCCTAACTAGAATTCTAAGAGTCTATTATTTCCAGCTTGATTTTTAGATTAAATTCATCAAATGTTTTGCCACTATGTAGACCCAATTTTGGTGATGACCAGGTTTGCTCCCTGCCTTCTGAAGGTAGTACTATAAAATTAGCTGGGCAGCAGGTGAGGCAAAGCAACCACAGTAAAGTTCTGATACAACTCAAGAAGCACATGCCCTAACCCCAACCTGGCGTTGCCTCAAAATCAAACTCTGACAATGGCCATCATCAAAAAAATCTACAAACAATAAATGCTGGAGAGGGTGTGGAGAAAACGGAACCCTCTTAACACTGTTGGTGGGAATGTAAATTGATACAGCCACTATGGAGAACAGTATGGAGGTTCCTTTAAAAACTAAAAATAGAACTACCATATGACTCAGCAATCCCACTACTGGGCATATACTCAGAGAAAAGCATAATTCAAAAAGATACACACACCCAGTGTTCATTGCAGCACTATTTACAATAGCCAGGACATGAAAGCAACCTAAATGTCCATCAACAGAGAAATGGATAAAGAAGATGTGGTACATATATACACTGGAATATTACTCAGCCATAAAAAGGAATGAAATTGTGCCATTTGCAGAGATGTGGATGGACCTAGAGACTGTCATACAGAGTGAAGTAAGTCAGAAAGAGAAAAACAAATATCGTATAATATCGCTTGTATGTGGAATCTAGAAAAATGGTACAGATAAACTTATTTGCAAAGCAGAAATAGAAACACAGACGTAGAGTACAAATGTATGGATACCAATGGGGGAAGGTGGGGTGCGATAAATTGGGAGACTGGGATTGACATATATACACTACTATGTATAAAATAGATAACTAATCAGAACCTACTGTATAGCACAGGGAGCTCTGCTCAATGCTCTGTGGTGACCTAAATGGGAAGGAAATCCAAAAAAAAGGAGAAATATGTATATGTATAGCTGATTCACTTTGCTGTACAGCAGAAACTAACACAACATTGTAAAGCAACTATACTCCAATAAAAATTAATTAAAAAAAATCAAACTCTGACAGATACAAAAAGAGGCAACGTTTGCTTGCAATAAAGAGCACAGAAATCTAATTTAAATAAGATTATTCAAATATACGCATCACTTAAAACTTGTAAAATGCCATTTTTTTTAACGGAGATAAAATTCAATTAACATAAAATTCACCATGTTAGCCATTTTTAAATGTATAACATAGTGGTATATTCACAGAGTTGTACAACCATCATCACTAACTGCAGAACATTTCCATCACACCATAAAGAAACCCCTTATCTGTTAGTAGTTACTCCCAATTTCCCTATTCCCCCCATCCCTTGGCAACCACCAATCTACTTGTGGTTTCTATGGATCTGCCTATTCTAGACATTTCATATAAATGGAATCATACAATATGTGGCCTTTTCTGTCTGGCGTCTCTCACTTAGCAGAATGTTTTCAAGGTTCATCCATGGTGTAGCATGCATTAGTACTTTGTTCCTCTTTATGGGTGAATAATATTGCATTTTATGGATACACCACATTTTGTTTATCCAATGATAATTTGATGAACATTTGGGGTTATTTCCTCCTTCTGGCTATTAATGCTGCTATAAGCATTCATGTACAAGTTCTTATGCACTTGTTTTCATATGAAAACATATGTTTTCAACCCTCTTGGGTATATACCTGGGAATGAAATTGCTGGGTCACATGATAACTCTAACATTTTGAAGAACTGCCAATTCTGTCTTACAAAGTGACTGCTGCATTTCACATTCCCACCAACAATGTTTGAAGGCTCCAATTTCTCCACATCCTCACCAACACTTGTTATTTTCCATTGTTATTATTTTTATTATTATTATAGCCATTCTAGTAGGTATGAAGTAGTATCTCATTGCGGTTTTGACTTTTTGCCCTAATGACTAATGATGTTGAGCATCTTTTCACGTTCTTACTTGCCATTTGTGTATCCACTTTGGAGAAATGTCTGTTCAGATCTTTTGCTTATTTTTATTTTTTTCTTCCAGTTTTATTGAGATATAATTGACATACAGCCCTGTATAAGCTTAAGGTATACAGCATAGTGATTTTTTTTCCATTTATTTTCCTTTTTTTATATAATAGTCTAGTTTTATTTTATTTTATTTTATTTTATTTTTTAACATCTTTATTGGAGTATAATTGCTTTACAATGTTGCATTAGTTTCTGCTGTATAACAAAGTGAAGCAGCTATATGTATACATATATCCCCATATCCCCTCCCTCTTGCATCTCCCTCCCACCCTTCCTATCCTACCCCTCTAGGTGGTCACAAAGCACCGAGCTGATCTCCCTGTGCGATGCAGCTGCTTCCCACTAGCTATCTATTTTACATTTGGTAGTGTATATATGTCAATGCTACTCTCTCACTTCATCCCAGCTTACCTTTCCTCCCCACATCCGTGTCCTTTGTTTTAAATTCTTTTTTTTTTTTGAATTTTATTTTATTTATTTTTTTATACAGCAGGTTCTTATTAATCATCAATTTTATACACATCAGTGTATACATGTCAATCCCAATCTCCCAATTCATCACACCACTACCACCCCCTGCTGCTTTCCCCCCCTTGGTGTCCATACGTTTTTTCTCTACTTCTGTGTCTCTATTTCTGCCCTGCAAACCGGTTCATCTGTACCATTTTTCTAGGTTCCACATATATGCATTAATATGGGATATTTGTTTTTCTCTTTCTGACTTGCTTCACTCTGTATGACAGTCTCTAGAGTCATCCACGTCTCTACAAATGACCCAATTTTGTTCCTTTTTATGGCTGAGTAATATTCCATTGTATATATGTACCACATCTTCTTTATCCATTCGTCTGTCGATGGGCATTTAGGTTGCTTCCATGACTTGGCTATTGTAAATAGTGCTGCAATGAACATTGGGGTGCACGTGTCTTTTTTTTTCTTTTTTTTTTAACATCTTTATTGGAGTATAATTGCTTTACAATGGTGTGTTAGTTTCTGCTTTATAACAAACACGTGTCTTTTTGAATTATGGCTTTCTCTGGGTATATGCCCAGTAGTGGGATTGCTGGATCATATGGTAATTCTATTTTTAGTTTTTTAAGGAACCTCCATACTGTTCTCCATAGTGGCTGCATCAATTTACATTCCCACCAACAGAGCAAGAGGGTTCCCTTTTCTCCAACCCTCTCCAGCATTTGTTGTTTGTAGATTTTCTGATGATGCCCATTCTAACTGGTGTGAGGTGATACCTCATTGTAGTTTTGATTTGCATTTCTCTAATATTAGTGATGTTGAGCAGCTTTTCACATGCTTCTTGGCCATCTGTATGTCTTCTTTGGAGAAATGTCTGTTTAGGTCTTCTGCCCATTTTTGGATTGGGTTGTTTGTTTTTTTAATATTGAGCTGCATGCGCTGTTTATATATTTTGGAGATTAATCCTTTGTCTGTTGATTCGTTTGCAAATATTTTCTCCCATTCTGAGAGTTGTCTTTTCGTCTTGTTTATGGTTTCCTTTGCTGTGCAAAAGCTTTTAAGTTTCATTGGGTCCCATTTGTTTATTTTTGTTTTTATTTCCATTACTCTAGGAGGTGGGTCAAAAAAGATCTCAGCATAGTGATTTGACTTGCATACATCATGAAATGATTATCACAATAAGTTATTAAATATCCACCATCTCATATAGATACAACATTAAAGAAATAGAAAAAAATGATTTGTGATGAGCTCTCCTAGGATTCACTCTCTTAATGACTTTCATCTATGACATGCAGTGTTCATTGTATTTATCATGTTGTACATCACATCCTTAGTACTTATTTATCTTATGACTGGAAGTTTGTACCTTTTGACTGCCTTCATCCAATTCCCCCTCCCCTTCACCCTCTACCTCTGGTTACCACAAATCTGATCTCTTTTTCTGTGAGTTGGTTTGTTTATTGTTGAATTTTAATTGACCTACAACACTATGTTAGTTTCTGTTACACAGCATAGTGATTTGGTATTTCTATACATTTGAAAATGATCACCATGATAAGTCTAGTTACAATATGTCACCATATAGATATTATAGTTATTGACTGTATTCCCCACACTGTACATTTTATACAGGTGACATTTATTTGCGACTGTAAGTTTGTACCTCTTAATCTCCCTCACCTATTTTTCCTTTGCTTATTTTTAAATTGGATTGTTTTTCTTCATATTGTTAAGTTGTAAATATTCTTTATAAATTGTAGATACTAGACCCTTATCAGGTAAGATTTCCAGATGTGTTCTCCCACTCTGTGGGTTGTCTTCTCACTTTTTTGATAGTGTCCTTTGAAGAATAAAAATTTTTAATTTTGCAAAAGTTCTATTTGTCTATTTATTCTTTTGTTGCTTACGCCTTTGGTGTCATATTTAAGAAACCAATGCCTACTACACCATCATGAAGATTTACACCTATGTCTTCTCCTAAGAGTTTTATACCTTTGTAAAATGTCATTATAATAAATCGTTTTGATTTATGTAAGACAACTATCATACCAAATCTCTCTTATTATGAGTTACAAAAATACAAAGAAAACTTACAAAATATATTTTAGCTTTATCTTCCAAAGCATAAGAGTTTAGAAAGTAGTCACTGGAGTCAAATCCTGGATTCAGCATGTCTGAGGAGCTCCTCTGGAGAATTTGTGTGTCCTGATTTAGAATGAGTGTTTCAAATTATATATGTGGCCTATATATTTTTCTATAATTGTCTGTATGTCCAAGTCTATATAAATATAATATATGGTCCTACCACTAGAAACAATTAACATAAAAAAACAGAAAACTGTATAAACTGGTACAATTCCATACCCACTAAGCCATAGAAAGACAAAGGGTATGTCAGTAGCAGAATAGCTGTCCACTGACATAATATTAAAAATATTTTTTGAGACTGAAGAAAACCCAATTCCAGT
Organism: Balaenoptera borealis; assembly: GCF_965194805.1. Lineage (NCBI taxonomy): Eukaryota > Metazoa > Chordata > Mammalia > Artiodactyla > Balaenopteridae > Balaenoptera > Balaenoptera borealis. Next base: position 39,550,621 of record NC_138869.1, read on the forward strand.
TACCTAATCTCCCCAAGCTTCAGTTTTTGCCTCTATAATATGGAGATGATAATCGTACCTACCTCATAGGTTATGAGGATTAAATATGATAATGTATGAAAAGTAATAATAGCATCTGTCACACAATATGCTTAATGAATGTCAGCTATTATTTTTTTTATTAAGTTTAATGTACATTAAAATTGTTTTGTAGTAGGGAATCCCCTGGCAGTCCAGTGGTTAGGACTCCACGCTTCCACTGCTCTGGGCCTGGGTTCGAGAGTGGTTAAAGACCAAGAAGTGTTCATTTTTCCATCTCTTGGGTGATACTCTAATTACTTGTCCACTGGCACTGAGCTTTTTGAGACCTAAGCGGTTAACTTCCCCAAAAATATTTAATTGAGCATTTTCCTGACTATTTCCTTGTTTACTGGGAAGGCAGCATAATATATTCTAAAGAGAGAGAATTAGGAAACCTGAGTTTGGGTTCTGACTCTGCTATTAATTGTGTGACTCTGGAGATCTGCCTCATTTCTCTGGCCTTTTGTGTCTATTTGAGGAAGGAAGGAAGGAAGGAATGGAGGAAAGAAGGAATGAAGGAAGGAAGGAAGTGAGGGAGGGAGGGGAGGGGAGGGGAGGGGAGTCGAGTCAAGAAGGGAGGGAGAGAGGGAGGGAAGGAAATGCCCTCCTGATCCTAAAAGTCTGATGGTTTGGGAAATTCTACATTTAGGAGTTCTTTTCTCCTCTATCTGTAGCAAGCAGAAATGCTCTAGCCAGTTTTTCAAGCTACTTGTGTGCGCTAGCCTTTGTGATAGCGCTTCTATCACATTTAGCTTTTGGAAGTAATCCATAGCCCAAAAGATAATCTTCCTTTCTTTGTTTAGCATCTCTACCCAAAAGCCAAGCATCCATACATTTGGAGGGAAGGAAGGCTCTGTGCCAGGCTCGCAGATGGGCCTAAATGTTGACTGCCCAGGGATGCTGCGGGAGATCAAAGGGGAAGACGTGCTGACTAAACGTCCAGGAGGAATCGCTGTGAGCCCAGAGCTTGGAGGGACTGTGTCATTCCTGACCAGCTGAGTTTTAGAAAGGAAGCAGAAGCAGAAGGCACCAAAATAATGCTTTAAAGTTCCTGCTCTTGCCATTTGTCTCTGTCAGGGAAAGAAGTATTCACACAATTCATTCACTTATTCCATAAAAATATATTGAGAGCCTATGATTTGCCAAGTACTATTCTAGGTGCTGGGAATACAGCAGGGAAAAAAATTACGTTCCTGTATCCACAAAGCTTACCTTCTAGTGGGGAAGACAGGCAATAGACAAATAAACAAGTAGACAAGTAGGTGTACGTGTGTGCACGTATGCAGGCATAGGTGGAGAATGTGTGCACATGGGGATGCATATATTTATGGGTGCGTATATGCGTCAGTAGGTAAGTGCTTTGGAAAAAAAGAAAAGCAGAGAAAGTGGCATAGGGAATGGGGAAGGGGTTGGGTACAAGTTATTATTTTAAATAGAGTGAGCTTCATCAATTAGGTGACATATAAACACAGAACTGAAAGATGAGGAATTGAAGTGTCTGGAGGAACAGCATTCTAGCAGAAAAACAGTAAGTGCAAAGGCCTGGAGATGACAACATGTGAGTCGTCTATGAGGAATAGCAAGGAATCCAGTGAGGATGAATCAGAGAAAGCAAGGCAGAGAGCAGCAGGAGGTGAGTGAGATGGGGTGCGGGGAGGGCGCATCACGGAGGGCTTGTAAGACACTGTAAGAACTTCAGCTTTTATTCTGCCCAACATGGGGGTCCACTGAACAATTCTGAGCAGAAGAGACACATGATCTGACTTAGGCTTTAGAATGACCTCTCGAGCTGCTAGGAATATACCATAGGAGGTTGGCAGAGGGACGCCAGTCAGGAACTTATTGCAATTACCCTACAAGAGGTGATGGGGGCTTAGACAAGGGGATTTAGCCATGAAGGTAATGAGAAGGAGCTGGATTCTGGATGTATTTTGAAGGAAAGGCCAGCGGGATTTGCTGATAGATGTGATGTGGGGAGTAAGAAAAACAGTCAAGCATGACTATGAAGTTTTTGGTCAAAGCATCTAGATGGAAGGCTGTAGGAGGAACAAATTGGAAAGCAGGAAGGTGTGGTGACTCAGGAGTTCAATTTTGGACATGTTGCTTTTGCAATGCATGTGAGACATCCAAGAAGAGATGAAGATATAACTCTGGAATTTAGAGGAAATGTCCTGGCTAGGAATACAAATTCAGGAGTTGATGGCTTTTGTATGGGATGTAAACCCATAAGACTGCATGAGGGCCCCTGGGGAGTGAGTATAAAGAAGAGGTCTGGGACTTTGTTTATTCACAAAGTTGTGCAGCCATCACCACTCTCTAATCCCAGAACACTTGGACTTCCCTGGCTGTCCAGTGGTTAAGACTCCACGCTTCCACTGCAGGGGGCACGGGTTCGATTACTGGTCGGGAAACTAAGATCCCACAGGCCACGTGGCACAGCCAAAAAAAAAAAGAAGAAGAAGAGGTCTGATGTCTGAGCCCCGGGCTCACCAATATTAAGAGGACTGGACAATAAGGAGGAAGCATCAAAGAAGACTGAGAAGATGCAGCCAGAGTAGTGAGAGGAACGTAAGAGAGAGGGTGCTCCAGAAGTCAAAAGAACAAACAACAGTGATCAGTCATGTCAAATGCTCCTGATAGGGCAAGATGAGGACTCAGGATTCACGCTACAATGTGGATGAACTTTGAAAACATTATGGTCAGTTAAAGAAGCCAGTCGCAAAAGGCCACATACTGTACAAGTCCATTTATATAGTATGTCCAGAATACACAAATCCATTGAGACAGAAAGTAGATTAGTGGTTACCAGAAGCTGCAGGAGGGAGAAACGGGGATTAACCGCTATGGGTATGAGGTGGTGAAAGTGTTCTGGCCTCTGTTTTTTGTTTTCATTGGGTTTTTTTGTTGTTGTTGTTTTGTGGGGGGGTTTTGCTGCACCCTATGGCATGTGGAACTTCCCTGACTGGGGATAGAACCAACGCCCCCTGCAGTGGAAGCGCGGAGCCTTAACCACTGGACAGCCAGGGAAGTCCAAGTGTTCTGGGATTAGAGACTGGTGATGGCTGCACAACTTTGTGAATAAAATTAAAAACCCACTGAACTGTATACATTAAAAGAGTGAATATTATGGTATGTGGTATATTTCCATTTTAAAAAATCTTTTAAAAAAGAGAACTCAGAGTTGACTATTGGATTTTGTGGCATGTAGGCCAATGGTGACATTGACAAAAGTGGTGGGGATTACTGAAGTGAGTTTAAGAGAGAGTGGGAATGGGAAAATTCGAGCATCAGTATGAATAACAACTGTAATGGACTGAAACACATCTAATATGTTTAAATACATGAGTTCATAATAACACTTGAAAACAATCACCCAAAAAAACCAAATTGAGGATGCTAGGGGACCAACTCATTATTCTGAGACTAGTGAATTTTTTAAAAATCAAAGAATTTATCTTGTTTTTCTTATATAAATTGTACTATTGGGTATCCAAATAGTAAATGAAGGTAAATTTCTCTTTTAAAATGTATTCCAGGGACTTCACTGGTGGTCCAGTGGGTAAGACTCCAGGCTCCCACTGAAGGGGTCCGGGTTTGATCCCTGGTCAGGGAATTAGATCCCACATGCCGCAACTAGGAGTTCACACGCCGCAACTAAAGATCCCGCATGCCGCAACGAACGGTCCCGCATGCCACAACTAAACATGCTGCAACAAAGATCTCACGTGCCGCAACTAAGACCCGGTGCAGCTTAAATAAATAAATTTTTTTTAATTTAAAAAATAGAATTATTCCAGCTAGTAAATAAATGAAAAGGGAAGAATAAAATTAGAATATCACCTAATATATTTTGGAACCCCTAATGAATTAATGGAAATAGGCATCGATCATCAAGAGCAACTAGCATCTCAAGGAGAAAAACAAACAGACTTTATAAGCCTCCTGACGGAAGAACACACCGGCAGCTATAAAGTCATCCTGGTCCCACACCCCCAAAATCAAACCTGTATCTGATCAAGCCTCTAAATTCAGCTACCAATTTTTAGGAGATACAGAGGGCAGAGAAACACATTAAATTACACCACAGGGATACAATTGGCAAAAACCAGATTATGAAAAATTCTAAAGGAAAAGGATCATAGTTTCCTCAACAGACAAATTACAAGGGAGGGGGGACAGAGAAAGAGAGACAGATTCAGAAACAGAGAGAAAAAGAAGAAATGCATTATATGGACAACATTTGAATCCTGTTTCAAACCCTGTAGAAAAGTTACGACAGAGATGAAACCATTAGAAATTTCAACACTGACCAGATATTTAATGATATCAAGAAATCGTTAATTTTTAAGGTATTGGTTATGGTTAAAAGGTCCTTATCTTTTAGTAACACACACTAAAATATTTACGGATAAAGGGATATGCTATATAAAAGTGCTTCAAAGTATGGGAAAGGAGAAGTGAATAAGGG